>NC_080692.1:34724559-35365496 GCF_030445035.2 Dasypus novemcinctus | reverse complement strand
GGGCAACCTGTATGACATCAGCGAGGACAACTCCCTGCAGGAGCTAGACCAGCCGGCTGCCCCCGTGGCGGTAACATCGAATGCCTCCACCACCAAGTACCCCCAGAGCCCGACTAATTCCAAGGCCCAGAAGAAGAACCGGAACAAACTGCGCCGGCAGCACTCCTACGACACCTTCGTGGACCTGCAGAAGGAAGAAGCCGCCTTGGCCCCGCGCAGCGTGAGCCTGAAAGACAAGGGCCGCTTCCTGGATGGGAGTCCCTATGCCCACATGTTTGAGATGCCAGCTGGTGAGAGCACCTTTGCCAACAACAAGTCCTCAGTGCCCGCTGCCGGACACCACCACCACAACAACCCTGGCAGCGGCTACATGCTCAGCAAGTCGCTCTACCCGGACCGGGTCACGCAAAACCCTTTCATCCCCACTTTTGGGGATGACCAGTGCTTGCTCCATGGCAGCAAATCCTACTTCTTCAGGCAGCCCACGGTGGCAGGGGTGCCGAAAGCCAGGCCGGACTTCCGGGCCCTTGTCACCAACAAGCCAGTGGTCTCAGCCCTTCATGGGGCAGTGCCAGGCCGTTTCCAGAAGGACATCTGTATAGGGAACCAGTCCAACCCCTGTGTGCCTAACAACAAAAACCCCAGGGCTTTCAATGGCTCCAGCAATGGGCATGTTTATGAGAAACTTTCTAGTATTGAGTCTGATGTCTGAGTGAGGGAAGAGAGAGGTTAAGGTGGGCATGGGAGGGATAGGGCTACGGGTCACGGGGGGCACTTGTCATGGAAGGGGACGGGGGTGAACTTGGTTCCCATTTGCTCCTTTCTTGTTTTAATTCATTTATGGGATCCTGGAGTTCTGATACCTACTGAAGGCAACCCTGGCAGCCAGCACCAACGCTCTTCCCTGTTGCAGTTCTCTCTGCCTTCCCCCATCTGTCAGCCATTCCTTTCCCATGGTAAGATGATGGGCTCTCCCAGCACGGGAGGGTAGAGAAGGAAAAGAGAGGAAGTGGCTGCATGCGAGCTTCCTCCTAGCACGGAAGAGCTCCCTGCCGCTCATTTCAAAGGAAGCTAGAGAAGGGACCGTTCACGTGAGCCCAGGAGTAGCTCTTCCCAAAATGATCTTTGCATTTGGTGAGGAAGCAAAAGCATCTAAGTGACACCATTTAGCATCTGCTTGTGAATGAAAAGAGGCGTTTGCTAAATTCTTGTTGCTCAGATGACATCTGTCTAGGGTAGAGGTGCCAAGCAGAGGGTGGGAGGCTTGTGTGTTTATATATAAGCCAAAAAATGTTTGCTCCAATGCCATGTGACTCATTAGTGGTGAACCACAAGAGAAGGTCATTGGTGGAGGCACGAGTGGATTCCCGAACAAACTGGAAAGGACATCATAATAGTGCCCCACGGTGCATTAGAGGTAAGAGCAGATGGATCGCATGAGCCTGTGTGTCCATGTCCACGTGCACTCGTGTCGCCAGCCAGGTGCCTATCAATTAGAGAAGGCTACCTCGACTCATGTTGTTTCTCTCAATATCACTAAGCAACATGCTTGTTTGGCTTATATACAAACAGAGATGGTCACGTGTGACCTGAATTTTGGCTGTCTCTCCCCTTTACCCTTCCTCAAAGAGGAAGTTGCAGGTTCTAAATAAAGAAAATTCTGTGAGCTACACACACACACAAAACGGTGGTGAACAATCTTACAAGAACAGGGTATAGAAGTAATTCCTCAGTGATTGCCAGCAGTTGCCACCAGTTTTGGCAAAGAACTTTCCAGGAAGGCTAAAGGGAAATAGAAGCAGCCATGATTCTTTTGCCTACACTTGAGAGCAAAAGAACCTTGCAGGTCTCTTGAGCTCTTCAGACCCTCAGCTGGCCAAGGTCTGGGGAAAAGCTGAGTAAGGCTTTGAAGAACAGGGGGCAGTTAGCTGGTAGGGTAAGTGAGAGAGGGGGATGTTTCCAATGCTTTGATCCCTTCTTACTTAACCTGGAGCTGGGAGAGCTGGCTTTTCCCCAGAAGTGATTACAGCCGAGATGGAAGGACACTTAAGAAAAACTGAGCTTGCCTCCACAAGCACAGCTCAGAGGCATGGAGGGAAGGGAAGACATTTGGAACTGAGGGAGGGTAGGAGGGAAGGGACTCTCCTGCTACCTCTTTGGGCCTAGTTTCCTGAGAATGTGACACTGGGCCCATTTTGGACACTCTTGGTAGAAGCCCTTCTACCTTCCTGCAGCACCTTCCTTCCCTCTCAGATTGTAATACTGAAGAAATAAAAAATAGAAAACTCCAGGGATGAAGGTACTGGCAGATGTGATGCCCCCTTCACTTAAAGTTGAAAACTTGAGAAAGCAAATGAATATTTGTCACTGCCTGTCCTAAAACTTGGGGGAGGGGTGTTCTCTGGGTCAGCTCCACAGTCCTGCTTTCCCCTCCTTACACAGGGTGGCATCCAAAGAGCCCCGGGTCTGGAAGCTTGACCGCAGGATTGCCATGTTGCACACAGGACATATAAACCAGAAAGGTGCTCATTCTCCTCTGAAAGGAAGCTGCCATTGTCTCTTCAAGTCACACCCTTCAGGGCTGCTCTTTGCCTTCCTGTTTGCCCTGACTCACGACCCTTCATCATCTGCCGCCCTCAACTGCTGTCCCCCACCCTCCTCCTTGATTTTTTTTACCTCAGTATCTTCCATTTTAAAGCCAACTGAAGGCCTTGTAAAGCTTTGTTTCCTTTCTAAAATGAACCTGGGGGCAAGGGGCTGAACCTCTCACAGATTTGGAGAGAGGAGCACGGAGTGCTTTACCTTAGATTCAAGGAAAGACTGAATGCAAGACACAGGGCGTGAGGCATCTCCAGGAGGAAGGAGAAGGGCCATAGAAACACTGCTTCACCCTGACCCTGTCCAGGTGCCAGGGGCTCATCCCCTTATTCTTCCTCTTACCTCACCCTTTTAAAACTAAAAAACCAACAAAAAAACAAAACAAAACAAAACAAAAAAAAACCAAACCAACTAACCTAGCGAACAGCAATCTAGAACAAAGGGGCTCTGTCATTCTCCACTGGTGACAGAAAATCGAGATGGTGTTTATTTCATATGTAAATATTTTGTTTTCTAATTAATTTTGTATAAAGTGTTCTCTTGTGAGTATTCAGGGTGTTGGGCTGGAGGGAGTGGGGTGGGGATGGGTATGAGGGGGAAAGTGTTTTGTTATAGGTTTCCATTTTCCATTTGGGGGATTGTTTTGTATGGCTTTTGCTTCAGGGCGTCTGGAAACAGTGACTGCGGATGGAGGCCACTGCACTGGAAAGGCCAGGGCAAAGCGATTGGAGTCTATGTGGCCCCCCCCCCCCCCCAACTACCAGTCTTCTCCCTGACGTGTGATAAGTCTTCATTCCCATTGGCCTGGGTTTCACCCAGAGTCCACTTTGGCTCTAAGCGAACCTCAGGTCTAGTGCCTGCCTCCCAGGTAGATCATGGGTTACCAGAATTCCTTGCAGAATGAAGTTATCAGCTCCATATTTTCCCTGTCAGCACCTAGGGGTAAGAAAGAGTCTCTTAAGGACTTAAAGCAGAATTGAAGTCCAGTTCACCTCTCCTTCTCGGTGTGACAGAGAGAGTTCAGGAATATCCAGCCTGAGACACGTCTCGGCAGCACCCTCAGATGTTCAACGTTGCTCTCAACCACTCTGACTCTTCTTCTGAGCCCTCAGGCACAGACCCTCTCCCTGTCCCCTCCCACACCCCTTAGAAATCAGCGCTGCAAGCCCATTCAGAAAATCCCCACCAATTTTACTTTTTGAAGCATGTGATATATGGTTACAGAGAGGTAGCCCTGGATATACGTTTTATACATTCACATGCTCTTCTAGAAAAGACTCCAGATCTGCTCTAATCATAGTTTCCAGATGATGCTCTTAGAAAAGGTTGCAGTTAGATTAAGAAGTAGAAGGGAAGGAAGCCAATGTGGCTCAGTGGTTAAGAAGTAGAAGGGTGGGCATGTGAGGGACGTACCAGTAGTGGCTTTATATTTGCTTTGTCCAAACTTCTGCCATCAGGAAGGTGCTATCTGCCTCAAGCCAGATAGTTATAAGCTGACCTTGGCTAAAGTAGACAAACAGAATTTCTTCTGCTGAACTACTGGCTTTGTGAAAGGTGGAAGCCTCTCTCTCTCTTTACCACAGGATGAAATTTCCAAATCCCTTAATCTGGCATATTGCGTAACATTTTTTTTTCCTATCCTCCCATCATTGAAAGCTGACAGCTGGATAAACTCAATTTTCTAAACCCCTTATTTGCCCCCAAAGTGTCATTTTTGCTCAACTGGATGTTTGAACTGGGACCAAGTAAGACTTTCATGACCTGCTCAAGGAAGCTTAAAGAAAGGAAGGCTGGGCATTTTCAGGTTCTAGAGGTTACTTAATTCCAGAATAACAAGCACATAAAATGCGTGAGGATGAATTCAGCAGTAATCGCCATCTATGCCACAGATGGGTTAGGACACACACACAATCCATCTGAAAGTAGGAAGTTCCTCAGACACCCTAGGAGGACCTAATGTTCCAGTTTTCTTTAGAACCACTGTTCTCTCTCCTTTTTACCCTGCAACATTCCCTTCCACTGTCGAAGGGGTGTTGGTGGGTTGGTCCTGATATCAGCATTTCACCAACTCAAGATAATCTGACCCTGGAATATGCCTAGGTCAAGGATGTGCACCGCCTTCAAAGTGATGCATGTACAAAGGATCTTGTTATTTCAGAGTATGTCACTGTGTATCCTCCGCCAGAACTTGGGAAGTGTCCTAGCTATGCATTCCCCTGTACTGGCCACAGCCATGTTGTGATTAGGGGAAGAGTCCCAAGAGATTCCATTAAATGTTGATGGTGTCAGTAGTGCCAATTGCATGTGTAGTGTGATCAACTAGGGGTTCAATTTATACAGTTGAGTGCATTTCATCTACCCAGTCTTCCACTGCCATTGGGGGTTCCCCAAGGGGCAATTCTCTTGTGTGGGAGGGAAAGAACCCATGTTACCAGTACTGCAGTGTGCTGGTCACCTGCTCATCTCTTGTAGAACTAGGGTTTCTTTGTGTTCGGTTTTTGTTTTGGTTTTTTAGTCAGTTCACGATTTAGGGACTGAATATCCTGCATTGTTTGGGCAGCAGACTATGAAAAAAGCTAATCCAGGACTCAATTTATTATTTTATTCCATATCTTTCTTCTCTTAAAAAAAAGCCCTTCCTTGACACCCTGTGCGTGTTTGCTTGGATGTCTTAGGAGTGATTCAGATGTACGCATAAATGATGGACCTGCAGTGCTGTTGACGAATGCATTACGTGCTTCCAAGTATTGTGGCCAGACTTCACATTTTCTCTGAGCTCAAGCCACGTGGGAAGTGAGTGCTCAGTGGGTTACCACAGGCTTTGGTATGTCACTTGCTTTCTTCGTTGGGTGTCAGACTCTTTTGCCCGTGTAAGGACCTCTTTATGGAGCAGCAGCTAGAAGTGGACCATTTTACTGAAGTGGGTCTGGCCTTGCAGATGGCCTGTGTCATGATTCTAGAAGTCCTGACAAGGACTCTTTCATTCCCTACCTTACTCCCAATACTGGCTTCCTACACAGATGTATTCTTTTAGCACAGAACTGCTCATCTGTTATTTAAATGAAAGTAATCCCAGGAAGGGTGCCATATTAAGTTATATTAAGGATTTACATCCATTAGGATAGCCATTCCTTTTCCTGGAACTAAGTTTCACTACAGAAAAAGGGAAAATGGGCAGTGACCACAGAGTAGCAGAATGGGGACAAGGATACAGATTCTCGAGTTAGAAACTTTTAAACAAGTATTTCATCTTCTGCCTGCTTTTATTTAAGCCTCGCATAACACAGGAATAGGAATCCTTGCCAGGAGTTATTTTCAAGAATCAGTCACATGAGTATATAATTTATGACTTTGCTAAATTAAATACCCTGAGGCAGGTTAAGAAGTGTGACTCTATAGAAAATGGAAAACTGACATTTTTCCTCCTCCTTTACAGGTTGCTGAGTAGCCAGGCAGAAAGATATTGAAAAATTATGATTTTAAAAAGATACTGTCATTATCTGTTCTCTCTCCCCATTCTATTAATCTTCCAAATAGCTGAGTTCTATATTCTAAAATTCTCCACCTCCATAGGGGTTGCTCAATTCTGCCCAATCATCCAATTCATAGGTAGCTGCTTGACCACCACGTGCTACTTAACCTGTGGGGTAATATATTTAGATCTATCAGATGTTTAGGATATCATTAAAATACAAAAAGGCTAATCTGAGAATGTCTAGTATTTGTTTATGTCTGCAATGCCATTGTGGTTTGGAGGGTTCCAGAATTTATATCAAATCAGAGGATATCAAATCAGAGGACATCCCCATCTCCATCCTTTTCCAACCACATGGACTCAGTCACACTGGGTCCCCAGAACAAATCAGATCCTAGGTTCTATTCCTGTTTCAGTTCTAGTGAAGCAAAGTTGGGGGTTTCTATGACTTAGACTATATCAACCTATTTATTCCCATGACAAAACACCCCACACCAAAATTCTTAAATAAAAATCAGTGTTATTGCCATGCCTTGAAGATATTGGTGAGGTTGGGGCCTCTAATTTACAATATTGGAGAAATGAAAAGAGTTTTGCTCAGTGAGTGGATGGGTTAGGATAGCAGTAACAGAACTAAGGTGGGAAAAGTTAGAGATCTTCCGCAGTTCTTTGCCAGTATGCCTATTTGTAACCATCTCATCACAGTGACTTTCTGTTGCAGCTCCATGTTTTAAAACATGGTTGCTGATGTGATTATGAGGAGGAGGGCCCCTGATGAGAACTGAAGGTAGGAAGAGTAGTTTAATGGGATTCTGGTGCATAGAACCCATGTTATGGCAAAGGTAGAAGGAAAGATATTCAGCGCAAGGATTAAGGGTATACAATTAAGAAGCACAACCCTAAAGCCCAGATAGATTTGGTCTTCACATATTAAACCTGAATGCTCTTTGCTTGTAATTATTTCAATGTTGTGATTTAGGGGGTGGAGGAGATTCCAGTACTATGCAGGCAAAAACATAAAAGCTCTGGTTAAATACATTAGCTCAATTAAATCAGTATCTGTTGAGCACATACTATGTCCCTGGGCTGGTACTGTGAAGGATATAGTTTTTAAAATGGAGTATATTATATATTCACATGTAACATATGAATGTATAGGTATAAAATATTTAAATGTGTTATGTATAAATGAATAGGTGTGGGTAAATGTGTATATTTATATATGCAGGTTTAATCATTTTTGGTTTCAGGGTATAAATCAAAGAGACTCTCCATTATGTTATTAAAAGAAAAACAAAACAGCAGATTTAGCTCTCCACCATTGTGGCCAGTCTGGACCTCTTCTTTTGGAACTATTCCACTTCCTAGGGCTAAAACTCTGAAATTCCCTCTCTGCCCACAACCTTTCACTTTCTGAATCATACCTATCTTCCTTCAAGCTCCCTCTGGCTTAGTTTACCTCCCTCCTGGTCTAATCTGTGCTCACTCATATCAACAACATGCTCACCAGTAATCTCTTCTTCCCCTTGGCTTTCCACCAAACCTGCTTTGTTTCTCTGACTCTGTATCCCACTCTCCCCCCATCCAGCCCATCTCCAAGAAGAGCGCAAATCCAATCCATTTATTCTCACCTAAACCCTACCCTGCTTGACCATCTTTTTTCTTACTCCAACTGTGACCTCCTTCTCACCTTCTCCAATTGTTTGTTAATTTTGTTATTCATTCTTCTTAAGCCCTGAACTTTCTTCCCATCTCCTTTCTTTCAATAGGCAATCTACTTCATACTAAGAAAAGATACCTGCTTTCAGATGTCTCACAAAACCTTGCCTCTCTACCTTAAATTTTTCCCGTCCTTTGCTCATCTCTTCCACCCTCCCTCTCAACTCAATGCTCCTCTTTTTTATGCTCTGAAACCTACCCTCTGACCTTTCCTGAGGTGTGCTCTAGTCATCAGCTCTTCTCTCTGTTGTATCTTAATCTCTTCCACATATGTCCCTACAACCATCTTTAAAAACGAATCTTCTCTCCATCTTAGAGACACCTCAAAATTCAAACCCTACAGCCATCTCTAAAAACAAGTCTCTTCTCAATCCAGACTCTTGAATTCCTACCCTATTTCCCTTTATTCCTCAAAAGGGCAGTGTTTCTTTATCTACTTCCTCACCTAATGCTCATGGCTTAAATTTTATAATTGATCTACATTTTACCCCTCTACTGAAACTACTCTCTGGAAACTTCCTGTTGAACTTCTTGCTACAAAAATCCCATAGTCTTTTCTTCCTACTCTTCGTTATCATCAGTAACCTACAGTAACCTCTGAGGGCAGCACTCTCTGATTTTAATCTTTGTTCTCCAGGGCTGTCTGTTTCCTTGCTTGCTCCTGCTCTTCCTTCTGTTCCCTCAGTACTGAACTGCCATAGCATTCTGCACTTAACCCTCCTGATATCCATGCTTCTGTAGCAGTCTTGCCACCTCCCATAACTTTAAGGACCCTTTAAGGAGGATAAATTCCAAATATTCACTCCTACACCCTACTTTCAGTTTAATGTCCATATTTTCAGGCACCTTCTGTACTTGTCCTCCTAAGCACTTCAGACTTAAATTTCCAAAATGATCCCTGTGAACCAGCATCTTTGCCAAGCTCACCTTCTGGCTAATGGCATCACCAATGTGTGTCACCACACAAAACTTTTCAGTCAATTTTGCCACCTTTCTTAATTTTCCTGTAAGACCTGTGTTTTCCCACTTTTGCGTCTTTCCTTAAATTGCTCCCTTTTTCCAAAATGCTCTCATCCCCATCTCCATTCCCTCCTTTCATAGTAACCATCCCACACTAGACAGATCTCCAAAGACCAGAAGAAAATAGCCACCATGCCCACTTTTCTTCATTTCCCATCCAGGAAAAAAAAAATTGTAAGCATTTTGTGAATTGCATCTCTCTAGGGACAGCTATTGCAGACCATCTTCTTGTGTAGTTTTGGTTACACATATCATCTCCTCTGCTAGATTTTAAAAAGCTCTCTATGGTGAGGGGCCATGTACTTATCCATCTTTTATCTCCTCTAGGACCTAACAAAGTGCCTTGTACATGGAAGGCATGAGTAAATATTATAAACTATAATTGAAAAGGAGTCACTTTATTTTACCCACAGGATACTTGAAAGTACAGTAAAACCTGAGGACAAGTCTTCCACATTACATCTGTATTTCTGCACATACACCCATTCACAGCTATGTGTTTACATTTCCATGTTAATTATTTTAAATGAGAATGTGGATTTTTCTGAGTTCTGTTTTGCCTTTTAAAGTTCTTCAGTGTTGTTTTGTGGATAGTAGAGTGTACTTAGAATACTACAGGTGCACAAACCAAGTAAGGGACAGAGAGACAGAACAAGACCATGAAGGATATTGATCAAATGTTAGGTATCAGGAGCTTTTCCGACAGTCCGAGTGGAGCTTGTATCCAAATGCTTTACTAATTAGCCCAAGTCTCTAACAACTTGACTGGCCTTTGACCCAGTCTGAGGCATTTTTGTTGTTGTTATTTTAACACATTCAGTACCAGTAGGACCTTGTCACAGTTCATGCTCACTAATTACATGGCCTTATGGACCCCAAATGATGGCCCAGCCAGTAGGATCAATGCATTATGCTGCTTGCCAGGTACTTGCCACATTTATATCTGTGCTAGGCTAGAATTGAGGAAACTGTTCTTCAGGGCCTTGTCTCAATGATATTTCTTTCCTGGACCCTGTAGATTCTCTCTGTTTCCAAGGCTGTGTCCACAGGACCATTTATACCAAGGGGAAGAAGAAAGTTGAGGTAATTGAGCAGTTTTCCTCAGATTTGTGTATTTCAAATGAAATTATGCTAGGATTTGAATTAGATGGCTCAGAGAGAATTCCAGTTCCTGATTTACCCCTTTCTCTGTAAAATGTGAAGGTATTCATCACACTGGGGGAGACAACATCACTTCTTATTCTATGGCAATTCTCTGAGCCTTAATCACCCTTTTTATTTGCCCCCTTGGCATTCTACTCAGAAATTTGAAAAGGAATTGTTAAAAAATCTTATTTTACTTTCAGCTTCCTAATTTACTCTGAAATTTCTTCTCACTTACTTCCATTTCCATCAAACTTCTAATTCTACTGCCTCAGAGCTAGTCAAAGATATCCAACAAAATTTCCACTTGGTTTTCCATTATTTATTCCTTCTAGTCACAGCCAGTCTCTGTGTCTAGAAAGCCTTGGAGCTAATACTTCCACTTAACTGCTCTGGTAACCAATAGTGCTCCCTTTCTTTGGCCAGCTCCTTATAAATCTCATTCTGTCATTGGACATCAATTATTCTCCTTCGGGAAGCTTCTCCAGCCACTGTGTGCTAATTTAAAGTGTACTATAGGGAACCAAAGTCAAATAAGTTGCAGATAGTGACAAGTCTCTCTTCACAAAAGTGAACCAAGTGCATTCTTCATTGAGACAGAAGAAGGGTAGAGGAACTATTATTTGACAAGAGGGGACAAAAATGTGACAACTTGGGAAATATCTTGGTGAAAATTAAGATAGAAGCTGAGAGAGAGAATTTGGGGTCTCAAAAATCCTTTGGGGTCTGGATGAGCCTGCTCCTGGTAATGAGGATAGTTAACACTGTAGAGCAAAAGCCAGCTCATGATATTATGAGGCATATTTTTTTCCCCCAATGAAACAAATAGTCTGGTAACATCTGGTGGAATGGCTGAAAGACAACCATCCTCAGAAGGAGGGGCAATTATGAATCTCTGTTGGACCTATGAAAGAACCAAAATCTCAGGAAATTCAAAATGTACCCAGAGGCGATTTTCACCCATGAGGTGTTCATGCCAACTGTTTCCGATAAAGAGCTGTAAAAGTGAAGGAAGGCTAGAAGGAAGGAAAGCAGCAGGAAGTCTACAATGGAGCAGTCATTCATGTCACAGAGAGCCAGGAGGAGCCTACACACGAGTCCCCTGCTTCCCCGTAGCCTCTAATGATAACCTCAGAAAGTAGGGACCCTGCAAGAGCAAGACCCCAAGCTGACAACCTTCTACAAGGCCATGCCTTTCATCACCCCTGGGGAGTGAAGGTTTACCTTAAACTTGGAGCTTGTTTCCTGGGCATAATCAGACCAAGGATAGAATTATACTTATTGTTCTTTTTCAGTAAGAGGCAGCAGCAGGGGAAATTAGTAATAAAGGAAAATTAAAGCGTGGTTTCTGAGAGTCACCCCCACACCTGCTTATAGACTCCAAAACAGTTTGATCCAATAACAAAATACCAGGGCAAGTAACAGCTGTTCAGGTCCGGGAAAGGAAAGCAAGAACCACGTCATGGTTGCCTTCTGCTGTAACTGTGCCCACCCTGTGAAGAGTGAGGGATGAGGATCCAGTCACACCTGCGAGGTCCTGGATGTGCACAGGTGGTGAGGCCAAAGCCAGTGTTAGCCCTGAGCTAGCGCACACCGACAGCGTGGGTCACCGCCCTTGGCAGTGAGAGGAGGGCTCTCCATTCCCGCTTTCCCGCAGAGCCCCAGCTTCCAGGCCGGGTCTCCATCCAGTCGCCTTGGCTCAGGGATGCACAGTCTCTCAGGTCTGATGCGAATGCTGCTTCAGGGCTATGGCCACAAAAATGTGAACGCACTGCACTGCCTGCTTCTCTTAGAGAAGAATATTAACTGTTTTCAGAGGGGACAATTTGCTTAACAACAGCAACAACAAAATTCCTGCCTGAAACCTCCATCGTGTTCAGAACACTCTGTGTGGTTAATTGTCATGGCCATTGTCACATTTTAATTGTAATCGATCATTTCCTTTGGAAATCAGGGGCTATTTTCATGTTCCCTTTGGCTGTGATGTAAAGCCATCTGCAAACCACAGACTGGGCAATTAAGCTGCCTCTGGCTGATTTTGCTCTCAGTCATTTATAAATGGCCTCCACGTACTCACCAGAACTGCACAACTACACCTAATTTGATCTTTCTTCCATGAGCTGCCTTACACTTGTGCACCTGCACGCGCCCACACACACTCCTAACAAATCGCCTGTCTCTATCACTTTATGGAAGAAGAGAAATAACCTCCCGGCAGATGACAGTGTTTATTTAGAAATAAATGGACATGTTATAGTTTGTTGAGCCAGTATTTGCTCTTCTGATCTACTTAGTCTGTGGATCACTAACACCTCAAGATTTGATAGAAATATCCAAACTTCAGGTGAAGGAAACTACTGTTGTTGTTGGTTACCCTGCTGACTGTCTTATTTTACCCTCTGGAGTTCATGTCATCTTCTGATAACCCATTGATGTTTCACTGCTAAGAGGATGGAGAAGCAGGAGCCAGTCTTCCTGAGCACAGAGAGTCCTGTTGCTTAGATAAACACACACATCCATGTGTTCCCATGTCTCCTCTTGAAAACAGCATGAGTAGAGTGGAGTGGTCTGTACTCAATGGGGGTGAGGCTAGGACTGAGTGCTTGGGAGGTGCAATAATTTTTCCTTTCTACCTGTCCCAGGGTCAAGAGCAGGGAAAGCATCAAGATTTCATGTAGGCAGGAAGCAAAGAGGAAAAAGAAGCATCCCAATATGATTCTTATTGAGAATAACACAAAACTGTAAGAACCTCTATGCTTTGATGAGAATGTGGCTGGAAGTCAACCAGGGCACTAACAGATGTGTTTCCCCTCCTCAACTTTTCATCTCTTGCATTATCTTACTCTTCTTTCTCAGTTTATGGATCTTGAGGTATTATATCCTGAGTCAGCTCCTGTCAACCCGCCATTCGCACACATGCGCACACTGACATGCAATGTTAAGATGAGAGGCCGAAGGAGCACAGAGCTTGAAAAAGTGCATGGTACTTAATGTTTCCAAACCAGAATCCTCCCAATTCCAATATAGTCAAACCCCTGGATTTAAATGGTTGAGGGCAGGGTCTGATACTTAATTGGGCACCATAGATCAGAGGGAAAAGAACAACTGTGTTATTTGGTGGCTTGTGAGACTCTTGGGCACTTTCAACTATCAGGGCCATCACCTTGGTTATTTCTTGGTAGCACACAAAAGGAATGGATTGCATAGAAATTTGAAGTTATTCCTTGAGCATTCTTAGGTTAATTCACATGTTAAAACAGGCCTTGAGATATGGCACTTTCTACCCTGACCTCTGCTACTACTCCTTGAAGAAGGTAGGAATTCTAGGATCACCAGCAGCCCACTTAGGCATCTACCACTTTTTGCCTGTAGAACTTATGAGTAACTGTAAATTGAAGTAGAGGACATGTGGATGTGAGCTAATTTGCCAAAATTGTCCA
The DNA here is from genome assembly GCF_030445035.2 of Dasypus novemcinctus. Lineage (NCBI taxonomy): Eukaryota > Metazoa > Chordata > Mammalia > Cingulata > Dasypodidae > Dasypus > Dasypus novemcinctus. The sequence goes on along the minus strand of NC_080692.1, from coordinate 35,352,101 downwards.
TCCCACCCTAAATTTTCAGCATCTAAGGGTGGAGAAGAAAAGCCATGTATCTGATTCAGCCTAATCTTTCCCTTGCAAATTCTTCTGCACAAAACTACACACACACACTCCCCACGAGTCCACAGGCACAAGTCAGAAGGGGTAAGAACAAATGGAAAGCTTTGAAAATCAGAAAGGGGTACAAAAGTTTCTGTCGTGAAGAAAAGCTGGAGGTCAAGTAAAAATGTTTTTTAATTTTGTGGGGTGAGACATTGTAAATAATTTTTTATTATTAAAGTTTTCTATGTAGCATGTAAACCACATAAATAAAAAGTTCAAGAATGAATCTGGGGCAGAGGATTTCTTCCTGAAATTTTCATGAGGAGGGGAGCCTTCAGGAATTTGTGTAAGGGTATCATGATACTCTGGAAGTGTTAATTCTATTTAGTCCACAGTGAGGAGGGAAACCTCAAGAGAGGGCCCCTGAAATTCTTCTGAATAACTCAATATAATTTGGTCAAAGTCAAATATATCAAGCCCAAGTTCACTATTAAGGCATGAGGTAGTTATGGAAGCATAAGTAGAAGTATAAGGCAGATCATAGAGACACAATGGATTTCTGAAGGAAGGACTTGTGCCCCCATTCCCCATAATAAATAATTGCTACCTGCTTAAAACCTAAAGGAAGGAAAACATGGGAATTCTAAAGACTGATGAAGCTCTCATGAAATCTTTATGAAACTTTGATATTACCCCAAGATGGCAATAGTGAATTCTGTAAGACCCAAAGTAACAAGGAATCCTGCAGCCACCTCCTCTTGCCACCTTGCTCACTGATGAATGGTATCAAGCCTAGGAAGTAATAAGCTTTCCATAGAGGATAGTTACTTTAATTTGTGCCACAAAACACATTCTCATTTATATAGAGCATTTCACTTATACCAAGAGCAGTGAAAGAGCTCTAATTAGAAATATTTTTTCCCATTTCATCAGTCCATCCTGTCTCTCTCTTAAGGGAAAATCAGAAAGTAGGAAGTTGAGAGATTAAAGTGTTATATAATACAACTACTCAATGTAGACATCCCAGAGCCTGGTTGGGAGAGGGATAAAGACAAAGAGAGAGGAAGTAAATTTTATGGCCATGCATGGGTTGGGGGGGTTGGGGGGAAGGCAGGACTAGAACCATCCATGAGCTCAAAGTTTAGAGTCAAACCAATTACAAAGAGCCTTTTCCCCCTGCCTTTTTGCCTCCCAGTAGGCCACATGAAATCATGATGGCATTACAGTAAGCAAAGAAAAAGGGGCAAAGGTTATCCTACCCTGACTTCATGGTAGCTTCATCATTCATGTGAGTGTCCTTACAGGGTTGTGATGCTTCTCAATGATCAGTAACAGAACCAACAGCTGGTGGGCATCAGCAGTAGCATATCATTGCCCTGAGATGGCCATCCCTGTCTTGTGCTACCGCTATAATTACTGGTGAGGAGGGCAATAACAAGATCGCTGGATAACCTAAGGGCGTGACCAGAGGATTATTTTATTGAAATCACAGAGCCCATGTGTTCAGGATTAAAGTAGAAATGAGAAAGGCGACCTTCAAGCATAGATGCCAACGGGGGATCTCCAGGAAGCATTATGTAGGAATTTTTTTTTTTTACAGAAAATCATATTCTGCACAAGACCAAGGCCTCCAAGCCAAGAGGATGCATAAAATAAGGGTACCTTCCCACGGGTAGATTTTAGTGGGCCTGGGTGCCAGGTATCCTATGGAAAGGCAGAAAAAGATAGTGTTCATTTCAGAGCACAGAACAGTTGCTGGGCAGCAGCGCCCACATGAGCTAAACTCTTTCCTCTGAGCCTGGGAGGAAGAAAGGATTCCTCAGATACTATCACTCTCTTCTCAAGCAAGAATTGTCCATTTGGTCATTGGCACATGGGCAACTCACTCCTCTCATTGGCTTCTTCCTTTCTGTAGCTTCCATGAAAGAACAGTCTACATAACCTTGTTGGGGTAAGGGCTGGTAAACAGGAACCTGTGATCTGGGAGGTCACTGGAAGATGGGCAGGGAACTCTTATCACAGAGTTTCAACTTCATGCCACCAAAAGAAGTCATCTCCTGGGAAAGTGTCTATATCCAAACTGCCAGCTGATCAAGGAAATTGTTACTGCTGTTTCTGAGATATATAGTATCTTTGGTCAAATTAACAGTATCCTCTGCAGTGTCTTCTGCTCACCCTTGGATAAACTGTCCCAGGGAGATAAGAGAAACCAAGAACAAAACTACAGTCTTATAGGAAGTTATTGTTTTCTGATTTCCTTTGCTCCTTTTTCATTTTCTATGTCACATTATAGGGAAGTCTACCTGGTCATCACCAATCAAATATCCTCCTGGCAAAGACTGGCATGAAAATTCATGAAGAACCAGTAGAATCAGCATATTTCATTTAATCCCAAATGCCTTTTGAGTTCTTATTCTCTCCTCTTGAGCAACTTCTTCTTTGAGGCATTTGGTTCTCTTTCCTTCCCTGGACTGTCATGACTCCAAAATCAACTGCAGCAGTTGATGCTGGACAAAAAGAATGACAGCCACAACAGGAAATGGACAAAAGAGCTAGTTGTTTAGCCATTGCAAAGTGGGTTTTAGAGTTGAGATTAACCTTCCAAATTCCTTACCAGGAAACTCTTCCTCACCCACCAGCCTTCTTAGCAGCTCTCCTGGTGTCCCTTCTTGATTTGGTTCCTTCTCCATCATCTTTTCTTATGAAGGATGCATAAGTTCCTTATACTGCACCGTTATCTAAGCTAGTAGTTCATTAAAAGAAATCCTCAGAAGTAATTCCACCTGATTTTCTCTTTTTCTTTAACTGGAGAAGATGGAAAAGATGAAAAAGAGACTGAGACATGAGCAAGAAAAACCTTGTTACCAGATGCTTCAATTCAAGGTCAAACGCTGGGAAAGTGACCCACCTCCAATGGGAGCCTGCAGTTCTATTAATGAGAGGGGTGTGCTCCAGAATATTAAGTGACCTCCATAAGAGCGTGCACAGGGGCTTTGATCAAGGTGCCTCTCATGTGCGAGGCATTTTTGGTTATTGTTGTCTCTCTCTCAATTTTTTATCATTTCAAGACACAAGCCCTCGGTGACAGGATGCTTAAGTTTCAGTTTGAATGTGCTGGCGACATGATGCCATCCTCAGGTTCCCACAGTTGTAAGGTCATAGGAGACAAGTGTTTCTAAATATCTCCCCCAATGCACTGTTGCACATTATTTTTTAGCCATTAATATTGTGACTGTTGGAATGAGAGAGAAGGTGGAGTGGGAAATAGATTCAGCTATAACCAGACAAAAAGCTTATTCCCAAAAATGTGTTTCACTGAGCTGCTAAAAATCTAGAAGCAAAGAAGTGGGAAATTGGGCAGAATGGTTTTAGGGTAAAGAAACCATGACACCAATATCCAGATGTCTGGTTTATGCCTCAAGAGACTGAGCTGCCATTCCCCTAGAGATCAGGCAGAAGGAGAAGCTGTGTGGCCATTTACTGTTCAGAAATGCTGACAAACTGATTTTAGAAAGAGGTATAGGCTCTTTTCCAGTAAGACACCGATGAGCTACAGCATTGCCCCTCAACTCCTAAAAACGGGTTTACAAGCCGTTAGGACAGCTCCTCTCGAATGATTTCCAGTCTCCGGTTAAAAAATATTCTGAGTAGAGAAACTTTATATCTATCATGATTACATTTACTTAGCTTGAGAAGCCAAAGGGCACTGTGAGGAGCAAACTATACCAGGGGAATAGAGTTAGCTGGATTTTTTTTTTTTCAATTTTGGAATGATTTTGGACCACAAAGTTAGTTTACTTCTGCAGGAGAAAACCTTGTAAGTGAAATTATTTTTTTCCCATCCCCAGGGCAAACACCATGTTTCTAATCTGATTATGATATACTCTAGGAACAAAATTGGCCAATTAGATTACTAAAAGGTATTTTACAGATTAATTCAACCTCAGGTTTTACACATTTTAACATGGAATTTGCTGACTCAGACATGATCTTACAAGCTATAAAATATCACCAAAGGGCAGTAGATCATATATTCCAAGCAAACCCAGAAGACTAAAACATTAAGTAATCCTCCCAAATGTTACAAGTCTCTATAAATTCCAGCCTAGCCAAAAGGAATTTGGGAGTTGGGTAACAGAGGGAGAGGGGCAGAGAGCCATTGATTAATGAGACTCAGGGTAATTTCTTAATTATTTAAAAATAAATAATAAAGCCAAGGCAGTTCTCAGATCAGAAAGAGGAATTGAAAGCAAACCCTGCCTTGCTGTTTAGAAATTTGTTTAAAGCTTAGAACATTCATAATTTGTTTTTACTGGAACTCATTTTTGGAGATCTGGCCTGCAATTTAGGAGCAGGTGCTTTATGCACACATTGATATTTATTGTTCTAGATGCTGGGATACAGAAGGGAACAGCATGAGGCTCCTGTCCTCATGAAGCTTCCATATTGGTGAAACAGACAAGGAACCGATAAATCTACATCATGTCAAATAGAGCAAAGAGTCATGAAGGAAAATGAAGCAAATTAAGGGGGAGAGAGGATGCTAGGATGGGTGTGGAATGCTACTTTTTATATGTCAGGAAAGACCTCTAAGAAAAACTGACATCTGAGCAGAGGCTTAATGGAAACGAGGGAGCGAGCCTGGGGGTTTCTATGTGAAGGGCATTTCAGGCACAGAGAAAAGCAATTACAAAAGCTTTGAGGTCAAGATACATGCTTGGCATCCTTGAGGAAGAGCCAGAAGGCCAGGGAGTAAGGAAGAGAGAGTGAGAGGTGAGGCCAGACAGGCGGCAGTGACCCAGGTCGGAAGGGCCTGGTGGGCCATTGCAAGGATTTGGTCTATTGCCAAGAGTGAGGTGTGCTACTAAAAGGTTCTGGGTAGAGCTGTTCTGATCCCGTTTCCCTTTAAAAAGCATCAGTGCAACCACTGTATTGAGAATATACTGTGAGAGGGTAGGCAATGTAGGTTGCTGAGAGACTAGTTAGGAGGTGGTTGTCATAGCCCCAGGTAAAAGATCCAGGCTTGTGCCACAGTGGGAGTGGGGAAGGTGGTGAGAAGTGGGTGATTTCTGGAAATCCATTGCCAGTAGATCTGACAGGGGTTGCTGATATCAAATTAGATATCAAATAAGAGAAAAAGGGAATCAAGGTTGACCCAGGGTTTTCAGCACAAGCTGCAGGAAGTTTGAAATTGCCAAAAATAAGACAGGGACTCCTGGTGAAGCAGAATGAAGCAAAGAGACATAGCATTAGTTCAGCATGTCCATCAGACATCCAAAGAAGATTCTGATCAGGCAATTAGATCCATGAGCCTGGAGTTCAGGAGCAAAGCAGGGCCTACAGACACAAATCTGGAATTCATAGGCATTTGGGTGGCATTTAAAGTCATGGGACTGGAAAGACGGAGTGAATACAGATGACGTGCTCCTAGGACTGAGCCCGGGGGGAGTGTTCAAAGCCCAGCACTGGGAGGAGTGGCTGCGGGCTGAGACAAACGTAGGATAACGAGGAGGTCATTCCATTTGTGAACTGGAAAAGCATGCTGAGAGTGGGTTCAAGGAAGTATACCAGCAGCAAAGAAAGTGGAGACATCAAGAATAGGCAACTGTCTTTAGGGGTTTTTCTGTAAAGGGGAGCATAGAAATAGCAGTTGGGAGATGTGAGATCAAGGGAGAACTTTTTCTTTAAGATGGAAGAAATAACTTTTGGACTTAGCAGAATGATCCAGTAAAGAGGAAAAAGGTGTTGATGCAAAACAGAGAGAGACACTTGCTGGAATGATGTCCTTTATTAGGTGAGAGGGAATTGGATTCAATGCACAGGTGGAAGGGTTGGCTCTAGGAGCCTAGCCAGGTTGTTTATAGGACTATAGGATGGAGATTTGGGCACAGATACTAGTAGGTTGGTAAGTGTGATTGTGGGAGGATGCTTTCTGATTGCTGCTGTTGTTTTTTTTTCCAGTGAAATATAAAGGGAGTTTTTCAACTAAGAGGAAGCCTTGGGAAGGAAATATTGAAGGTTTGGGGAGGTAAGGTGACATGAGTTAGATAGCCATCCAGTGAGGAAAGAAAATAGATAACACAGGAAACCTAGGTGGCATTGAGGGCTCACTTGAGTTTCTTATGGTCATGAATTTGAAAACATTTAGAAATTTTCTTCAGTCACACTTAGCTTCCTAAATAGAGTGGTGAGTTGGGTTTAAGCAGAGTTGGGAGTTTAACCAAGTGAGTACAATGAAGTGAGCAAGAGACAAGGTTGTTCAGGGAGTTGGAATAGTGACTGGCCATGGAATCTACGCTGGGGAGGAGGAAAGAAGACTTTAGGAATGAAAGTTGGTAGGGGTGGGGAATTGGAGACATTGGAGTGTCCCAGAGAAGGAATCTGGAAATCAGAAGCTGGGTCAGAGAACAGCATGCTGGAGGGCGAGATAGGGAGGGGTGGCCGTTACTGGTAATGGCATGGTCTGTCTGGTGTGTGGGTGGGAGCTGAGGTGAGGTGGAGGGAAAGATTACTGAGGGAGGAGAGGTGAAGAAACTGAGGGGCCAGAATATGGGAGTCATTATGTGGACATCAAAGTCAGTAAAAATGATGACAGGAATGGTATTAAAGAGAGTAAAAAGGAACGAGGGAGTGATTCAAGAATATTTAAATCCCTGCATCAAGTAGGGAGGGCAGCTAGTATAGACAAATATGCTTTAAAGCCATTTGTGGTGGGGTTTTTTTCCTGAGGAGGAGGGTGTCCTGAAGTGGCAGTGAGGAGCAAGGAAGTCATCTCCTCTACCTCCAATAACATGAGGAAGGTGGGAGGGGAAATGCCAGCAGGGAGCAGGGTTCTCAAGGAAGAGCCAAGTGTCCTCAAGACCAAGAAGGTAAATGTTACCACCAAAGAAGAGGGGCTGTGGCTGATGAAGAACCATGAGTTCCAGAGGGCACAGCGGAAAGATCAGGGGAGCTAAGTGGGCGAGTGGACTCAGAGATGTCCCTAGTCATCTGGGGACAAAAATGTGACTGATGGGGAATCTTGAGCTTCTCATAGTGGCTGAGTGATGAGTGATGGGGAACTTGAGCTTCTCATAGTGGCTGAGTGATGAGTTATGGGGATCTTGAATTTCTCGTAGCAAGGCTGAAGGGCATTTTGGATCAGACTGGGGTAGTAACACCATGTGTGCCCCAGATAGGGTCTGGCCAGGAGCATGTGGAATTCTGGGTCACTTCAACCCCCAGGTTTGTTTGTTTTTTTAACTTCCACTAAAAACCCCATTGCCATCTATGGTAGACTCAACATGTTTTCATAGATATGAGCAAATGTGATACTGGGTTGAGGCTGCCTTCTGATTATTTGCCCTGGTACAAACATATTTTCACAGTAAATCTTATCCTTTCTTTTTAAAGGCTCCCAGCTAAATTAGTCTCCTTGGGGGAAACATAAATGAGAAGAAAGGTGAACAAAGTATTATCTTAAAAAAAAAATCAAAAGTAAAAAATTGGAGAGCAGCTTTACTTCAACCAATTCTGCTAAAAGAAAGTTCGTTCTGACCAATCATTTTTATTAAGTATGTCTTTTTGTGACAGAGAGGAACAGTGGGACAGGAGAGCAAGGAAATGATTAAAAGGCTTTAAAATTCTTGGGAGAAAGATTTGTAAGATTAGGAGAGGACCAGGAAAAAAAGGAATTTGCTTGTGGGTCTGCATGGAAACAAAGGATTCTGGGAAGGAGCTGAAAATATTTTTTTTTAAATTGGCCAAGAGAGCCAGGAGGAAAAAAAATTCCACTATGTAAGCATTTGGAGATTTATCAATAGCAGCCTAGAGCCTGTTCCTAAGAACATTCCACATATCAGATGGTGTGCCAATTCCACTTAATTTCCTGTGCCCTTAAAAAAAATCAGAAATTGGAAAGAGACGGATCTATCCAGCCATTTCTAGACTAGTTCGCCAAACCTCCACTGAACCTTAAACGTAAGATGAATTTGATCTTAACTATGGCTATAGCTGGCTCAGCTTCTCTGTCTCCCAAAAAAGGGAAACCCCTTAGTTTGGTCATATCCTGCCCAGCATTTTCCTCAAAAGATTAAATTGTGCTCATCCTGGCTCATTGAATGCCACTTCATGATTTTTTTGTGTTGGAAGGATCGTACATTCAACTCAAAAGATTAGACCATGCTTTGTGCACTGAGAACGCATAGAACCCTATTTAAGAAGGAAGAAGGAAGCAAAGGACACTAGCTAGGAACAGTTAGTCATCACCGCTCTGCTTTCTGACCTATGGGAATACAACGTTTCAAAGGTGGACAGAAAACAACGTGGCTTTCATTTGCTCAGCCTCAGATTTCCCCTAGCTCAGATTGCCACCCGACAGCTGGTTAGTTGGGTGCACATGTTTAAGGAAATTTGCAGCAAGGCAGTGGGGCAAAATTGATGGGGAGAAGTTTTTTTACACAGGGCCTTTGTTACCCAACAACCATCCCAGTAATAATATTTCAGAATAGCCCTGATTCTTGGGGAAACATTTCAAAATTTCACCGTAACATTTCAAGCAACACAGCCTCTTACAGTGGAGATCAGAGAGGGGACAGGACAGGGCAACCAGCTCTTTTCCTCTACTTGACAGGAGTCATCAGTCTCCCAGTGTCATAATTACCCTTAGCCACAATGACTGATGCATGAGAGAGAGAGAGAGCACGCCACCAAAAGAGCAAGGGGGTGATGGAAACCACAAAACACTCAATCACTGTGGGGTTGGGTTACAGACTCAGAGCCACACCCCTCCCAAAGAAACTCTGGGGAGGGGAACTGGTCCCAGCTTTGCGGGGTGGTCTCCTCCCCCCACTGAAAGCACAGACGACTCAGGCTGCCTCCACTCCACGAGGCCCGGATCCCACCCTCCTGCCCTGGCCCAGCTCTCCTTTTCTCCTTCCCAACTCTTGGATCCCCAGCCAATCCACTTCCAAGTTCTTTTTCTGTTTGTTTTCTGTAAATATCTATTTCTTATTTTGGACGTGCAGGGGTCAATTGAGATTCTGGAGTGGGGGGGAGGGGGCGGATGAATGGGTCTTTTTATTTTTTCCTTTCTCTCTTGGATTTTGGTGTTTGAACTTGAAAAAAAAATTACAAGTATATATATATAAGCAAATGACTTACCTTTAAAAAAAGAAATAAGTTAATTTCATTCTTTTGATTTCTCTTGTTTCTCATTGGGGTGGGGTGGGGGTGGGGGGTCTTTTGGGTAGAGGGCTTTTTTGTGAGCTGTATAGATTTCCAGTTTGGACTTGTTCAAATGATGCAGGAACAAAAATTAAAATGAATTTAAAAAAAGGCAACATAAAAACAAGAAAAACTTTGTGATGTATAAAAGCTGTAAATAATCAAAGATTCTTTCTCTTTTCTAATGGCAAATTATTTCTGTCACTTTATATTCAAAAAAAAAAATAAAGAAACCTACCGCAAATTATCAGGGTAAAAAAAATTAAGAATTGGTTTTTTTTTTTCCGGTCTTTGTTATTTCATTACTGTGGCTTGGAAAACCTTGAAGGTGCTGTTTGAGAAAAGTCCCTTTCCTAGCTGGTTAGTCATCAGTAGTCTGGACTGGTGAATCCAGCTGAATTAGGAATCTTCTTTTTTTTCCCTCCAGCTCATGCTGGAGTATCTTGGTAAGGAGATGGGGGAAACTAGCTAGTTATGATGTTAAGGCAATTTTTTAGTTTCCGTAAGTTTCTTTCTTTCCTACATAATAACTATCTCTTGTTTCTTTTCAGCATGGAAAATTTTAAACATATTCAAAAGTAAATAGAATGGTATAATAAGCCTACATGTTTCCATCTTCCAACTTCACCAATTATGTGAAGTCATGCCAATCTTGTTTCAGCTATACCCCTACTCATTTCCCCTTTTGATATTATCTTGAAAAAATTCCCTAATTGTATAATTTAAATGTTATATATTTCATTACATATCCCTAAAAAATAAGGACTCTTGGTATAATCACAATATCACTGATGTAAAAAATTAGCAATAATTCCTTCATAACAAATAACTAGTGTTCAAATGTCCAGTTGTCTCAAACGTAATAATGCTTTACAGTTTCTTTGAATCGTAAGTCAAATAAGTCCACACAATGCAATTGCTTGCTATTTCTCAAATTCTTTAATCTACAGGTTCATCACCAACTCATTTTTTTCTTCTTCTTGAAATGTATTTGCTGAAGAATTGAATTGTTTCATCCTGTCATTTCCCACAGTTGGCTTTTGTTGGTCACATCCCCATGGTATAAATTAACATGTCCCTGTGGCCTCCGTATTTCCTGTAAATTAGTAATTGTTTTATTTTAGTTCATTCTTCCGTAGCTTGGGGGTATCACAGAAGCAAGGTGGCCCTTACTTTAACCAATATGAAGAGTGCTTTTTAAGAGTTAGCTAGTCACACTTGTCTACCACGTAGATAGCAGTAGTGTGGTTCTAGTCACAAGACTACTAAGCTCCTCCCACAGCAAGGAAAGACTCGATCTGGCCCTTTAATTTACCCTTTGGACATTTTTCCCATCCTGTCAGTTACTTTGTATATGAATGCAGGATGATTTCTTTCTCTGCTTTGATTTCTAAATTACACAAGTGAAATGATAGTACCTCCCAGTTAGCCGCTTCCAGTGATAAAATAGCATAGACGTATCTAGCTTTCCAACGTTATTAACAGTCCTGTGTTCCTCCTATAATCCCGGTAGGGGAAAGGACTGAGACCAGTTAGTAGAAGCCCATCCTTTGCTTGAGGAGCCTTGGAGATCCAACACTTGACGAAGTCCTGGCTAGAAGCCACCACTGCCAACCACTGGTTCAGGACATCTTCCAGGACATGTGTCGTCTCTTCAGAGCTCTTGTTTCAGAGGGAATCTCTGTCACGGGGTTCTTCCTATATTTTCCTCTGTACCAAAACAAATCACCTTTCTCCCTGAACATTTCTGAAAGTAGATGAGCTCTACCATAAAACCTGAATTCTTTCCAGAAATAGTCACTCTCTTCACTTCTGAAGACACTTCCTTAAAGTCCAAATTGTCCTTTGGGCCCTAGAACTGCTTTAACAAATATCTGAAAGTCATACTACATGTTACCTGCTGGAGAGTCTACTTAAAAATCTGAGATTTGTTTTTTAAAAATGTTGTAGAGTTGAGGAAAGAAGACAATGCCTGCCCTCAAATCTTGATTCTGGTTTCAAATAAGAGAAGCATGAATTCTGAATTCTGGTGTGCCCACCTAGTAAAGAGGTAAATAAAGTTTTTGATTGCCACCAGATCACCTTCACTAACACAAAGACTCAACTGATTGAGGTGAGCATAGGAATTCCTGAGACTGTTGCAGGGATCAGTTATTTACACTGCCCTCCTCAGTCACCAACTGGAACCTCTTAACCTAGTAAGCTCATACTTCCTGTGCTCTGCACACCCCTGTGCCATTCTGAGCTCCATGGTAAATGACTATGGGCAAGACAAGTTTGCAGAACAGCAGAGAGACCACCCACCCATGAGCCAACTATCCCAGAAAGGTGGCCTCCATGCTGCTCCAAGTTTGACAGCCTTTCCTTGCATGTGTTACTCTGAATAGTGGCACCTACACCAAACATTTGCATTGACTATTTCTATTCTCCCAACAATTTACAAATTCAAAATACTTCTTTCAAATTACAAGTTATTTTCAGGAAACAACTTCTTAGAATTCTAGAATGACCAATGGAAACGATTACCAAAAATCTGGTTCTGATATGGAGCCTGGGTAGCCCAACAAAAAAAATCCAGAGTTCTCATGTGTGGTCTTCCACAAATCATTTAACATTCATGGACTTCAATTGTCTTTTCTCTAAACCCAATCCTGTCCACCAAGTCGTCCTCAACCTTGGTTGCATAGTGGCATCATCTGATATGCTTTTAGAATGCTGCTGCTGGGTTTAATCCACCAAAAATTATTAAATCAGTTGCTGTGGGGTAAAGCCTGGACATAAGGGCTTTTTAAAACCATACAGAATTGAGAACCACTGGGTCAGTGCATTTATTTCTAATTTAATTCTTGGCCACAACTCTTGTCCATTGTCATTTTCAACCTCATTATTTACTCACTTCGTGGATGGTCACCCTCTGGAACTCTTGGCCCTCTGTTCTCCTCCATACAGTTCTACAGAATGAATATAAGGAAGGCTCAATTTACCCTTTCTGCCTAGTTCTTTACTTCTGTATACCACCGTGAGACATGCTAGATACAGGTACACTGAAATTTAGTCTATCTAGAGGGAATTCTAGGCAAAAAAATTTAAATTTGAATGGACATTAAATATGACATGATCATGGGAGAAAAATCAAGGAGTGAAACCTATTATAAGTAGTTGTTTTATGGATATACCATAGTTTCTGGACTTATTTCCCAATTTGGAACCTGTGATCTTCTAAAGATATACACCCTTTTGAGTTCTCCATAGCTTGTGGTGATTCTCCATCCCCCTCTCTTACAGAAAGCCACACACAATTATGTACTTTGCTGAGCATTGGTCCCTTCCCCTTTACCAGATAATCCCTAGGTTGTTATAATTCCCCAGTGTACATACCCCATGTATTTGTCAGCCAAAGAGGTGCTGATGCAAAATACCAGAAATCTGTTGGCTTTTATAAAGGGTATTTGGGATACAAGCTTACAGTTACCAGGCCTTAAAGCATAAGTTACCTCCCTCACCAAAGTCTGTGGCCACGTGTTGGAGCAAGATGGCTGCCAATGTCTGCCAGTGTTCAGGCTTCCTGGATTCCTGTCTTCCCAGGGTTTGTTTCTCTCCGGCCTCAGCTGCTCTGAGCTCAGAGAGCTCAGTTCTCTCCACAAAGCCAGCTGTAGACTATCAGGCCAATGAGCCATCTCTCCTCTTGGTGCCTCTGCCATGTCTAATGGAGCCTTCTCTCCTTCCTCACCTATCTGCTTCTCTGTGTATTACTTCCCAGGCTCCAGGATCAAAACTCCAAACTCTGTCCTCTGCTATGTCCTTTCTTTCAATGTCCTACTGATTGACCCAGTCAAAGCCCTAATCATAATTTAGTCATGCCCAGAGAACAGACCAGTTTACAAACATAATCCAATATCTATTTTTAGAATCCATAAACAATGCCAAACTGCTTCACCCCAATATCTGAATAAGTCAAGTCAATCTAACATCACATCATGGTCAAAGATGGGCTTTGTTGCTCTATATCCAATTCCCTTTAAGGTGCTCCCACTGCAGGAAAATGGCAGACTTTTCCTCCTTGACTGATAGGTACCTCTGGTATCATTCCACAGAGTGTAAGTATAACACTGACATCCTGCAGGCTGAATTCAAACTGGAGGGCCCAGTTTGGGGAATATTTGAGTTTGAATGCCTTTAGATAGCATCTGCTCTCTAATTTAGCACAGTCCTTGCCCTTTCTCATTACTTTTCTCACTTTGGGGGGTATTTAAGCTGGAAACATTCCCCCTTCTCCCCAACACATGCCACACTCTTAGGTCCCTTCTCCTAATTGCTGCAGCATAATCTACAAAGCTGCTCTTCCCCATTATCTCACCCATGAAAATAGTATTTCTTATTTGGGGGCAAAGCAGTGCTAGTTTTTGCCTATCATCCTGCTCTCATATTCCATGGGCTGGATTCCACCAATGACTAAAAAAAATGGCCCACGACACCCACTCCCACAAAAGCTTGGAATATCAAGTTTCTTGCTTTCACCTTTTTTTTAGATTAAATTTAATGTTTGGGCAGATCCTTTTCTAATTCCATTGCACACAGCAGTGTATTTATCTTACTCAAGAAACCTCCCAGAAATCAGGAAAGGATGCTTTTCCCTTCAAATTACACCTAAAAGAAATTATCATTTGATGTGTACCTACTACATTTCGGCCCTTTTCACACATGTATCACAGAATCCTAACCACCCCCATTCACAAGTGTTATTGTGATGCCTAAAGTCATACAGCGATTGCATGAAAGATCTGAAGTTCAAGACTAGTGAGGCTGTTTCCAAACACCAATCTCCTTTCACTAAATTAAATATCCTTACAGATATCTATTGCAAGAATAAATTAGGCAATAAATGTGAAGTTATTCCGGAAACTGTAAAGCACACGGGATAAAGTAATGTGATGGGTGTCTAGCAATGGATTGGTATTAACTTGTCCCTTTCTGATGCTCAACAACTAGCTACGTATACTTACTTGGGCTCCAATCCTGACAAATCTTTTCTTTGGACCCTGTAACATTCTGCTTTGTCCAAAGTGTCACAGGTAGCAGCCATTCTGAGAAAGTCATCCAACCACCATCACCTCCATCATCATAAATGTCATCTAGTGAATACCTACTAATTACCCAGTACTGTGATAAATATTCCATAAATATTATCTAATTCTCTCTTCCTAAAAATGCTGAAATAATACCCCCCTCCCTCATTTTGCTGAAAAGAAAATTTATATTTAATGAGGTTACCTAACTTGCCCAGAGTCATGCAGATGGAGCAAGGACCTGGATCCAGATTCACTTTACCCCAGAATCTTTCCATTATGGGGCCTTAGAAGGTCCACAGTGCCCCTAAAATAATTTTTTGGCAGCCTTACTTATTCCCACTGTCTAGTCCAGTGCTTTTCAACTTTGGTTTCCTATTAGAGTTACCCAAGGTACTTTTTGAAAACACAGGTGCTAAATATTCAATATTTTGTAAAAAGCTCATTGGGTGATACTGACATGCAGCCAGGGTTGGGGAAAACTGGTCTACTTCAATGCCAGAAAACAGAATCAAGGCCATGAGATGGCAATGAAGCTGGTACAAATTTCCACAGCCCAGTGAGTGTGGAGAAGACTCATGACCAGAATATATAAACCTCAGACATATTTTCACTCCGTCTTCCCTTTGGGAGTGTGTACTCTCCCAAATGGACCCTGCTTTGCTGCCTTTGTAATTTTGGAGCTGGTCTCTGCAAGCTACATTTCTCCTATGCCTGCTGGCCCATGGTGGGCTCTGCCAATAGAGGGCGCCGGAGGGGAGCCTGTGGGGCTCCATGAGGAGAAAGGGACTTCCATTTCCCTTTCTTTGTTTCCTCATTTTCAGTCAGCAGGCCCCTGGGTTTGGGGCTGGTCCTCTGAAGTCTTCCCCACAGTGGACAGTGCCCACGGTACCAGGACTGCATCCACCAAGGCAGCAGCTATGTGCTCCTTAAGCCTCCATGCCCCCTCCACAGAACCTCAGCCTTGCTGGACCTTTCCAAAGTTTAAGTCTCTTCCTTGTTCACTTTTCCTTCAGTCCTAGGGTGGAGGCGGATCACTACCCCGCTTTAGAGCCACGACTCTTAAGTTCTTTCTCACCCCTTTCAGTGGTTAAACGCCTTTTCCCTAGTAAACAATTCTTTAAAATGTTCCCCGTTCAAACTATTGCCGTGGTTCTGTTTCCTGACTGGACCTTGACGGGTACTTTAAGTTACCTGAAAAACTTAATTTCAGGATCAAACATATTTTATAGCCCTTCTGCCAGATCACAAATGGAGTTTGAAGGAAAAACTTTCCACAGGCTTTCCTGAGAAGCCTGGATAAGAATGTGCCCTTTACACAAATAACAGATATCGTGCTTCCAGGAAAAAACATCTCATGGGTATGGTAGGAATAAGAGGATCAGTCCCGATTGATGATTTTGATTAAAAGACGTCTCCATGAGCTTCAGACACTCAGACTTTGATGATTAATGCTGGGCCTTTGCTTTGCTTTCATCACTCTATCACGATGGAATCTCAACAAGATTTCAAGTTAATTATTTTGCAACCTGCATATAACTAGGGAACATTATTTCTTCACAATCTTATATAGATGCTTGTGTTTACATAGTTATATAACTTACTTACAGCTTTTTTTAAAAAAAATTTATTGTCTTTAAAAAAAAAAAAATAGATCACACAAAATGTTACATTAAAGAACATAAGAGGTTCCCGAATAACCCACTCCCCATCTCCACACCCCCACTCCTCCCACATCAACATCCCCTCTCGTAAGTAAGGCACATTCATTACATTTGGTGAATGCACACTGGAGCACTGCCACACCGCATGGACCATAGTTTACATTGTAGTTCACACTCTTCCCCAGTCCATCCAGGGGGAATGGCAGGATATATAATGTCCTGTATCTGTCCCTGCAATATCATTCAGGACAACTCCCAGCCCTGAAAGTGACCAGTATCACACCTCTTCCTCCCTCTCCCTGCCTTCAGCAACTCCCATGGCCATCGTCTCCACATCAGTATTAGATACAATTACTTCCATTGCTAGAGTCACAAGAGTTCTATATCAGCAAATCCACTCCAATCCATATTATATTCCTCGATTCTGTGGACCCTGGGATGGTAATGTCCATTCCACCTCTAAATTGAGAGGGGGCATAGATCCCACATGGCTGATGGATGCTCTTCTCCTGCTTGCAGTTGTAGACACTCTTGGTTCCCTGGTGTGGCGGTTGACCATTCTCACCTCCCTGTCAGCTGACCTGGGTAAGTCTAATGAACCAGAGAGTAGGTGTTGCAACTCTGCTGAGGGTCAGGGCCCAGCTGGCACATGGACAGTGCAGAGATTCAAGTCTCCTGAGCATAACAAATCCTAGCACCAACCACGGGTTCAGTAAAAGTGACAGAAGAGGCATGTGTAGAGAGGTCACATCTGAGTCCAACTCCATCACATTCAGGAGCACAAATTCCAAAGTAGGGCCCACTGGCAAGGCATTGAACTCCAGAGTCATCTGTCATGATTGTGGAACCTGTGTGTCTCTGTAGCCCTCAGGAGCACCAGCACCTGGGGTTGTATCTACTTTGACTGTCTCAGATCCTGCTGAGATGTGCAACCCCTTTGATGACCTCCCAACTCATTTTGAAGTCTCTTAGCCATATAAACTCATTTGTCTTTGCCATCTCCCCCTTTTATTCAAGGTTTTTTTCTAGTTGCATCACCAGCTGGTGATGGTGGTAATCCCTGGGTGTGAGGGAGGCTCATCCCTGGGAGTCATGTCCCACTCTGGAGGGAAGATAATGCATTTATGTGCTGAGTTTGGCTTAGAGAGCGGCCACATTTGCACAACATGGAGGCTCTTAGGCACACTGCAGTGCTAGGCCTAATTGAAATTTCAAGCACACAAGCTCATAAGTATAGTCATCAGTATCAAGGGCCCATCATTGGACCATCCTTCTTCACTGGTCTTTGTCCTTGCACTTGGGGGAGTGTTGCTGTTCCATTGGGGAATGCAACAGAGCTCCTCAGGATGGGAACTCAGCACTCCCTCAGTTGTCATGTGTAACTCTATCCACTATGATAGTACCCAATGAATATCCAGACATATCTATACACCTTATATGCATGCCCTGGAGAACCCTCTCCCACCCTTGCATCCCCCATCAATGACACCCCACACCAAAGTTCCCCCCCCACCATAGTTGAACCCCTCTGTGATCCCAAACTTCTTCAAAAATGAAGCCTAATATATTGCCAAATTCAATTAGTAGGAAAATGAAATAGTATTGACAGGTTTAAAGATTAGAAATAGAATACATAATAACTTAGAAAAACTAAAAAAAGTAAAAAATTGGGGTATTAAAAAATGAAAAAATCATAAAACTTTGTTTTTGACTTTTTGACTTTCATCACAGTAATAGGTGTTGACCTACATTTACAGTGGCAAGGTGGTCTCCTCCATTCGTTCCTCAGTGTCTACATCCTTTTTTTTCTAAATTTTGTCTTCTAAAAAAGTTTTAGATCACAGTAAAGTCACATATACAAAATAGGGGACTCCCATATAACCAACCTCAAACCCTTTTCTCACTTCCCCAGCAAAGATCTTTGTACATGTGAATGTTATATTTGCTACAGCTGATGTACAGATATTGAAACATAACTATCAACCATTGTTCCATTATGACTTACATTATGGTTTATATTTTAGACTGTACACTTTTCTAAATTTTAGATTACATTATAGTTTACATTTTAGCTTATACATTTTTATAAATTTTTGGTGAAATTTAACATGGCTTATATCCATCGTTGCACGATCTTATGGAACACTTCAATTACCCCCCACCCAGTTACCCCTACTTCCATATATTCTATTTCTCTCTCCCCGTCCCCTCAGGGCCCACAGTGACAACCAAGCATCACTGATTGAAGGACAAAATTCATAGATACTTACAACAATGCTGAGGGCTTGACACTCTAGTCTGTCCTCTTGCATTGGGAGCCACCCTTGGTCTTGAGAGACACCCTCTCCTCTCTTTGAGAACATTAATCTGCCCCAGGATGGGGGTACAACACTTTCCTGCTCATTGTATATGTCTCCACCCAATGATATAACACAATATGACAAGATGAGCACTCACAGACTCCCTAGAAGCCTGCCCCAGGTGAACCCTGTGCCAGATGCCCCCCGCCAAACACCTTAAACAAGTAACCCTTCCTTATTATATTTTCTAAAGAGTTTTCTCAACATTATAGTTTCAACTACATATATGACAATCTCCCATGTTCACCCGCTCTTCCCACCCTCCCCCCTATTCATGGACCATCTGACCCATCCACCCAACCCTGGCCCTCCTCAAGCCTGCAAAGCCCCACCCAATAGTATCCCTATGCCCCCATCTTATCCCTTCACTGCACAACTACTTACCTCCACTTTATCATAGATTTTGCCCATGTAGGCATGAGCTCACAACCTTCCTCTCCGCCACCCCCCCCCCCATTTCCTGTAAGCCTATTGTCCAGTCTCCAGCTCTCTTAGACAGCTTGATTTGCTTAATTCATATCAGAGATGTCATGTAGTATTTGTCCTTCAATGCCTGGCTTGCGTCACTCAACATAAGGTCCTCAAGATTTATCCATGTTATTCCATGTATAAGTATTGTATTCCTTCTTACAGCTGAGTAGTATTACACATTTTGTTTATATACAACATTTTGTTTATCCATTCATCTGTTGACGGGCGTTTGGGTTGATTCCAACTTTTGGCAATAGTGAATAACACCGCTATGAACATTTGTGTGCATATATCAGTTCATGTCCTAGTTTCCAGTTCTACTGGGTATATACTCATCCATGGAATTGCTGGGTCATATGGCATATCTATAGCTAGTTTTTTTAGGAACCACCAAACTGTCCTCTAGAATGGCTGGATCCTTCTACATTCCCACCAGCAGTGGATGAGGGTTCCCATTCCTCTGCATCCTCTCCAACACTTGCTGTCCTCTGTTTTTTTAATAGCTACCAGTCTAATATATGTATCATTGTAGTTTTGATTTGCATTCCCTAGTAGCTAGTGATGTTGAAAATCTTTGTATGTGCTTTTTAGCTATTTGTATTTCTTCTTTGGAGAAGTGTCTGTTCAAATCTCTTGCCCATTTTTTGAATCGGTGGTTTGCCTTTTTATTTTCGAGATATAGAATTAATTTATATATGTTGGATATTAGGTTCCTATCAGATATATGGTTACCAAATATTTTCTCCCATTGGGTAGGTTGTCTTTTCACTTTCTTGATAAACTCCTTTGAGGTACAAAAAACTTAATTTTGAGAAGGTCCCATTTATCTATTTCTTCTTTTGCTGCTCTTGCTTTGGGTGTGAAGTTCATGAAGCTGTTTCCTATTACAAGGTCCTGTAGATGCTTTCCTATATTGTCCTCCAAGGTCTTTATGGTCTTGGCTCTTATATTTAGATCTTTGATCCTTCTTGAGTTGATTTTTGTATAAGGTGTGAGATGGTAATCCTTTCTCATTGTTTTACATATGGATATCCAATTCTCCAAGCACCATTTGTTGAAGAGGCCATTCTCGCCCAGTTGAGTAGGTTTTGTGGCCTTGTTGAATATCAGATGACCGTATATGTGAGGATCTACATCCAAACTCTCAATTCAGTTCCATTGGTCAGTATATATCCTTGTGCCAATACAATGTTTTTTTTACCACTATAGCTTTGTAGTATGTTTTAAAGTCAGGTAGTGTGATTCCTTCAATTTCATTTTTCTTTTTCAATATGTCTTTGGCTATTCAGGGCTACTTTCCCTTCCAAATAAATTTCATAGTTAGTTTTTCCAGTTCAGTAAAAAATGCTGTGTTGATTTTTATTGGGATTGCAATAATATGTAAATCAGTTTTGGTAGGCTAGACATCTTAATGATATTAAGTCTTCCTATCCATGAGCAGGAAATATTCTTCCATTTATTTAAATCTTCTTTAACTTTCTTTAACAGTGTTGTGTATAAGTCTTTCACATCCTTAGTTAAATTTATTGAGGTATTTTATTTTTTATTTACTATTGTAAAGGGTATTTGCTTCTTGATTTCCTCCTTGGATTGCTCATTATTGGTGTCACAGAAATGCTACTAATTTTTGTGCATTGATCTTTTATAACCTGCAACTTTACTGAACTCATAAGTTCCAGAAGCTTTGTTGTAGACTTCTTAGGGCTTTCTATGTATAGGATCATGTTGTCTGCAAATAGTGAAATTTTGACTTCTTTTCCAATTTGGATGCCTTTTATATCTGTTTCTTGCCTCAGTGCTCAAGCAAGTACTTTTAACACAAAGTTAAAAAGGAGCGATGATAGTGGGCATCCTTGTCTCGTTCCTGATCTTAGAGGGAAGGATTTTAGGATTTCACCATTGTAAATGATATTAGCTGGGAGTTTTTCATATATACCCTTGATCATATTCAGAAAGTTTCCTTCTGTTCCTATCTTTTGCAGTGTTTTTATCAGGAAAGTGTGCTGTGTTTTGTCAATGTTTTTTCTGCATCTATAGATATGATCATGTGATTTTTTTCTTTCAATCTGTTTATGTGGTGTACTAAATTAATTGATTTTCTTATGTTGAACGATCCTTGCATACCAGGGATGAAATCAGTTTGATCATGGTGTATAATTCATTTGATTTGTTTTTGCATATGATTAGCAAGTATTTTGTTGCGGATTTTAGCATCTAGATACATTAGAAAGATTAGTCTGTAATTTTCCTTTCTTGTGTTGTCTTTGTTTGGTTTGGTATTAGTGTGATGTTGGCATCATAGAATGAGTTAGGCAATGTTCCTTCTATTTCAATTTTTTGGAAGAGTTTAAGCAAGATTGGTGTTAGTTCTTTCCAGAATGTTTAATAGAATTCAACTGTGAATCTATCTGGCCCAGGGTTCTTCTTAGTTGGGAGGTTTTTAATGACTGTTTCTATCTCTTTAGTTATGATTGGTTTTTTGAGATCATCAATTTCTTCTTTCATCCATGTAGGCTGCTTATGTGTTTTTAGGAATTTGTTCCATTTCCTCTAAATTGTCCTTCCTGTTGGCATATAGTTTTTCAAAGTATCCTCTTATGATATTTTTGTTTCTGTGGGGTCAGTGGTGATCTCCCCTTTCTCATTTCTTATTTTGTGTATTTGCATCTTCTCTTTTTTTCTTTGTTAGTCTAGCTAAGTGTTTGTCAATTTCATTGAGCTTCTCAAAGAACCAGGTCTATTTTATTTTTTCTAGTCCTTTCTCATTTTCTATTTCATTTAATTCTGC
This sequence comes from Dasypus novemcinctus, assembly GCF_030445035.2. Taxonomy (NCBI): domain Eukaryota; kingdom Metazoa; phylum Chordata; class Mammalia; order Cingulata; family Dasypodidae; genus Dasypus; species Dasypus novemcinctus. The sequence continues at coordinate 35,330,509 of NC_080692.1, read as the reverse complement.
TCTGATCTTTATTATTTCTTTTTTTCTTCTTCCTTTGGAGTCAGTTTGTTCAGTTTTTTTACTAATTGCTCCAAGTGTACAGTTAGTTAGGTCTTTGATTTTAGGTCTTTCTTCTTTTTTGATGTATGAATTTATGGCTATGAATTTCCCTCTCAGTACAGCTTTTGCTGCATCTCATAAGTTTCAATATGCTGTGTTGTCATTTTCATTAGTTTCAAGGTCATTACTGATTTCTTTTGAGATTTTCTTCTTGACCCACTGTTTGTCAAAGAGTGTATTGCTTAACTTCCATATCTTGGTGCCTAATCTGGGTCTGTGGTCCTTGCAGATTTCCAGCTTCATTTCACTGTGGTCAGAGAAATTATTTTGTATGATTTCAATCTTCCAGAATTCATTGAGACTTTCTCTGTGACCTAGCATGTGGTCTATCTTGGAGAATGATCCATGTGTGCTTGCGAAGAATGTATATCCTGCTGTATTTGGGTGTAGTGTTCTGTATATGTCTATTAGGTCCAGATCCTCTAATATATTATTCAAAGTCTTCATTTCTTTATTGATTCTCTGTTGAGATATTCTGTCTAATGGTGATAATGGTGTATTAGTCCCCCACTAAAATTGTAATGGCATCTATTCCTCCACTTAGTTTTTCAGTGTTTGCCTCACATATTTTGAGGCACTCTGATTAGTTGGATAAATGTTTATGATTGTTCTTTCTTCTTGAAAGATTACCCCTTTTACTAATATGTAGTGTCCATCTTTGTCTCTCAAAATATTTTTGTACTTAAAGTCTACTTTGTCCAATATTAGTATAGCTACTCTTGCCCTTTTTTAGTTATTGTTTGCTTATAAGATTTTTTCCCCAACTGTTCACTTTCAACCTCCTTGAATCCCTGGGTCCAAGGTGGGTTTCTTGTAGACAGCATATAGATGGGTCATATTTCCTTATTCATTCTGCCAATCTGTGTCTCTTGACAGGTGAGTTTAATCCATTAACATTCAGTGTTATTACTCTCAATGAATTACTTACATTTGCCATATTTTCTTTGGATTTGTGTATGTCATATTGTTTGTATTTCTCTTTTTGTCTTTTTGGTTGTTCTTACACTCTCCTCCAACTCTGTCTCTCCTGTTTTTTCTTTCCTCCTGCAGAACTCCCTTTAGTATTTCATGAAGGGTAGGTTACTTATTGGCATACTCTCTTAGTTTCTGTTTATCTGTGAATATTTTGAACCCTCCATCATTTTTGAATGCCAGCTTTGCTGGATAGAGTATTCTTGGCTGAAAATATTTTTCTTGTAGTACCTCAACTATGTCATACCACTGCCTTCTTGCCTCCATGGTTTCAGATGAGAAATCAGCACTTAACCTTGAGCTTCCCTTGTATGTGACAGTTCTCTCTTGCTGCCTTCAGTATTTTCTTTGCCATAAGGATTGGATAATTTGACAAGTACATGTCTTGGGGGAGGTCTGTTGGGATTTATACTGTTTGGGGTGCACTGTGCTTCCTGGACATGTACATCCACCTCCTTCAATATATTTGGGAAGTTTTCAGTCACTATTTCCTTCAACACCTATTCTGTCCTGTTTCCCTTCTCTTCTCCTTCTGGGATGCCTATAATGTGTATGTTTGTGCATTTTGTGTTGTTATTCAAATCCCTAAGTTCCTGCTGGATTTTTTCTATCTTTTTATCTATCAGTTCTACAATCTGTTTGATTTCAGATGTACTGTCTTCCACATCACTAATTCTTTCCTCTGCTTCTTCAACTTTGCTGTTATTTGCTGAGAGTATAATTTTGATTTCTTGAATGTTGTCACTCACCACCATCTATCCATTATCTTTTTGTGAATTTTACAATTTCCTCAGTATGCTCTCCAAGTGTTTTCTTAATATACTTAATCTCTTCCTTCACTTCATTAAGTTGGTCTGTGATATTTGATTGGAGAGCTTTGTTTAATTGTTCAATGTTCTGCTCCTCTTCCTGATTTTTAATTTGTTCATTGGACTGGACCATGTCTTCCTGATTATTGGTTTGGTTTATACTTTTTTGTTGCTGTCTGGTCATCATGTTATCTTGGTGGGTTCATTCAGTTGACTAGCTTCTCCCTCTAGTCTAGGGTTTTTTTTGGTGCTGTTTTTGCATGTGTGTTAATTTTTCTCTTTGATGCTTTGTTCTTCTTATTCTATACCTTGTTGTTGTCTAACTTACCTTGAAAGAAAAAGATTAGGGCCTGGGAAGGCAAAAGAGGTAAGAAAAGAAGCAGTATAATAGTAGTAGTGGTAGTAAATGTTAGCAGAAGAACCATATAAGACCTAGGAGAATAAATATTAAACCCATGTAAGCAGTGTATAGTTATAGGAATAAGAAAGTGGGGTACCTACAATGGAATAGGAAATTGAATATGGAGAAGAATATTGTATGAATGAAAAGTTTAGCATGATCAGGAGAGAGGGAAAGAGAAAAGGACTATAAGATAAAGAGTTAATAAAAGATAGAAAACAGAATTGAACTGTTAGAAATAAAAAGCCAGAAAAATTGGGGGCTAAACAAAGAGAGGGAATGTAAGAACAACAACAGAAGGTGGAATTATTTTCTTTATAACTTATTTAATAACAACTTATATAAGTAGAATAGATTTTTCTGTAGGTCATGCAGTGTGTAAGAAGGCTTTCCAAGCCCAGTGTTCATTCCATTGCACTGTGCTACTTTCATGATGATTGGCGTGGATAATTACAGTGATTTATGAAAAGAAAAATATAACAAAGTTATGGGGATGATGTGGCAGAAATGAAGGTAAAATGGAACCAACTATAGAGACAGAGCACATTCTTCCTTAAGACTTTGATTTAATCATTATTACAAAAGCTTTATTACAAAATAACTTGGCAGATCCTTCTAAGCATCTATCAGCAATAACTGAATTGCATGAACCTGTAATGTGTGCTTTGGCTCTCCTTACCTTACCGTAACAGTCCCATGGTGCTGATAACTAATTGCATAGAGGTACTTGAGGAAGTGCCAGAGTGCCGCATTCTCACTGAGCTGAGCTCCTGACTGCACTGTCTCCCCCCAGCCGTTCTGCTAAGTCAGGAAATAGGGATGTTTTCCAAGGAACAGGAAAATGTACCAGCCTCTTGAAATGAGGCACTGACTTGCTATAATCCTAATGTCCTGGTATTTCAGGCTCAAAACCATCCCTGCCCCTGCCTGTAGGGTCCACAGGCTGCCACACCACTCCACAACTCACTGTCACTCCTATAAAAGTGGGGAAAACTGACTAAGGGAGTCTTAAGCCTGCCACCTGGGCCCTGGAGGGATTCACATCACTCTCCCCAAAGCCAGCCTTGGCTATTGGAGAAGCTTTTGAACCACACTGGCTGCCAAGGAGTGCTAAGCACTCGGACCCTGTTTAGTAGAAGACAAACACCCCCGCCTCACCCAGCACCATTGCTTTGGGGCCCTGCAGTCACCCCCGTGGGCTCTGAGCCCTAGAGGCTTTTACCTTTGAAAAAAGGAAACACAAAACAAGCAAGATTCAAAGGAAGGAGAGCAGAACACCATTCCATTGCACCTGAATGCATGGAAGGAGAGGAAGGACAGAGCAACAGCTCACCTGGGGAGGCGGGCCTTCTCAAGAGGTTGGAGAAAGGCTGGAATGCCCCACTACGAAATGTTGTGAAGATGGGCAGAAGGAAGAAATAAAGTGGAACCAAATAGAGACACAGACATACACCTTCCCCATAACCAAGCCACCCTTCCCAATGAGAAAGCAAAACAAAAACATGAAACGCTAATGCCTCCTCTCCTTTTCCACATGAAAGGGATCAGACCTGTATCAGGATTCTGGTCTTAAGTCGAGCCTTTCTCTTCCTCCTCAGTTTTCCTTAACCTCCTTCCTCAGGCCAGCAGGAGAAGGCCTCCAAAGAAGGATGACGGGAGTTCCCTGTGGCACAGGATCAGAGACAGACACCATGCCATCGGGGAATGCCCCCCTCGGTGCAGGCTGCTACCCCTGCCAGCCTTGGAGGAGGCAAACCCTGCCCTCCTCCTCCAACTCCTTGTCCTCAGCATGTCGCAAAGAGAGAGAGAGGCATTCCAAAGGCCTCAAGGCGGTGGCAAACCATGTTGATGCTTCTGGGTTTCAGCAAAGGCCCATAAAGCATTTCCAGCATTTTGCTGTCTCCACAGCTGTTGCCATAGGGCGAGAAGCTCTATTCCCCTCCATCCTATGGGAAAGTAAGGGGTGAGCCTCCATTTCAAGGCAGCGGCTGCTCTCACCTGGGACCTGGGTCACTGCAGGCAGCACTCTGCACAAAACTCTTCCCTGTTCTCCCAGTTACCCAAAGGCACCAGGTCCAATGCAGGCTTGAAGCCTACTAGACACCACCAGTGGCCTCATGTCAGATAGTTATTAAAGATCGTGCTGTGCTACTGATACGAGGCATGGAGTTTCCGTCACAGGATCGGGTCAGGTGCCAGCTAATGGAATTCCACCCTAGCTGTGGACAATTCCTCAGCCGCCCTCCTGCCCCCCTTGTACACAGCTCCCCTCTGGCCGCTGGCCCCCAGGGGCTCTGCTCCTGAGCAAATGGCACAGCCCTGCCAGGCTCCACCAAGGAAGGGGCTGCGTTGGCAGGAGGCGAGAAAGGGCACTAAATGGGCTGTGATGCTCTGGGACCTGGGCACTCGGCGGGGGCCTGAGCAGGCAAGGCGGTTATTTTTCCTTTCTTGACCATCCAAACACAAAACTTCCTGGAGCACCTAAATAGCAAAGGCTCTGCTTCGCGTCTGCCCCGGGCCTATCGACTTTGGGTAATTGGGAAAAGAACAGAGGACGATTATGTCCCAAATGCTGCCGGCAGGAACCCAGCCCCACACGGATGCACCAGCCGCTGTGAGATGGAGGCCCCCTCCCTGCCCACCACCCCCTCCTCTTCCCTGGGACGGTGGGGTTTTGGCCTGGAGCATCCCCCTCCCTCAGAGGTCCTCATGCCACCTCACCCTTCAGAGCTGCCACACTGACCTTCCTACAACATCCCCCCCAATCCACACCCCTAAGCCTAAGCCTTCCGGGGTGCCCCCCAGCAGTGAGTGAAGCCTGCAGCCCTCCTCAGTCACTCAGGGCTCCCAACACTGTGTTCGAGCCTCCTTTTTCACCTCCTGGCCGAGTGTCCCCTCACGCCCCCTGAGCTAAAGCCCACTCGATTAACCTGCTATTTCCCCCACACCCCGCATACTTTCCTGCTGTCAGGCAGTTACTCCTCTTTCTACTCCTCTACCCCCAAATGTCACCACCTCCTTGAAGCCTTTTCCAATCTTCAACGAAGCGGCTTCTTCCTTCTCTGAGGCTCAGTGCTGCTTTAGTCCCATCTCGCTGCCGCCACTTGTTTTCTGCCTGTCGTCAAGCTCACAGCTGGACGTTCCCGAGTGGGAGAGGCCACCACGGTTTGAGTCTTGCACTCACGGTGTGAGCAGCGCCACCACAGGGGCAACCCGAAATGCCGTCTGGTAAATTAAGAGTTGTCTGGCAGGAAGTGCACCTTTTCCTTTCTTTACATTTATAGCTGTCCTTTGCATTTCCTTCTTTCCTTCCTCCTAATATTTGTGCATTTACTTGGTGCCAAGCAAATTCTTGTGGTTGAAGATACTGCAGTGAACAGACCTGGCAAAAGTCCCTTGCCCGGTGGAACTTAAGGTCAGAGACGGGGAAACAGACAAAAGAAGAAGCAACGTGGTGTGTGGAGAGGTCGATGATACCACGAAGAAAAGTGCAACAGCCAAGGGGGCAGGGAGTCCAGCGGGGAGGACTGACTTCATAGAATGGTCAGGGAGGCCCCCCGAGGACGGCAGGCGCGAGCTGGGTGGGAGCGAGCCCTGCAGGTGTCCGGGAGAAGAGCAGAAGGACCGACATGCAGAGGCTTTGTGGAAGGGCCTGCTGGTGTGGTGGAGGAGAGCTGGAGCAGAGGGAGAGAGGGACGGCAGAGGGGATGTTTTCCTCACGCCCCTTCTTCACTCACCATCTGGTGGGAAGCTCGCCGGCTCGGCAGACAATGTTATCTGCACCAACGGCTTGGCGTGGTCAAACCCGGGGCCTCTTTGTGTCCCGGGCAGTGGGAGGCATATCAGTTCTGACCAGGTGATTCCACAAGGGCTTTGAAAAGCCCTCAGCAGTGAGTTGTGCCGTGGGCAGAGCATCCTCTTTCGCCAGCCCTCTCTCACTCGAGCATGCCAGTTTCCCCTCCCCGTGACTGATTCCCAGGTAGAGTACTTGAACGCAAACGGAAAGCAAAACACAGAAATCAGAGCTGAACGAAGAACCCGATGGGAGTGACAGAAACTCCTGCAGCCAAGCAAAGGGCAATGAGCACACATGTAAATGGGAGAGAGCATGGAGCGGCAGGGTCTGTGAGCAGCAGCCACAGCCAGCCCGGGAGAACTCACACGAAGGCTGATTTCTAATGCTGACACCTGCCAGGAGCGACATCTTAGGTCTGATCTTCCCATTATGAGGAGCGCTTCCACTGGCATCCTTCCCGGCACATTTCTTCTGGCTTTTGACTTCTCTGGATATATCTTTATTCCTAATCTCATCCACGCAAATAGTTCTGGTCACAAAAAAAAAAAAGCATACATTAATGCACATGTAGGTGCAGACTGCACAAAGCTGAGAATTATCTCCTGAGCTCCATGTTGTGGGGTCAAGCTGGCTGGGTCCCCAAGCTGGCACTCCCAGAAACTGCTGGTTGGCCCACGAACAGCCCTGCTCAATGTTTAACACACACATCACCCTTTAGTTCTCAGGACTCTTGCCTGGCCTTCAACATAGAAGCAGATCTCTGCTTTCCCCCTCCCTGCTGCATCTAGATCAACTTCCCTACCAGCATTTCTTGCCTCACCAGGATTTCAATCCTGATGGAAGTCAGCCCAGAGCATTTTCATGTCTGGCCTCACAGAAATAGCAATAGTAAACATAAGCACAAAGATGTCACAATGCACATTCGTATCATATAATTTTCACCGTGCAGGGCTTTGGGGAGGCTTCTGTTATTCCCATTTTATAGATGTAACTAATAACCGTGCAATGTTCTGGGAGCCTTTGTCATTTTTGGGTAAGTATTAAAGGATTGCATGCTTAAGGACTAATGGAGACAAGAAAAGTAAATATTTATTGAGTATTTACTTAAGTGCAAGGCAATGGGCTGGGTTTTTCTATTTTTAGGTTTACTCTCATAATAACACTATGAGGTAGGCATTATTATCCTCATGTTTCCACTGTAGAAAACAAAGGCCCAGATAGGTTAAGGAAATTTTCCAAGGCTGCACAGCCAGTTAGCAACACAACTGGGATTCAGACTCAGGTCTGAACTCCACAGTTGATAGGCTTCTTTCAATACACACTGATTCTGAATCTAGGGAAGGAAGAATCTTGACACTGTATTAAGATTCTTGATTGGGGCAGTGAACTTGGCCCAGTGATTAGGGCATCCGTCTACCACATGGGAGGTCCACGGTTCAAACCCCAGGCCTCCTTGACCTGTGTGCAACTGACCCATGTGCAGTGCTGATGCATGCAAGGAGTGCCCTGCCACGCAGGGGTGTCCTCTGCGTAGGGGAGCCCCACGCGCAAGGAGTGCGCCCCATAAGGAGAGCCGCCCAGCGCAAGAGAAAGTGCAGCCTGCCCAGGAATGGTGCTGCACACACAGAGAGCTGACACAACCAGATGACGCAACAAAAAGAAACACAGATTCCCATGCCACTGACAACAACAGAAGCAGACAAAGAAGAAGACGCAGCAAATAGACACAGAGAACAGACAACCGGGGTGGGGGGGGGGGAAGGGGAGAGAAATAAATAAATAAATAAATCTTTAAAAAAAAATTCTTGATTGGTATGAAAAAGACAGTTCTGGGACCTGTGGGTAAATGGTCACCATAGTAACAAGTCTGCTTCCTGTGGAGTGTGCCAGAAGCACCCTGAGGCACTCATTCCCTAGGTGGACAAAGCAGTTTCAGATCTAGAAACAGAGTATAATAATGAAAAAATGAACAAACATGGGAGCTTTTGAGCAATGTCCTTTGCTCAAACATCAGGGTCATTTTGTTTCACCTAAGTCAGCTCCCAGGTGATGTTTGCCCCGAGAAACCACAGGCCTCAGCTCTCCTCCAGAGTTTCATGGCGTAAATTGTTTCTCCTTCACTCACCCTTTCCCCATGTACATCAACAAAAAGTTCCTTCCTTTAATCCTAGGTCCACTTTTAGCTACAATCAGATCTCTTTTATCAACCACCATAGCAAGTCTCTGGCAAAATTGACTGACGTTCTACTTAATGTAGCTAACACATATTGAAAGATAACTATGTACCACGCATTGGGCCACATGGCTTACATTGTTTTTCTCATTTTGTTTCTCATGACCACCCTATGATATAGGTACTACTATTATACCCATGGACTGCTATACTAAGTCTTAGGTTGAATAATTTATCAAGGGCTCACAAGCCAGAGTTAGGATTCAAACCCAGGTCATCTGAGAATATAAGTTTTTTGTTGTTCACTGATGTATGGCCAGGACTTAGCAAATGCCCCAAATAGAGTGGGTGTTCAATCAATATTAGTTGAATGAATGAATCTGTCACCAGAGCCCTCCCTTAATCACAATGCTTGACCACCCGTTGCTGCATTTACCCATTTTCTTCTCTTACAGCCGGACTTCCTCCCCATCTAACTATCCTTTGCTCCACCCTTGAATTTGCCCTGAGCAAGGCGATGAAACTCTCCAGGATCCCTCCATGTTATTTGAAACTTTCGAAAATTCTCTTTCTTATGTGATATCCCTTAATGATAATCACTGCCAACTATTTTCCCACCTGTATTAGTCAGGCAAAGGGGTGCTGTGCAAAGTACCAGAAATCTGTTGGCCTTTAGAAAGGGTGTTGATTTAGGGTAAAAGCTTATAGTTACAAGGCCCTAAAGAGTCCAACTCAAGGCTGCTTTCCCACCAGTCAGCTGCCACGTGTTGAAGCAAGATGGTAGGTGATCTCTGCCTGGTCTCTCAGGCAAAGGGGTCTTTGGAACAAAAAACGTTAAGAACCCCTGCTTTAATAGCTCAGTCACCTACAGACTAAAGTCCAAACTCCTTGCATATCATGAAAATATCTTCATAATCAACCCCACTTTCCCTCCCTCATGTCCCAGCAATTCCCATGGTGGACTGCATCGTGGACCCCACTTGTGACATGCGCTTGGTCTTTGTCCACGTTCTGGTGGGTGTGGAGCCATTATCAGTAGGGCATCTTGAGAATGTACTTCAGCTTAGGTGTGGCCTAACTGAACCGGGTTGGGCTTGCATCAGGATTACTCAAGTTCTTTATCAGCACAATGAAGTAGAGACAGAGCAAAGTCCAGGGCAGAGCCAGAAGCAAACCCGAGAGGAGAAAGGAGGCGTCACCACCGCAAGCACTGCCGTGTGACAGGAGAGCCTGGGTTGCCAGCAGTCAGCCCCAGCATACCAGGGAGAAAGCATCGCCCTGCTGGTGCCTCAATTTTGGATTCCTCCTGGCCTCCAAGCAGGAAGCCCATTGATTCCCAATGTTTCAGTCAAACCAGTGCGGGGTATTTGTTCAGCAGCCGGAACTCTGACAGCCCCACAAGGACCATGCGCTCCAGTATCAGGGCATGCTGCTGAGTGGACACAGTCTTTCCTTTGCACGTTCCCTTCTACTTGGAACATTCTCTCCCTCCCTATCCCTTTGTCTTCTCCAGCTCGCCCATCTGTATTGTTAACAGAATCCTTCTCAATCATCAGTTCTCAGTTCCAACATCATCTCCTCTGTGAAGAGCACAACTAAGTGCTCCTCCCTTCACCATCCGATGGTGACAGAGATAAGTCCAGCCTCTTGGTGTTATAACTCAGAATTGCAAACTGGAGGCGGGCTCCAGGCATCCTATGTCCAGGACCCAGCATGCGCACCAAGCACAGTGCCTAGCTTTCAGGTTTAATGACTCTTTTCCAAATAAATGAGTTGGTAAATTAATAACTAATTGAAGGAATGAGTAAAATTGATTTCAAAGCTCTACGTCCAAAAACGTTGCTCAATCAGTATGGTATAAATAAGATAGCCTCCTTTGAGAGGTGAGAGATTTGTCTCAGAGACAGTGGGCTTCTCTGAACTTAATTATATTTCTTTTTCAATTAGAAATGTCTTAACTAATCTTCCAGCAATTCTGTAGTTGGGTTACTTATAACTCAGAAGGGAATATGTCATTTAACTTATGCTTCACACCGTGTAATTAAACAGTGGTTTCAGTGCATGCTATTCCCCGTGTATACCATCAGGATACTCCTTTCTTTATTGAGGGAAATGAAACTTGGACCAATGGCCTGGGAGAATTGGAGAAGGATCTGAGTCATCCATCTATTCCAACAAGAGGGAGGCAGTAAATGCAGTGATTAGAGCAGTGCTTTTCAGTCTGTGAAATGAATTCAGATAGTCCCAGCCAGCATAGTTTAATGAAATAAAATAGAATAAAATGAAAGAAAAATTCCAAAGTGCATTGCATATAGTAAAGGTAAGTATTAGGTTATAAAATTCTCATTTCAGAATATGTGTTTGTCTTCATCATGGGTTGTAGTAGAATGTGTTTTTACTATGGATTACCATTTTTAAGGTAAGAGCCTGAAATTTATTGAACTTTGTTGATTATTAGCTCTAGTACAAAATCCCTGTGTGACTTTGGACAAGTGTTTACCCTCTCTTAATCTAAGTTTTCTTTTCTAGAAAATGGGAATAACAATACTTCTTAGTGTTACTATAAGGGTTGAGTTAAAATATGTAAAACACATAGAACATTGCTTGCCAGAGATTAAGTACTATATACCATATGGATTTTAATATATTACTAGGGTCTTTAATGAAGAGCTGGACTGATCTTAAACTATTAATTTCACAAAGAAGAGAGAATTGCTGTGATGCTGGTTCACATGTGCTGCCTACAGTGAAAAGTGATGCACCCAATTTGTTCAGTCATTCATTCAACAGATGTTAACTGAGCATCTACAACATGTTCCCTCTCCTTAGAGACGAGATTCTATATTTACTATGTACCTACAGTCAAGAAGGCAGTAGACCAAACTTGCAAGTTGTAGAGTTATGGCCCTTGTCCTTGAATACCTAATACCTTGTAGAGTAGCTGAGACACAGGAACCAATGACTTATCATGAGGCAATATATAACAAGTACTGTGTGAAAAGTGTAAGAAGTATCACAAGAAAAGAAAGAAAATAACTTCTGGCTAAAGACATCAGAATGTGAGGAGAGGCAGGTTCCATTTGAGAAAGGACTTGAAGAATGGCAGAAGAAGTAAAAGTATCCTTGGTAAGAAGATACAATCAAAAGGTGTGAAGATGAGAGATTGCAATGCTTAAAGGGGCAGGTCATCTATTATGAGGACTGTAAGAAGTGAGAGCTATCACCCGTTCTCCTGCATGCATTTCTCCACTGATTCATTTTCAGTATACAAACACACTTTAATAATTTCACTTTGAAATAAAACAAACTTTCTCTTTACCCCCACAGCCCTACCAGCCATTCTCCCATTTCTCTCTTCACTTTCATAGCTAGAGTTCTTACAGAGTTTCAAAGGTCTCTTTCTCCATTTCTTGTCCTGACATTCTTTCAACTCACCCTTGTTGGGCTTCCAATCCAAACACACCATGGAGCCCACATTTGCCTAAATCACCAAGACTCCCACTTTGCTGAACCTACCGGTCTCTGTTCTCACATGCCTCTCCCCTCTCAGCATTCCACACAGCTGATCATTCTCCATTTGAAAATAGTTTTCTTAGCTTTGGTAATCCCCCACTCTCCTGATAATCCTTCCTCACTTGCCCCTTATTCACAGACATCTATATCAGTATTTCATTTTGTGTTCGTTTCAAAATATTGATATGTCAAAGATATTGGGCCCAGGACTCGCCCTCTATTCTATCTACACACTCCCCCCAGGAGACTTCATCCAGTCTCATGGCTTTAACTACTCTCCATACCCAGTTTATCCTAAATCTTTATCACTATCCTGAAGTCTTTCCAAAACCCAGATGTATATATTCATCTTTATACTTCACCTCTTCACTCGAAAGTTTAATAATCACCTAAAGCCTAACATGCAAAAAGAGAAGTCTAGATTACCCACCCCCATTACCATGATTCTCCTTGAAATATCCTCTCTTCAATAAATAGCATTTAGTTGATCATGCCAAAAATCTATACACCACCCTTGATTTCTCTCTATCCCTCACCACTACATTTGAAGCATCAACTCCTGCTGGTTCCGTCATCCAAATATATTCCAAACAAATTCACTTCCCTCAAACTCTACTACTCACACCCTAACAGAAGTCAATGTCATTCTTACCATTTTGCCCTGTCTATAGTTTATTTTCCACAACACAGCCAAAGAGACTGTCAAATTCATAAATCACATCATGTAACATTCCCCCCTTTTAAATTATTCCAGTCATTTCCCATCCCAAGCACATTTAAAATAACATAAAATAAAAATTCTTTAGCCTGACTTACATGACCTGGCCCTTACCTCTCCCTCCAACCTCACTTGGGTCTACCAGATTCCCTTTTGTTTCTCAGATTTTTCAACTAATGGCCCCCTTTACGCTTGCCGACCCCTCTGTCTGGAATGGTTTCCCAGCAGCTCTCACAGGGCTGGCTTCTTCTTGTCTTTCAGATCTCAGCTTAAATGCTAACTCTTCAGTGAGGCTTTGGTGACTACCATCCATAGTCATTACTTACTGTCATTTCCCTTTCTTTTTTTCTTTTTCTTTTTTCATTTTTTAATTTTTTCTCCTGTTATATATTTTTTGAGAATTTTTATTGTATTTTTTGAAGATATATAGATCACAAATAATGTTACATTAAAAAATATAAGAGGTTCCCACATACCCCACGCCCCACCCCACCCCCACTCCTCCCACATCAACGTCCTTCATCACTGCAGCACATCCCTTGTATCTGGTAAATACATTCTGGAGCATGCTGCACTGCATGGATTATGGTTCACATTGTAGTTTACACTCTCCCCCAGTACATTCAGTGGGTTAAGGCAGGCTATGTAATATCTAGCATCTGTCCCTGCAATATCACTTAGGACAACCCCAAGTCCCGAAAATGCCCCCACATCACATCCCTCTCCCTGCCCTCAGTAACTACTGGGGCCACTTTCTCCACATGAATGCTACAGTTTCTTCCATTACTAGTCATAGTAGTTCTATAGTAGAATACGAGTAAGGCCACTCTAATCCATATTTTATTCCTCCATCCTATGGACCCTGGGTGGTGATATTCACTCCACCTCTATATCGAGAGAGGGCTTATTTCCCACATGGTGGATGAATGTGATTCTCCTGCTTAGAGTTGTAGGCACTCTTGGTTCCCTGTTGTGGTGGTTGACAATCTTCACCCCCCATCCCTTTATTTTAATCCTCTGCTTGGCATTGACCTAATTGTTTATTTTTTAATGTCTGTCATAACAAGAAAGTGAGCCCTGTGAAAGCTCTGTCCATTTGCTGTCTGCTGTACCTCCAGTATCTACAACTGGCCCTAGCACATTCTAGGGATTCAGGACATTGATGGCTGAATGAGAGATAAGTGAATAGCTTTTGGGCTTCCTAATTTAGGCTATGAGGAGCCACCGATATGGTCAAAGGAGCATCATTCTCCCATTGCCTCTATACTGCAGCCTCATCTCTGACAGAGAACACCCACAGAACTTCTGTCCATTCATCCTGCAACTGCCCCTCCTCTCCCATCACTTCTCTCCTAGGCTATTTCAATTGTCTTCTACTGGCAATTCTACCCTCATTCACTTCCTGATCCAATCCATATCCCCATCATCCTCTTAAATTTCTGCTGTCCCCATATTGTTTTCCTTTACCAGATCTTCAGAGGATTTCCACTTACAGAATAAATTCCAAAATCCTTAGCCTGAATCAATGGAACTTTTACAAAGATGTGAAAGCTGTCTCTAGATATAGAAAGAAATAGTGTCTCAGGTTCAGCCACTGGAGTATTCACAGATAAATTACTTATTTCACTCCTTTGCAGGTTGAGGGAATTTTTATATAGCTGAAACTTCACTGTCATTTATCTCCAGGACAGTACCCACTGGCCTCACCAACACAACACTGGGCTAGGCTCCACAGTGAGCCTCCCCACAGGTGGCTGAGCTAAAGTCAAGACTACTGTGTGATGATTTTATGCCTTCCACAAACACAAAGTTCTACAATGGTTCTACAAAATCACTCTGAAGTTTTTACAAAGCTCCATGATCACCTCCTTTGAAAAGACAGTCGCTTTGATGGGTTTTGTGAAATGATCTATTATATCTACTCTCCTCAAGTTTTTTGTTTTGAATCAGTCTGAAACAGCAGCTTTTAAAATTTATTTATTTATTTATTTATTTATTTATTTATTTTTCTTTCTTTCCCCACCCCCCACCCCCCACCCCCAGTTGTCTGCTCTCTGTGAAACAGCAGCTCTTAACCCTTGGAATGGTTTAAAATAAGATGGGAAGCTTTCAAAAAAAAAAACCAAAAACCAATGCCAATGCCCAAGCCCCACTGCAGAAGAATTGAATCTGAGCCTCTGGGGCTAGAGCCAAAGCATCAGTACTTCACAAGGATCCTAAGTCTATGACCAAGAATTAAAACTGAATGAACTTGCAGAAGAAAGATTTTAGGGACCCCTAATCCCTTCTAAAATATCAAATACCGGGGAGTGGATATGGCTCAAGTGATTGGCTCTCATCTACTATATGGGAGGTCCAGGGTTTGATCCCCGGGGACTCCTAGTGAAGCCAAGCTGGCCCAAGCAGAGAGCTGGCCCACATGGCAAGCTGGCCCGAGCAGAGAGCTGGCATAGCAAGATGACACAACAAAAAGAGACACAGAGGAGATATAATAAGAAACGCCTCAGACCAGGGAGCTGAGGTGGCACAAGAGAGTAATTGCCTCTCTCCCACTCTGGAAGGTCCCAGGTCTGTCAGTACCACCTAAAGAGAAGACAAGCAGACACAGAAGAACACATCGAATGGACACAGAAAGCAGACAGCGAGCACAAAACAAAGGGGGAAGAGGGTGCCAAGGAATAAATAAATAAATCTTAAAAAAAAATCAAGTACCAAGGTTTCAAAGAACACATGCATGTGGGATGTCAGGAAGAGGCAACAGGGATAAGAAGGGGACCAGGATAATTAAAAGAATGGCTAATATTTGAGAGTTAATATATGCCAGGCACTGCTCAAAGTACACTAACTTGTCTCCATTGCAACCCTATGAGAAAACTATTATTATTTCAATGGATGAATTATCAGAGGCCTAGAGAGGAAGGTTAATTACCCAAGGTCATCAAAGTGAAGCTGGAAATTGAACCCAGAAAATCTGACCTCAGAGCCTAGTTTTATCTACCATCAGCAGCAGCAGCAGCAAGCACTTGCATAGGCCTTGAGCGCCAGGTGTTGTTCTAAGCATTAATTGACTATCTAAATCTTTGCAACAATCTTGTGAGTTGAGGACTATTACTATATTATCTCCAGTTTACCCTTGAGGAAACTGAAGCACAAGCAGGTTAAGTGACTTAACCAAGATCACTGAGCACTGTACCAGGAATGGGAAGTTGGAGCATGCTGTCCTGCCTTATCAGCAAACCACCGGGTGTCAGCTCTTCTCCCCCTGGGAATAAGGCATGCACGTTGATGGTTTGCCTGTTCCCAAGAAAATAACTGACAATTTCTTGGAACTACAGCATAATTAAAAATAAACCCCAAAAGCCTTTTCAGGAAGGCAGTGGGGAACTCACAGCAGACAGCCGTTGGGCTGTAGTGTGGGGTTGAGGGTGACAGAGTCCCCTCGCAGAGGCATTTCCCTAATAGGCAATTCTGAACTAGATCATCTCTCTGCAAAAAGTTGGGCTGCACCTGCTTTGCTGCAAAGGCCTCCAAACCCGTGTGAGGCCCCTCCTATTTTTCTTGGCACGCCCATCCCAGGTGCAGAGCCCTTGTATGTCTTTAGGAAGGTCAAAACACTCAGAGCTCTGCAAATCCTTGGCAACACATCCTGCTGTACTCCAAACCTTCTCCCTTTCCCACTTCCACTGAAACTTATCATATAAAACTGCTTAAATATATGAAGAGCATTTAATTTTTAAATGGCCATCTTGTGTCCATCAGAAGCATGACTTCTCTCCCATCCGTTAAGTGTTGGTGCATTAAAACTTCTATTTTCAGACTTGAATGCCCTGAGCAAGTAACTGCATTTCATAGGGATGGGGATGCTATTTCATCTCTCTATTATGTGGATCCAGACAGAACTCTCTGCAGGTGAACCCTTCTTTTACCACCTACCCCAAGCTTTTGCTCCTCCCTCTCCTTGGTCACTATGTCCATCTCTGACCCCAGTCAAGGACACTCCATAGAGCAAGAGAAACTCCCTTGCTCTCTGCCCTGCCCATTGCCCTCCATCATGCTTGTCATCCTCCCTAATTCAATTTAAACATTCAGAGCTGTACTTTGAGCTCTGACCTTGGCACAAGGAACAAACAATTTCAGGGATGTTGAATTTTTAACTGGTGCTAATGATTAAATGTGCCGTTCTTCCCAGGTACCCAGGTATGACTTTTGGGGGGAAAGTAGTCATTAGTGATGGGAATTTCAGGTACTTTGGCCAAGCTGATGAATCTGTATTCAATTGTATAGGCTAGAGGGAGCCATTATTGGTTTTTGAGCAGAAACATGAGATGGGACCTACTTTAGAAAATCAGTCTGGCAGTGATAGGTAGGATGAATTGGAGCAGGGGACAGAACAGTTGGTTGGAACATGATGCTCTGAAGCCAAGGACTTGGAAGTGTTGGCACAGAGCAGGTGGATTCATCAGCGCAAACCATTCTCACTGCTAAAAAGCTGGTCAAAGAGCACATCTAACAGATGATGGATTTGTATTAGGAGGACAGCACTTAAAACGTGTCTACCCTGAGCTGCTTTTATCTGCAGATACCATATTAAGAAAAAGCTCTCATACATCTGTGATTACTGGGTTAGTGGCCCCCTTGGTGCATTAAAGCTTCTATTTTCAGACTTGAATGTCCCGAGCAAGTAACTGCATTTCATAGGGATGGGGATGCTATTTCATCTCTCTATTATGTAGATCCAGACAGAACTCTCTGCAGGTGAACCCTTCTTTTACCACCTACCCCAAGCTTTTGCTCTTCCCTCTCCTTAGTCACTATGTCCATCTCTGACCCCAGTCAAGGACACTCCATAGAGCAAGAGAACCTCCCTTGCTCTCTGCCCTGCCCATCGCCCTCCATCATGCTTGTCATCCTCCCTAGTTCAATTTAAACATTCAGAGCTGTACTTTGAGCTCTGACCTTGGCACAAGGAACAAACAACCTCAGGGATGAAACAGAGATCTTGCCCCTGTGCAAGGGTTTTTATGACCTCTTGGCCAAGTCTTGCCACAATCTACAGGTTTCACCATCTGTGCTGTCTGAACAGAGCATTGTACATGATCATGGCACAAGCAGGTATGTGTGAATCTGAGTCCTGAGTTTCTACATATTCTTCCCATTCCCTCAGCCAAACAAGGGTAGAAAGTGTTCATTCAAATCCTGACAATCTGTGGTGTCTGTGCATTGGCATAGAAAACATTATATGTTACAATCAAGAGTTTGGAAAATCCAGATTTTTAATGATTTAGGAAAAAATTGCTGACTCACAGTTCAGGCTGCATTCTCTCCTCCATGGGTACTCCAGGGATGGCAAATTAGTTTTCAAAATTTCCCCTCTGCCAACTGCTAACCTTTAGAAGAACTATGAGAACTCACCCTTTCTTTGCTCTTCTACCTTTCTCCCTTTCTTTGCTTTTTTTAATGATTTTCCCTTGTTGTGTATCAGCCTGCTTCTTCTCAATCCAAACAAAACACTCGGTTGCTTTCAGAGTATTCCCTATCTCAACAAATGGCTACCTTGATTTCCCAGACATCCAAGGCAAACCCTGGAATTTACTATAAACCGATGGATCCTAACTTCAGTGCATTTCAGAGTCACCTGCAGGGCTTCTTAAAACACAAGATGCTGGGCTCTAGCCCCAGTGTTTCTGATTGAGTAACTGATTCAGGTCTGTGGATTCCTGTTTCCAGGTGACACTGATGCTGGTGATCCTGCAACCACACATGGAGAACCACTCTTCTAGAAACTTCCTCTCCTCCCCTTCTCCCCACTCCTTCTATCCAATAAGTCCCCAGTCAGGTCCTATTGGTTTTTGTCTACAAATCTATCTCCTCTCTGATGCCATTGTACTAGTTCTGGCCTTTGCCATTCTTTCTTGACTATTACTATCACCTGCAAGCTTGCTTCTCCACCTCTGTTCTTGCCTCTTCTATATCTAAGGCTAGTGAAATGATCTCTCTAAAACACACTAGATCCCATTTGTCTTCTTATTAAACCCCTGTGGTCCTATACTACTAGCAGAGTTGAGTTTCTTTAGCATGCCAAGCAATGCCCCATGGGACCTGGCTCTGAATACCTCCCCATTCTCATTTCCCAACACTCCCAAAATAACAAAGTGTTAAAAATTTCAAGCACTTATCATGCAGGTACTTGTACTTATTTCCTTGGATACTGTTGCCTTTTCTAAACCATTCTTCTTATGGTTTCAATTTTCTTAAAACAACCATGGTAGACTGATTCAGTGAGTTTATGCTTTTTCCCTGGGTTCCTTAGCGCAACTCTATTCTCTCAGCAAATTTTATTGAAATTTTCTGTTTGTGTGTCCTCTCAGTGAAGAAGCTAGGTACAGAGTTTTATTTCCAGTACCTAGCTCAATGAATGCTTGCTGAACTGAATTTCCTCCCAAAATGCCCTTTTTTTCTTCTAATAGGCCCTGCCCTTCTCTTCTACAGAAGAGATCAAAGATCCTAGAATGGCCAGTAACAGCTTATCTTCAATCCACCAGTAGCATCCTCTTGTTACTCTGGGTAGCTGAGTTATACTTTCTCATGGATCCTTAATAAAGCAACAGATCTACTTTGCATAAAATCAGCCTTTCTCTTCAGAGCTCAGAGAGCTTTGTAGCTTCTACCTCTGATATCTTATGTGGAATACGGTAAGGTGAAGAAAAGGCAAAAGCAGATTAGGTGGCACATTTAAAGGCCAAAATCCAAATCAAATAACTTCCTTTATTATGTGCATGAAACACTGTGGTTGCAGGAATCTTCAGCCCTGCAGAGTTCTGTATATCTTGTGTTTCCTTTCTAACCTTGAGTAAAGCCAAGCTAATATGTGCTGGTTCATGAGCTTCTGACCTCAAAGAGACTGGGTAGAGATAGAAGGCAGGCACAAATCCTTACAATGAAATGTTTCATTGGGAAATTTGCACATTTAAAGAAAGATTCCCATAACTTCTTAGCCATCTATATAGTATTAATAGATGAAACAATGATGCTAAAAATGTGAATAGGAGGAATTGATTTGATGAGATTGGGTGGTGGCTTAATCTGAGATTAAATTTTTAAAATAGGCAAGATGAATAAATTTTGAAAGTTAATTTAAAAACTGACAATGTTTCATTGAATTATTTTATGTACTCAATATACACCATGCACATACTCCTATAGGCATATGCAAATGGATAAACCTTGCATATTAAGTAGTAGACTAGAGCATGAGAAGTGCTTTAGGGATATAAAATATTATTATTTTCATTATTATTTTTGCAAAAGAACACTCTTTACTGGAATCATTATTTGCTTGGAGAAATTTGCTGAGTTTGGCAATTTTCCACCATCACTACGAATTTCTCTGTCAGGCTGCAGGGCTCAGGAGCGGAGAAGGGTAAGTAAGGCACTCGACTTGTTGGAAAAGATTTTTGTTTATTATCACCACTTCTCTGGCCTGACTGCTGAATCTTTTGGCCATTAATTGCCTGAGCTACCTGCCCCACACCTTCCAATGCTGAGAAATAGTTTTCTCCACTGGGCTGTCAGCTTTGGGAGGAATAACAGGTGAAGATACCAAGGATTCTTACCAGCAGGAGCCATTTTGATCTAGAGGTATCAGACCCAAGAAATCTCAGGGTTCTCTGTTCTAACAAGGGACTGAGGAGTGCCTGGAGTTGCTGACTTTGAAAAGATGCAAACTCAAGGTGATAGGGTAAACTGCCTTACCAGGAGAGCAAGTAAGTCTATCTCCAGCAATTTTTCAAAAGAACCGTTTCTTGGATCCTGGTGCGTGTACTCAACCAACAGGAGGAAGAGTAGATGAACGTTTCTTGGCCTTTGCTCTTTTTGACCCCTTTAGAGTTAACCATGTTTCATTTTCAAATGTCAAATCCTGGAGTCATGTGATTCTTTTTGTTTGAGATAGTTTTACTTTCTAATTCTAGGTTTGCAAACTTGAATGAAGGACTGTCTAAATAGGTATTTAGTACTGTCGGGTTATAAGCCATTGACCCAAATAACTAGGGTTTCTATAGATACAGATGACAAGGAGCTTAAACCAGCAGCACCCAATCTACTTGGCAAGAATTTCTAAACAATGGCATATAGGTATTTTTATTGCTGTGTTACGAATAAAAGCATTTGGGCTGATGTAGTTGAAATTCGGCAGATATGATCTTGCCAACTCAGAGAAGGGATATGAAAAAAATAATGACGTTAATAAAGGCTTTTTACCTTTTTTAATTCAAAACTTTTTATTAATTTCATTGGTTTTACATTTGTTTCCTTTTAAAAGTAATTCCATTGAGTTGAAAGGTCTGAATTCAGGTTTTCTATATATTGGGAGCACACCACCCTCACCTAATCATAGACACATAACTCAGACTACAATTAGGCAGGTTTTCTTGTTTGGATAGTAAGATGCACATGAAGTGAAGTCATTGTGTTCTTCCGAGGATTAAGCAGAAAGGAATAAAAGCTCTTCATTGGAGTAGAAGTAACCTCTATAAATTTGAGACTGCACATAGGACATGAGAACAAAGAAGAATCCTTGATTTTTTACTGTTTTACCACTCCCCATTACCTGTTCTCTTTCCTTTCTGATTCTTAAAACAGGGTGTATTTTAAGAATGATCATCATAACTAAAATGTGTGCAGCACTCATGATTCTGCTACATATTTTATTTTTATCACCTCATTAATGCCATACAATAATCTTATAAAGGTATATGTACTGTACTGTTTTAGCCCCTTTGACATATGGTTAAACTGAGGCACAGAGAAGTTAAGTAACTTGCCCAAGCTCACATAGCTAGAGGAGGCAAGACTTGAATCCAGGTAATCTGACCAAAGAAAAATAAACCCAAAGTCTCATACTTTTCCTGGCCCCATTCCAGCTATCTCCCTTGACTAACAGGAAAATGGAGAAATTTGGATTCTTAAGGCAAGACTAAATGGTGGAATTGATTATGTGCCCATGCTCCAGGGTTCTAAGTAATCTGTCTGCCACTCCATATTTGGACTCCATAGGAAATATTTCTGTTAGGGTGTGGTAGCCAGCCTCGAGGATGGTCCCCTGGGATTCACACTCGTGTGTCATTCCTCCCATTTTATGCCAGTGTTGATCTGCGAGGTAAATAGCAAATGGCAGAAGGGATGGTATATTAATATCACGCCCAAGACTAGGTGGCAAATGACCGTGGCTTTCCTCTTAGTTGCTCTGCTCATGGTTCAGATCCTGTGCTCTGGGGGGAGCCAGCTGCCATGTCGTAAGGATACACAGGCAGCCTCTGGAGTTGTCCACATGGTGAGGAACTGAGGTCTCTGGTCAACAACTAGAAAGGAACTGAGGTCTGCAGAAAACCACATGAGCAAGGTCAAGAGTGGATTCTTGACAGGCTTGCATTCTTGGATGACAACTTGATTAGCCAGAACCATCCAACTAAGCCCCTCCTGGGTTCCTGACTCTCAGAAACTGTGAGCTATTAAGTGTTGCTTTTCAGTTGCTAAATTCTGTGGTAGTTAATTTGGCAGCAACAGATTACTGATACATAAGATGAGAAGGAGAAGACAACCTTAATAAATACATGCCAGGGGCTAGTGGCTGGGAGTGGGCAGACCTCAGGATAAAAGAGGACCACTATGGTTGAATAAGGCAAAAATCATGTGATTGCAGGAGCATGGCTTACCATGTAAGAGGTTTTCTCTCTGTTGGTCTGCACCCAAGAATGAAGGTGGGCTGGTGTGCTTTATGCAAATCAAGATTGATGACAAAGGGTGAGACAAAATATGCCATGTGGGAATGAAGTATAGATCTCATCATCTAAGGCACATGGTGAGTTCTGCAGGTGCCTCTCAATTCTCCCCCATTTTGTAGAATGCTTGTTATTGAGGAATGAAGATCTGCAACCCAGAGGAATAAGCCCAGCTTTAATTAGGGAGACCTCTTTGTGGTACCTAGAGAAAGCACCATGACTTGCCAGCTTCCCATGTTCCCTCAGTCAGAACAAAAACTCCAGAATATCAGACACCAGCTGACGGGTTTCTGGGTCATAACCAGAGACATCAACCTCTTGTAAGATCTGCCCAGAGCTCAGTATACCCCAAAGGCAGAGTTGAGAGGGAGCACACACAGAGAGCTGCAACCTAGGCTCTGAAAAGAGCCTGGTCCAAGTGTGACCCAGTTTTCAAATATGTCTCCTCCTCTGCCATCTATTCCTGCACAACTCTGGCCCTAGAGTACGGTGGACAAACCCTGACTCCCTCCACAGGCTCCACTTCCATTTCTTTGACCTGCACCTCTGCCTTATCTCTTCTAGCAGGTCAGAGGTGCAGAAAGCCCAGCTGGCATAGCTCTGGTCTGGTGTTAAAGAAATTAAGGGACTCTCTTTGGGTGCTGCTGCTCTCGTGTGATTTTAACTTTCCAGTTAGGGGTTTTCCATTGATAGGATACCAACAGCAGAGTGATGAGGCACCCATGTCTGTTATGAAGAAACAGTGTGTTAGGTACATACAGCTCTTGACCGCTGCATGCCACAGGTAATACTGAAGAAACTGGGAGTGTGGTCTTCCAGTATTCGCCTTGTCTTTCTCTTCCACATAGATTTCCCCACCATGTCCCCCCTCCAATTGCCTGTCCATGCCAGTCTCTCTGCCTGTTTGACCAGATTTTGATAAGCACACACCAGCACAAGGACCCCACTGTCACCACAACCTCCCACTGGTGTCCCTGAAGTCTCTGTTCCACCATGCCTCACCCCAAGCAGAAAGGTCATGGCCCCCCATGTGCCATCTCCTGGTTTATTAGCCTGCATGATCATGAAAGGCCCTGAGCTGCTTGCTGCGACTGCTTTGTTCAGTCCTTCCCTGACACGTGCAGCACACCACTGCCACCTCCCCACAAGGCATTCCATACCTGAGCAGAGTGCTGGGGACAGCCATTCCAGCCCAGACAAGGGGTGGAGAGGTTGTGGGGGCTTCGGGGCCCAGGCCGGCCTAGGCTTAGGATGTCTACACTGCACTGCTGGGAATGCCTTTGCCTGCAGCCCCTGTCAGTGCGCCCCTTCCAAGAGAAGCAGCTGGTGGAGGCCTGCCATTAGAAGCAGGTGTGCACTAGAACACTAGATTTGAGCCTGGAAGGTTCTGGGAAGCAGGGAGCATTGCCTCTTCCCCTGGGAGGCCATGAATCACTGCATTCTCAGTCGCGATTTTAGTCTCTGGTAATTCCAGGTAAGACTATGATGGGAGATTTGCTCTCCCCCACTTCTGTCCTTCTCCTGCTCCTAAAATCCCAGGGTCATCATCTAGTGCCTTTAGGAAGAACCCCCTCTCTTACTTTGATGAAATGGGGGCTTGAAAAGGCAGCAGATTAAACTCTAAGCTTCTTCTGGTAATCTGAAAACACTTTCAGACTCAATTGCAGAGCGGACCCAAAACCCCACCTACAGAACCTAGATCTTCTCTGAAGCAGGAACACTTCCTGCTCTGTGTCCTGCAGAGGGTCTGGGAAGCCCCCCTCTTCGCTGCTCACCCTCCACCCACCCAGCACAAATTTAAAGGGCTGAGGCCAGGCTGCGAGAGGGTGCGAGGAGAGACACATGTCCGGCTTGAGTTCCTGCAATGCTCAGCCTCACAACCTGCATGAGCGGTCCATGCCGGAAACAGCAGGCTTGCCTGCAGTGAGACAAGGGGAGAGAGATTTGTTGACCTTTTTGATAAGAGGAAGGAAACATCTGAGAGAAAAATTATTGTGTGCAGACTGAGTAGTTTGGCAAAGGAGAAAGCAGAGCTCAGCAGGGAGCAACCAAGGTGCAGAAATATATCCTCAGTCACCCAGTATTTCAAAACCATTACCAACTGTAGGGCTCAGCACCTGGGCGTGCTCGGACGTGAGGGCGAGGTAGCCGGGACTGTGGGTCTCACCACACTGGTTTCCAGGCAGGTTCTGAAGGGGAGCGAAAGCGTTAGCCAGCTCACAGGGCTGAACAACAATACAGGAAATGTGGAGTGGGGAAGAGTCCAACCCACCCTTCAGGGTATAGAATTCATAGAGGAAACTCTGGCAGCCACTGAACTAGGAACTTGCCTAGGGATAGCTGGGGGGTCAGTGGACTACTAGAGAAGAACCAGGCTGGCTCGCCTTCCATGGGCTTTTGTGGGCTGAAAGGGACTTGGAGACATCACTCGGTCCTCTCTGCTTTGCTTCCCTCCACAGTCCTTAACATGGATGCTATTTTTTTTTTCTCTCCTCTTCCCCCCCCCCCCACCCCGGTTGTCTGTTCTCTGTGTCTATTTGCTGCATCTTCTCTGTCTGCTTCTGTTGTTGTCAGCGGCATGGGAATCTATGTTTCTTTTTGTTGTGTCATCTTGTTGTGTCAGCTCTCCATGTAGGGCACCATTCCTGGGCAGGCTGCTCTTTCTTTCGCGCTGGGCGGCTCTCCTTACCGGGAGCACTCCTTGCACATGGGGCTCCCCTACACGGGGGACACCCCTGCGTGGCGTGGCACTCCTTGCGCGCATCAGCACTGTGCATGGGCCAGCTCCACACAAGTCAAGGAGGCCTGAGGTTTGAACCGCGGACCTCCCATGTGGTAGACGGATGCCCTAACCACTGGGCCAAGTCTGCTTCCCTGGATGCTATTTTTATGGCATAGAATACAGGTACACATTTTACTTGGTTGTCATCTGCCTCCCCTCACTATAATGGAAACTCCACACTGGGCAGGTATTTTTGTCCATTTTATGCCAGTAGATACTCAACAAACATGTTAGAATGTGTGACTAAAGGAATGAATAAAACATTTTGAGCAAAACATGGTAAGTATTGCATACCCTTTTATTGCTTCATAAACTCACTATTATCTGGTGACAAGGATAAGAGGCTGTTTTAAAATAAAAAAAGAAAAGGCAGACATCCAGATTGTAATCTTCCCGTGCTCAAAGTAAGTAACTCGATTCAGCTTTTACCCTGAAACCTGACGAGTCATTTTGCTCCACAGAGCATTACTTCCAGGAACATGAGGAATTTGATATCACTATCCCTGCTTCAGAGGGTTCATAAACTGTGAAATTCTCTTTCTGTTAAACAAGATAGATAAGCTTGATCATTTATATCGCTGGAGTCCAATGATCCATAGTTCATTGGTTCTAAGGCATTTTTTTCCACTCCTTACAGCATCGGAAACCAGGCTGCATCTTACCCCCCTGGTATTTCACACCCCTGCAGGCTGGACAGCACCTGTTACATAGCTGCTATTTGGTGCAGGATCAGAGTTCCTCTAGGTGATTTGTATGGTTATTATTTCAACTGGTTATTTGTTACTCTGTGTTACTCTGCTGAGCCTAAATGCTCCTTAAAATATCTTCACAAAAATTTATGCTCTCCAGAGTGACAGAGTTGATCTTAGTAGTGGTTTCCCTACACAAGGCTCTTCCATCCTTTTATATGACCCTATAATTAGTACTAGAGTTGGTAGGTGTACATCCAAGAGACTTAAATCTTTGGGCTGTCCATGTGCCAGCTGGGCCCCAAAGCTCAACGGGCTTTCCAGTTCATTGGTCTAACCCAGGACAACACTGAGGGGAAGATGGACAATGACCATCCCAAGGAACCGAGAGAATCTTCAACTGCAAGCAAGAGAATCCCATCCATTGGCTCCATGGGATCACAGCCCCCTCTCAATTAGAGGTGGAGTGGGCATCACCATCCCAGAATCCTCAGGATTGGGAAATGGACTATGGACTAAAGTAGACTTACTGGTTTTCTAGTATAGAATTTTTGTGATTCTAGCAATGGAAGAAATTATATCCTTGATGTGGTGGCAGTGGCCACTGGAGGTTCTGAGGGCAGGGAAGAGGGCAAACATATGTAATACGGGGGCATTTTGGGGACTTGGGAGTTTTCCTGAAAGACATTGCAATGACAGATACAGGCCATTATAAATCTCGCCATAACCTACAGATTTGGGTGAGAAAGTGTAATTTACAATATAAACTTTAATCCATGCTTAGTGGCAATGCTGCAAAATGTGTTCATCAATTGCAATGAATGTACCTCACTAATTAAGGATGTTGTCAATGTGGGAATGTAGGAGGTGTGGGGTGTGGGGCATATGGGACTCCCCTATATATATATTTTTTTAATTCCCCTTCCCCCTTGCAGCTTGCTTGCTGACTGCTCTCTGTGTCCATGTGCTGTGTGCTCTTCTGTGTTTTTACTTGTCTCCCTTTTTTTGTTGCATCACCTTGCTGAGTCAGCTCTCTGCAGCACTTCCGGGCTGGTGGCAACTCTGCAGCATGCGGGTGAGCCTGCCTTCACAAGGAGGTCCCAGAAAGCCAACCCAGGGCCTCCCATATGGTAGACAGGAGCCCAACTGATTGAGCCACAGCCGCTTCCCTCCCCTATATTTTTTATGTGACATTTGTATAATCTAAGTATCTTTAAAAGAAATAAATAATTTTAAAAATCTTCAAGAGTACGTTGTGCTTTGGCATTGAAAATAAAAGTTACTGTGTGTATACAGAAAGTTACAGAAATAGAACGGCAGGGCATAAAGTTGATAATATTGAAGCAAATGTTTGATTTTGGTGGAATGACGACAATTTTTTTGTTTTCTTAAAAGCTGCAACCAAGTGCTTTACAAGCTATAAGAAAGGAAGATGCCCAATAGTAGATGAAGTTTCGTTATGTCAGTTGGCCAATGTGTGCAAAGAAATCCACACATACTAAGCATGAAAGCACCATCTTCAAAGTTTGCAGAAGGAGTATCAGGAACTTAGAAGAAACTCCCAGAAGAAAATCTTTTAAGACATCTTGCATTCCACTGTTCATGACAGTGCAGAGCTGCACCAGGTAGAAAAGCACAGACGTTAGTTACATCAAAAATCCAGAAAAGGCAAATTCTCAATGTATGGCCTTCACCAAATTATTTGGCTTAATTTATTTTCATTTATATACAAGAATAATATAAATTTTAAACATCTTTTTAAATAAGCTACAAAACCTCCTTTAAAAATTACCAAAGAAGTAAAAGACCTACAAAGCACAGCAAGTAGGACATCCAGTTTGGTCTGGCCTGTAAGGATCTGGGAAGCCATCACTCTCATCCTAACAAGAAAGCTGCACAATCTGAAAAACGACACTTTTTCTTAGATTGGTGAATTGGGGTCAAGGGCAAAACACTGTCCCTCGCAGGAGAGAAGCAGATAAAAAGAACCTCAGATTTCCTGATAAAGCCCAAAAACTCTCCATTGGAGCCAGTACCTGGAGTCAGTACCAGTAGCAATGCTTGAATTATAATTGAAAAATTGCTGGAGGATTAGTGAAACTAGCTTGAGAATTAAAATCTCTGGGGGGGCGGCGGGGGGGGGGGGGGGAATGCTAGTTTTTTGGAAGGAGCATGCTTCCCTGAGTTTTACCTCTAAGAGCTCTGCCAGGTTCTTACATTAAACAGGAGGAAATTCTGCTTGTGCTTCCAGCAGGGAGAGGAGAAAAGTAACCATTTTGAAATAAGCCCAAAGCAGTCTGCTATTCTTCTTAACAAAGAACTGCCCACACACAAAAACTAATTTAAAAATGGGCCAAGGATTTGAATAGACATTTCTCCAAAGATGATATTCAAATGACCAGTAAGCATATGAAAAGATGCTCAACAGCATTAGCTATTAGGAGAAATACAAATTAAAACTATAAGGAGATAGATACCACTTCACACCCAGTAAGATGGCTATTACTCAAAAAATCTGAAAATAACAAGTGTTAGGAAATACATAGAGAAATAGGAACCCTCATACACTGTTGGTAACAATGTAAAATACTGTGGTCACTGTGGTTCTTCAGAAAATTAAGCATAGAATTACCATATGACCTGACAATTCTATTCCTAGGTATGTACTAAAAAGAAATGAAAATGGCAACTTGGACAAATATTTGTATGCCAACATTTATCAAAGCATTATTCACAATAGCCAAATAGTGGAAGCAACCCAACTGTCATTTAACAGAGAAATAGATAAACGAAATTTGGCATAGCCATGCAATGGAATATTATTTAACCATAAAAAGAAGTGAAGTACTGGTATATGCTACAACATGGATGAATCTTGAAGACATCATATTGAGTGAAATAAGCCAGACACAAAAAGATGAATATTAAATGATTTCTCTTATATGAAATACATAGAATAAACAAATTAATAGAACAGGGAAAATAATCATTCTGGCAGCTGGGGGAAGTGGTTATTGCTACATTAGTGTGAGTTTTGGTTTGGCATACTGAAAATATCTGGAAATAGTTGTGAAAGTTACACAGTACTGTCAATGTACTTAATGTCAAGTAATTTCTACTTAAAATGGTAAAAATGATTTTTATGTTATGTATATTTTATCACAATTAGAAATATATTAAATTTTAAAGAACTATTTTAGCAGAGCCTAAATAACTTTGGCTTTACCAGTGCCTAACCAATGTGTGAGAAGGGAAAGACCAAACTCCAGCCCATTATAGCCTTCTTGTCTCACTTTAGAGGGGGATAAAAATGCTGAGATGTAATTGTAACAGTTCATATGCAAAGGCTCACTTAGAGACCGAGAAAAAATCATAGGATTATAGAATTCACCCCTGCCCC
This sequence comes from Dasypus novemcinctus, assembly GCF_030445035.2. NCBI lineage: Eukaryota > Metazoa > Chordata > Mammalia > Cingulata > Dasypodidae > Dasypus > Dasypus novemcinctus. The sequence goes on along the minus strand of NC_080692.1, from coordinate 35,301,379 downwards.
AACACACACAATATCACATCATCAATATAGCTCCTGTATAACAACAGATGACAAAAGAAAGAACTGCATGGCTCAGATTTTATTTAATAAGAACTCTCTAAGAAAATCTAATAACAGTAGTGACAAAAACAAGGACACCATGGGAAAATTTAGCCTTGACATCTACAGCAATAGCAAAGAGTAAGTGTGGAATTACTAGTATTCTACTATAGAATTATTGTGACTCTACCATTGGAAGAAATCATGTCATTGATGTGGAGACAGTGGCCACTGGAGTTGCTGAAGGCAGGGAGAGGGAAAAAGAGGTATAACATGGGGGCATTTTCAAGACTTGGAGTTGTCTTGAATGATATTGCAGGGACAGATACAGTCTACAACCCACTGAATGGACTAGAAGAAAGTGTAAACTACAATGTAAACTATAATCCATGCTGTGTAGCAGTGATCTAAAATGTATTCATCTAATGTAATGAATGTACCACACTAACCAAAGAAGTTGTTGATGTGGGAAGAGTGGGGCGGGGGCGGGGGGAGAGGGAACATTTGCAAATCTATATTTTTTAAATGTAACATTTTATGTGATCTATATATCTTTTAAAAATAAATTTAAAAATACATTTAAAAAGATTAAATACAGTCTAAATCCTAGCCAGACAACAACATAGAACCTCACATTAAAGGCTTATTTATTTCCTTTTACCTAGAACATCACATCTAGCTTTCAAAATATTTAAAAGACATGCTATAAGGCAAAAAATGAATATGAAGAGAAACAGTAATCATTAGAATCAGATATGACATGAAAGATATCAGACCCAGAATTTAAAATAACTATAAAAGAGCTCTAGCAGAAAAAATAGACAAGACTGAAAAATAGATAAGTGATATAAGCAGAGAGATAGAAACTCTAAAAAAGAATCAAATGGAAATATTAGAAATCAAAAACACCATAACAGAAATAAAGAGTGCCTTTAATGGACTCATTAGTAGACTGGATATGGCTGCAGAAAAAAAATTAGCGAACTTGAAGATATGTCAATAGAAACTTCCAAAACATAAGTGCAAAGAGAAAAAAGAATGAAAAAGATAGACAAAATATCCAGGAACTATGGGATAATTACAGAAGGTATAATATACAGGTAGTGGGAAGACAAGAAGAAGTAATAGAGAAGGAACAGAAGAAATACAAAGAAGAAGAGTTACAAATTTCCTGAAATCAATGACAAATACCAAATCACAGATCCAGGAAGCTCAGAAACCAAGCAAGAGAAATTTTTTAAAAATTATACCAAGACATATCATAATCAAACTGCAAAAATCAAAGATAAAGGAAAGCGCTTGAAAGAATACAGAGGGGAAAAACACAGTCCCTTTGGAGGAACAAAGATAGGAATTATATCATACTTCTCTCCTGAAACCATGCAATCAGGGAGAAGTTGCAGTGGAAATATTTACAGTAATGAAAGAAATAAATGCCAATGTTGATCCTATATACAGTGATAATATCTTTCAAAAGCACTGAAGAAATAAAGACTTTCTCAGACAAACAAAAATTGGAGGAATTTGCTGCCAGTAGACCTGCCTTGTGAGAAATGTTCAAAGAAGTCCTTCAGACAGAAGGAAAATAATAAAGGTCAGACATGTAGATCTCTGTAAAGAAATAAAGAGTGTTCAAGAAGCATTTTTTCTCTAATAAATAATACTGTGTTCAAAATAATAATAGCAACTTATGGATAAGTGAACTATAGCAATGTTACAAGGAATGGGAAGGAGAAGTTAGGTAGGTTCTGTAATAAAGTATAAAGATATACCTATACTACCCATTAAATGGTATAGCATTATTTGAAAGTGGATTTAGATTATCTGTAAATGTATATTAAAAATTGAAGGGCAACCACTAAAAGAAGTTTTAAAAGAAGTAGAATTGATATGCTAAGAAAGGAGAGAAAATGGAATCATATTAAATGCTCAACTGACACCAGAGAAGGTAGACAAAGAGTAGAAACAAAAAAAAAGTAAACAAGGGGGAAAAAATAAAGAAAAAGAGTAAGGAATAGGAAACAGTTATAAATATGGTAGCTATTACTCCAACTATATCAATAATCACTTTAAATATGAATTTTCTAAATAAGCCAAATAAAAGAAAGAGAATGGACAAAAATAACAAGATATAACTATATGTTACCTATAAGAAACCCACTCCAAATATAAAGAAACAGATTAAAAGTAACGGAATGGAGCATGAAGTTATCAAACATGGTGATATAGGACATCCCCTGGAAAAGTGTCCCCTCAGGGTGAGGTAATTAAAAGACAAATCCCACTTGTTTAGCTACCTAGAGTACTGTAGAAAATTGAGATGGACTCCCCAAATGGTGAAACAAAGAATAAGAAAAACAAAATCACAATCAGGTATGGGATTTCCATCTCAGAGCCACCCATATGAAACCCACCCCTCACTTGGTCCTGTGCAGCTTGTGATTTGCACAGAGACAGCATGGCCCAGGCCCTACCTGCTGCAGATTGAGAGCATAGAGTCACTCAAAGCAGTGAGTGAGAATCCCGTGTATATGCAGGCACAGAGATTAAAGTTCACAGAAACCCAGGCTGTGGAGTGCCACATACAAAATGCCTTGAGGGAAAAAAGAGAACATGGCAGAACTGTTGGCAAGAGGTGCATACAGTCAATCCTGTCTCTGGTTGCTGAACCACCTAAAGACAAAATGGAACTTTCTGTATTGACACCATCTGACTCCCTGGGGCAGGATACCCTAAGGGGAAAAGAACTAGAAGCAGAAAAGCATCACAGAAAAAAAATGGGGGTGGAACTAAACTACCGTAATACAGGATGGATCCTAGAACTATAAAGCATAGTGAAAAGAGGTCATTGAGGGAGGGAAAGAATTTAAACAAATCATAGAAGTTGGAGGGGGAAATTATGCACAAAAACAGACAGAACTGATCAAGATGCCTGGAGAAGGAACAGAAAAAAGGAACTTTCTTCTGGAGGTAAAACAATTGCATGTGAAAAGTGCAATCTTAAAAATTATACATATATTCAGACAAGATTCATGTGCAGAAGAGCTAAGAAAATCTGAACAGTTAAACATGGGCTACTTTAAAGGTCTAAAAGTCTACTAAAGTAGACTAATTAGTATTCTAGCAATGGAAGCTCTAGTAACATTGATATAAAGGCAGTGGTCACCAGGGTTTCTGAGGGGAGGGAGAAGAAAGAATAGGTGTAAAATGGGGTATTTTTGTGACATTGGAATTGTTCTGAATAACACTGTAATGACCAAAACAGGCCATTATAGATTTTGTCAAAACCCATAAAAATGTGCAGTGCAAAATGTAAACTATAATGTAAACTATTGACCTTGTTTAGAAGCAATGCTTCAATATTTGTTCATCAATTCTAACAAATATACCACACTAATAAAAGATGTTGTTAATGGGGAAAAGTAGGAGAGGGGTGGGGTATATGGGAATCCCCCTATATTTTCAATGTATCATTTTTGGAATCTAAAGCTTTTCTAAAAAATAAACTAAAATAAAAGAATAAGTAGGACCAAGTGGTAAAGAAGAGCATTAACACAAAGCCAATCAACAATAAAATCCTAGGCTAGAGGGAGAAACTGATATTAAGAGTTAACACATCAAAATAATCATATTCCCAAACATCAGCAATATTAACAATAACAAAGCCATACAAAGAAATAGGAAGATAGGCTCAGTCAAGGGAACAAATTTAAACTTCAGAGGAGACACAATATTTAGAACAGCTATCAAAAAAGTTCAAATAAATCTTCTAAGTCAATTCATGGAGAAGAAAAAAAATATGGATAGAAATAAACTAAAGGTGCATATAGAGATAAAGGATATTAAGAAGACAATATGTGAGCATAAAGAAGAATTCAAAATGTTAAAAAGAAATTATGGGGATGAAAGCCACAAAAATTAAGATTAAAATATACTAGAGGTACACGACAGAAGATATGAACAGGCAGAAGAATCAGTGAGCTAGAAAACAGGACAATACAATCAAAACCATAGATTCAGACGAACAGATAGAGAAAAGAACAGGGAAAGCTGAACAGTATTTCAAGGACTTGAGTGATAGAAGAAAGCATATAAAAATATGAACTTTGGGTGCCCCAAAAGGAGATGAGAAGTGAAAAGGGGCACAAAGAATAGATAAGGAAATAATAGCCAAAATTTTTCCAACACTTATGAAAGACATAAATATTCATGCCCAAGTAGTGCAATCTAATAAAAATAGAATAAACCCTAATAAACCTATTATACCTATTCCAAGACACACAATAATCAGACTGTTAAGTGCCAAAGATAGAGAGAGAATTTTAAAAGCAGCAAGAGAAAAGCCATTTATCACAAAGAAGGGATCTTCAATAAGATTAAGTGCTGATTTCTCATCAGAAAACCATGGAGAGGAGAAGGCAGTAGCATGATATATTTAAGGTACTGAAAGAGAAAAACTGCCAGCCCCAAATTCTTTATCCAGCAAAACTGTCCTTCAAAAATGAGGTAGAGTTTAAAATTAAATATATTTTATATATTAAAATTAATATAGAGAAAATGTAGCTTCAATAAAGGAAAAAATAAGCAAAGAAAGATCTGAAGTATAAAAACCAAAGGACAAAATGGTTGAGATAAGTACTGGCTTCAGAGTAATAACACTGAATATTAATGGGTTAAACTCTTCAATCAAAAGACAAAGAGTGGCAGAATGGATAAAAAAACATAATCCAACTAAACGTTGTTTATAAGGATTCCCCTCAGACCCAAAGACTCAAATAGGTTGAAAGTGAAAGCATGGAAAAATGTAATCCATACAAATAGTAACCAAGAAAGATCTGGAATAGCTATACTAACACTGGATAAAATAGGCTTTAAGTTAAAAGCTGTTGTAAGAGAAAAAGGACACTGTATATTAATAAAAGTGTCAATCAACCAAGAAGAAATAAAAAACATAAATATTGTGCACCTAACCATGGTGCCCAAAACATACTTGAGGCAAACACTGGCAATACTGAAGGGAGAAATAGACACCTATATAAAAATTGTTGGAGACTTCAATACTCCACTCTCATCAATAGCTAGAACTTCTAGACATAAGATCAATAAGAAAACAGAGAACTTAATAATATAATAAATGAAGTACACCTAAAAAGACATACAGAATATTGTACACCAAAACTGCACAATATACATTGTTCTCAAGTGTGCATGGATTGGTATCCAGGATAAACCACATGCTGGGTCACAAAACAAGTCTCAATAAATTGTAAAATGCAGAAATTATACAAAGCATCTTCTCTGGCCATAATTGGATGAAACTGGAAATCAATAACATGCAAAGAACTGGAAAATCAACAAATATATGGAAGTTAAATAACATACCCTTTAATAATGAATGGGTCAAAGAAGAAATTATGAGGGAGATCAGTAAGTATCTTGAGACAAATTAAAATGAGAACACAACATATCAAATCCTATGGAATGAGATTCAGACTGGAAGATTGGATAAGGAAATATGACCCATCTATATGCTGTCTACAAGAAACACATCTTAGACCCAGAGATTCATGGAGGTTGAAAGTGAATGGCTGGAAAACAATCTTACAAGCAAACAATAACCCAAAAAAAAAAAAAAGCAGGAGTAGCTATATTAATATCAGACAAAATAGACTTTAAATGCAAAACAATTGTGAGAGACAAAGATGGATACTACATATTAGTGAAAGGGATACTCTTTCATGAAGAATGAACAATCATAAATATTTATGCTCCTAACAAGGGCGTCTCCAAATACGTGACGCAAACACTGGAAAAACTAAGTGAAAGAATAGATGCCTCTACAATTACAGTGGGGGACTTTAATACACCACTATCAACTTTGAACAGAACATCTCAAAAGAGAATCAATAGGGAGGTGGGGCAAGATGGTGTCTGAGTGAGCGCACCTTATAATCTCTCCTGCAAAGAAGCGACTGAGTAGGGTTGGAATTTTGCTGGACCAGGCTGTTTCGGGTGTTTGCAGGACAGGAGGTGTCTGGACATCAATTTAGTGGGACGGTGACAGAGAAGATTCTTATAAAAGGTAGAATTTTGGGTCTCTCTTACGGAGATCAGGGTTGTGCACGCGATGCTTCCCCCTGAGGCTGGCAGCCTGGCGGCAGTGATTCCTAAAAGCTTTGCTGCGCTGGGGAGTTCCCAAGAACTGAGTGGGCTATTCGGGGGCTTGCAGGGTGGGAGGTGTCTGGAAGTCGATTTGGTGAGACAGAGAGAGAGGAGATTTTTGCGAGACATGGAATTTTGGGTTTCTGACACAGAGATCAGAGCTTCTGGCTAGAGCCCCTCCCCCTAGGGCAGACAGCCCATCTGCAGTGTCCCCATACTGTTTGTAGTACAGCGGCGCCCCAGCAGGCTGTTTTGGGGCCTTGCAGGGTGGGAAGTGTCTGGAAGTTGATTCAGTGAGACAGAGACGGAGGCAATTCTTACGAGAGGTGGAATTTTGGGTTTCTGACACAGAGATCAGAGCTTCTGGTTAGAGCCCCTCCCCCTAGGGCAGACAGCCCGTCTGCAGTGTCCCCAAACTGCTTGTAGTACAGCGGCGCCCCCAGCAGGCTGTTTTGGGGACTTGCAGGGTGGGAGGTGTCTGGGAGCCGATTTGGTGAGACAGAGATGAAGGAGATTTCTGCAAGACATGGAATTTTGGGTTTCTGACACAGAGATCAGAGCTTCCAACTAGAGCCCCTCCCTCTATAGCTGGCGGCCCATCTGCAGCAGTCCCTGAATTGTTTGTAGTACAGCGGCGCCCCGAGCAGGCTGTTTCGGGGGCTTGCAGGGCGGGAGGTTTCCTGAAGTCAATTTGGTGAGACAGTGACAGAAGAGACTCTTGTGAGAGTTAGAATTTTGGGTTTCTGACACAGAGGTCAGAGTTTGCAGGCGTGACCCCTCCCCCTAGGGCTGGCGCCTAGCTGCAGGGATCCCTGAAGGCTGTGTTGCACTGCAGTGCTCCCAGGCTCCCTGTTAACCAGATGCGTGGTTCCCAGGTCTGTGTCCCCTAAACCCTGGTGGCCCACACCCCAGAGACTCACACCTCTTGAGTCTGCAATATCACAGACTTCCCATCCCTGAATCCACCATGCCCTGAGGTCCATCTGAGGTCCTTGATTGTCCTAGCCCTTGGCGTTTGTGTTTTTTTTCTCCTTTTTCTCTTTTTTCTTTTTTTTATTGCCTTGGTTGCTAATATTGCATTATCTCCTGGTCTTTTCTTCCATTGTATCCCCAAAGTCCTTTTTCGTTTATTTAGGGTTTTTTTTTTCTTTCTTCTTTTCTTTTTCTTGCTTGTTTCCCTCCCTTTTCTTTGCCCACCCCCCTTTTTCTTTCTTCTCTTTTTTTTTTCTTTTCTCTTTTTCTTCTTATTTTATTTTATTTATACAATAGGTGCTGCAGGGAGCACCTCACATTTGCTGTGTTTCCTTGTCCTCCATTTCCTCGTTTCTGTGTGAATTGATTTTGACCACCTACACTATCCCCTTTCCCTCACATCTTGCTATCCTCCATCATCTACTGTCTCTCTTACACTCCACCTCCCTTTCTTTGGTCCCCAAATTGTCTAACTTTTAATTTCTAATACCTTTGTTCTGTTTTCTCTTTTATCCACTCTTGATATTATTGTCTTTTTTTTTCTCTTTCCCTCTCTCATGAAAACACTGGCTTTTTAATTCATACTATATTCCTCCCCATATTCAGTTGACTATCCCATTATAGGTACTCTACTTACTGCTATAACTCTACACAACTTACATGAGTCTAATATCCATTCTCCCAGATCTCACATTGTTGCTCTGGTAAAATTTATTACCAATATTACTTTACACATTTTCTTTTCTTACACAATTTCCTTTCCCTGGTCCTAATATTTTCCTTCAAAGTGAACTAAGCCAGCAACTTCTTAGAATAAGAAGAACAAAGTGACAAAGAGAAGATATAATACATATGCAAGAACAACAACTAGTTAATCCCCAAGACTAGACAAAGAAGCTAAGGAACTGATTAAACTCATCAAGATAAAATGATGGCCAGACAGCAACAAAAAACTACAAACCAAACCAATAATCAGGAAAACATGGCTGAATCCAATGAACAAACTAAAAACAAGGAAGGGGAACAGAATATCAGACAAGTAATTAAAGATCTCAGAACATATATTAGAGACCAACTTAATGAAGTAAAGGAAGAGTTTAACAATATGAAGAAAACACTTGGAGAGGAAATTGCAGACATACACAAAAAAATAACAGATATGATGGGAATGAGCACCACAGTTCAAGAAATCAAAAATACACTCACAGCAAATAACATCAGATTAGAAGAGGCAGAGGAGAGCATTAGCGACGTGAAAGACAGTACATCAGAAATCAAACAGATAGTAGACTTGATTGATAAAAAGATAGAAAAAATCCAGCTAGGACTTAGGGACCCAAATGACAATGCAAAACGCACACACATACGTATTATAGGCATCCCAGAAGGAGAAGAAGAGGGAAAGGGGTCAGCAGGGGTGTTGTAGGAAATAATGGCTGAAAACTTCCCAAATCTACTGAGAGAGATAGATGTACATATCCAGGAAGCATGATGCACCCCAAACATCATAAACCCCAAAAGGCCCACCCAAGACATATACTTGTCAAATTATCCGATGCTCAAGACAAAGAGAAAATTCTAAAAGCAGCAAGAGAAAAGAAAACCATCACATACAAGGGAGGCTCCATAAGATTAAGTGCTGATTTCTCATCTGAAACCATGGAGGCAAGAAGGCAGTGGTATGATATAGTCAAGGTACTAAAAGAAAAAAATTTCCAACCAAGAATACTCTACCCAGCTAAACTAGAATTCAAAAATGATGGCGAGTTCAAAATATTCACAGATAAACAGAAATTGAAAGAGTATGCCAACAAGAAACCTCCCCCTCAAGAAATATTAAAGGGAGTTCTGCAGGAAGAAAGGAAAAAAAAACAGGAGAGGCAGAGCTGGAGGAGAGTGTAAGAGCAAAAAAAAAGACAAAAAGAGAAGGAAAAAAAGAAACAAACACAAGTCCAATCAAAATATGGCTAACATAAATAATTCCTTGAAAGTAATAACACTGAATGTCAATGGATTAAACTCACCTATCAAAAGATTCAGACTGGGACATTGGATAAGGAAATATGATCCATTTATAAGCTGTCTACAAGAAACACATCTTAGACCCAGGGATTCATGGAGGCTGAAAGTGAATGGTTGGAAAACAATCTTACAAGCAAACAATAACCAAAAAAAGGCAGGAGTAGCTATAGTAATATCAGACAAAATGGACTTTAAATGTGAAACAATTGTGAGAGACAAAGAAGGATACTGCATATTAGTGAAAGGGACAATCTCTCAAGAAAAACAAACAATCATAAATATTTATGCTCCTAACAAGGGCACCTCCAAATACATGAGGCAAACACTGGAAAAACTAAGTGAAAGAATAGATGCCTCTCCAATTATAGTGGGAGATTTTAATACATCACTATCAACTTTGGACAGAACATCTAAAAAGAGAATCACTAAAGAAACAAAATATTTGAACAGTATATTATAGGAGCTGGATCTAACAGATATATACAGATCATTACACCTGAATACAGCAGGATATACATTTTTCTCAAGTGCACATGGATCATTCTCCAAGACAGACCATATGCTAGACCACAAAGAAAGGCTCAATGAATTCAGAAAGATCAAAATCATACAAAATAATATCTCTGACCACAGTGGAATGAAGCTGGAAATCCACAAGGGCCAGGGGCCCAGATTTCACACCAAGATATGGAAATTAAACAGCACACTCTTAGAAAAACAGTGGGTCAAAGAGGAAATCTCAAAAGTAATTAATAACTACCTTGAAACTAATGATAATGATAAAACAACATACCAAACCTTATGGGATGCAGCAAAAGCAGAACTGAGAGGGAAATTTATAGCCATAAATTCATACATTAAAAAAGAAGAAAGAGCAAAAATTGAAGAACTGCACATTTGGAAGAAGTAGTAAAAAAACAACAAAGTAACCCCACAGGAAGAAGAAAGAAAGAAAGAACAAAGATAAGAGCAGAACTAAATGAAATAGAGAATAAGAAAGCACTTGAAAAGATAAACAAAACCAAGAGCTGGTTCTTTGAGAAGATGAATAAAATTGACAAACCCTTAGCTAGACTAACAAAGAAAAAAAGAGAGAAGATGCAAATACACAAAATAAGAAATGAGAAAGGAGATATCACCCACAGAAATAGACTATCATAAGAGGATACTTTGAAAACCTATATTCCAACAAAAATGACAATTCAGAGGAAATGGACAAATTCCTAGAAACACATAAGCAGTCTATATTGATGAAAGAAGAAATTGATGATCTCAACAAACAAATCACAAGTAAAGAGATAGAATCAGTCATTAAAAATGTCCCAACTAAGAAGAGCTCAGGGCCAGATGGTTTCACAGGTGAATTCTACAAAACATTCCAGAAAGAACTAACACCAATCCTGCTAAAACTCTTCCAAAAAATCGAAACAGAAGGAACATTACCAAACTCACTCTATGATGCCAACATTACCCTAGTACCAAAGCCAAACAAACACCACAAGAAAGGAAAGTTACAGACCAATTTCTCTAATGAACCTAGATGCAAAAATACTCAACAAAATACTTGCTAACCATATTCAACAACACATTAAATTAATTATACACCATGACCAAGTGGGATTCATTCCAGGTATGCAAGGATGGTTCAACATAAGAAAATCAATCAATGTAATACACCATAAAAACAGATTGAAGGGAAAAAAATCACATGATTATATCTATAGATGCAGAAAAAGCATTTAACAAAATACAGCACCCTTTCTTGTTAAAAACACTCCAAAAGATTGGAATACAAGGAAATTTTTTGAACATGATAAAGAGTATATATGAAAAACCCACGGCCAACATCGTTTACAATGGTGAAATCCTAAAATCCTTCCCTTTAAGATCAGGAACAAGACAAGGATGCCCACTCTCTCCCCTTCTATTTAACATTGTCTTAGAAGTACTTGCTCGAGCACTGAGGCAAGAACCAGATATAAAAGGCATTCAAATTGGAAAGGAAGAAGTCAAAATTTCATTATTTGCAGATGACATGATCCTATACATAGAAAACCCTGAGAGGTCTACAACAAAGCTTCTAGAACTCATAAATGACTTTAGTAAAGTCTCAGGGTATAAGATCAATGCGCAAAAATCAGTAGCATTTCTGTACACCAATAATGAGCAAGCTCAGGAGGAAATCAAGAAACAAATACCATTTACAATAATCAATAAAAAAATCAAATACCTAGGAATAAATTTAACTAAAGATGTAAAAAACTTATACACAGGGAACTATACAAGACTGTTCAAGGAAATCAAAGACCTAAATAAATGGAAGAATATTCCCTGTTCATGGACAGGAAAACTAAATATTATTAAGATGTCTATCCTACCAAAACTGATCTACACATTCAATGCAATCCCAATAAAAATCAACACAGCATTTTTTAAGGAACTAGAAAAACTAACTATGAAATTTATCTGGAAAGGAAAGAGGCCCCGAATAGTCAAAGTCATATTGAAAAAGAAAAACGAAATTGGAGGAATCACACTACCTGACTTCAAAACATACTACAAGGCTACAATAGTGAAAACAGCATGGTATTGACACAAGGAGAGAGACACAGACCAACGGAACCGAATTGAGAGTTCTGATATAGATCCTCGTATATATAGTCATACAATATTTGAGAAAGCCACCAAACCCTCTCAACTGGGAGAGAATGGCCTATTCAACAAATGGTGCCTGGAGAACTGGATATCCATATGTAAAAAAATGAAAAGGGATTACCATCTCACACCTTATATAAAAATTAACTCAAGATGGATCAAAGACCTAAATATAAGAGCCAAGACCATGAAGACTTTGCAAAGCAACGTAGGGAAACATATACAAGACTTGTAATAGGAAATGTCTTCATGAACTTCACACCAAAAGCAAAAGAACAAATAGATAAATGGGACTTTCTCAAAATTAAAGCCTCTGCACCTCAAAGGAGTTTGTCAAGAAAGTGAAAAGAAAGCCTACACAATGGGAGAAAATATTTGGTAACCATATATCTGATAGGAGACTTATATCTTGCATATATAAAGAACTCCTATATCTTGAAAATAAAAAGACAAATCACCCATTTAAAAAATGGGGAAAAGATTTAAACAGACACTTCTCCAAAGAAGAAATACAAATGGCTAAAAAGCACATTAAAAAATGCTCCAAATCTCTAGCTATCAGGGAAATGCAAATCAAAATTACAATGAGATACCATCTTACCCCCATAAGATTGGCAGCTATGAAAAAAACAGAAGACAACAAATGCTGGAGAGGATGTGGAGGAATAGGAACACTCATCCACTGCTGGTGGGAATGCAGAAGGATCCAGCCATTCTGGAGGACAGTTTGATGGTTTCTCAAAAAACTAACCACAGATTTGCCATATGACCCAGCAATACCACTGCTGGGTATATACCCAGCAGAACTGAAAACAAGGACACAAACCGATACATGCACACCAATGTTCATGGCAGCATTGTTCATGAACTATTGTGATTAGTAATTGAAAAAAATGTGGCATTGTTGTGGAGAAAGTGGCCATGGTGGCTGCTAGGGGTAGGGAGTAGGAGGTAGAGATGAGATGTGGGGGCGTTTTTGGGACTTGGAATTGTCCTGGGTAGTGCTGCAGGGACAGTTACCAGACATTGTATGTCCTGCCATGGCCCACTGGGTGGAATGTGGGAGAGTGTGGGCTATGATGTGGACCATCAACCATGAGGTGCAGTGGTGCTCAGAGATGTATTCACCAAATGGAATGAATGTCTCATGATGATGGAGGAGATTGTTGTTATGGGGGGAGGGGTGGGGTTCGGAGGGTGAGGGGTATATGGGGACCTCATATTTTCTTAATGTAATATTAAAAAAATAAAGAAGAAAAAAAATCTTATGGGATGAAGCAAAGGCAATGGTGAAAGGAAAATTTATAGTCCTAAATGTTTACATTAAAAAAGAAAGTGCTAAATCAAAGACCTAACTGGTCTTTAGGAGGAACTAGAAAAAGAACAGCAAATGAAACTCAAAGCAAGAAGAAAGAACAAATATAATAGCAGAAATAAATTAAATAAAGAATAAAAAAATAATAGGGAACATAAACAGAACCAAATGTTGGTTCTTTGAAAAGATCAATAAAATTTATAAGCTTTTAGCTAGAGTGACAAGGAAAAAAGAGATACAATGCAAATAAAGAAAATCAGAAATGAGAAGAGGGACATTACTACTGGCCACATAGAAAAAAATATATCCTAAGAGATTCTTGAACAACAACATGCCAACAAATTAGACAACCTACATGAAAATGAACAGATTCCCAGAAACCCATGAACAACATACACAGACTCTAGAAGAAATAAAGGATCTCATCAGTCCAATTACAAGTAAAGAAATTGAATCAGTCATCAAAAATCTCCCAGGAAAGAAATTCCAGGACCACGTTTCTTCAGAGGTAAATTTTACCAAACATCCCAAGAAGAGTTAACACCAATCCTGCTTAAACACCTCCAGCAAATTGAGGAGGAGGGAACACTACTTAACTCCTTCTGAGGCCAACATCACCCTAATACCACAGCCAGATAAAGATACTACAAGAAAAGAAAATTACAGACCAATTTCTCTTATGAACATAGAAGCAAAAATCTTCAAAAAAAATATTAATAAATCAAATCCAAAAGCACATTAAAATAATTATGCACAAACATCAAGTGGCATTTATTCCAGGTATGGAAGGGTGCTTCAATATAAGAAAATCAATTAATGGAATATGCCACAGTAACAAATCCAAGGGAAAACACCACATGATCATCTCAATTGGAGCAGAAAAGGTATTTTCCAAAATACAGCATCCCTTCTTGATAAAAACACTGAGAAAAGGGAAGCATATGTGGCTCAACTGATTGGGCTCCCATCTACCATATGGGAGGCCCTGGGTTCACATCCCAGAGCCTCCTTGTGAAGGTAAGCTGGCCTGCATAGGCGGAGAGCTGGCACAGCAAAATGATGCAGCAGGGAAACGGACTTGGCCCAGTGGATAGGGCGTTCGTCTACCACATGGGAGGTCCAGGGTTCAAACCCCGGGCTTCCTTGACCCATGTGGAACCAGCCCATGTGCAGTGCTGATGCACGTAAGGAGTGCTGTGTCATGCAGGGGTGTCCCCTGCATAGGGGAGCCCCACGCACAAGGAGTGCACCCCGTAAGGAGAGCCACCCAGCCCGAAAGAAAGTGCAGCCTGCCCAGGAATGGCACCGCCCACATGGAGAGCTGACAACAAGATGACACAACAAAAAGAAACACAGATTCCTGTGCCGCAGACAGCAACAGAAGCGGACAAGGAAGAACACGCAGCAAGTGGACACAAAGAACAGACAACTGGGGCGGGGGTGGGAGGGGAGAGAAATAAATCTAAAAAAAAAAATTTTAATTAAAAAAAAAGATGATGCAGCAAAGGGAGATAAACAGTCACAGAAGAACACGCAGCAAATGGACACAAAGAGCAGACAGCAAGCAAGCAGCAAGGGGGGGCAAGGATAAATAAATAAAGTAAATCTTTAAAAAAAAGCATGTTGAAAAATAGGAGTAGAAGGAAACATCCTTAACATGATAAAGGCAGTATGGAAATCCCACTAATAACATCATACTCAAAGGTGAAAGACTGAAAGCTTTCCTTCTAAGATCTGGAACAAGACAAGGATGCCAACTCACTACAGGTATCCAACATTGTACTGGAAGTTCTAGCCTAATCACTTAGGCAAGAAAAAAGAAATAAAGAGTATCCAAATTGGAACAGAAGAAGTAAAACACTCACCTTTGCAGATGACATGACCCTACATATATAGAAAATACCCCCAAAATACAATGAAACTCCTAGAGCTAAAAAAATGAATTTAGCAAATAGTGGGATCCAGGCACGACATGCAAAAATCAGTAGTGTTTTTATACACTAGTAATGAGAAATCTAATGAAAAATTTTTTTGAAAAGTCATTTACAATAGCTACTAAAAGAATCACATATCTAAGAATAAATCTAACCAAGACTGTAAAGGACTTATACACAGAAAAGTACAAACCTTTGCTAAAAGAAATTATGGAAGATCTAAATAAATGGAAGGACACTCAAAGCTTATGGACTGAAGACTAAATATTGTCAAAATATTAATTCTACCCAAAATGATTTACAGATTCTAAACAATCCCAGTTAAAATTCCAAATCCTTCTTTGCAGAAGTGGAAAACTATCAAATTTATTTGGAAGGGTGGGAGGTCATGAATAGCCAAAAATGTCTTGAAAAGGATGAAAAAAACTGGAAGACTCACACTTTCTGACTTTAAAGCATATTACAAAGCTACAAACAAAACAGCATGGTATTGGCACAAGGATAGAAATATCGTCCAATGGAATCGAACCAAGAGTTCAAAAATAGACCTCACATCTATGGTCAATTATTTTTAACAAGGCTGCCAAGTATACCCAGTTGGGAAAGAATAGTCTCTTCAATAAATGGTGCTAGGAGAATTGGATATCCATAAGAAAAGAATGAAAGAGTACCCACATCTCTCACCATATACAAAAAAAATTTAACTCAAAATATTGTAAAGGTTTGGAAATGGATAGTGGTGATGGTAGCACATTGGTGTGAGTGTAGTTAACAGCAATGAATTATATAGGTGAATGTGGTTAAAAAGGGAAAGTTTTGGTCTCATGTGGTACAAGTATAAAAATGAAAAGATAAAACAGGACTGTATAACACAGTGTACTCTACTGTAGATGATGGACTACAGTTACTAGTACTTGTATGAGAATGTTCTTTAACGAATTTTAACAAATGTACTACTCTAATACAAAGTGTTTATAATAGGGTAATATATGAGAATAAATATATGTAATGTAAACTATGGAAGACAGTTAACAGTGCTATTTTAATAATCTTTCATCAAATTGTAACAAAGGTAACTAAGGTTTCAAAAAAAAAGAAAATTAGTATACTTTTTAAAAGTGCTATTGTCAATTACAACAAATGTTTCACACAATGCAAACTGTTGGTTGTGGGGTGGTATATGGAAATCCTGTATTTTATGCATGATTGGTCTGTAAATCCACAACTTCTCTAATAAAATAAATAAATAAAATAATAATAGACTTCATTTTTTAGAACAGTTTTAGGTTTATAGAAAAGTTGCATAGAAAGTAGAGAGTTCCCATATATTCCCACCCACTCCCCCATGTATACATATATAGTTTACCTGATTATTAACATCCTGCCTTAGTGGGGTACAGATGTTAAAATTAATGAACCAATATTAAAATACATTATAACTAAAGTCTATAGTTTAAATTAAGATTCACTCTTTGTATTGCACAGTTCTATGGGCTTTGTCAAATAATTAATGTCATGTATCCACTATTACAGATTCATACAGAATAATTTTGCTGGCCTTAAATACTCTGTGCTCTACCTAGTCAACCCTCCCTTCATCTCCCTGTCCTGGTGACAACCACTGATTCTTTTTAATGTCTCTATAGTGTTTTTTTTTTTTCTTTTTCCAGAGTGTTAAATAGTTAGAACCATACAATATGTACCCCTTTCAGACTGACTTCTTTCACTTAGCTGTGTACATTTCAAAGCTCCTTCACGTCTTTTTATGGTTTGATACCTCATTTCTTTTTATTGCTGCATAACATTTCTTTGTATGGTTATACTACAATTTTTTTTTATCCATTCACCTATTGTAAGGTATGTTGGTTGCTACCAGTTTGGGGCAATTATGAATAAAGCTGCTATAAATATTGGTGTGCATGTTTTCATGCAAATAGGTTTCAATTCCTTTGAGTACATACTTAAGAACAAGATTGCAGGATTGTATAGCAAGTCTATGTTTAGCTTTGTAAAAAAACTGCTGAACTGTCTTCAAAAGTGACAATACCATTTTGCATCCCAAGCAGTAATGAATAAGAGTTCCTATTATTCCATGTCCTCACCAGCATTTGATATTGTCAGTGTTTTGGATTTTAGTCATTCTAATAGGCCTGTGGTGTTTTCTCATGGTTTAATTTACAATTCCCTAATGATATATGATGTTGAGCATCTTTTCTTATGATTGTTTGTCTTCTTTATGTCTTCTCTGGTGAAGCGTCTATTCAATTCTTCTGCTCATTTTGTAATCAGATGATTTTCTTATTGTTGAGTTTCAAAGAACTCAACTGGGATATGTGTCCTGTAAATATATTCTCCAAGTCTGTGGCTTGTCCTTTCACCCTCTTAACAGTGTCCTCTATAGAGCATAAATTTTAAAATTTTAATGAATTCCTGCTTATCAGTTTTTCCTCCATGGATTATGCTTTGGAGGTTGTATCTAATAAGTTATCATAAAAGCTAGGAGTCACCCCAATTTTCTTCTATGTTAAATTCTAGGCGTTTTATAGTTTTGCGCTTTACATTTAGGTCTATTATCTATTTTGCATTAAATTTTGTGAAAGGCATAAAGACTGTGAATATATTTGCTTTTGTTTTGCTTTGCATGTCAATGCCCAGATCCAGCACTATGTGCAGAAGACTATCCTTTCTCCATTGAACTGACTTTGCTTCTTTGTCAAAGAACAGTTGACTATATTTGTATGGGTCTATTTCTCAGCCCTCTATTTTTGTTCCATTGATGTATTTGTCTATTATTTTCCCAATACTATACAGTCTTTTTTTTTTTAAGATTTATTTATTTCTCTCCCCTTCCCTTCACTGGTGACAACCACTGATTCTTTTTAAAATTTCTACCATTAAACCTCATCCACATATATAATTCAGTGCTGTTAATTACATTCAGTGTTGTGCCACACCACCACCATTCATTATCGAAACTTTACAATTCACCCCGAAAGAAATTCTTTGCAACTTAAACATTAATTCCCCATTCCCTACCCCCACACACCACTGGTAACCTATATTCTAGATTCTGACTTTATGAGTTTGCTTATTCTAAGTATTTCATGTCATGAGATCATACAATATTTGTCCTTCTGTGTCTGGCTTATTTCACTCAACATGATATCTTCAAGTTCATCCACTTGTAGATTTGTGGACTTTCCAGTTCTCTGTGTGTTATTAATTTCTAGCTTCATTCTGTTATGGTCAGAGAAGATGCTTTGTATAATTAAAATTTTTGTAAATTTATTGAGACTTGTTTTGACCCAGCATGTGGTCTATCCTGGAAAATGATCCATGTGCATTAAAGAAGAATGTATATCCTGCTCTTTGCGGGTGCAATGTTCTTTATGTGTCTGTTAGGTCTTGTTCATTAATTAAATTATTCAAGTTCTCTTTTTCCTTATTGATCTTCTGTCTACATGTTCTAGCTATTTATGAGAGAGGTGTACTGAAGTCTCTATTATTGTAGAGGTGTCTATTTCTCCCTTCAGTTTTTTGTTGTTTGTTTTTTATTTATTTATTTCCCCCCTCCTCCACTGTTTGCTCTCTGTATCCATTCACTGTGCGTTCTTCTGTGTCTGCCTGTGTTCTTGTCAGCAGCACTGGGAATCTGTCTCTTTTTGTTGTATCATCTTGCTGCATTAGCTCTCCATGTGTGCAATGCCATTTCTGGGTGGGCTGCACTTTTTTTGCACAGGGCAGCTCTCCTTGAGGGGTGCACTCCTTGTGCATGGAGCTCCCCTATGCAGGGGACACCCCAGCATGGCATGGCACTCCTTGTGCTCATCAGCACTGCACGTACGCCAGCTCACCACACGGGCCAGGGGACCTTGGGTTTGAACCCTGGACCTCCTATGTGGTAGGCAGATGCTCATCAGTGAACCAAATCTGCTTCCCCTCCCTTCAGTTTTGACAGTGTTTGCCTCATGTATTTGGGGGCACTGTGGTTAGGTGTATAGGCAGTACTTACTTACTTCAGCCATTTTGTCCTTGGTTTTTATGTCATATCTTTTTTTTTATTTGTCTCTCTTTTCATTCATTGAAAATTCCTTTTCTTTATAACTGATCTTTATGATGTATATTATTGATCCTTTTCTCATTTCTGTTTCTGTATTTTTAAAAATACTTTCTTTATGGATACCCTAGTTTTTGTTTTTTTTTTTAACACAACCTATATCTATAACCTACTAATTTGAAAAGGTACCTTAGTTTCAATAGCTTATACATTCTCGGCTCCCATAGTCCTGTTTTCCCTTTTTATGTTGTCTTTATATTTTGCCTGTCCATTACCAGGAAATAGACCTTTTTTCTTCTTCAATTGTATTCTGACTCTCATAGGAATTAAAAAGTAGAGTTGGTCAGCATGTAAATGCATTGCCTTCCCCCTAGCATGGGACATGACTCCCAGGGATGAGCCTCCCTGGTGCCGAGGGATTACTACCAAGTACCAGCTAATGAGGTAACTAGAAAACCACCTTGAATAAAAGGGTCAACTCAGACCAGCAGAATATCTCAATCTACATATAATATCAGGAGTTAAAAATGCTTTTTGACATGAATAAAAGGGGGAAATGGAAAGGACAAATGAGTTTATATGGCTGTGAGTCTCCAAAAAGAGCCGGGAGGTTATCAGAGGGGTTGCCCTTATGCACACCTCAGCAGAGTCCCAGAGACAGATAAAGTAGATACAACCCCAGGTATTGGTTCTTCTGAGGGCTACAGAAACCCACAGGTTCTATGGTCATGGCAGATGTAGTTCAGTGCCATGTCAGTTGGCCCTTCTTTGGAATTTGTGTTTCTGTGTGATGGAGCTGGACTCAGATGTGATCTTTGTTCACAAGCCTCTCCTGTTACTTTTACTGGATCTGTAGTTGGTGCTGGGGTTTAATGTATACACAGAGGTCCTGAATCTCTGGACTGACCATGTGATAGCCAGGCCCTGAGCCTCAACAGACTTGCAACTCCTACCCTCTGGTTTATTTGACTTACCCCATTCAGCTAATGTGGAGGTAAAGAAGGTCAACTGCCACACCAGGGAGCCAAGAGTGCCTACAATTGAAAGCAGGAGGATTGCATCCAGCATCCATGTGGAATCTAAGCCCCCTCTTGATATAGATGTGGAGTGGACACAATCATTCCAAAGTCCACAGGGTGGAGGAATAGAGTATGGATTAGAGTGGACTTACTGATATTCTATTCATGAACTATTGTGATTAGTAATCGAAGAAAATGTAGCATTGATGTGGAGAAGGAGCCATTGTAGCTGCTGAGGGTAGGGTGTGGGAAGGAGAGAGGTGATGTGGGGGCATTTTCAGGATTTGGAGTTGTCCTGGGTGGTGCTGCAGGGGCAGTTACCAGACATCATGTGTCCTCCCCTGGCCCACTGGGTGGAATGGGGGAGAGTGTGGGCCATTGACCATGAGGTGCAGCGGTGCTCAGAGATGTATTCACCAAATGCAATGAATGTCTCATGATGATGGAGGAGATTGTTGTTATGGGGGGAGGAGTGGGGGAGGGGGTAGGGGTATATGGGGATCTCATATTTTTTTAATGTAATATTAAAAAAATAAAGACAAAAAAAATTTTTTAAAAAGTAGAGTTGGGGAAGTGGTTGTTGCTCAATCAGTTGGGCTCCCATCTACCATATGGGGAAACCCAGGGCCTCCCTGTGAAGGCAGGCTGGCCCACAAGTGCCAAGGAGTGCTGCCTGGCCTGCAAGCACCATGGAGAGCCAACTCAGCAAGATAACGCAACAAAAAGGGAAACAAGCAAAAACACAGATGAACACACAGCGAATGGACACAGAGAGCAGACAACAAGCAAGCTGCAAGGAAGGGGCGGGAATAAAATAAATAAATAAATACAGTTACAAAAGAATGCACAGTGAATGGACACAGAGAGCAGACAGCAAGCAAAAAAAAAAAAAAAAGCCACAGGGTGGGGGGAAGGAGAGTTGCATATTGAAGACAGAGTACTATTGAGTTTTCATTTACCCTTTTAGTTACCTTTACTGATAACTCTCATTTCTTCACACTACTCCAAGACATTCTCACCTACCTTTAACTTTCAACCTGCAGAACGCCCATCAGTAATTCTTGTAGGTCAGATCTTTTGTTGACAAACTCTCTCTCAGTCTCTGTTTATGTGTGAATATTTTAAACTCTCCTACATTTTAAAAATTAATTTATTGATATATCACTCCTACATAAACATACATAAACAATAAGTGTATAATAATAGTTGTGAACTTAAAAAACAAACATATACAACATCATACAGGACTCTCATAACTCACCCTACCACCAATATCTTGCATTGTTGTTTGACATTTTTAACTAATGATTAAATGATTGTCAAAATACTACTACTAACCAAAGTATTTTCCCCCAACCTAGCCTATTATTATCTTTATATCATTTATATATGAAATAAATAAACAAGTGTACAGTAAAAGTTGTGAATTTACAAAGCAAACATGCATAACATCATTCAGGGGTCCCATACATCCATCCTCCACCAGCACCTTGCATTGTAGTAAGAGGTTTGTTACAAATTATAAAAAAATAGTGTCAAAATCTTACTACTAATTATAGTCCTTATCTTATATTTGGTGTGTTTTTCTCCCAACACACCCTGTTATTATTTTTTAAATATATTTTTTTATGACAGAAGTTGTAAACTTATAAAACAATCAGGCACATGTGCAGAATTCCCATATACCCCTCTACCAACACACCACACTATGATGGAACATTTGTTACAGGTAAGATAATATCATCTGATTGTTGCCATGTCCATAGTGTACATTTGACTCACATTTTCCATACTGCCCTATTATCAACACAGTACATCTTTGGCATAGATGCAACACTATTATATTATTACTGCTAACCACAGTCCATAGGTCACTCCAGTTGTATTTTTCTCATGCATCTCCACATTCCCAAAGCCCTGCAGTAGTGATATACATTTGCTCTAGCTCACAAAGGATATTTTTGCATCTATACCATCAACCACAATTCTCATTCATTTCTTGGTTTACTGTGCTATTCAGTTCCTAGATTATTCTCTAGCATTCTGACAGTTGGCATTTACATAACTAGACTACCATTTTCAGCCACACCCCCATTTATAAACCATCTGTTACTCATTATTTGTTACCATACACTCTATACATTTCCACACTTAAAATAAAACTAATTAAAACTTCTACATACATTAAACATGAGTAGTCCATCTCAGACTTTCTCTTATCTCCTTTAAGAATCTACCACCTACCACCAGGTCTTGAAACTATTTTCCTATAATTTCTTCTAGAAGTTTTATGGTTCTTGTTTTTATTTTTAGGTTTTTGATCCATTTTGAGTTAATTTTTGGATAAGGTGTGAGATAGGGATACTCTATCCTTCTTTTGGCTATAGATATCCAATTCTTTCAGCACCATTTGTTGAATGAACTGTTCTGCCCAAGCTGTGTGGATTTGACAGACTAGTAAAAAATCACTTGACCATACATGTGAGGGTCTGTTTCGAACCATCAGTTTGATTCCATTGATATATGTGTCTGTCTTTATGCCAGTATCATGCTGTTTTTACCACTATAGCTATATAACATGATTTAAAATCTCGATATGAAGGTTCGCTTTTCCTTTTTATGATGTTTGGCTATTCAGGACCCCTTACCCTTCCAAATAAATTGGTAATTGTGTTTTCAATTTTTTTTAATGCTGCTGGAATTTTTATCAGGATTGCATTGAACCTGTATGTCAATTTGAGTAGAATTGACATCTTAATGAGATTTAGTCTTCCAATCCATGAGCATGGAATGTTTTTCAAGATATTTAGGAATTTTTGTATTTCTTTTAACACTGAGTTGCAGTTTTCTAAATACAAGTGCTTTATATCATTGGTTAAGTTTATTCCTGACTATTTGAGCTTTATCTGTCATATTTTATTTTCACCACTTTTTTTACACTTTTAGTTACTTTTATTGATATAATCTTCATTTCTAGACTCTCTTCCAGGCCTCTCTCTCTTGTCTTTTCTTTTCAGGCTCTAGCACACCCTTTAGTATTTCCTGAAAATCTGGTCTCTCGCTTAGAAATTCTCTCAGTTTCTGTTTATCTGTGAATATTCTAATCCTGCCCTCATTTTTGAAAGATTGTCTTCCTGGATATAAGATTCTTGGCTGGAAGTTCTTCTCCTGTAGTATCTTAAATATATCTAACCACAGTCTTCATGACTCCATGGTTTCTGGTGAGAAATCAGCACTTAATCTTATTGAATATCCCTTATATGTCATGCATTGCTTTTCTCTTGCTTTTCTCAGAATTCTTTTTGTCTTTGGCATTTGACAGTCTGATTAGTATGTGTCTCAGAGTTGGTCTATTCAGATTTTTTCAGATGGAAGTACATTGTGTTTTTTGGAATGGATATCTAGGTCCTTCAATAGGGTTGGGAAATTTTCTACCATTATTTTTCAAATATTCCTTCTGCCCCTTTTCCCTTCTCTTCTCCTTCTGGGACAACCATGACATGTATGTTTATACATCTTTTGCTGTTTTTAAGTTCCCTGAGACCTTGTTCAATTTTTTCCATTCTTTTCTTCATCTGTTCTTTTGTATGCACACTTTCAGAGGCCATTTCTTCAAGCTCACCAATCCTTTCTTCTGCCTTCTCAAATCTGCTATTATATATTTCCAATGCATTTCTTTTCATTCCCATAAAGTCTGCTGTTTTTCTATGTATGCTTTCAAATTCTTCTTTGTGTTCATCCAATGTCTTCTTAATATCCTTAATCTCTTTAGCCATCTCTTTGAATTTATTAAGGAGATTTGATTGATTATCTATGATTAGTTGTCTCAATTCCTTTATGTCATCTGGAGGCTTATTTTGTTCTTTTAACTGGTCCATATCTTTCTGTTTCTTGGTGTGGATTATAATTTTTTGTTGGTGTCTTGAAATATGGCTTACTAGAGTATTTATTCTGTGAGCAGTTTTTCTCTTTAATTTAGAGCTTTCTGCTCTTTCTCCCTTGCTGCTTGTGCAGTAGGAACCAAGTATGTAGTTGGTGCTATAACCTGAGGGCTCAAGTTGCCCTCATTGCCCCAGGGACTGATGAAGCTTCTCTCAACTTTCTCCTTTGTCAGGGGTAGGGACACAGTAACAACTGTGTGAATAATCCAAGTTATGCAGGCCTAGACTGTAGTTGCCCAGAGTGACTGATAAAGCTTCAGGCCCCTTTCTCCCCTGCCTGGGGTGGGGATGGAGCTGCAGGCGTGGGCAAAAATCTATGAAGTGAGGATCCAAGATGACTGCAGTTGCCCTGATAGACTTCCAATTATTCACTCTGTGCCAGCTAAAGGTACATGCATTTACCTGGATAGGCTGGTGCAGGGCCCACCAGCCTCCTTCCTGCCAGGGGTGGGGCTGAAGGCTAGGCTAGGGCTGCAGGCCAATGTGGGTGAAAGAAACTGGTTCCTACTGTCACTGTGATTTTCAGTCAGCCAGGCTTTTCCCCTCAGGCTGGGGGTGGAGTCAGAATGGCAGCCACAGGCCTCTTCTGACTTGGACAGATTCACATCCCAGTTGTTCCTAGGGTTATACCTTAGCCAGTCAAGTCTACCAATCAGTAGCCTAAATTGGCAGCCAACTGTCTCCTTCTCCTCTCTTTTTGGGAAATGGAGCTTCCTATTCCAGCCACAGAATAGCTCCTGGGGTGGCTTATGCCACCAGAGTAGGATAATCACCAGCTTCTCCTGGCTTGGCTGGTAATTTCTTGGAGAGCCTGGCACAGGACCCTGCAGTTTCCTCCCTGCTGGAAGCGGCACTGGGGCCTAGGCTAGAACTGCAATCTGATATGGATGAAAAGAAGCAGTCCCCACCAGCTATGATTTTCAGTGGGTCCTGCTTACCCTCATGCCAGGCACAGTGTTAAGATGGCACCCACCGACCTCTTTCTGATTTGGACAGGCTCAAACTTCAGTCGTTCTCAGGATTATACTTTAGCCCACTGAATTTACTCATCAGTAGCTGAAGTTGGTGCCCAATTGTCTCTTCCTCCCCTGATTTTGGGAAGTGGAGCTTCTAATTCCAGCCGCAGAACAGCTCCCGAGGCAGTTTGTGCCTCCTGTGGAGGATGGACCCTGGCCTCTTCGGTGTGGAGCACTCTACTTACGAATCTACTCTTCAGATGGGCAGTCTCCTCCTTCCATTCCTTCAAGTATGCTGCAGGATGCTCTTCTGGCCTCCTGGAGCCCCCAAACAGGTGCTTCAGCTAGCTCCAGAGAGCTCTGGGTATTTACTAACTGCCCTGTAGCAGGAGCTGACTCTTGGAGCTCCTTACTCCACCGCCATCTTTCTGGTTCTCCTCTCCTACATTTTTGAAGGACAGTTTTGCTGGATAAAGAATTTGGGGCTGGCAGTTTTTCTCTTTCAGTATCTTGAATATATTATACTACATACTACCTTCTCATCTCCATGGTTGTTATGAGAAATCAGGACTTAGTCTTAATAGAGATCCCTTGTGTGAGACAAATGACTTTTTTCTTGCTGCTTTCAGAATTCTCTATCTTTGGCATTTGACATTCTTACATTCTGATTAATATGTGTCTAGGAGAATGTTGTACTTCTTGGACATGGATATTTATGTCTTTCATAATAGTTGGGGAATTTTTGGCCATATTTCTTCAACTATTCTTTGTGCCCCTTTTCCCTTTTCATCTTATTCTGGGATACCCATGATGCGTATGTTTGTGCACTTCATGCTGTCACTCAAATCCCTGAGATGCTGCTGAATTTTTTTCTAGTCTTTGCTCTATATGTCCTTCTGACTGTATGGTTTCTCTTGTCCTGTCTTTTAGTTTGTGGGTTTTTTCTTCTGCCTGTTCAAATCTGCTGTTGTATATTTCTGGTTTATTTTTAGTCTCTATTATTGTCACTTTCAAACCCATAATTTCTCTTACATTTATTTTTATACTTTTAAAGTCTTTATGCTCACACATTGTTTTCTTAATATCCTTATCTCTTTATGTATATTTTCCTTCATCATTTTGAATTGATTTAGATTTGTTTGAACTTTTTTGATTAGTTGTTCCAAATTCTGTGTCTCCTCTGAGGTTTTAAATTGTTCCCTTGACTTAGCCATTTCTTCCTGTTTCTTAGTATGATTTATAGTTTTTTGATGATGTCTAAGCATCTGATTATCTTGATGAATTAATTCTGAAGGTCAGTTTCTCCCTCTTGTATAGGGTTTTACTAATGATTGGCTTTGCGTTATGGCTCTACTTTAAAGTTTGGTCCAACTGATTCTAGACCTTTAGAATAACCCGTGTTTAACTGGTCAGATTTTCTCAGGTCTTCTTTATCAGATTCTTGCTCTGGATATGTGATACAGTTGTTTTTTTTTAAATTGCACTTTTTGTGCAACTGTTTTACATCCAAGAGAAAACTTCCTTTCCTCTGTTTCTTCTCTGGGAATCTTGATCTTTCTGTTTGTTTTTAGTTCTGGGACCTTCCTATCTTCCAGCAGTTCTGTTTAACCCATGCTCCATTTTATTTTTCCTCCATGAGGCTTTTCAGCCTCCAGTTTCTTCCCTGTTAGCATAACCCACTCCAGGGAGACAGATGAGGTCAATCTAAAAAAGTGGGTCACTCCAGAAAAGTCTTTTGCACTTAGGTGGTCCAGCCAACAGAACCTGGATTGACTGAGTGCAACACCTGCCAGATGCAGTTCCATCACAGTCTCTCCCTCTCTCTCCCCCTAGGAGCTGTTTTGTATGCAGCACTCTTCAGTGGCTGTGTTCCATCCTGGTCTCCATGGACTTGGACTTGGGTCCCTGTGCCTGAATTTGCGTGGGACTCCAATTTGCTGCTGGGTAGCTCTGTATTCTCTGTCCCTGGAGGGAGGTGGGAGGTGGGAGAAGTCCAGGATGCTGCCTCTGAGCAACTCCCAAACTGAATAGGACCAAGTGGGCAGGAAGAAAGCTAACTGGCAGTCTGGAACAGAAGTTACCTACCTGATATTTTTATTTTCCTTCATTTTATCATTTGTGGAGTCTGTATCTAGTCTCTACCATCTTCCAAAGTTCTAAGCAAGTGGGATTTGTCCTTTTATTCATTGAATCTCTGGGGAGGGGGCTTTCAGGGGATGTCTTACATCGCCATGTTGGTGATATCACTCTGAAATCTATCATTAAAGGTAGACAAAAACAATAACAAAATCAAAAAACAAAGTGAAGCAAGTCACATAAATGGATAAAAATGTATTAAATAAAAATTCAAAGTGACAACTCATTATGTCATAGTTTGGCAGAATTAATGCTATATCCTTAAAGTTATGGCATGCTAGGTTTGATGCAAAATGGCATATCATATTTGGATTCTCATCACTCTTTTTTGTCTGACTCAATTATTCAAATAAGATTTTTAGATCCTTAAACAATATCCTCAATCATCATTCACACACTTAAATTTCAAAAACAGAAATAACAGCTTGGTGAAACTATCCTTGAGCTGTGGTCAACTGCTTCAGTACTAATTTCAGAGATTTCAATGGCGGCCTGTTGTACAATTAGCTTGTTTGTGGAATTAATGATGAAATCCTAGGATTTTAACTCCTGAGTAAATGAAACACTATATTTTAATGGCCAAAATAAATGTTCTAGCTATGAGAGAATATTTCCAGGTTCAATGATCAAAGGGATGGTTTCCAATATAAATTTCGTCTACAGCTTGAAAACCATGAGATGTTTTCTACTTAGCAGAACTTACCTACCTCAGAAAAGGAGCATCTCATTACTAGAAGGCCAGCTCAGCTGGGATAATTTTATTTGATTCATCACTATGTCCTTTACCTGGCATAATGCCTGGCACTTAACAGGCATGCAGTAACTATTTTTGAATGAGTTAACGAAAATGACCCTTGCTCAGGCTACAGGGGATTATACTAACACTTGGTTCTCAGAGAGACAGTATGGGATAGAGAAAAGAGCATGGAATTGGAAGAAGATAGATTTCCTGCTGGCCACATGTTAATAACGCTAGAGCATACTCAACTGGGTTAGGGAGGCTAATTGATGTAATTCCCATAGGTTAAGTGATGGGTATATAGAATGTGCTAACAAATGATAATTATTCTTATTATGACAAAATTTGACAAATACTCTTCTAGAAATACCATATAGTTAAAATGTACTTATTGCAATAAGCTAATTCTACAGCTCATTTACCAGTGAGGATGGGGTTCCTTAACTATTGTTAGGCTTGGTTTTCATTGGCTCAGGGTCTGGATAGGGAGAGCTTACAGACAACAAAGGCAGAGCAGCTAGAAAAAAGTCATGCACCCAGTGTCATAATCAAATCCATAGGCAATGCTTTATACCTACACTGTCCAATATGGTAGAACTAGCAACATGTGACTATTGAAATTCTAATTTTAATTCATTAAAATTAAACAGAATTTAAAATTTAGTCCCTTAGTCTCACTAGCCACATTTGTGGCTAGTGGTCATCATATTGGATAGTACAGGTATAGAACATTTCCATCATTTCGGAAAGTTCTGTTGGACAGCAATGTTCTAAAAAGACTCTAAATAGGCTGCTGCTCCATGGAAATTATTAGAACCTCATACATAAAAATGTTATGGAATTTCTTGGTTCCTACTAACTTTTGGAAGTAGTTCTGGTCACTAGAGAATATTAGTTGCTATTAGGAAGCAGTGTGAAAAGGTGAAAAAAGGACTATTTGGAGATAGCAGATCTGGGTTTTAGTTCTGGCTCTGATTTAAACAACCATCTGAATAACTTACTTGAGCAAGTTACTTCTCTTCTTCCTTTCTCAGTTTCCTATCTTTAAATAAATGAGTTGAGTTGGATATCCAAGTCACTGATTACTCTTAGGCTTGGTAATTTCAGTAAGCCACAGTTGGCTTCATGCCATCTGCCATTTTACACAGCTCCAGCATTGTACAGGAAAGCAGTCATGGTCAACAGGATCAGTAATAAACTTTGACCCTGTTGCATCATGATGCACCCTAGCATGAACCTCTTTCCTATGTGGCCCTATGTATTTCGTACTTCCATTTCTTCATACTTACATTACTGCTATAATTATCAATCTTTATAGATTATAAATTTCTTTAAAGTGGACACCTGGCTTTTTATCATTATTGCTCAAGTGGGCATTGTACAGGGAGCACTCAAAATACTTGTGGATATTTGAATGAAGGGATCAACTTGACTTCTTTTGTGCCCTCCTCCTTAAAGTGCCACGTAATGGATAGTAGACGTAAAACAACTTGCCCAAGGTGGGTAGAAAATCTGGAATCCAGATCCAGGTTAAGCTAATTCCAAACCCATGCTCTTTTCACTTTTCCACACTGTTTGTTAAAGTCACTGGCTTTTGCTGTTTTGATTTCTGTTTCTCTCCTAGTTGTTGAATCTAAAGATGCTAGGCCTGTATTTTGCCTGGTCTATCAATCTCTTTGAATTCATTAGACTTACTGCTTCATTAGACTCAGGCCATCATGTTCTATGTTCATATCCTCAGAACCTTTGAAGCCTCAGTCCAACCTGATCCCCAACAGAAACACTGAGGCAAAAACCATTACACTCAGTGATTTTAGTAAAAGTATAGTTATTATTCACATGTGCCTTGGTGTGTCTTCATTTCTCCTTCTTCCTACCACTACCAAAGTTTACAGCCAGGGCCAAACCGAGGTCAAAATGAAAAAGTGCTCACAGATGAGTCAGTGGATTGTTTCAACTGCTCTTCTGGGGCTGCTTACAAAATAAACGTACCAGTTCCCCTCATCCCAACTGAGAGATAAGAAAATGAGCAGCTCTGTGAAATGAAAGACCACAGAGGCAGGGATTTGAACCACTGCACCCCGTTCTTTTTGACTCCCCCATTTCTAGGGCCCTTTCTGGGCACTCGAGCTTGTGTAATGTATCTGTTTCTACCACATCTGCTGGGTCCTAATATCCCGCTACCTACATACCTTGTCGTGATGTGAGGGGAAAAACTCCAAACCACCCTTCCCTCTAAATTCAGAAGGAACAGGGTCTGGATACTTTGAGAGTAATATTTCCTAGAAAAACAAAATTGTGATCAGAAAGCAGAACTTTATTAATATAAATTTGTTCATTTCTATCATTGTGTGATTTTTTCGTTTGTTTGTTTCAACTAATATCTAAACACAGATGAGCAAGGTTGGCATTATCTGTGGGTTACCATGTTTTAGTGGGTCTAGTTTGGACCGGGCGGTAAAAATAATCAAGCCCAAGGTAGACTCGGATCAGCACTCATTCCTAATTGTGTGGGTCCCTCGTGTTGCTCTGCCTCTCTGCACCGCCTCAGGGCTGTGCTTTGTTTCTACTCCATACTTGCCTGTTATTCTTGGATCTTGTGCTGGTACCTGGTCTTCTAAATGGAGAAGACCCTTTCCTATTCAGTTCATAACCCACAAAGAATCCATCCCAGAGGCACCAGACTTACAGATGTTTCCTTCACAGGTACCACCTATAGCTCACTGGCTTTTGATTTATATCTCCTTGACCAGTACCATTAGATCGAAGATTTTCCCAACTGATCATTCAGGTTTATTCTCCTTCAGTGTCACTGATTACTCTAAACTATTCTTTTCTATTTATTCTTCTCCCCCCCCCCCCCGCCTTTTCTGTTTCTTTTCACCCCCCAAAAATGGCTACAAGTTATATTTCCCTGAGAAACTTTTTTCAATACAGCAGGTCCCTCTGAAACCAGAAATTACCAATTCTTATTTCAAAGTCCCTCTTCTAAGTCTTTAAATAAACATATTTTGCCTGAGGTTCTCCTCTAGTTTTTAAAGTATTTGCAGAATAGATATGCCTAATCTACCACAGACCCAAAGTTTAATCAGGCCCTTCTGGGAGCCAAGCTCTGGTCCTTCACTCAGGAGTGGTCTTGCCAAATCTTCCCACAAAGAAGGAGGCTCCCCAGGAAAGTGTGTGTCTACGCTACTTGTGGCATTACCAGTCCTTTGCTGAACTGTGATCATTTGGGATTTAAAATACAGCTCCATTATCCATCCCCACAGATCATTATTTAATCCATGAATTATTTATTTAGTAACTACACAGTTAGGTACTGTAGGGAATTGCAAAAACAAAACAAAATAAAACAAAACAGTAAATGGTATCTGTCCTAAGAGGATTTATAGTCTACTAGGAGAGGTGATATGTAACAAATAACTGCATTATGAGATGGAAAGTGATAAGTACCATAGATGAGATTCAATTTGCTGAGAGAGCCCAGAGGAGAAAGAGGGCTTGTCTACTTGTGGGCATCAGGGAAGTCTGACCATTTGAACCGGCTCTTTCTTTCAAGTATGGTTGGGGTCAATATGTTACAATAAGGGCAAAGGCACTGCCAGCAAAGGTAATGTCCAAAAAGTGAAGACATGAACATTTGGGGATAACAACGAGTCTCCCCACTGGGCTGAACTTGGGTACGTGAGAAAGTTGGGAAAGGAAGTTGAGGATGGAGTTCACAATTTCTCAGAAACCCGTAAATTTCAATTTTATACTTATGATCAATGGTGAACTGCTGATGGCTTTTGAATAGGAAATAATCTGGCCTGTGATTTAAAGAGATTATCCTGGCAAGAGTGTACAAGGAGAACTGGAGGAGGGAGAGACTGGCAATATTAGTCATGGTAGGCTAAATCACAATACAAAACAAACAAAACTCAGATCTCAATAACTTTAACAACATGGTTTATTTCTTACCAGCGTAACACCCACAGTACATTGGAAGGAGCTCTGCTCTGCCACCTCTTTGTCAGGGACCCCATTGGCACAGGCTCCACTCTCTGAGTGACACAACCCTCCACCCTAGCGGGAATGGGACTGGAGGCACAGGTCACTTCTGCTCACATCTCGTTGGCCAGGGCAAAGTTACATGTCCTACATGCCTCATTTTAAGGAGGTAGGAATGAATACAGGTCAGCATGATGTTGGTGGACAGTAGCAATGTCTATCACCCCTGGAGAGCAGCAGTGGGTTGACATTATTCTACAAGATAGAAGCAAGGAGGGCCTGGACTAGAACAGGGGCAGAGGGCATGAAAAAGGAAGAAAGGGATCTGTGAAACAACAGAGTGGGTCAACAAGATTTGGATGTGTAGAGCCAAGGAGAAAGAGCCCTTGGAGCTGGGGTTGAACTTTTGAAAATGTTGTTTGCAGAGTTCTGAGATAAGAGCAAATACGTGAAAACTGTCTTAGGAGCTCCTATTTCTCAATGGCACCAAGAGAATGGAGACACCGTGGTTGGAAACATGCTTATTTTGCATATTCACCAAAAGAGCAATGGAGCTTTCAAGAGTTTCATTCAGGGATTGTCTGCTGAGGGTCACAATCAAAAATAGATTTACAAATGGTATAAAGAAGGAGAATACCTTCAGCTCCTGAGTTTTCTCACTAACAGAGTGATGCTATACTTACTTTATGGATTTAACACTCAACTTTATATTTGAATTAATAAAGAGCATCTGATACTTTGGGGATTGGACAACCATGTGAGGGCCAACTCAAGAAGTGCTGAAAAGTTCATTGAAATCTTTACTTTGGCTTTATATCACACACCAGAGATTATGTCCCTCCTACAACTAATGTCTAGCATCAGCCTAGGATAAAAGATTCATAGGTTTGTTGTGGTATTTTGTTTCATTTTAGCATCTTTTCTAAATTAACATGTAACTTGATTGTTATTCAGCGTTCTTTTATTTAGAATCTAGTAAACAATAGAAACAATAACAAAAAGATGTCTTAACCCATTATATTAATAAATCATCTAAGCAATATTTTCTGTGATGACCCCTCTAACTATCTAGTGAACAGTTGAGAGTAAATGACTCTATGAAATTGATCATTCTCCCTTTTGTTTTCCTTGGACTTCTGAACTAAATCCAAATTTCCAACCTACACAAAAGTGGTTAAAGTCAATGCTGCTGTTTGCTGAGAACACTTCACTGAATGTGTGATTGGTGGCCTTCCATAGAGCACTCTTCTGACTCCTATCACTTCGGTCATGGCCTTTAACTCAGGACAGTCCTTCCCAGTGGTGACACCAGGGAGGAAATGGGGCCAAGGAAACAAACTATGTTCTCATAAAACTGGGTGCCACAATTCCTGCCACCCACCTTTCCAGACTCAGAAAGTAGGACGTTTTCCTCATTGTGTAGGTAAATAGCCTATATCCTCCTCCATCACCTTGTGCTACAAGGAGCCTCCTTACATGTTCATATTCCAAATAGAAGGCCTTATGGAAAGTTGCTTATTTGCACAATAAGGTTGTGTGTGGGCTGTGGGCCTTAGCCTCTTCTATGTCTTCACCTCGACATGCATGCCAATAAGAATCAGACAAACACTTCCTTTAATTGCCCTTACTCAGGGGCTGCTTTTTTCCCCTAAAGACAGACTCTGCTGAGGCGTTTTTGAGCCGAGTCCAGCAGACCCAGAAAATATGGAGAATGTGAGAGCCAGGTTTTCTGGCAAGAAAAAAAAAACCAGCTTTCATGCTCAATGAGGGACCTATCACAAACGATGTCCAAGTGCATCTTGTCACAGCTGAGAAACGCCAAGCTTGTTGGAACCCATGGCCAGCTTTCCAGAACATCAACAGAAATAGAGTATGTCAGAATGCCCTTAGCCTTCATACTCAGGCTGATCCAAGCAGAGAGTCCCACATCGTAAGGAACTCCAGGAGGCAGAAGGTAAGGGGCAAAGTCACATTAAAGAAAAGAGCGGCTCATAGACCTGAATTTGTGTCATCAGTTTATAAATGCATGTGTTTTAGTAAGGTAAAATAGAACTGTCACTGCTCCCTACCACTTCCTGCCTCATCTGCCTTATGATTTCAGAGACCTCTTCCAACCTGGTTTTAATTTCATTAATATCTTATTTGTATCAACATAGAATGACTGGGGACTAGGTGTGAGCATTCAGGATGAGGAGCCCTTGGTCCTGCACCCCTCTTTCAGAGTCTTGGTCACAGATACACTAGTCTCCCAGTTGGTGGCATGGAGGAAATGGACCAAGACACAAAAATACACAACTCACTACCTCCAAGTCATTTCATCTTTCTGTGGCCATATTTGCCTGTAAGTACAATCACTGTCTCCTTTTAGAGTTACTGTGGCCCCATGGCAACGTCAGCTACACATTTGGGCTTTGGCTTGGTGCTCCATGAACCAACTAGGAGTTAGCAAGTTTCAGAAGTAAGTTAAACCCATCCTCCTATAATGAAGACAGGTGTGTGTGTACTACAGAGAACAGCAGTGCTGAGGATGTCTCTTTCTTAAAATATCTCCTTCACATTTTAACCCTATAAATTCAAATTACTGAATTCAAACCTATTGATTACTGACAACTTCTCATGGATGGACTTTAAACCAGTTGTTTTCCTACTAGCTGAGAGAATAGGAGTCTTTATTGGGATTGAGATCTTTTGCATAGCAGGCCAGGCCTAGGCGCAATGCCTTGGTGCCGGACCTTTGATATTCAGAGAGCAGCAAGTATTGGGTTGGAAAGAGGAGGAAGGAAATCACTGAAGACAAATGTTGCCTACATTTAGTTTCATCTGCTTTAAGGTCAGCATGAACAATCATCCTGCTTGCCTTTGAAAAACATCACCACAATCCAGTTATGATCTTCATTATAAGATTATAATAAAGTACCCTGTTTATGTAAGTATCTTGTTTTATATTTGTTTGTTTAATACCCCTATAGGTGTTGCTTGGTCTATTGGGAAGAAGTACATTACAGGAATATTTCCCACAAGCTTGAAACAGGGCCCTTCGTCCTGTGAGGTATCCATGCCCTGGTTGCTATAGAATATTTCAGTAAAGGCTCATAACTTTGCAGACAACTATGACTAAATGACTACTTTTCTGGCTGAAGTCTCTCAGAGTATCCCAACTCTTCTAGAATATTCTGTCTGCACTCATCAAATAACCATCAAATGACTTTCCCCATGTCAATCACATGCAAAGTCAGACACTTCTGAGCCATGCGCACTAAACTATTGTGTCTATAGAGGGTGTCTCATGACCTTGGGTGGAAGAAAATGTTTCTGAGATCCCTGTTTCTTGGGATAGTCCTCCCTTATTGTTACTGGGACTCCCTGTTACTGAGGAGTGCTGAGATGCATGCTCACATTCTTCACACGTCACAGGTGAGGAAACAGAGGGGCAAGGAGGCCAAATAACCGTACAAAGTCATGTGGCTAGAAGATTGTCAGGCCAGAACTCACACTTGGAGCCCATGTTCTTCACAAGCTTACCTTCCAAGTGCCAGGTTGGGCCTGGCTGATATTGAAGCCCATTATTCCACATAATCAAAAGATCTGCAATGTCTACACCAGCACTCTCCAGAAGACTTGCTGGAATCGTCCCCTACTTACGTTTTCTTAGCCCTCAGCCACAATGCCTTTATTTATTACAGCTCACTGATCTACCTAAGAACCAAATACTCTACTGACCAGTATAATCAGAAACACGTCCTCTGTCCTCCATATACATGTGAATAAGGCAAAAGAAAAGAAGCATATTTTTAAAAGGAAAACCTGAGAAATGTATAATCAGTTTAGACAGATATCTATCTCTTGTTGCCATCAATGTTAATAATACTGAAATTGAATAAAGGAGCCAATGAAAAACAATAATAGCTGTGAAAGCATCTTGAAGAGTTAAAAAGTTTATCCCAGTAAATGATGAGCTTGTTATTTGTATTATAAAAGATGTATTATATTTGGTAAAGTTTTACAAATAAGTAAGTTCAAAATTATCTCTTTTGCCTCAAACTGGCAATCCATGAGATATCTGATAGCTTTGTTGACAAGAATATTGAATTACCATAACGAGTTTAAGTGGTAATACTGAGTAAAAGAGTTTGAAATAAATTGATCATTTCTTTCATAATTGGTGACTACCAGATTGATATTATTCAGAGTACAGTTTCATAAAAATATGTGAATTCTATCCAAAGTCTGATAAATCTGTGTATATTTCTAAGGATACATATACAAAAATATAAATATAAAACTCACATCACTAGATTTTCCACACAAGGTTAGGGACCCGAATTCTAGCCACAGTTAGCCGAAAAGAGGTTGAAAGCCCAGGCTTTGTAGTCAGACTGTAATCTGTCCCCGCACTGTTCTGTTCACATTCAGTTCTAGCTTATTTATTTACTGTTTGGCACTGATATGTTATTTAACATCTCTGAGTTCCAGTTTCCTCATCAGTAAAATAGTGCCTACCTCATAGAGTTTTTTTGAGAATTAAATAAGGTTAACATACTCGAAGCACTTAATAGAGTACACAGCTCATGTACAAATACCCAAGTGTAAGATGTCATTATTTTAGGAATATTAAGAAGGTATATATCTGGTATCTTAGCTATCATATTCTACTCAGATACCTGAAGATATATATTACACTGAAATAGTATGTCCTAATATTTCCTCCATAACCTTGCAAGCAAATTTCTCCCATTTTTTTATTTTGAAGAAATTCCATCCTATATTTGTAAGAATATTACAATGAAGATTCATTTTTGTTCCACTCAAATTTATCAGTTGTTAACATTTTGCCACTGGTGCTTATTTTCCCTGGCTCCCTCCTCTCCTTCCCCAACCCTGTCCTCCCCCTCATGGGCCAACCAAATCATTTGAAAGGAAATTGCTGACATCATGACAATAATTTACCCCCAAATACTTCAACCACTATCTCCTAAGAATGCAATGATAATTCTCAGGAAATTTAACACTGACACAAGAGTATTTTCAAATATATAGTCCACATTCAAACCACTCAAATGTCCTAATAATGTATCTCATAACTATTTTTCCTTCATTTTATTTAGGATCAAAGATCATTCACTGCATTTGTTTAATATATCTCTATAATTTCTTTTTTTATTAGGGTACCTGTAAGTTGAGAGAAAAATCATGCATAAAATACAGAGTTCCCTTATACCAATCTATTATTAACATCTTACAGTAGCATGTTATATTTGTTACAATTGATGCAAGAACACTTTTAATAGTCCATACTTTACAATAGAGTTCACGGTTTGTGTTGTACAGTCCTATATATATATATTTTTAGCTTTAGCTTTTTAAAAAAATTATTCTAGTTATATATACAATCTAAAATTTCCTCTTTCAGCCACATTCAGCTGTACAGTTCAGTGCTGTTAATTATGTTCACAATATTGTGCTACCATCTCAACCATCAGTTACCAAAATTTTCCCATCAACCCAAATAAGAAACTTGGTCCATTTTAGGCTTTACCTCCTCATCCCCTACTCCCACCCTATCACTTGTCACCTATACTCTAGTTTCTGACTCTGTGGATTTGCTTATTTTAATTATTTCCTATCAGTGAGATCATAGAATATTTGTCCTTTTGTGTCTAGCTTATTTCATTCAATATCATGTCATGTTGTCGTATGTATAAAAACTGTTCCTGTTTGCAACTGAGTAATATTTCATCGTATGTATTAATATGTACTACATTTTATTTATCCATCCATCATTTGATGGACACTTGGGTTGTTATCTCCTTTTGGCAATTGTGAATAATGTCACTATGAACCTTGGTGTGTAACTATCTCCTCAATCACCTGCTTTCAATACTTTTGAGATATATATACCTAGAAATGGGATTGCTGGGTTATATGGCAATTCTGTACTTAAATTTCTGAGGAATTGTCAAACCATCCTCCACAGTGACTGCACTATTTTACATTCCCACCAACAATGAGTGAATGTCCCTATTTTCCCATATTCTCTCTAACACTTTGTTTTCAATTTTCCTTTAAAATCATTCTAGTGAGTGTGAAAAAGAATTTCACTGCAGTTTTTATTTGCATTTCCCTAATAGCTATTGATATTGAGCATCTTTTCATGTGCTTTTTGGTCATTTGTATACCTTCTTTGGAGAAATATCTATTCAAGTCTTTTTGCCCACTTTTTTTCTTTTTTTTTCAGGATGTCCCAGAGATTGAACCCAGGACCTCAAACATGGGAAGCAGGTGCTGAGTCACTGTGCTATATCTGTTCCCCAATGAGAGTTGGATTTTTCATTCGTTTATTTTATTTTTAGGAGGTAATGGGGATTGAACCTGGGACTTTGTACTTGGGAAGCAGGCACTCAATCACTTGAGCTAGATCTGTTCCCATACACATTTTTAATTAGATTGTATATATTTTGTTGTTAGGTTGTAGGGTTTCTTTATATATTCTGCATATTAAACTGTGGTGGTTTGGAG
Organism: Dasypus novemcinctus; assembly: GCF_030445035.2. Taxonomy (NCBI): domain Eukaryota; kingdom Metazoa; phylum Chordata; class Mammalia; order Cingulata; family Dasypodidae; genus Dasypus; species Dasypus novemcinctus. The sequence goes on along the minus strand of NC_080692.1, from coordinate 35,262,926 downwards.
CTATGTACCCCAGAAAAACCTATACTTAATCCGTTCCTTTGGGTATGAACTCTTGTAAATACGAGCTTTCGATGAGGTTATGTCAGTTAAAATGTGGCTCAGCCAAATCTAGACGGCTCTAGTCCTATTACTGATGGCTTTAGAGGAAGATCAGAGAGAGGGAAAGAGAGAAACAGAGGGAGCAGCCAGAAGCTGAGAGTCAGGGAACCTGCAAGAGAAAGGAGAAGCTAGGAGAGGCCACCATGGGCAAGTGACAGAAAAGCCAAGGACCAAGGATCTCTGGCAGCCAGCCCAGAAAGCCATGGTCTTCCAGGCAGAAGCATCACCTTGAGGATGCCTTGATTTTGAACTTCTCCTGGCCAACAGTGAGCCAGTCAATTCCCATTGTTTAAGGCAACCCATTACATGATATTTGTTTTAGCAACTAGAGAACTAAAACATAAACCCTTATTGGACATGTGGATCCCAAATATTTTCCCCCATTATTTAGGTTGTCTTTTTACTTTCATGATAAAGTCCTTTGAGGTACAAAATTTTTGTGTTTTTTGTTTCATTTTGTTTTGTTTTAATTTTGATGAGATCTCATTTTTCTAGGTTTCCTTCTGTTCTTGGGCTTTGGGTGTCAAGCTTAAGAAATCATTGCCTAAAACAAGGTTCTGAAGATGCTGCCCTATGTTTTCTCTTAGGAGTTTTGAAGTTTGGGTTCTTATATTTCAGTCTTTGGTCCATTATGAGCTGATTTTTGTACATGATATGAGGTAGTGATCCACCTTCATTCTTTTACAAATGGAGATCCAGTTTTCCCAGCACCATTTACTGAAGAGACTATTCTTTCTTAATCAAGTAGACTTGGAACCCTTGTCAAAAATGAGTGTGCCATAAATGTGAGGGTTGACTTCTGAAATCTAATTTCAATTACACTGATCAAAATGCCTGTCCATGTGCAAGTACCATCCTGTTTTGATTAATGAGACTTTGTAACATGGGATGTCCCTCAATTTATTTAGGTCTCCTTGATTTCTTTTAGCATTTTATTTTTAGTTTTCTGTGTACAAACCCTTTATATCTTGGTTAAATTTATTCCACCTATATAGATACCTGATTCTTTTAGGTGCTATTATAAATGGATTTTTTTTCTTGATTTCTTCTTCAGATTGTTCATTGCTAGTATATAGACAAATTACTGATTTTTGCATATTGATCTTGTACTGTGCCACTTTCCTGAATTAATTTATTAGTTCCTGTCATTTTGCTGTAGATTTTTTAGGATTTTCCAAATATAGAATTGTATCATCTGCAAATAGGGGAAGTTTTACTTCTTCCTTTCCAATTTAGATGCCTTTTGTTTCTTTCTCTTGCCTAATTGCTTTAGCTAGAACTTCCAGTACAATATTGAATGGTGGCAGTAAGAGTGGGCATCCTTGCCTTTTTCTTGATTTTAGAGGGGAAGCTTTCAATCTTTCATTATTAAGTATGATGTTAGCAGTGGCTTTTGCTTATATGCCCTTTATCATGTTGAGGAAGTTTACTAATAGAGGAAGAAAAGGAAAATTCACAAATATTTGGAAATTAAACAATGTACTCAAACAACCAATAGGTCAAAAAAAAAAGCACAATGGAAATTAGGAAATAACTTGTGGTGAATAAAAATGAAAATATACCATAGTGAAGTTGATGGGATGCAGCAAAGGTAAAGGTGAGAGGGAAATGTAGAGCTCTAAATGCTTACATTATAAAGGAGGAAAGAGCTCAAACCAGATTCCTAACCTACCTAATACTCTCTCTCTCTCTCTCTTTCTCTCTCTGTCACACACTCACACACACACACACACACACTCATATTTTTTCATCCTACTTAAAATAAGGTATTTGTGAGGTCATCACATTTTGAGGATTTGGGCTTTACAACTTCTAGTGTTTGCTTGAGTAGAATTTTCAGCTTAGTGGAGCTTACCTTGGGCGTGTGGAACAAACCCAATGGCAGGATCTTTTTGACTGATCATTTATAATAATTTGACCCATTACCTCATGGGGTTTGCCAAATCCTTGAGCCACACACACACATGCATACACACACAGTTTGTACACAGGTATTATATATATCCTTAAATCACATACAATACCATCATATGTATATAAATATATGTTTGTATACATATGTGTGAATATACATACAAGTGTATACATATAGTCACTGCCTATGGAAACTGAGAATCCTTCCAGACAATCCCAATCTTCTGAATTCCTATCAACCTTGTTCAAGTCTTTGGGCCAAGAGAAGCAGAGCTGGGGAGTCTTCCTGCCTTGGCAATCCATTTGGCACTTGGCTTTTGAGGAATGCTTCTTTCAGAGATCAAGCATATTCATAACCTCTGCTCTCAATCCTGCCAAGAGCTCAGTTAAATGTCTTCCTTTCAGTTGTCTCCCAGATACTTGCTTTGGGCATCTTTTTTCACGTTCTTAATGTTCACTTGATTTCCCTGCTGTGGGCGACTGGCAGGCAGCCCATGCTTAACTTAAAGGACAGTTGGGGGTAAATGTTCTCCTATTTAGTCCAGTTGTTCAGTTTTTTTCCCCTTTTCTCCTCAGAGCTCGCAGTTCATCTCCTATTTCACTTCTCTCAGGACCCTTATTACTATTTGCCCATGTTATTCTCAGTTAACACTTCTATGCATGTGCAGCAGTTTGGCATAGTTATGAATTCCAAAAATAGATACTGGATTATGTTTGTAATCTGCTCTGTACCTGGGCATGATTAAATTATGATTAGGGCTTTGATTGGGCCACATCAGTAGGGTGTTGAGTGCCCACCCCTTGGTGGATGGGGACTCACAGATAAAAGGCATGGCAAAGGACAGAGTTGAAGGGGTTTTGATGTTTCAGTTATAATGTTGGAGTCTGATGCTGAAGCCCTAAGCTGGAGCCCTGAGAAGTAAGCTCCCAGAGGAAAGAGAAGCAAGCCCCAGGAAGACGGGAACCCTGAACCCAGAGAGAAGCAAGACCCTGCTAGAGAGGAACCCAGGAAGCCTGAACCCTTGCAGATGTCAGCAGCCATCTTGCTCCAACATGTAAAAATAGACTTTGGTGAGGGAAGTAACTTATGCTTATGGCCTGGTGTCTGTAAGCTCCTACCCCAAATAAATACCCTCTATAAAAACCAACCAATTTCTGGTACCTTTGCTTCAGCACCCCTTTGGCTGACTAATTCAGCATGCATAACTGAAAATTTTTGTCTTTGGAAATTAGTTGGTAAAGTTTATTCAGTAAATTGAAATTGAATAGGTTAGCTCCTGGGTCTTTAGTATGCATTTAGCTGACAATGAAATTTATATACAACATTGGACTCCAGCATCCTGAATGCCTTTAGTCATTTCCAAAAAATTATGCATATTCTTTCTATCACCCATTCTTAGAACGTGTGTGGTCTATTGTTTATAATGACAGGTTAGGATAAATTTAAAATTAAACTTCTTCTAGTCTCTTTCATTTATATCTCTATTCTTGTTTTTCTTTGAAATTTCACCAGATGGAACTGTAGGGTCTCCGAATAGTTGTCAGCTGTGCCCTGACAGTTCCACTAGGTTCTTGGAAGTCTGTCTTAAGCTTTAAGACTTCCTGTGTGCCACGCTCAGGCCCCAACTCAGAGATATGAAGAACATTCACTCTCTTTCCATGGGATTTTCCTGCCTTCATGTGTCAGTGAACGCACAGTTCTATCTTTTTACATTCCTCATTGAGTCAGCCTTGGATTTTTTTGTCTCCATAAAAAAGACGAGACACCTTAGGAAACCTCAGGTATCTCAACTGACCCAGCTTCCTCCTGAGGCATGACAATTAAACTTCTCAGGTGTTGTTAATAGAAATTATAGTGTTGTGCTCCTTGAATTACAGGCTGTGGAGTCTAATTCAGATGACTGCCAGGAATACTGTGCTGTGGTGAGGTACTAAGTTAACAGCATGCAGGTCCCATGACCTGTCGATGGTCCGCTCAAAGCAAGGACTCATCTAGATTTGTTATAAATTACAAGGGAGTCCCTCTGAGGACAATCTGTCCACACTGCCACAAAAGGCATGGACACTCATTTTTAAGGTCTGAGCAGTCTCTGTGGAAGGAACAATGTCCAGATCTGGCTGCAGGCAAAGGCCAAATCAGCAAACATATATTGAGTAGCTATTGGCACAGCGACATATTAGAAAGAGTAGAGCGGACAAATGAGAGTGTTCTTCTAGAGCAGGGGTTCTTAACCCTTTTTGTTCCATGGGCCCCTTTGCCAGTCAGGTGAAATGAATACTACTGAAATTTATTTATTGCACACATTCATAAGTGAAGGAAATGCTAGATTTCAGTTAGACGTCAGAGAAAATAAAGATAATAGTTGATTTTTTTAGTTCATGCTCATGAACCCCCTGAAAGGCTTCCACAGACCCCAGGGGGTCTGTGGTCCCCTGGTTAAGAACCCCTATTCTAGACTTGTATTCTCACACAATTCAGAATGAAAAGCAGAAAGAGGAATGTTGAGTTTGACAGGGCATTTTCTGGAGGTGAGAATAAATCTGGAGGGATAGTCCCAGGTTAGGGATTGTTTGGAAACTGTCCTCACATCAGTGATGGATGGCAAGAGAGGACGGGCCCCTGCGCAGGGTGGTCATAGGCATCAGACCTGACCTGGGAAAGGAACTCACCAAGCATTTGCTGGAGATATAGTTGGCAGATTGCCTCGAAAGCTACCATAAAAGACTGCGAAGTCCTGACGATGGATCAGCTTTGCCTACTGCTGCTGTCGAGTCAGGTTGGGAGTGAGGAGGTCACTGGAGGCTCACCACTGCTGGTCAAAAGTTACTTCCCAACCTCCTTACCTCTCAGGTCTTCCACCACCCATACAGCGACCCAGGATACAAGACTTGTTGAGACAAAAACCTCACACTTTTCTTTTGAGAAGGCTTGTTTAAGGAAAGGACAGTTAAGTGTTATTAAACATAACACATACATAAAATAGAAGAAAAATACTTCTCTGTCAGAGGTTAAATGTGAATCCTACACACACATGGGGTATCCTGGTCCTTCTGATTAAATTTTTCTCTCTTCATGTTTCAAGATTAAGACAAATTAGGCCACAGTGTTAGCAGTGGGCTCCAAGCTGGCTGTGGAAGCCTTGGCGAGGGAAGGCATTCTGTAGCTCTGGACTGATGGTACATCCTTCCCATAATCAGGCCTGTGTTTCATAATAGGTAATATGTCTCTCTTGAATATGCTACTCTTCCTTCTGTTGCCTCAGTGACAAATTTCCATGATTACACACATAACATTTATAATGACAACACCCCTTTTGGCTGATGACAGTAAAGAGCAAGTATTCTATAATTATGACAAAGTGAAATTATGGAAATTTCATATTGGCTAGCATCCATTTCCAGATGCCAAAATGCCTGTACCTCCTCAACCACTTCAAAGTAACCTTTAGCATTCCAAGTTCCACTCTGAGAAGACCAAGCCTCTTCCTCTTGAGCAACATGGTGGGGGAGGAGGTGTAGGTATCCTAGTCAGTCCTACCAAAAATCACCTTGTCAGGCAGCAGGTCTTGGAGCACTGGGTTTTGCACCTGGGAACCTGAAGTCCAGCCCGGGTCTTGCTTGGCTGAGGATCAGTCCACCCACCTGTTAGGAATTCAGCTTCGTGTGCCTGTCTACCAGACTCTGTACTCCATGAGGGCAAGGGCAATACCTGTCTTGTTCATATCTGTAAATTTTCTCAATGCTAACACAGAGTACCTTCTCCAGAAATGTTTGCTGGATATTCATTAAGAACAAAGGAATGAAAAAATGACAGACTTGGAAGCAAGTCAGGGGCTGCCCTGAGTTATTGCCTTGACTCTGAACACTGCCACCTCCCATGCATACAACGGTCCCCTTTCCTGGCCCCAGAACTCCCAAGGTCTATCTTAATTTCCAGAAACTTGGACCTTCTCTTACCTAACAGTCAATAATTCTCCTTGATGTGTCAGCTAATAACAACGCACAAAGTCTAAGCCTCCCAGGAGAATCTTGAATGTTCAAAGGAATAGATAAATTTATGGTGCTGGAACGTCTAGCACAGTGATTATAATGTGAGGACAAACCTCAAAGTATGCCATGTAGGTGGTCACCATTCTAGCTTCTTTTAATTCTAGCCTGAACTTGTTACCTAACCTCATGAGCCTCAACTTCTCTATTGTCTTTTTTCCCCCTAAATGTGAGTTTATGTTCTTCTAGGGATTTTCCTTAATAGTCTTTCTTTTTGTTAACTATTTTTACTGAAATATAGTGTACTTTTTTTAAAAAAGTGTGCAAGTGATAAGAGTTTAGCTCATTAAATTTTCATTTTTGATAGTTTTTTAAGATTTATTTATTTCTCTCTCCTTCCCCCCACCCCGGTTGTCTGTTCTCTTATGTCTATTAGCTGCGTCTTCTTTGTCCACTTCTGTTATTGTCAGCAGCACGGGAATCTGTGTTTCTTTTTTGTCATCTTGTTGTGTCAGTTCTCCATGTGTGCAGCACCGTTCCTGGGCAGGCTGTACTTTCTTTCCCGCTGGGCGGCTCTCCTTGCGGGGCGCACTCCTTGCGCGTGGGGCTCCCCTACGCGGGGGACACCCCTGCGTGGCAGGGCACTCCTTGCACACATCAGCGCTGTGCATGGGCCAGCTCCACACGGGTCAAGGAGGCCCGGGGTTTGAACCACAGACCTCCCACGTGGTAGACGGACGCCCTAACCACTTGGCCAAGTCCGCTGCCTTGATAGTTTTTAAATCATAATTGTTAAAACAACTTCAGTAAAAGAATTTGTTGCAAATATATGAAATATAAATAATTTTATATGGATCTTTTATCCAGCATTCTTGCTAGATTAATTCAAATAGTAAATTTTTTGGATTTTCTATGTAAGCTGTTATGTCATCTGCAAATAATGATAGCTTTATTTCTTCCTTTTCAATCCTTATACCTTTTTTCTTGTCTTATTGCCCTAGCTAACACCGCCATTATGATGTTGACCGTAAGTGGGAACAGTGGCCATCATTGTTTAATTCCCAGTATCATAATTTACTACCTGCCTTAAAGCAAGTCTTCCCCAACCAAGAAATAGAATTTGAAATTGGAAGGAGGGTGTTGGAAGAGAGAGTTCACCTCAGCGGAAATGAAGAGAAAAAAACCCTGTGAAATAAATGGCAGACCTGTCATGCAGATGTTTTGGCCACTGGCAGTGCAGCTCTGTGTCTATGTGCCAAGGCTTGTGGTGTTAGCAGAGGAGTCAGGGCTGAACATCTGGAAGTAAGGATTATAAGACCCTATGATCACCACAACTGGGGGAGAATTAACTCAACAGAGTCACCAATTCTTAGACTTGGGGGCATCTTATTCCATATTCTGCCTATGGCCTGAGTCCATGGGTATCTTGAAGAACTTTGGGTTGGAGGTCAAGTGTGGGCACCCCACAGCCAAGAGCTACTCCAGTAATATCCCATGTCCCCTCCTTTCATGGCTTATCCTTTTCCACAATTCATGACCTGGGAGCAGCTTCCCGTGCCCACCCCTTTACGGAGCCAGGGATGGTTCTTGCCCTCCAGTTGTACCTAAGCTTCTTCTATGGGTTAAGTCTGGACCTCCTATAAACCCCTATGTGAGCACACCATAAATGAGCTGCCACTCCTGATCAAATCTCCTCCACGCTTCCTCTCCTTTCACATCCTTGTCTTTCTCTGATTTTTCACACTTATGTCCCCAGAGACTTTTCCTCCCTCATAACCCTTTTGCGACTCTATTTCACACTTGGATTCAAGTTCTGGGTAACAGGAAAGGCCGAGTTCCAGGGCAGGGTCTGTACCAGGTTCTGTCACTAGGGAATAGGGTGGCACAGTCTGAGGCTTCATGCGCCCCCTCCCACCCCCACCTCACTGGGAGAGAAGGAAGCGGGTGGGAAGCCTCAGCCTGCACACCCCCCACCCCTGCTCCCATCAGAATCCCCTCATTCCCTAGGAGACCTGTTCCCCTTGAAAGAAAAGAAGAGATTTAATGGGAACAACAAACAGATCACAGGTTCACTCTCTCTGTGTCTGGTCCCACCTCTCTCTCCCCCTCCCAGCTCTGAGGGATGTGGGGGAGGGTAGAAGGGAGGGGCTGTGGGGGTTTCTCCTGAATGGAGACGGGCTGCACCTGGGGATCCCGGAGAGCAGGCGGTGAGCGGCCAGGCAGTGCCTCCCAGTGCCCGAGCCTTCAAATGCTTTCCCCTCCCCGCCAGTCCCCCCGGACTGGGACACAAGCTGCGCATAATTAATTTTTATCAAAAGTTTTACTTATTTATTTTCTGCAGACACTGTGTTCCGCTTTTGCCATGATGATAAAGTCTCCAGTACAATTTTGGATTTAATTATAGCCCTATTTCGAGGGAATTAAAAAAAAAACACACAGACACAACGAAACCCCATGTTAGAGGAACAGATAATTGGTGATGCCAGGTGGATCTGAGACATGGGTTCCTGGCCCCTGAGCGGCTGCTTCAGGTCACCTGCTCCCTGTAGCCATTCTCCAAGGTGCCTGGGGGGCAGAGACCCGGGGGGGGGGGGGGTGGCGGTGACTTCTCTCCCAGGCCCCTTCCACTCCTAGCGTTCTGTGGCCAGGAGTTTCCACTCCTGCATTATATCAGTTGATTCTTTGGGGCTGGGGCACAGCCCCCCCCGAATCTGTGTTGCCAACCTGTGCCCTGTGATTCTTGTGATTAGTCAGATGTAGAAAGTCTTCCCTGGGCAGAAGGGCTTGGCTCAGAATAACCAGGACTTGTGAGATTTCAGCAGAGGAAGAGGGGCTGGAGGACGGCCTGTGGCAGCTGGGCCAGGAACGTGGTCTCACCCACACCCAGGGAATGAGTGATGGAAAGCCACACGAGGAATAGAGGGGTCGGGGGGAAAAGAATCTTTATCATTGCAGAGACCTGAGGTCACCCATGGCAAGGGAAGCAAAGGGGCCTGGTGCCACGGGGCAGTCTGGGAGGAAAGGCATAGCAGTAGTGCCCGCATTTGAGTGTTGCCTTGGCCAAACCAGCAGACAGGGCAGGGATTTAGAAAAGCAACAGTGGGACAGAGTTTGGAGTGTCCAGGGGAATTTTTCTCAACCAGGGGAATTAAAGTTATTTTCAGGTAATCTTAGTGGGGTTAGATTTACATTATTGTGGCAAACTTTCACCATGTATGTTCTTCTTTGGCCATAAGGTCTAAAATGATCCTACACTGTTTGAAAACTCTAGGGCAATGGAAAGAATAAAGGCAAAAGAAGCAAGAGGAAGGAAAATGCATTAGGCCAAGGAGGACCAGAAAGTGCAGATTGCTGAGGGATCAAGGAGAAGAAAGACACTTAGATGGAAAACAAAAGAATGAGAATGAAGAAAATGGAGCCATGATGGGGAAGTGGCACAGCTGCTGCCACTGCAAGGGAGGCAAGGACAGGAAAAAGGAAGAAAAACAGGTGGCAGGATGGCATCTACCTCCTACCGGACTTGGCCATCATCCCCTTCCTCCTCTCAGCCTCACGTCCAGCCCCACATGGGGTCTCCCGGGACCTCATTCACCTTGTGCCAGATGCTCTCGTGTCCCCTGCCAGCCGTGCCTGAGGCATTGAGTGCCGCGCTGCTCTACCTCTACCCCACCAGTTTTCCTTATGTACCTCTTCTTTGTCCCCCTCTTGCGCTGTGTACAGTCTAGGGGGCAGTGTGTTCCCACTCCGGAAGTGCGTGCTGCAGAGGTGCTCGCAGGGGTAGGTAGAGGAAGAAGGGCTGGGATAACAGCTGGGATAATGCAGTGTGGAGGGGCGGTGGGAGCTTACAGGTATGCCCCACTCCTGGAAGATATGATATTCACATACAGGAACCCACAAAGCTCAGGGGTTAAGGCAAAAGTGGCTTCATGTTGTGTTGTGTCACTTAGTGAAGAGTACTGGCCAGTTTCAATTACTTCCTGTGCATTATGTCTTCTCAAGGAATTTGTAAGCTATTCCAAGATAGGGTCCTGCCAGGTAAAATCTCCTCAGTTACAGTATTTTACTTGTGGGGCTGGCGTTCAAAAAGTACGTTACAAGAACTGTTGTTTCAATGGGGGACACAGGCTAGAGACTAAAGAACTTTAGCCTCTTAAAAAAAAAGTTACTTTTCCTGCAGAAATTTCAAAAGTAAAGCCTTTTTACAGATGAGTGGATACCTATAAAACCCAAATATCAGGGAGCAAATTAAGCTTCTGATTGAGCATTCGCTCAAGGGAAATTCCCTCCCTTTTCCCTTAAGGAAAATTTCCTTATCACCTTGCTCATCTGCCTTTCTCCATCGCACCTTGCAGGACCAACCTGGAGGCAGGTGCAACCTGTCCTACATTTCTAGGATCCAGGAAACAGGCCTCTGGCCCCTTAAAATAATCCTCCCCCTTTCCAGATAGAACCTAAAATCTCTTTAAGACATTGTGTTCTATTGTTGAATTTGAGATAGAGCTTAAAAAATAAAAACACCTGGAGAGGTAAGACATTGACACAAATTGAGATGACAGAGCAAACAATTACCTCAGAACAGAAAGAGGGAAAGTGAAGTCACTTCAACCAGCCAGTCTAAGATCTTCCAAGGAGAGACCCCTGTGCCTGGGCTCCTCGCACACCTCTTCCTGGGAAGCACCTCTCCTCCAACCTGTCCTCTCACTTTGGTAAACTTGTACTTAAAACTCAACTCTTGATTCAGGCAACAGCCCTTCAAAGTAAGTTAAGCGCCCCCTCCTGCATGCTTCCATTGCTTCTGATGCATTCTGCTGCCATATTCTTTACCACATCTCATTGAACTAATGTTCTGTGATATGTCCCCCAAGTATAACATGAGCTGCACCCAGCCAAGTACTGGACCTCCTTCGTCTGTTTCCTGTCACTGAGCACAGTGTCTGGTAAACAGTGGGCACTTAATAAATGCTTCTTTCAAACAGAATTTAATAGTGGAATAGTGAAAGGAGCATGGACTTGGATATAGATGTGGCTTTGACTGATACCTTCAGCATTTGCTACTTTTGTAACATTGGGCAAACAGTACAACTCTGAGCCTCATTTGCAAAAATGAATACAATAAAAAAAACCTCATGTGGTTGAGAAGATTTCATACAGCAGTGAAGATATTACACTCAGCACAGGTCTTGTCACAAGTGTTCCGTGGTTGTTTGCAATACTAAAAGGAAACCCATGGTGAAAGCTTAAGATGTACAGTTAATCCTCATTATTATTCCTGGATTCCATATTTGCAAATTCATCTTCTTGCTAAAATTTATCTGTGACCTCAAAATCAATACTCTCAGCACTTTTATAGTCATGCACAGAATAGCAAAAGGGTTTTGTGTCTCCTGACAGTCCATGTTCTGTGCTGAAGTGGAACAAAGTGATGCTCTGCCTTCTGGCTTCTGCTCTCGTACTGTAAACAAGTGCCCTTTTCATATTTCTCATTTTCAAGCTTTTTGCTGGTGCTTTTGCTGTTTAAAATGGTCCCCAAGTGTAGTGCTGAAGTGCTGTCTAGTGTGCCTAAGCTCAAGAAAGTGTGCCTTAAAGAGAAAATACATGTGTTAGATAAGCTTTGTTCAGGCATGAGTTACAGTGTTGTCGGCCGTGAGGTCAATGTTAATGAATCAACAAAGTATATTAAAAGGTGTCTTTAAACAGAAACAGACCTAAACAAGGTTGTTTTGATCAGTTGACAAATTTGTTGTGACCAGAGGCTTGTAGGGACCTAATCCTGTATTTCCCCTGGGGGCAATTGTTCAGTATTCACTCATTTGGTACTTATGAAGATTTTATAGAACATAACTACTAGTAAGAATCAGCTGTTATCATTGGCCCTGAAAGTATGTGTGGCATACATGCGGCTCCTAACATCTCCCTTTGAAGAATATCCCTCCATATACACCTGAGGTGGTGATTAAACCATTGGGGAAACTGTCTATGGTTTCTCACAGCCAAGGAATCAAATGATCAAAATCAGAAATAAGAATCAAATGAAACTAGTTTGGGGGAAATTTCCCCACTGCTAGATATAAAGTGCCTTCCAATCTCCTTTTCTTGGTCCTTCATAGCATCTTCGTTTGGGTTTCAAACGAAGCTTAAAACTTGGATCTCAAACTTAATTCAAATTTCATATCCCTCCCTCTCCCCAGGACCCTCAGAGTGAAGTAAGGTAAGGCTAGGTGAGGGGGTCCACCTTTTGTACCTTGCACTTCTCACCAGCAATTGGAGTAGAGAGGGACCTGGTCCACCCTCTCTCCCCTCTTTCTTCCAGGTCTAGCTCTTCCAGGGTTGGAATGGAGTGGGGCTCAGAAAGGGGACGCAATTGAACCACTGGTGATTTTATACCTTACAAGATGATGAGAGGGATGCCCCTGGACTTGATCTGAAATGCTTGAACTGAAACCCTGGGTGTGACCTTCAGGCTAATGCAGGCTTTTGGTGTATGTGAGGAGGGTGCATATTCCAGAAAGAGGAGCTAGCATGTTCCAAGGTACAGTGACCCAGGAAAGCCTGCTCGGCTTCAAGCTAGACAAGCAGTTGGCAATGGCCAGAGGCATCCTGGGGATGAAGGGCAGGTGAGGTAGGCAAAAGTCAGGTCAGGAAAAGGGCCTTTTCTGCCAGGCAAAACAAGCTGGATTTTGTCCAATAGATGATGGGGAGCAATTGGAGGACATTTAGGCAGGGCTGTGGCATGTTGGGAAAATCTCCCATGTAGAACTTGGAGGATGGATAGGAGGAGGCGAGACTGGGGGTCCAGAGAGCAGTCCCAAGTTCCAGCTGCTGAGCTCAGCTCTGGCGCGTTGCTGAACTCAGCCTCCGTTGGTGCTCTCCTGCCAGACCCCTGCAAACAGAGACCCCACCTGCGGAGTGCCGGTCCCTTCCCCTGCCTCCCCTCCCTGAGCTCTCCTTTCCCAAGCTGCCCAGGTACAGGTAGGCTAGGAAAATGGCCAGACTCATTTGCTCAAGGCAGTACTCACTGCCAGCAGAGACCGGGAGGCCCTCCTTTTACGGAAGGCCAGAGATTCTTCCTTGACAACAGCTCTTAGATCATTGCTTAGGAACAGAAGATTCTCCCCCTCCCGCTTTTCAAGTCCTCCCAACAGTGGCTCCCACGCAGACCCCGCAAGCGCTCAGCCTGCAGCACCCCCTCCTGAGGCTCTGGCTGCTGAAGGGACTCTCAGCTGGGTCTGAGGGGATGTTTAAGCACACCCTGACACACACGCTCACACACACACACTGTCACAAGCACTGTCACTCACACACACAGGAGGAATGAGCTGCTCCTGCCACTGGAGAGAAATGCATTTGGGGAGGACAGGGGGGTTGCACTGGGACCACTGTAATACAAAGTGGCCCAGTGGCTTTGGAGCCACATAGAACTTGCTAGTTTTCCACTCTGCCTCTTACCAACTCGATGAATTGGGAATGTTATTTAACCTCTCCGATGAATTGGGAAGATTATTCAACCTCTCTGAGCCTCGGTTCCCCAATTGTAAAATACCTACATTTTGGGGGTTGTTTTGAGAATTTGAGATTGTGTTTGTAGTCTGCATGGAATTCGCAATCAGGAAATAACTATAATTAATCTTACTGACATTCCTACCCATGTCAGCATTTGCCGACACCCAAGAGGACCCGCTACCCCCACCTCCCAACCTGAGACGTTTCTAATTAGTTTTATTTTATTATACTTGTTGAATCCCTACTAAGTTCAGAGCAGTGTCATAAGTATTATAGGAGATAGGAAGTTATTATATAATAACCCTATTTTTGGATTATTTAAAATCTAGCAAGGGATGTCAGAATGGAATGTTTTACTTAGAAACTACATTTTAAAAGTAGGCTTCATTTCTACCTCTCTTAACAGATCTTCTTGCACTTGATTTTTAGGGCTGGCCATTCCGATGGTGAAAGGAAACAAGAGAATGTATTGAGCAACTTAAACCTAACCCAGAAACTCCATATATGTGTGTGTGTGTAATGTTTTAGTTATTTTTAGAAGTGTGTGTGCATAGATATCTGAATGTACATGTGAGAGGAAAAAAAAGGCTAAAAGTGATTGAAAAGAACCAGTCACTGTGTACAGTGGGAAATGTGCCCCCTCCTCAGGATTTAGGAGGCCAATTACTGAACGCACAATCTTGGGCAAAACATTTGACTTTTCCACAAATGACGATCAAAATCTGCTCTCAAGTTATGGAAGAGTCATTGAACCCAATGAAATAATATTCATAAATATTTCATAAAAGAAAATGTTACATCTCTAGGAAAAGGTGCTAGAGAAGTTGAACATAAGCCAAACTTTGTGCGGGTGGAGGCTGGAGGGCTGATACAAGAGGTGGGGGAAGGTATTTCAGGCTACAGAATTTGGCAAGTGTTCCCCCTCCTGGTACAGAGTAGAAATTCAAAATTGACACCCCAAGGCCTAGTAGAGAAGAAGGGGAGGTGGGGAGAAAACAAGGGTTCTCTCCTCTAATCCTCACTAACTGCCTCCTGCCACTTCTCCCTGTGCCCTCCCACCATTGTCTTCTTCCTTGGTCCCGGCATGTTCCGTCAGACTTTCTATAGATTAGCCTGGCATGCTCTCATCTCCTCCCCATCACCCTGCTTCAGAAGCGCTTTGTGAAGAAGATGGCTACTGCGTGTGAGGTTCACATTCAAAGCTCTTATCCGTGGAGTCCTGGGTTTTCTAACCCATTATCAGATGTTATAACAATCATTTAAAGACTTACCGAGGCTCGACTCTGTTCCAACCTTTCCCAGCACTTTGCTAAGTGCCATCCATATATATCCCATTCAACTTCCACAACAGTTCTGTGAGGTAAGTTCTACTCTCCTCCTAACTTTATTAATGAGGTACCTGAGGCATTAAGATTGAGTAACTTATATGAAAATCATACAATTAGCAACTGGAAGGTCTGATTTGTTTGGCGCCAAATAACAGAACCGAGTGTGGAATCCCCTTTCCCTTTACCAGAAGGGCATGTGGAGGTCATTGAAGGAGTCAGACAGCTCTCCGAAAATATGAGTTCAGAGGAAAAATTAAATGGAATCATCTTGACCTCATGTATGAGTGAGGGACCTGGAGTCGACTAGAGTGAAAATAGGCACGGTGGCCTGGGGACACCAGGTAGGAGCACTAGACGGAACTAGGAGACCACTCTTCTGCCACCAGCTGTCTGGGTGGCCTTTGGGCAGGACAGTTCCTCTGGGCCTGAGGCTCATCCTGTGAAATAGGACTGAGATGGAAAAGATGCCGTCTGGTCTCCCAAGCCAGCTGGAAAATTCTAGGGGCAGGGGTCACGTCTTTCTCAGAGTCCATGCAGTCTGGATCTTCAACAAGGAAGCTCTTCCATGACCCCCTTTTTACCTCTTTGAAATTCGGATCCAAAACATGGAGTTGATAGTTGTCATTAGCTGTCAGAAGGTAGACAGAGCTGATGAGGAAAAGGAAAAAAGAAATCTAGAATTCTTTTTTTTTTTTTTTTTGGTGTTTTTTTTCTTTAACTTTTCCTTCTGGCAGCCAAATAACACATTTTGTCTCAGAGAGGCTTTCATGGTGTATAATTTAAGGCCTATAAATAGATGACTGTTATTAACAAACACACGCACACACTCACACACATACATTTTTCTCTCTTTTCAGACATCAGCAGAAATATTGCAGATAGAGGAGATAGGCTGGTTAAATGGGAGGCACCTTTTTCTCTTCTCCACCAGCTGGATGGCTGCATCTGTCTCTTCCTCCGCCTTTTGCTCTCACTCTTTTCTTCTAGGATTTATTTCCATCTCTATCCCCTTTATGCAGCTCCCTTCCCCTCCCCCACGTCCTTGCTGTGGTCTTTCTGTAACTCTCACCTCTCCCCTCCACCTCTCTAGGCCTTATTCTTTTCTTTATGGATAATCACTCCTCTTTCCCCTTTCCAAAGTCATTTAAAACCTCATCAGTCTTCCTACAATTCAACTGACACAGGACACACAGGCCTGGATACAAGCACGTTGGTACAAAGAACTAGAAGAAAAGAGCTACAGAGATTCACATTAAAAAGAAGCTACACCAAGAAAGATACTAATTATTACTGAACAATTTTTGAAAGAGGACTGGATCTGGGAGACTAAAATAAGTATGATGGATTCATTGAGGATGAATACATATAGTATATAGCACAGCGTAAATTCCGAAGAACGGCTCAGTACATGACTTCAGATGATCCTGAAACCAATTAAGTGCGGTAGTGAGCCCAGAGCAGGCGTGAACCAAGGGGGTTTCTCTTCTTCCCGACGGTTCCCCATCCACTGAGTGGCAAATCAAGTGACCAACACTCAAGTTTGCCTGACCATCAGGAGACACCCAGGGGCACGTCACCAGGTTAGCATTCATCACAGTGTTTTATGATTATCTGTTTATTTGTCTTTCTTTTCCACTCTTCTGTAAGTTCTTTGGTTGTATCTCCAGTGCTAGGAAAATGCCTGGCACAGGACACAAGGTTGATAAACATTTCTTGAATGGACGAATGAATGAAGTGCATCATCTTCTCCTAAAAGTCAATGTTATAGTGGGAAACAAGGTGGAGTTTGTCTAGGCTAGCTCACATTGCCTCACGCTATCCTACTCACTTATGGGCCACCCACTGCAGCTAGGGACAAATCAGGGGCCACATCTCCCACTCGACCGCCTTGTCCCAAGGATCTAACTCTCCCCTGAATCTCCAGGCCATCGCAGCCCACGTTTATCCCATCTCTAACCCTTGCAGCATTCTGCCTAGTTTTGCAATTAGGCACCATCCTGTCTATTCCTCTTGCCACATGCTCTAAGCTTCTTAAGTAGCCAGGTCTTATTTAATTTCCTCCTCTATTTATTGAAGAGAACAAATACTAATTAAAGATCTACTATATGCCAGACATTTTAAGCTTATCATAACCCTATAAGATTTGTACTGTAATCTTTATTTTGTTGATGAGGAAACAGAGACTCCAAGAGAGGCAAGTTCTCATAGCTTGTAGTTAGTAAATAGGTATTTCTTTTACATAGGAAGGAAATATGGTGCGGGTAGTAAATAGCAGGTAAATAAATATTTCTTTTATGAAGGAAGGAAATACAGTACAGGTAGTGAATGACTGATCTGGGAGTCAAGGTCAAACCTTTCTGATTCCAGAGCTCAAGATTTCTCCAGTAGGTCATCCTCTGTGGTCCCTTAACAATTCTAACACAGCTTGAAGGACTTAGGAAATCATCCGTGAATCAAAAAAATCAGCCCAAAGTTTCAAGATATTTGTAATCATCATAATTCTTTGAAATTGTTTCATTTTTTTCTTGCAGAGAACACAAGGAATAGTACGCATAGTGCTTATCTTGGTGTGGTTTTATTTAAACACAGGGGGACCTGTTATTAGTTCCATTTTTCAGGCTGAAGCACAAAGCTATTTCCTCTGAGGTCCGAGGTTACAGCGAGTGAGGGAGAGACGGCCTGGGGGAAGAGGCTAGCTCCCCCGACCTGATGTATATGCCCTGGTCCTTTCACTAGCCCAATAAATAAAGTACTGCTCCTCTGGTTTGGTTTCTCTTAATTGATTTTTAAAACTTAGTTTACATGTCTCCAAAGGGAGGCCCTGGAATTAAAATTAAGGCTGTCAACACTCCTCCGGGCAGCTCAACTGTCAGCTTGCATGTGCTATTAACCAACGATTCTGCACATTGCCCCTCGTGATCTAGAAGGATCCTGGGGTTCTGTGAAGTCCTAATGAGACTTCTGATCAGGCAAAGAAAGATTAAGTTATCTTCTCTCTTGTGTTAGTGTTAAACATGCTCTCATTCTCACTTCTCGGCCATTCTTGCTTGTTCTCCCTCATGCCCAGGGGAGTCCTGCTGGTCCTGCAAAGCCAGACAATGCCACACTTCCTCCTGCAAATCATCTCATCTTCTTTGAATCCTAGTCTCCCTTGAGTCAACATTTCCTAGTTGCTTCATGTGTTTTGTTTTGTTTTGTTTTTTAAAGATTTATTTATTTCTCTCCCCTTCCCTCTGCCACCCTGGTTGTCTGTTCTCTGTGTCTATTTGCTGCATCTTCTTTGTCCACTTCTGTTGTTGTCAGAGGCACGGGAATCTGTGTTTCTTTTTGTTGCGTCATCTTGTTGTGTCAGCTCTCCTGTGTACGGCGCCATTCCTGGGCAGGCTGCACTTTCTTTAGCGCTGGGCGGCTCTCCTTACGGGGCGCACTCCTTGCGCGTGGGGCTCCCCTACGCGGGGACACCCTGCGTGGCAGGGCACTCCTTGCGGGCATCAGCACTGCGCATGGTCAGCTCCACACGGGTCAAGGAGGCCTGGGGTTTGAACCGCGGACCTCCCATATGGAAGACAGACGCCCTAACCACTGGGCCAAGTCCACTGCCGCTTCATGTGTTTTAGACTTTTTGACTGTCGACTTTAAATAGCTTGAGACACGGACCTAAATACTAGAAATACAATAAATGAATAGGAAATATATTTCAATTCTTGAAAACTGGAAATCTATACATGATATACATGGCAAACCTCTGTTAATAGATTCATCTAAGTGTCCATAAATCTAAATTACCCAGAAAGAATTCCCCATTACTCCAGCTCAACAGACAAGAAAGACTTCGTTTTTCCACCGAGTGGGTCTGTGGCTCTCCGGGAGCACGCGTGAGTGACAGGAGGCCAGGCCTGGCCGGGACCTTGGTCTGCCGTGAAGAGCCTGCGCCCTCCCGGGACGCTGCTGCGCATCGACCGCCAGCACCAGGCAGATTCCGTCGCCGTGAGGGCGTGACTCGGAGCTGCGACCCCGTGAGTGGCCCGGGCGGCACCCGTGGGAATCCCCTCGTGGCACATTCGGGCCTGTGGCCTGTGCTGGCCGAGGCAGGACGCACGTGCGCCCCCTGCTCTGCAGCCTGCCCGCTGCCTGCCATTGCTGCCATCGCCAACGTCCCCCAGGCCACTCCCCGAGCCATGGAAAAGTAGGTGTAACTTGAAAGTTGGGTTCCCAGTAGAAAGGGTTATCACCTCGGGTGAGTACCAGGGAAAACGGTCGATTTTGGAGACCGGACCTTTGGTATCATTTTCCCAAGGCTGGGACGGAGTTCACCAACCGAGCCTGTCCCCCTTTGGCTCTTGCTTGGATTTTGTTGGGCACCAGTAGCCTACAGCGTCACCCAGCTACAAGCCTGGGCTGTCCTTTGGGGTATTTATTATTATTATTATTATTATTATTGTTATTTTAATGTAGGAAATTATATATTTTCTAGAAATAACATTGTAATCAAATGTCCTCTAAAATCAAACCATAGTGGAGCTGTAATATTACAAAAGAAAAGAAAAAGGGAAGTCAAGATTCAGAAATCAAAGTTGGTTAGAACCTCCTGGTTTTTGATTTTCACAGCTGAAGGGAACTCCTGTCATTACACGTCTCATAACAAACTGTCCCATTGAAGGAGAGACTTCTTGTCACTCACTCTTTCGGGTGACTGAAGCTTTCCCTCGGGAACTGTCGTTCTCATGCCTGGCTTTCAGGCGGGGGTGACACTAGGTGTGTAAACTTAACCACCAAGGCTCTACCCCAATCAGCAAGTTTACCAAGTTCCTACTTCTCCTCCAAACTAATGTGGCTTTGCTTCTGCTTGTTCTATATGTGTGTCTGTGTGTAATTCAATAAATAACTGCTGAGCCTAGAAAAGTGAGCAATTGTGCCTCTATTTACTCTTCTGTTGTTTTCATAGTTGATTTTTAAAAACAGACCTTTGAAAGACTAAGAGGCTCTGAAATATTGAAGTAAACATACGACTAGGTTGAGAACCTCTGTCAAACAACCAAGAAACAATGTAGCAATTTGCTAGTTGGTAGAGAGAACATGAGCTACCTTGCAGGATACAATAGAGCTGACAATAGAAGTATCAAGCAGAACCTACCAAAGGGCTAAGCAACAACAACCACAAACAACCACAACAATAATGTCCTCTGTGTCAGACAGATTTTCATTTCATTTCATCTCCTAATCACTGAGGCAGGAAGAGATTATCATCCTTATTTTCAGGTGAGAAAATTGGGTCTCAGAGAGATTCAGTAACTTGCCTATAGCCACCCAGCCAAGTACTGATAGTGCCATCTCTAAAATCAAATCTTTTTACTCCAAGCTCAGTGCTGTTTTTCAGAATCTTGTGCAGCAAGTGGAAGGCATTACATGGCCCAGCCATCCTTTGTTTCTGGGGAAACCTATGGGGTATCTTCTGTGGCTTTTTTTTCTGACTGTCTCTGCCTGGATTATACATCAGGATTATGAGCGATGTTTAGCCGATGGTAACAACTCTATTTGGCAGGCTCTTACAAAGAAAACTTTCAACTAAGGATTTCACAGTCATTTTACCAAAGGGAAAATCCAGGCTCTGCACAGCAAAACCGCTTTATTCCAGTCCCTGCAGGAATGTGCTAAGTCTCATCTTCTTCCAGCACCCACCATGGCCAGCTTCCCATGACAGCGAGGGCCTGCCAGTGCTGGGTAGGACATGGTGTCCATCCTGGGCAAAACTGTGAAGCACAGCCACCCAACCCCAGCGCCTGTCACCCTCCTCTCCTCCTCCAACAAAATAAGATTATATTTGTGAAAAGGTTTTAAGTTGGCCAATGTCATATAAATGCACAGCATTATCATCACCTCATATTTTAGGAGCCTCAACAGAAATACCTTTTCTCTTACTTCCCACATTCTGCCTTCTATAATTGCCAGCCCAGCACCTGCTTACATGTGGTAGGCTCTCAGTAAAAACGAGCTGATATTATTATTGCTTTGAGCATCTTAAGGCATATATCTTCCAGAAATAATTTTTGGTGGCGGGGGCGGGGCTGGCTCTTAAAGCCATAAAGACCTTCTAGAATTTATTGAATTAACCCATAATGGTGACATGTCAGTGTGGATGGGCTCAACACACAAACCTCTGATGAGATGAGCCCTATATATGCACTAGAGTGCACTCCCTGCCATTCAGAGTTGTTGGCTGTTTCTCGAATGCTGCTGTTATTTCTCACTTAGCCAGATGTCATCTTTTTATCCTGGACTAGTGTTCACCACTCCACCTTTGCCTGGGCATTGACCTATAAAACTGAACTTAGGTGGCATCCCTCTTGAAGATGTCCTGAACCAGACCCTCCTAACTCCATCTCCAACCCTAGACTGGCCTGCACCCAGCTGTTCGTCAGTGACCTCCCCCTCCATCTCCTCCTTAGGCTGTAAACTCTTCATTGAGTATACAAGAAGGCCCTGGTCTTATTGGGACCTTATCCTCAGCAGCTAGGGCAGCGCCGGGCACCTTGGTGGGTTTGGTAAGTGATCGAATGGTGCCAAGAGCTGTTGGGAGAGAAGCTGGCATGCTGTGTGGACGAGCCTACTCAAGTCCTTTTCTCCCAAAGTCTGAGTCTTACTCAGTGCCCTTCTGAGTGTCCTCAACTCCCAAATAGGCACCCTAGGTATTTAGTAATGACTCACCATTTCTCCCTCCCCCACCCCACAACCACTATTCTGCTTTCTGTTTCTAAGTATTTCATATAAGACAATATCATACAATGTTTGTCCTTTTGTATCTGGCTTATTTCACTCAATATAGTGTTTTCTAGGGTCATCCATGTACCAACACTTCATTTCTTTTTACAACTAATATTCCACTGTATGGATACACTTCATTTTGTTGATCCATTCATCTGTTGATGGACACCTGGATCACTTCCACCATTTGGCTACTGTGACTCGTGCCACAGTAAACACGGGTGTACAAATATCCATCCAAGTGTCTGCTTTTAGTTCTCTGGGGTATATACCCCAAAATTTGGAGTAGAATTGCCAGGTCATATGGTAATTCTATGCTTAACTTTCTGAGGAACTGCTCAACTCTTTTGCATTCCTAACAACAATATATGAGGGTTTCTGTGTCTCTCCATCCTCGCCAACACTTGTCATTTTAAGTTGTTTATTTTTTTAATAACAACCATCCTACTCCATATGAAGTGGTATGTCACTGAAGTTTTGTTATTAGAGTAGTTGTGAGTTTTTAGAACAATCGTGCATAACATACAGGAATTCCATACACTGCCCTACTGCCAATACCTTACACTGGAGTGGAACATTTGTTACAATTGATGATAATACTTTTATATGTTAAAGGCTAATAATTAACAAGCTGTATCTCAGTTTCCCCTGATATGCACTGGGGAAAGGCTAACCCCATCCCCCATAAGCCTACGTGTCTAAAGGCAGGCACTTCCCCACAGGTTAAACAAAGAAACCACGTAGAGATGGGAGTAAAGGGAAATGGAAACCTTCCCTATCTGCATATCAGAAGGAGATAAAATCCCTACAGATCAAAGAAACAGCTGCTCCTGCAGCATTCCAAGAAACCATAACTCCCTAACCCACTATCTTCTAGTCACTATCAGGGAAAGTTTTCAACTCTAGGCCTTCCTATAGGTCCCTGCACCTCACTCAGACCCTCAACCCCCTCTCACCAACTATCATTTCCCCGCCTAGGAAAGTTCTATATAAATTCAAATCCCCCCCTTCCAGGAGTGGGCTGAAGTCTCTTTTCAGACCCCCACCATGCTGGTGGGGGGGCTGAAGTCTGTTCTTCAGACTCCCTCTGTTGGGAGAGCTTCCCAATAAATTCTTTCTCTGCTTATGGTCAATCAGTCTTCGTGTTACAGTAAGCGCCGTATTTTTCTCCAAAATTATAACTGTACTTTTTTAAAAATAGTAGTTACCTTTGTTACAATTGAAGAAATACTGTTCTATCATCTATTATTTATATTAGGTGCATTTTTTTCCTATATATCACCCTATTATTAATACCATATTATAGTTTTATTTGCATTTCTTTGAGTATCCTTTCATATACTTACTGGCCATTTGATTATCTTACAAAAAGTAAGAGTTTCATTGTAGTATCTCTAAGTTGTTGACCATTTTGAATTAATTTTTGTATACAGTAGGAAGTAGTGGTCCACAATCATTCTCTTGCATTTGGATTTCCAGTTATTCAACACCATTTGTTGCAGAGACTATTCTTTCCACCATTGAATGTACTTGGTCACCTTGTCAAAAATCAGCTGGCCATAGATGGTTTATCTCTGGACTCTCAATTTTATTCCATTGGCCTATAATTCTGTCCTTAAGCCAATACCACACTGTCTTAATTACTGTTGCTTTGTAGTTAAGTTTTGAAATCAGGAAGTGTGAATTCTCCAACTTTGTTCTTCTTCAAGAAAGTTTTGGCTGTTCCGGGTTCCTTGCAATTTTGCATGAATTTGAGAACCAGTTTTTCCATTTCTACAAAAATGTCTGCTCTGATTTTGACAGAGAGTGCATTGAATTTGTAGATCACTTTAGGCAGAATCGGCATCTTAACAATATGTTTATATTCTTTTCAGTCTTATTTCTTTCACTCAACATTTTGTTTGCCAGATCCATCCATGTCTCTGCATGCAGCAAGAGTTAGAACATTGCTATTGCTACATAGTATCCTATTGTACTATAAGTAATTTCATCTTGTAATTCATCTATTCTACTATTGATGGATATTTATGTTGTTTCCAAGTTGTGGTTATTACAAACAGTGCCGCTGGGAAAATTTGTGTACATGTCACCTGGTGTACCTATGCACAAAATTTGCTAGGTTGTACGCCTAGGGGTTATACTTACAGGTATTTATATTTATTGGTAATATTCTAAACAATGCCAAATTGATTCCAAGAGATTGTATCAACTTACATTCTCACCAGCAGTGGGCAAGCATTCCAATGCTCTACTACTTATTTTTTATCAGAATGCTATTCTTTGCCAATCAAATGCATGCATAAGGAAACCCACTGTGAAGTTATTTGCATTTCACTGATTGTCTTATATTTCATTGGCATTTGTTGTTCCTTTTGGTAAAGTGTCTTTTTAAGCCTTTTATCCACTTATGCTTTGGGTTTTCTGTCTTTTCCTTACTGATTTGGAGGAATTCTTTAAATATTTTAGATATTTTTGGGTTATATGTATTGCAAGTATTTTCTCCTGGTCTGTGATTTATATTTTCACTCCTTTATAACATTGCCTGCTGAAGAGAATGTGATCATTTCATTGTGGAAAAAAATGATAAATGTTTTTCTTTGTAGATAGGTTTTCTTGTGCCTTATTAGGAAATCCTTACCCCCAAGATCACAATACTATCTTTCCTTATGACGTTTACTGTTTTGCCTTTTACCGATAGTCCCTTACTCTAGGAGTGCTGGGAGTGGACCCAGGATCCCGTACTTGGGGAGCAGGAGCTCAACCACTGAGCTATACCCACTCCCCCTTACTCTTTTAATCTACTGAAACTATTTTTAGTATGGTATAAGGTTAAGACCTGATTTCATTTTTTTCCACGTGGATATCTAATAGCCCCAGCACAGTTTTTGAAAAATCCCTCCTTTCCCCCACTGATCTGGACATCTGGTGGAGCAAGTCTTCCAACATAGCTCTTCTTCAGGAGTGTCTTGGATATTCTTTTTTTTTTTTTTAAGATTTATTTATTTATTTCTCTCCCCTTCCCCCCGCCCCACCCCTGGTTGTCTTTTCTCTGTGTCTATTTGCTGCATCGTCGTCTTTGTACACTTCTGTTGTTGTCAGCAGCATAGGAATCTGTGTTTCTTTTTGTTCCGTCATCTTGCTGTGTCAGCTCTCCACGTGTGGGGCACCGTTCCTGGGCAGGCTGCACTTCTTTCACGCTGGTCAGCTCTCCTTACAGGGCGCACTCCTTGTACATGGGGCTCTCCTACGTGGGGGACACCCCTGCGTGGCCCAGCACTCCTTGTGCGCATCAGCATTGCACGTGGGCCAGCTCCACACAGGTCAAGGAGGCCCAGGGTTTGAACCGCAGACCTCCCATGTGGCAGACGGATGCCTCTAACCACTGGGCCAAGTCCACGTCCCGATATTCTTAATCCTTTACATATCCATATAAATTTTAGAATCAGCTGGTCAAGACTAAAAACAAAACAAAACAAAACAAAACAAAGAAAGAACTATATATTTGTGAGGTTTTGTTTGGGGTTGCATTGAATTTGTAAATCAATTTGAGGATAGGTGGCATCTTTATAAAAATTGACTATTCTGATGCATAAATATACTATATTACTCCACTTATTTAGTTTTCTTTTTTAATGCCTTTTTTAATGTTTCTTTATAATTTTCTCTGGAGAGGTCTTGAACAAAAATATTTTGTTAGCTTTATCCTCAAGTATATCATCTTATTTTATGCTATCGTAAATGGTAGCTCTTTTATTTCATTTTCAATTTGTTGCTTAATTATATGAATTAAATTGATTGTTTAAGTACCGAATGTGAATACCACAGCCATGTCACACTCATATTAATTATAATAATTACTCTACAGATTCCTTCAGATTTTCTACGCACATAATTACATCATCTGTGAATGGTGACTGGTTTTTTCCTCACTTTTCAATCCTTATCCCTTTTATATCCTTCTATTGTTTCACTGAACTGGCAGGGAACTCCAGGACAAGGCTGAATGGAAGTAGCAATAGTGGGCATACTTGTCTTGTTCTCAGTGTCCAAATGAGAACTCCCAAAATTCCAATGTTATGTGATATTTTCAATAGAGTTGGGTAGATACCCATTGTCAGATTAAGGAAGTTTCATTCTATTCCTGTTTGAGAGAGTGCTATCATGAATGAAAATTGACTTTTACCAAATACTTCCTCTGCCTTTTTCTAGGTAATCAAGCCATTTTTCTCACTTTCTCAGTTAATGTGGTAAATTACATGAACTGCTTTTCCAAAGCTATACTAATTCTACATTCCTAAGGTGAACCTAAATTAGTCATGATGTATTATATTTTTCACATAATGCTAGATTGGCTTTACTAATTTTTCTTTCTGTTTTTCAGTTATATTCGGGAATGAGAGCAGATCTCATTGCAACTATTGGCACTTTTCTACTCAAATGTTTTGATTTCGTGCCATGCTCAGCACTTAATAGGTACTCAACAAACAGTTATCTGTTGACTGATTTACTAACAGACTCTTACTGAAAGGACGGGACTATGCCAGCCTTCAGAATAAGAAAACATGAATTGGACATGCTTCCTAACCTCAAGGTACTTATATGCAGGGGTTGAAGTCAACACGTAACTAAAATATTGGCAAAATGATATAGGTATCAAGCAGCAGTTAAATGCCCGGGGTGGAGCCGTCACCTCCACCTGAGATTGTCAGGTATGGTTTCATGGAGGAGCTGGCAAGCTTGTCGGGAGGCTCAGCCAGGGATCATGTCACAACACTGACAACCGCAGTGGGCATCACCAGTGTTCTGTACCTGTGCTTCCTGAGTGATTAGCACTGGAGGCCAGAGAAAGGCCTGGCTCTGGGGTGGGCAGAGTTCTTGGTGAAAGGCTAGCAAACAAGTGGGAAAGACTCCTTCTTCTATCCACTCTCCCTGGGACCACAACTGTCTCTGCTACTTAACATTTGTCCTTCCCAAGGCATTTTACAGGTAGCCAGCCTGTGCTACAGATCACATTCTACCTTATATTCCAGGTGCTGAGCCATGGAGCATTGTAAGCTTCTGAAGATGAGATCCAAGTCTACTCAATCCCGCATGAATTTCCCACACAGTTTCCCTACCTCCAGCGAGATCCTAACAAAAGCCTTAAAGAGTAATCGGTTAATTAGTATTGAATAAATGATGAAATAAATGCCTGAATGAATGAAGAAAATGAATGCAGAGTGGAAGAACTGACAAGTAGACTTGCCAGGTGAGTTACTAAAGAGGGGGAAAAGGGAGAGAAGAGAATATATGAATGCTCGGACATCAGTTTGCTATATTGTCATTTTATAAGTTTTACGAGGTTACTGCTGGAGGATAACCCTGCCTTGGTGTGTGCACATCCCCTCTAGTTTTACAGAGACGAGATGCAGCCTGATGTGATAAGGTGCCCTTTATGACAGGTTGGGGAGACCTTTCACGGGTGGAGAGAATTCCACAGAGGTGGGCTCCCAGACTGCCAGAAGCCTGGGCCATCAAGTCGTCCTTTGACAGTATGTAACCCATGCTCATTCCCCATTCTGCAGGCACTATGTTCTGTCCTGGATTGACAGGTCCCAAGAGACTAGCATCTGCAGGCTGCCCAAGGCTAAGAGTAAGTATTTCACAATGTCACCTTCATTCAAGCACCACCTAATCCTTCAGCATGCCCTATCTAGTTCTAGGTGCCTCTTCTGAGAGGTACCACGGGGCCACATGCAACAGGCATTTCAAAAGCTTTTTGAAGATGGTGGTGGTTGCAGTGATGGCCAATGTGATAGTGGACTGCTGGTGGCGCTGGCAGAGCTGGTCGTGGTGGACGGTCATGGTGCTGGTGACAGTGACAGTGTAAATATAGCGTCTCAGGCCATTGCCAGGAGCCTGAAACTTGGTGAGAACTGGGACCAGGCTGTAGAAGATTTATATTCCTCCCAAAGCCTAGCCTGGGACTTTTCCCAGGGTAGATGCTAAGTAAATACTTGGCAACTGGGTAAACACATCTTCAATGTGCTCATTTTCTACTGAGTGCATGCCCACATGCTTAGAATTGAAGCGTCACTCTGAAACATCATCTCTGTGAACTTGGGCAAGAAACTGAAGATAATAAAGGCTACTCTACAGAATTGACAGGAACAAATCTTGACACTCTATCTGGACATAGTAAGGGCCCAATTTATGGGCTCTATTAATAGTATCCTAATTTGGATGTATGAACCAGCGCCTCAAGGCTGCACAGGCTGGTCGTATTGCCGTGAACCTCCTCGCCCCTCTAAGCACGGGCATAGCAGTGTCCAAGCGGGGGTCCCTAACATGGCTTTACAATTGACGCCCATCTGGTTTTGCCCCTCCACGATGCTGTGTGCTTGCAGCAAGGATGTCAAGTTTATAAACGACCAACCTGCCAATGAGTGACTCAGCAAAGAAAAAGGACTGAAATTGCTGCTATTGATTCATTAAACCGAACCTCATTAGCTGTGACTAATATTTCTAAGTCCTCTATCTTAGGGAAGGAGGGCTCAAAGCTTTGACCTCAGACTTTGCCTCCATCCTCCCATCGCAGCACTTCTCAGAGAGGGAGGGTTGGAAGGTACAGAGAAGAGCAAGTGCCTTGTCCACAAACAGAGATTCTCTATTAGCCTGGACTGAACACCTGTCCAGCTGCTTCTCATCCATTTCTTTCTCCTTTGCACTGGTTGGCTGCCCCTTTACATCCTCTCCCATTCCCTGAGTAAAGTTTTAGGCTAATCCATCTCATTTCTGCCCAAATGAGAAGGGAAACTATTTTTGCGGAATGGCCAAGGTCCATTTAAAAATTTCCTATAAAGGTTTTTTGTATATTTTAAGAAAGTGGAAAACAGCTAGTTCAGCAGGGAAAACACTGCCTACCCTTGGTATAGCTCAGAAATTATTCATCAAGATTGAAAATTCTCTGCCTCCCAATCTCTGACTTTCTCACTTTCTTCCCCTCTCTCATACACACGTGCTAGCTGTGTCGGGCCTTCAGATATTAAAAAAGAAGCGTTTATTCCGTAGCTCTTGGGGGTGTGGTGACAGTTGGGGAGAGGCGGCAGTGACAGGCAGAGAGCATGTGTTCTAGGCAGGGTGATCAGTGCTCGAACGGAGATGCAGATGATTTGCTGTGAGAACCCAAATGAGGACATTAGTGAGTCCAGCTGGGAGACTGGCGACGTCAGCTGCAGCCCATTTCAATCAGAGTGTTGTTTTTCCCAGCTTTGTTAGTAGTTGATTGTCTCATTTTTAGTTAGATCTGAATCAGCTGTTATCATTGTTGAACTACCCAGACCAGCTCTGCTTCTATGTTTCTTAATAATAGCTCACACTTATTTAGTGCAGCTTTCCCACATAGCATCCACATCCATTGTTTCATTTCACCCTCCCACTCTCCCTATGAACTCTCTCTGGCAGAAATCAAGGTTGGCCCCATGCTGAAGGCACTGCTGGCACCCAGGAGGAACTCAATGTGTTTTTGTTGAAAGGCTGACTGCCTGGGGTTGGCTGGCCAGCTAAATGAAGGAAATTACCTATTTAGGTTAAGTGACTTTCCCAAAATGTTGTGGGTCTTTTGTGCCAGAACTGGGGCCAGAATCCAGTCTTTCAATGTTTCTGTTCACCCTCTCTCTCTTGCTCTGTCTTCCTGTACCATATAGTCAGGAATCAGCCATTCCTAAGGAGGGATTGACCTTCCTAGCTGAAGTTCCCAGTCTTGCTGGAGTTGGCTTATTTTCCACAGGAGTCCATGACATTTTCAGTCCCTGTATTGATTTGAAAATTCAAAAAGAACAAAATAAAAAGCTTTCTTTTGATTATCAGAAGCACCACCATCTGTTCTATTAATAGTTTGCTAGGCTGCCAAAATGCAGATACCACGAAATGGGTGAGCCTTTTAACAATGGGAATTTATTAACTTACAAGCTTAGTTTTGAGGCTGAGAAAAATGTCCATAGAAGGCATCACCAGGTAATGCTTTCTTCCTGAAGACCACCTGCCAGCGATTCTGGGCTCTTCTGTCACATGGCAAGGCACATGGCAACATCTGCTTCTCTCTTCCTTCTCTTCCAGGTTTTGTTACTTTCAGTTTCTTGCTTCAGTGGCTTCTCTTTTTCTGAATTTCATTTTCTTATGAAGTTCTCAAATAAGAGGATTAAGACCCATCCTGGGGAAGCGGACTTGGCCCAATGGATAGGGCATCTGCCTACCACATGGAAGGTCCACAGTTCAAACCCTGGGCCTCACTGACCCATGTGGAGCTGGCCCATGCACAGTGCTGATGCACGCAAGGAGGGCCGTACCACACAGGGGTGACCCCGGCGTAGGAGAGCCCCACGCACAAGGAGTGTGCCCCATAAGGAGAGCAGCCCAGCGCAAAAGAAAGTGCAGCCTGCCCAGGAATGGTGCCGCCCACACAGAGAGCTGACACAAGATGACGCAACAAAAAGAAACACAGATTCCCATGCCACTGATAAGGATAGAAGCAGTCACAGAAGAACACACAGCAAATGGACACAGAGAGCAGACAACTGGGGGCAGGGGGAGAAAAATAAATTAAAAATAAATCTTTAAAAAAAAAAAGACCCACCCTGGATGAGTTGGGTCACATTTTAAGATCCTACTCACCAAATGATCCTGCTTACAATGGGTCCACACCCCCAGGAAGTGGATTAACTTTAAGAACACACCTTTCTGGAGTAACATACAGCTTCAAACCATCACACCATCAGTATAAAAAATCATAGGGGGTCCCCTCTCGATTCAGAGGTGGAGTGGTCATCGCCATCCCAGGGTCCACAAGATGGAGGAATGTAATATGGGTTGGAGTAGAGTTGCTGGTATTTCTACTATAGAACTCTTGTGACTCTAGCAATGGACGAAATTGTATCATTGATGTGGAAACGGTAACCATGGAAGTTGCTGAGGGCAGGGAGAGGGAGGAAAAGTTGTGATATGGAGCATTTTCAGGACTTGGCATTGTCCTGAACGATATTACAGGGACAGATGCAGGACATTGTTTATCCTGCCATAACCCACTGGATGGACTGGGGGAGAGTGTGAACTACAATGTAAACTACGGTCCGTGCGGTGTGGCAGTGCTCCAGGGTGTACTCACCAAATGCCTTACTGATAAAGGGGCTGTTGATGTGGGAGGAGTGGGGGGGGGATGGGGAGTGGGATATATGGGAACCTCTTATGGTTTTTAACGTAATGTTTTGTGTGATCTATTTATTTTTAAAAGACAATAAAAATTTAATTGCCAAACAAAACAAAACAAAACCATTGGGGGAACAAATATGGCCCAAGAAATTGAGCACCTGCTTCCCACATGGGAGGTCGTGGGTTCAGGTCCCAGTGCCTCCTAAAGAAGGCAAACAGAAAATGAGCAGACATCGAGAAAGAAAAAAAAAGAGCACAAAATGAGCAGACAATGAGCAAAAACAAGCAGGAAGCAGATGTGGTTCAAGCCGTTGGGTGCCCACCTCCCACATGGGAGATCCCAGGTTTGGTTCCCAATGCCTCCTAAAGAAAAAAACAGAAAACAAGCACAAACGATGAGCAAAAACAACGAGCAAACAGACGAGGGAGCCATCTGGGTCGGGAAGTTGGGGAAGACATTGGATAAGGGTATGAGACATACAGGGCGTTTAACGTCACCATTTTGTACTTCTGTTCTTCTGCCAGATTGACGTCTCACCATGGATGGGCCTAAGGCCACAAGCAAAATATAATTTTCATGCTAATTACATTTATACTTCATTTTTTTTATTCAAATGATAATGAAGTCTCAACATTAAAGACATTAAGCTCCTACTGCATTAATACCAGGTTCATTTTTGGATATCACCTTCCCTGGCTCATCAGAATGCATACTGATAGTTAGAATGAGAGTTTCAGACAATGTTTTACTCTTTGTTCATAATTTATCAGTCTATCACAAATATTTTCCATATAGCTTCCGACCAAGATGGCCGTAAGTCCTCTTTCACCTGATGAAACTTTACACAGGCATTTCCCGACTCCAGGCCCCCGGCCTCCCTCTCGCCTCAGCCCTTACACCATCCAGGGCCCTGGGAGGCTCCTGACTAGGAAGTCCCTTATGTCCCTCCTCCCTCCAGGCCCTTACAGACTCCAGGTGGCCTAATTACCCCAAGGAAAACGTTGAGAACCAAGTGGTCCTAATTGCAACCCAGTAAATCACTCACCCGCCCCAGGATCAGCCCCCCCTGCCTGTCTCCCAGGGCTTTCCCTCCCATGCACTCCCAGCCCTAAAAGACTTGCTGTCCTCTGTTTCAATGGACTTGAGTTCAATTCTCTCGCCCCTGCGATGACAGCGCCCAAATAAAGTCGTCCTTACATGGTCTGGTGCAGATTTTTCTTAAACACTTCATAGACTTCATCACTCTCATTTTTATAACTGTGTAATATTCCACCACAGTGGTGCACCATCATTTACTCATTGTTGAGCATTTAAATTATTAGAGAGCATTGCAGTGGAGGTGTTTTAACTAGAGACCACAGTGTTTCACCATGGTGTCCATGCCTCATGAGGATGCCCCCCTGCGGAGCTACTGAAGGCGCCCACCAAGGGCCCCAGCCTGGGACACCCTGCCGCAGAGAGAGCTTCTGGTTACCCAGAACGCATGCCCAGCTGCTTGTTACCCACAGATTTGCTCCCGGATTCTTCTTCTCCTCGGGACCTCGCTAAGTTCTCCACGGCCCCCCCCCCCCGCTCTGACCACCCAGCCAGCTGGCCTTTCCCTCACACACAAGGTGCGAGCTTTTGCCCCCGTCTTCTGTGCACCCATCTCCTGGCTGCAAGCCAGTCTTGCCTCTGCCGTCCCAGTTTTGGTGCAGGGAGCCCACGGTGCCTCCAGGAGAGGGCAGAGTAAGCCCTGTGTAACGTGGGTCACCAGGAACCGAGCCACAGTGGCTCGGAACAGTCCCGCCCGGCTGCTTAAGGAAGCTAGTTTCGCCCTCCCCGTGGACTCTCCCTTCCACGTGGCCTTGGGCTCCATGCCCAGCACAGGAGCACAGGCGGTGGGGAGGCCAGAGTCTTTTTGACATTAATAAGAAGAAAGAACAGAAAAAGACTGCTTTCCATTTCTTCTGAAAACGAAGATGCAGAGAGGCCTCATTTACACGGTGCCGCTCTGGCAGATTTGTTCACTGGACTAAATTTAATTGAGTAATTAATATCCGCACAGCATTGTTGTTTCCGATCCAGAGCTGAAACGGACACAGATCCTTCTCTTGGGAACATGAAGTTTTCGGTAAAAAATGATATTTAACCTTAAGATAAGGCAGGCAAAGTGTGTAACCTTTCAGAAAAATCATCGATTTCTTCCAGCTTGGAGAGAGAAAGAGGCAGGGCAGATGCAGCATCAGGAAGGAGGGGATACTTGAATTGGGGGAAAGGAGGGCATTGAAGCATGGGCGGAATTCGGCCAGGTGGGGTGGAGGGCGGAGAGAAGAGCCTTCAGACAGTGGGGAAAGAGAGGTTAACAGCACAGAGGCGGAGGCAGGGGGTCTGTCAGCTCCTTCAGATGAGAAAGACTGCCCTGCATTCCTGAATCTTCAGTGCCTTGCCCAGCGGTTCGATAAATAGCTATTGAATAAATGAATGAATGAACGAATAAAGGAAAAGGCGTTTGATTTAGCTGAAGCGTAGGGAGCAGGAAGTGAGTAATGAGAAGGAACATTGTGAAGGCCACACCTTGAGGGAATGTGGACTTTATTCAGCAGGGAATCGAGGAGCCACTGAAAGGTTTTTAGCAGGGTTAGGGCATGATGAAAGCTGTGCTTCAGGCAGATTAACCTGATCTGTAAGGCTGATTTGCGGGAGGCAGAGAGCCCATTTGGGAGGTTATTGCTGCAGTCCAGGCAAGAGGTAATAAGCATCTGAATTAGGGCAGCAGCAGTGGGAACAGGGAAGGGGGCAGGTGCCTGAGCTATCAGAATGGCAAAATTGACAGGTGGTTGGGGGAGAGGAAGAGGGAGAAGCAAAGATGACAGATTTTTGAGCCTGGGTGGCAGGGAGGATGGCGGTGCCATTAACGAAAACAGACAACACAGAAGGAGGTGCTGGGTTGAGAGGGAAGATGACGAGGTCTGTTTTGCACATCCTGAGCTGTGAAGACACATTCTTTGCTGTGATATGATTGACTCTTTATCAGAAAAATACATTAGAGTTGCGAATGGGCTCCGCAGGCCAAAAAGCAGCATCGTCCCATTTTTATGAATGAGGTCAAAACGCAAGTCATTTCCTAAATACTGATTTTACAGGCAAACTCCAGTTGTGCTTTACACAGGGAATATTTAGGGGGCAGGGGGTTCTTTAATAATGATTTGAGATAAAAACCTGCCAGTGTTCTTCCTTTTCCTCATTATTAATGAATTAGGAGGTACTCAAACCTAATAAAAAAGCACATAAAAGGCTCATAAGCATCTTTCAGATCTCTTTTTTACCAGTCATCTTCCTTTTACAAAGCTAGAATTTCCGGTTTTTCATGATTGCATAAGAGCAAGATCTGACAGTTTAACACACTATTTCAACAACAAAAAAGTGTCGAATAAGGACTCTCTGTGGACAGATACCATATTAGGCATATCAAAATCGTGATGAAAAGAGACCAAAAAAAAGGTTCCCATCCCCCAGTCATGTGTATGGTGGGCAGGCCAGGAGGGAGAGAAACACTGATGAATACATTCAATGTACATTACACATTATGCACCATAATGAAAATATAAGCAGGCAAGAAATAATACTCATTCAAGAGTTATTTGTTCTTTATTTGGAGGTGGGATCATGGAAGACTTCATAGAGGAAGTGACATGATAATGGGTTTGGAGGATTATTGTGGCTTTTTTAAAGGGTATTTTTTGGGGTAAAAGCTCACAGTTCCAAGGCCATGAAAAAATCCAACTCAAGGCCCCATAAGAGGTGTTTTCTCACCAAAGTCAGCTACCGTTGATCCTGGCACTGTTGGTGGTGGTACCACATGTAAAGCAAGATGGCTGCCCATCTCTGTGGAGGTCCCTGCCTCCCTCTCCACAATTTACTACTTCTTAGAGCTCAGCTTTGAGCAACCAGGCATAGGCCTTGTCTCTTTCCAGGCCCCCTATATCTTGGCTGTTCCGCTCTCTTCTAAAGTTTAGCTGAAGCTATCAGGTATACAGCAAGGCTGGTCTCCTCTTGAGCTGCTCCGTGGGCCCAGCCTCTTGAGGCCTTTGTGCTTAAGCAATCCTCTCTCTCACATTGCAGAATCAAATATGCAGGCTCCCTTTTTTCCCCCTGTCTGTCTGTGTGAGTCCATTTATGTCAGACCCAGCAAGGGAGCAGGGACTCAACCCGTTACACCTCACTGGCATAGTACAACCAAAAGCCCTTAGGAATCATATCAAGTAATCTAATCAAATGCCCCTCTACTGCATTTATCAAAGGGTATCACACCCAGAGAAATGATTAGTTTACAAGCATAATATTTCTCTTTTGGGGATTCATAAAATAATTTCAAACTGCCATAACTTGTGTGTAGTGTTTGAGGGTAAGGAAGTAGAACAGTAAGAGAGAATCAGGGACCATGTTTATGTCTATGCTAAGCGATTTGGACTTTATTTTGATGAGGTAATTCAAAATTGCATTCTATATGGGTCGCCATAGCTGCATTGTGAAGGAGGGTTTTGAGGGATATGAGACAGGAATGAAGACAGCAGTTTAGCAATGTCTTAACAGTGCAGGTGCCAGATGATAAAGGCCACAGGAGATGGAGAGGCAAGATTAAAAAGTAGAGGGTGATTTTAAGAGATAAAAATCAATTGGGCTTTGATTAATTAGGAAGAGAGAGAAGTCTAGGATAAACCTTAGGTTGTTAGATGAGGATCCCACTTACTGAGAAATAAAGCACAGAGAATAAATAGTTTGGAAGTTTGGAGATGGTGAATTAAGCATATTTGGAGCCATGCAGGTATAGCTGCCCAGTCGGCAACTAGATATCTATACATCTGACACTTAGGGACAGGTTTTGAGCTGAACACTAAGAATGGGATTAAACCAGGGAATTCATATGGTTACTCAGCAAAAGCATGAAGAGTGAGATGATACTCAAGGGCAGAACCTGGGAATCGCCAACCTATAAAGATGGGAAGAGAATGAGGATACAGGAAAGAAGAGAATGAGGATACAGAAAAAAATAGTGAGTAAATTAAGTAGAGAACCAGGAAACTATAATTCCAGGAACCAAAGAGAGGAGATAGTATCAAGCAGAAAGAATGATGGGCAAACCCAAACAGTAGAGAGAAGTCTAGTAATAGGAGAAAATAGAGGGTTGTTTTTGTATGTTGTAATTAGGAAGAAAACAGATGGCAATGCGATGAGAAAGGGTGATTATGAAGAAGGAAAAAATCTATAAGTCTAGATTATTGTCTAAAATTTAACTAAGAAGTGTTGAAAGATGCAGGGACAAGGGTAGGAATCTTCATTTACTAGAGCTACATACAGGGTGGCTAGTGCTCTCTCAACCCTGCAAATCCCATTAATATATACTAAGGCAATATGCATTCTCTCTTTTTTAGTTCCCTACAACCCTGGAGTCGGCTTTCCCAAATAAAAACACATGCATTTATTCTTTAACTCCTCCTGCATATCACATAATGTGCAAAGGTTCACGATGTTAGGAAAAGCATTACAAATATGATATAGCCCTTATCCATGAAAAACCTGATGTCTCAGGAGGAAGAGAGAAATGTAAATAAACAATTGTAAAAAACTGTGATAAATGCTAAAACAAAAAACAAAAAAAACTAGTCAGTGGTGCATTGGAGCCAGCACCACACGCTGGCTCATTCCCAACTCCACATTCAGTGGAATTGTATTAGTAGTTTGAAATCAGCCATGGTGAGAGTATTTACACAATGGAAATAGGCATTTTCCAATTATGACTTTATTCCCCCCTAGAGAGTTGATTGTTAAACATTTACCAGCAAACAACTAGATATAGTCAAAATGCATAAAAAAAGCAGAGTAAGGGAAATGGATGTGACTCAAGTGATAGAGCTTCTGCCACCATAGGGGAGGACCTGGATTTGATCCCTGGGGCCTCCTGGTGAGAAAGAAGAGAAAGCGTGCCCATGTGGTAAGCCAGTGCCTGTGCGAGTGCCTACTTGGTGAGCCAGTGCCTGCACAAGTGAGTCCCGTGGCAATATGATGACACATCAGAAGAGAAACTAAGGGAGAGTCAAGGTGAAGCACAGCAGGAACCAGGAACTGAAGTGGTGCAATTGATGGGGAACCTCTCTCCACATCAGAGGTCCCCAGGATTGAATTCTGGTGAATCCTAGAGGAGAGGAAATGAGAAGAGAAGACAATACAGACAGTAAAAATAACAGGGCAGGAGGAGGGAAGGGGGGAAAATAAATAAATAAATACATAAATACATAAATAAATAAATCTTAAAAAAAGAAAAGCAGAGTAAGAGGTAAAGAACATTCCCTGGGGAATGGGAAGGAATGGGTAGGAATTTGATGGCAAAGCAAAGGCGGAAGGGCTTTACAACCAGAGGAACTATCTTGTGCAAATACAGAATTGGGAAAAGTATAAATACTTGAAAAGAAATAAAGTAGTTAAATGTGAAAAGGAAAGGCAAGTTCTGAGTCTGGAAAAAAGCATGTTTTTTTCCCAATTCATACTGGATCTTGTGTGCCAAACTAAAGAGTTTGTTTGGGGGAGCATTGAAGGATTTTAGGCATAAGGGTCACTTAAACATTATATACTTTAGAAAGGTCTTCCTGAAGGAATGGATAAGGGATGGTGTCACAAAGATGCTAGATATCCATCAAACTCTTTTTCTCTTCTTCAAAGAAATAGAGTTTAAGCTTAGTACATGACCATCTAGATAGCAAATTTCCCCCTCCCTTGTGGTGAGGTGTAGCTTTGTAGTTTAGTGCAGATCAATGGAATGGATGTGAACATTAGTTGTGTGTGGCACTTCTAGGCCATCTCCAACTTAAAAGAAAAGGAGAGAATTGTGGGAAGGTAGTGGAGTAGGAAGCTTGAGGAATCATCAATCCCTCTACCAAAAATCTTGAACTGACAAGAAGTGTCTGAATCAACTATTTTGAAACTCCAGAGTCTACACTGTACAGCATCTAAGGAAGAACAGGAGACAAAGGCTGG
Organism: Dasypus novemcinctus; assembly: GCF_030445035.2. Lineage (NCBI taxonomy): Eukaryota > Metazoa > Chordata > Mammalia > Cingulata > Dasypodidae > Dasypus > Dasypus novemcinctus. Next base: position 35,225,135 of record NC_080692.1, on the reverse strand, counting down.
TAAATTGGAGTAAATCCTGGTGAATGTGACCCTCCCTGCAGCAGATACCAGCCCCCATCATCCAATCTTGTGGCAGGCATCAGTGGGAACTACAGCTCAAGCTCTTGGCACAGCTTTCTGGTGCCACAGTGGGACATAAAGACCCAGTCCTCCAAACTCTGGGAGGGGGTCTGATTGCTGATCACTGCCTTTGATCAGCTACTTCACTTTGCTGAGGGCTGGCTCTGAGGTAGCCATTGTTCCAACACCCCTCCAGCAAAAATAGCAGGGGAATCTTAAAGATAGTAACCTTCCACAAAACTAAGGAAGCTGGTTAAAGGACTGCATTAACTGGGCAAGTGCTGAATCAAGAAAACATGACTTCTAAAGCCATAGAAGGAGCTACTAGTGCCCTTGCTGGCCCCTTCCCAAACACCTCTGCAATGCAGCAAGGAACCAGGCTGCGTTCCCATTTTAGGTCCCTGGTCCCATTCTAGAAGAAGCAGAGTGGCTCATACATGCATACTAGAGTATGTCAGTGCCAATCTATAGGAAGGAAATCAGAAGAAGTAAAGAATGAAAGTTGTCTCAGGCTTACCCTCCCAGAATTTGTCCTAAAGGCAGAAAAGTACACTGGGGACATTAAAGCAGTATAAGAAACAAATAAGTCAAAATGCCTGGGGCAAAGATCATCCACATTAAGTCACACAAGAAGGAATCTAGGAGGGAATGAAAGAATATTTCAAAGGGAGTAGAGGGGACTTTCATTTGAACTCTTGTAAACTACAAATGGGGGAATTCCTAAGGTCACTAGCAAGCACAGCCCAGGTGAAAAAACACTGACACCTTGGTTCCACACAAGCTCAGATTAAACAAATGAGTACTTCACATTTGACTCAGGCAGATCATTTTTATTGGAAGGATAAGCTCTGAAGGAGACCACTAGCCAAAGCTGAGCCAATTTGAAAAGACTGTAAAAGGTGCCTTATGCTTTGGTTTGTTTGTTTTGATTAATTCCTGGCATTCAAGAAAATCTCTGTTGTATTACTAGCTAGATATAAACTTAAGGAATAGGCAACTCAGGGACTAAATCCCAGAGTTAACACTTAGAAATATTAAAATGTACAGTGTGCAACAAAAGATTACAAAACAGGCAAAGAAACAATGAAATGATGGCCCATCCAAAGGAACAAGATAAAAATAGAGAAGCCATCAATGAAGAGAACCAGACTTGGGACTTACTAGACAAAGACTATAAAAATGATCCTTAATATACTCAAGATTTTTTTCAATGAAGAAAGAACTAAAGGCTATGAGGAAAACAATGAATATACAATATGGGAATTTCTTTGAGATTCTCAATAGGAAGCAAACAGAAATATGTTGAAGACTAAAATAACTGAAATAAAAAATTCCTTAGAGGGGTTCAACAACAGATTGGAAGTGGAAGAAGAAAGAACCAGTGATCTCAAAGACAAGATAATTGAAATGATTCATGTTGTGAAACAGAAAGAAAAAAGAATTAAAAAAAAAAAAAAAAGTAAACTGAGCCCAAAGACCTGTAGGATACCATCAAGCATACCAATATATGTATTGTGGGAAACCCAAAAGGAAAAGACAGAGAGAAATGGACAGAAGGAATATTCAGAGAAATAATGGCAGAAAACCTCCCAAATTTAATAAAAGACATGGATATGCACATTCAAGAAGTACAACAAACACAAAACAGGGAAAATTCAAAGAGAATCACATCTGGACACATAAAAATCATACTGTCCAATCCCAAAGAGGAGATAATTCTCACAGCTTCAAGAGAAAAGCAATGAATTTTATACAGGCAACTCAATAAGATTAAGGGCCAATTTCTCATCAGAAACTATGGAGGAAAGAAAGAAGTACAATGAAATACTTAAAGTGTTGAGAGAAAGCATTGCCCACCAAGAAATTTATGTCTGTGAAATAAGACATTCCCAGATAAACAAAAGCTAAGGGAGTTAATTACCAGTAGACCTGTCCTACAAGCAAAGCTTATTAGAGTTCTTTAGACTGAAAGGAAAGGACACTGGACAGTGGATCAAAGTGGCATAAAGAAATAAAGACCTCCAGTATGTTACGGACAAATGTACCAAAAGATGTACAAGAGTTCCATGCTGAAAACTATAAGACATTTCTGACAAAAATTAAAGACCTAAATATATGGAAAGATGTCACATAGATTAGAAGAAATAATATTAACATATTAATTGTCCCCAAATTGATCTATAGAGTAAATAATCCCAAGCATAATGTTGTCAGGCTTTTAGAAATTGGCAAGCTGATTTTAAAATTTATACAGACATTCAAATAACCTAGAATTTCCAAAATAATTTTTAAAAGAAAAACAAAGCTGGAGGATTTATACCATCTGATTTCAAGATATACCATAAAAATACAGTAATCAAGACAGTGTAGTCTTGACTTAAGTTTAGACAAATGATCAATAGAAGAGACTAGAGAACCAAAAAGAGACCCATGTTTATATAATCAACTGATTTTCAACAAAGGCAACAAATCAGTTCAATAGGGAAGGGGAAAATATTTCAACACTGATACCAGAACAAGTAGATATCTCTATGAAAAAGAATATATCTCAATCCCTACTACATACCATATACACACAAAAATCATTTTAGATGTATCATAGATTTACATATAAAAGGTAAAATTATAAAGCTTCTGGAAGGAAACATAGGCTTATATCTTCACAACCTGGGATTAGGTGAAGATTTCTTAGGACCCAGTAAACAATAACTCACCAAAGAAAAAACTGATAAATTAGGCTTCTTCAAAAGTAAAATTTTTTGCTCATCAAGAGACCAATTAAATCAAAGTCTCTGGGGGCTAGAACCAAGGTGTGTATATATATATATATATATATTTATTTTTATTTTTTTAAGTTCCCAGGTGATTCTAATGTTGATTCTCTCTCTCAAGAAAATGAACAATTAAGTCATAAACTGGGAAAAGTATTAAAAACATGTATTTAACAGTAGGCTTGTATCCAGAATATATGAAGAAATTCTGTAACTCAGTAATAAAAAGACAACCTAATTTTTAAAAATGAGTAAAGACTTTAACACATCATAAAGGAAATTATACAAATTGCCAATAAGCACATTAAAAGGTTCTCAACATCATTAGTCATCAGGAAATTGCATGTTAAAACCCCAATATGTTACCACTACACATCCACTAGGATTACTAATGTTAAAAAAGCTTGACAACATTCAATCTTGACAAAGATCTGGAGTAACTAGATTTCTCATACATTGCTGGTTGAAATATAAAGTGGTCTGACCACTTTGGAATATATATCTGGCAGCTTCTTATGATGTTGAACATATACCTATTATTACATTTACTACTGTTTTATAATAAGTCACCTCCCAAAAAGCTACCTCCCAAAACAACCGTTTTATTATGTTCATGGATTCTGTGGGTCAGGAATTCAAATGGGACATGGCCTGCCTTTGTTCCATGATGTCTGGAACCTCATTTGGAAAGATGCATAGGCTGGGAGTAATTTGATGAGTGGGGTCTGGAATAATCTGGATATGTCTTTACTCACATATCCAGTGGTTGATGCTGAATATTGGTTGGGACCACAGCTGACTGGAACATCTACTCATAGCCTTTCCATGTGATCTCCCCATGTGGGCTAGTTTGGGCTTCCTCACACTATTGGAGCTGGGTTCTAAGAGCGATAGCCCCAGGGGAGCAAAAGCTAAATGCATGTATCTTATTATCTAGCCTCAGAAGTCACAAAGTGTCTATTGGTTTCACTGTCACACAAGTCTGCCCAGATTCAAGTAGTGAAGACGTAGACTATACCTCTCGATAGAGAAGAAGCAAGGTTTGAGAGGAGCATGTAGATCAGAAAATGTTGTGACAATGTTTTAGTTTCCTAGGTTGCTGAAAGCAGATGCCATGAAATGGGTTGGCTTAACAATGGGAATTTATTAGCTTACAGTATTAAGGTTGAGAAAAATGTCCAAATCAAAGCATCATCAAGGTGATGCTTTCTTCCCAGAGATGGTTTCAGCCACATGGCAGGGCATTTGGCAATGTCTGCTGGTCTCTCCCTTCTCTTCCAGGTTTCCTTGCTTTCAGCTTCTTGCTTCCATGGCTTTCTCTCTCTCTCTCCCTGTATTCATTTAATTTATAAAGAACTCCAGTAAGAGGATTAAGACCCATCCTGAATGAGGGGGATCATTCTTTAACTGAAGTAGCCTCCTCAAAAAGTCCTACTTACAATGGGTCCACATCTACAGGAATGGGTTAAATTTAAGAATGGGCCTTTCTGGGGTAAATACAGCTTCAAAACACCACAGACCATATTTAGAAAATACAATCTGCCATGCCTACCCTATGGTATAGCAACCCCACTCCAAGGTAATTATCTAAGAGAAATGACACTGTATGTCCTCAAAAATATTTGTACAAGAATGCTCATAGCAGCATTACTCATAATACTCATAACCCGAACGCCCATCAGCATGAAAATGGATAAACAAATTGAGGTATAGTCATACAATGGAATGGGACTCAGCAATGAAAAAGAATGGATTATTGATGAACACAATTACATGAATGATTACTACATACATTATTCTGAGCTAAAGAATAAAAGAGCATGTCTGTAAGATGTCATTCATATGAAGTGCTGAAACAGTCAAAATTAATCCACAGTTTGAAAAAATAGAATGGTTGTAAGGAGGAAGAGTGGCAGTATTGACTGGGAAAAGAGCATGAGGAAATTTTCTGGTGCAATGGAGATATAATGTTTTGATAGGGGTATAGATTACCTAGGCATATGCATTTGTCAAAATGTAATGAATTATACTTTAAGATTTATGCATTCACATGGTATGCATATTTTACCTCAAAAAAATTGTAAACAACTGTTGAACTCTGGATATCAGATTTACTTCTAGCAGTTGTACAGATTAGAAATTCTGAAACTATTTTCCATATATTCTATCTTTGAACAAATGAGTAAATATATTGAAGATAAGGAAAGACAGCTGTCTTACTATAGGAGAAGAGAATTGCACATACAAGAATGTGTCTTGTAGCATTCATGATTTTACTATATATGCATATATTAATTTTCCTCACTATCATACGTATATATTTCCTAGCTCTGTCTCCTAAGAAAGTCTAGAAACAATAATGCACCTGTAACACTAAGCATACCTAGAACCCAAATTTTGGTTTCTAAATACCATTCACCACTAAATGGAACCAGGATCAAAGGCTGAGGAGGAAATAACTAGATGAACCGGAAGCATCCTAGTGCACCAGAAAGTAGGAAATCTGGAGGAACGATAGGGACACATCAAAAGGTTACAGGAGCCAACTTGAAAGAGCTTCCCATGTGGCTCAAGCAGTTGGCCTGTCTACCACATGGGCGGTCCTAGGTTTTGTTCCTGGTACCTCCTAAAAATGACAGGCAAGACAGTGAGCTGATGCAACATGCTGGTGCGGTGAGCTGATGCAACGAGATGATAACAAAGAAGAGACACAATGAGGAAACACAATGAGAGATAGAAAAAGCAGAGCAGAGGTGGCTCTAGCTGCGGTCACCCCTCGGGCTGAAGTGTGGTTTGCTGGCCTGGCAGGGGAGCAGCCGCGGCAGGCCAAGCCGCTGCCCCCATAATAGGGTGGCTGGTCGGACTCACCACCACCCCTGAAGGAAGCTTGGCATGGGCGAAGAGTGCCCTCGGGTCTCCCCTTCTCGGCAGCCATGCTTCCGCGGCCGCCCCTCCTCCCGGATGGCGCCACACGATGCCTGTGGGGCAGCACCCTTCTTCTTCTTTCTCCCTGCGCAGGCGCAGGGCGGAAAATCCAGTCTGCCCTTTTCCCTCCCCCCGACAGCAGCAACAGCCAGGCGTGGGCGGGAAATTCAAGTCTGCCCTCTACCCCAGCAACAGCAGCCACCAATCACTAAACCCTGCCACTTCCCCCAGCAACAGCAACAGCCAATCCCTAATCACCACCCCTCCCCCGTCCAGTACCTCCCACTGACCTTTCTCCGGCAACCAATCAGAACAGGGCGTGGCTTTGACCAATCAGCCTTCCCCAGCCCCTATAAAACTGTTGCCTCTCCCTCAATAAAGTTGGACTTGCGTGTTTACCTTGTCTCTGCGGTAGTTCTTCTGCCATGCGCCCTCCAGTCCTGAGAGCCCCCGACAAGGGCCTGGCCTCCCTTGTCCCCAGTTCGTCGCCTGCTTCTCCGGGCGACCCCTTCGTCGCCGGCTTCGCCGGGCGACCCCGTCAGCCAAACCGCGCAACCCCTGTGAGACCGACCCCTCGTCTGCTGCCGGACCGACCCCTCGTCCCAAACGGGACCGACCCCTCGTCCCAAGCGGGACCAACCCCTCGTCCTGAGCTGGACCGACCCCTCGTCCGCAGAAAGACCCCACCTCTACCGACCGAGCAAACCGTCGCATCTAGCCATTGGGCACCTTCCTCCCACATGGGAGGTCCAGGGTTTGGTTCCCAGTGCCTCCTAAAAAGAAGATGAGCGCACAACAAACAAACACAGAGAGCAGACAGAAAGCACAAAAGAAAGGGGGAGGGGCACAGGAATAAATAAAATAACATACAAAAAAACAAATAATGACTGTAATTTATTATAATACATTGAATAAAATAAGAATCCATAAATTTTTACAGATAAATAAGTTTTCATTAAAAAAAGAGTCCCAACTAAAAAATAATGGAAGGAATAGATGTTAAAACTAGTGAAAGTTTGACAAAAGACAGGATACTTCCATATTCTCAAATTCCCCCATAAATAACTTACTGTTTACAAAGGGTGGAAAATGATACTTTTATAGAGGTAAATAAAACCGGCAAGTACCACCTTACCCAAGTAGTCAAAGTTAATATCACCAACATTGGGACAATCTGACATACCAAAATGGTATTCCTGCCAAAAACACCTAACTTAAATTTAATCATGAGGAAACATCAGACAAATCCAAATTGTGTGACATTCTACAAAGTAACTGGACTGTAGTCTTCAAAAAATGTCATGGTCAAGAAAGACGAAGAAAAGGAAAGGAATTGTTTCAGATTAAAGGAAATTGCCCAGAGGCATGACAACTAAATGCAACCCTGGATTAAATCTAAGGCTAGGAAGAAAAGTCATCTTTTTTTTTTTTTTCATCCCTCCTCCCCTTGCCGCCTGCACTCGCTGTCTGCTGTGTCCACTCACTGCATGTTCTTCTGCGTCTGCTTGTCTACTCTTCTTGTCTTCTCTTTAGGAGGCACTGGGAACCCATCCTGGGACCTCTGACGTGGGCGAGAGGCACTTAATCACTTAAATCACCTCAGCTCCCTGGTCTACTGCAACTCTCATGTTCTCTTCTCTGAGTCTCCCTTTGTTGAGTCATCTTGCTGTGCCAACTTTCCATGGCATGGGCCAACTTGTCTTCACACTGGGAATCGAACCTGGGGCCTCCCATATGGTATATGTGAACGCAATCTCTTGAGCCACATCTGCTTCCCAGAAAAGTCTTATAAAGGGCATTATTGAGACAATTGACGAAACTTGAATATGTATTGTGAATTAAATAAAACTATCATATGGATGCTAGATTTCCTTATTTTGATCATGTTAACTGTGGTTATATAAGAGAATGTTATGGTTCTTAAGAAATACACAGTGAAGCCTTTAGTTATAAATGGACACAATGCCACAATTTACTCTCAAATGGTTGAAACACACACACAAACAGACAGGGAAAATGAGATACAGAGAGACAGACAAAATATAAACAATAAATTTGGACACAAGATATATGGGAGTTATACTACTACTGCAATTTTTCAGTAAACTTGAAATTATATATAAATAAAATAAGTCTAAACCAAGACTGGGAACAGAAATGATGTAAAAAATTCTTGAGAGGTATAAAGGTGGACACAATAGAATATGGAAAATAATTCAAATAACTGGATGACTCCTAGCTTTCTAGTGGGGAAACTAGATGAATAGCGATGGATAAACCATGGGAGGGTGAAAGGTAGGGGGAGAGATAATGAGATCATCTGAGACAGTATTGAATAAGACTGTTAGTGAGACATCCACGTTGAGCTATGCAGCAGGCAAATGGATGCTCCTTTGTGTAACAATCCTGTTCAATAATTCCTGAAGGTGGGAAGAAGAGGGAAGTCCCAATTCACATGCTCATTTCTTCCCATTTGCTGCAGCCTGACTAGGTCATCTCCAGGACACAATCCAGAATCCTCCCAAGTCTGAGGCCTTACCTTCAGCACTCACTTTTTGAATGCAGGAAGAATTCTGAGGGACAAAAATGGATAAATAAGACGCAGGCAGAGTGAGTGCTGGTTCTTCTAGCAGATGCAGGGTGGGCACTTTTTCCCCAGGATAGACTAATATGTGTTCTCTTAGAACAGCCATCTCTGGGAGACATCTCCTCTCCATCTCCATCACCATCCTATCCCACTCACTCCCCCATCCCAACCCAACCCAAGAAAAATAATTTGACCCAAGAGTCCAAGGTCCATCAGACATGCCAAGAGATCCTGACCAACGCTGTATCACTTCTTCAAAAAAGCTCATAGAGCTCCACTCACCTGGTCCACTAAGGAATTTTACTCTCACAATTTATACCCAGTTCACTCATTGTGAGTCCCATTTATTTGCTGAATTTGCCTGAGCAGTGTCATATTAACATACGAAATCTCCAACTCTACGTTTATTGGGTTCTTACTCTATGTCAGACACACAGTCTAGTTTCAGGCTGGTAGTTCTAGTTCTAGGTCAGATCTAGAGCTCTGCAATACTATTCAGTTCTAACTCCTTTAGAACTGCTTTTAAAAAATTATTATGAATTATTTCAGACATACCAAATAATGCATCTGTCTTGGTTTTATATTGCTGCATAAAAAATTTCCACAAACTTAGCTGAGTAAAACATCACCATATTTTAGTTCATAATTCTGTATGGCAGAATTCCAGGCACGGGGTGTCTGGGATGTCTCACAAGATTGAAATTAAGATGTCGGCCAGCGTCACTGCTCATCTCTGTGTCAGGGTCCTCTTCCAGGGTCGTTGGCAGAATTCAGTCCCTGACGGTTGTAAGACTGAGGTCTGTTTCCTTGCTGGCTGGTAGTCAGGAATGCCCTCAGCTCCTTCCACATGCCCCCCGCCATCTTCAAGCCAGCAGCAGGGAGTCTGCTTCTTTCTTGCCAAATCTCTCATTCTTTAAATATCTTTTACCAAGGAGATCCCAGTCCCTTTTAAGAGTTCAGCTATTTACAATGGGCCCATGGCAGATAATCTCTGTATCCTAAAGTCAACTGATTTTTTTAGGAGGTACTGGGGATTGAACCCAGTCCTCATATATGGGAAGCAGACACTCAACCACTGAGCTACATCCACTCCCCAAGGAGAATTGGGTGTTGTTTGTTTGTTTGTTTTTAGGAGGTACCTGGGATCAAACCTGGGATCTCATACATGGGAATCAGGCACTCAACCATTGAGCTACATCCGCTGCCCCTGATTTTGGACTTTAATTACATCTGCACAATTCCTTCACATTAGCATAACACCTAGATTAGTGTTCCATTGGATAAATGAGAAGGTATGTATAAATCAGGGGGCAGGAATCTTGAAGACCATCTTAGAATTCTGCCTACCACACCATGTATCTACCATTCAGCTTGAGCAAGAAAGCATTGATAGATAACCCTAAGTATCCCCCCGCTCTTTCCCACCATACCAAATGTAGTGTTTAGCATTTCTTTATGATTTTATGTATGTATGTATGTATCCCTAACCAATGTATAATAATGGTTTTGCATATTTAAAACCCATATATGAATGCCAACATCCTATACATATTCTTCAACTCTTTAATTTGCAATTTTGCATCATTACATTTATGAAACATATGCATATTGATCTGTGTAAATTTAGCTCATTTTGTTTATATATTTCATTGTATAACTATATTATATCACAACATAATCTTCTGTTAATGAATATGTAGATTATTTTCCACTTCTTGCAATTATAGACAATGCTATGAACATTTCTATATATGCTTCTTATGCACATAAAAGTAAATATCTAGAGGAAGATTTGCTGGTCATAGGGTATGCACATCTTCAACCTTACTAAATATCACCAAATTGCTCTCCAAAGCAGTTACATCAATTTGCACAGCATTCTAGTTTCTTTTCAGTGATGTTAAAAATGGTCAAATATAACGTACATTCACTACATACCAGGTAATCATTTCTGTATATGTATTATTGTATTTCACAGCCACAAACTTATGTTAGATATTATTATCATGCCTATTCTACAGATGAGAAAACTGAGACTTGGAGAGCTTAGGTATCTTTTCCAATATCACACACTAAGAGACAGAGCAGGATTTGAAGCCGCTAACCTGAATCCAGAGAAAATGCTCTTAATCATGATACAACACTGACCCCCACCCCCTTTGAAAGTGAGGCAAGATGTAAAAGGGGTGGGAAGATGGGGAGAAATGAGACTCAGATGTGTGTCCCTCCCTCTGTCATTGCTTTCCTCATCCAGACATTCTTGGGACTCCACCTACAGGAAATGCGGGCATAAAACTTACCAAGAAGGAAGAAAAGTTCAAATATGAGAGCATTCTGTAAAATCTGGGGTATTGCCTACAGTCATGTCCTACGAAGACTGGTGCTGTAAAGAGAGGCAGAGTACTGTCTATAGTCATGTAGATCTGGATTTGAATCCACACCCACCACTAGCCAGGTGATTTTTTAGGAAGTCCTTTGCCTTTCCTAATCCTCAACCTCTTCATTTATAAAATGGGATGGTCATAATACTTACTGAACAATTTGAGAGTCAGCTGAGATAAATGAAACACCTTGCACTGAGTGTGGCTCATAGTAGGAACTCAGTAAATGTTGGCAAATGGCATCCCTGAGAGTGGGAAATTGTGGTGCCTCAGAAGTTCTATTCAGTCCTTAAGGTCTAGGCATTTAAGATGCATGAGGCCTATTCACATAGAAATGGCCCCGACACCATCAGCAGGTCCAAGGATGTTTGTCACAAGTCCCCATGCAGCAGTTACACAACTAGGAGAAAGCGTGGGATGAGTCACATGGATGACATGGCCAGGAGAACCCAGGAAGTGGGGAGTGGAATGCAACATGCTCCTAGCCGCAATCCATGGCTCATGTCACTCCAGCTACAGGGTCCAGATCCCCAAACATACAAGAGAAAAGCCACAGATGTGTTGTGCAAGATCCAAGGAGGAGGGAATGAAAAGTAGCAAGGGCCTAGGGACAAAGACATTGACATTGCTTTAGCTGAAGTCAGAGATATGCAGACACTCTCTGCAGGGAAGGCAGAGTTCACCATTGTGAGGAGCTTCTCAAAGGCATGATACAGAAATGCCACTCGAAGTTTTGTCTATTTACTCCACCAACCACTTCTTCTTAAAAGTGGGGTAAAGATAGGGGTGCATTAGGCCAGCTCCTCTGTGGTCAACACTGTGCCTGGCACCACATCAGAGACCAAGCAGAATGAGCGCCAGCCCTGGCTTTCGGGGAACTTGGCTCCTTCTCCATCCAGCACTCTCTGCTGGGGCTCCCCTGATTATGTGCTCCTTACTTCAAGACTCCTCTCCCTTCTGGAAGAGTCTAATCACTCAGAAATGAATGCTTTTGAGCCTGTAAGATAAGCCTGTAACAAGACCCATCTTACTGCTCCCAGCTAATATGTGCCTCCTCATTAAGGACTGCTGTCCACATGAGAACTCCAGGTAAGGTGAAGTCAGTGAGATGATCACTTGACATAACTCCAAGCATGCAATTGAGTTCTGGCAGTGACCAGGCTATAGATATGCAGGAGAATTTTCACACACCATATTTCTAAGAGAGAAAGAAACCATGAAGACCCAAAGGAGTCAGCTCTGTGAAGGCACAGAACGTGACAGCCCCATCAGTCTCATCCCACTTCCAGGTTTAACTGAAGTATCTTCATTTGGGAAAAGCTGACTCAAGAAGGAACCAGAGCTAGAAAGGAGGCTCCAGATGCCCTATACCCTGAGGAGGAGATGATAGCTAAGAAAATGGAGCCGTGCCGAGGCCAAGAGCCAAACAGTAAGGAAGGATTGGGCAGATAGATGCCTAAGTTACAGGGGTAACACAGAAGCCAGATGTCTCACATTGGCACGAGGATGCTCTTGAAAACCACTAGTTCAGACTTAAGCAATGTGAACTATTAAACACATTGGAAGAAGAAGGACAAAAATATAGAGGAAGAAAGGAAGAAGAGGAAGAGGAGGGGAGAAAGAACCCTGCTTCTCTCACGCAAGCCTCCATAATCTTTTAGGAAGGAAATGTTGCCTATTCCTTTGACCTTTTCTGGATAAGAGTGCAGGAAGAGTGTGTTCTGCTCCCAGGCTTCAGGTACTAGAACCTGCCCTGCTGGGCTTTGTGGTGGCACGGCCTTCTGGGTGGATACTGCAGCCTTCAAGGCCACTCAGTTTCCCATCTGCAAAATGCAGTGATTCCTAAATGTAAGCGTGGAGAGAGGTGGAGGCAGGGGGAGTCTGGAAGAGTAGGTACAGCTGGAGCTTCTGCTAGGCTTCAAGAAGAAGGAGAGCACCCATTCTTTTCTTTGGGCAGAGAAGTATTTGATTCTGACGATGTTGGGTGACAGATTTGCCCCGAGCTCCACCCAAGCCCAATTCCTCTCTGGGGCTGAGCTCCATAAAAAGTCTGGTCCATGTGAAGGGGAGCAGAGTTTAGAAACTTGTTCCCTCACACTGGCTTCCCTGGGCATGCCTTGAACATGTGCCTCTGTGAAATAAAAATATTAGCACTGTCAGAGTCCTTTGGGATTTCTGACAAGGGGTCAAAGCCATGAAAACATCAGTGATGTTTATTAAGTATTTTATGATTATGAAAGTGCTGTGTGCATATTTTTTTAAATTAAATGTTCAAAAGCCATAAAGAGGGTAATAAAAATTACCCATAAATGACTGTTAATATTTTGGTATATTTCCTTCCAATCTCTTTCTATTTATAAATAAGATAATGGGATCCCATTATGTGAATCCAATTTTACATCTTAGTTTTTATACTTTACACAACACCATAAGCATTTTCCAGGGTCATTAAATATTCGTGTGAAACATGATTTATAATAGTTTCATAAAATTCCCTCCTATGGGTACATTGTAATTTATTTAACCTTCCCCCATTTGGGGACATTTATGCATGTGATTTCCTATATTTTGCTCTTATAAATAATGATGTACCTAAGTTTTTGTGTTAATTCATGACTAGGGTAGATTCCTGGAAATGAAATTACTGGGTCAAAGTTGGTAGACTTTCAGTGGCAAAGAGCAGAAAACAAAACTCAAACTTGCTTACAAAATAGCTAGGGCTTTGTTATTACGCATAAATTACAAGTCCAGAAAAGGCCAAGTTTCAGGTTGACTGATCCATGACTCAAAGGTGTGGGCAGGGATCCATTTTCTCTCTCTCTCCCCATCTGCCAACGATAAAGGCTTTATCACAGGTTGCGCCCCTCCTGGTGGTAGGAGAGCCACCTCCCACAGTGCAGCTCTACAGACTTCCCCAGTCACAGCTAGTGGGAGAAAGCACACTTCTGTCCCTGCATTCCAAGCAAGAGTCTTTAAGGTCTTGGAACATAGATTCTGTGAAGATCCACAAACCAATGACCATGGACAGGGTGTTGGAATGTTCTGATTGGTTTAAGCCAATCAGAGACTATTTAAGTTAGGGTCAGTTTTTCCTAAAGCACGTGGACACATACATCAAAAATGGATATTGGAATAAAAACCTGAACAGCATTAGGAAGGCAAAAGGCAGAAATGGGAGCTTGATAAGCACCAACAAATATTCACTCCAAAAATGAATTTTTAAGGGGCTTAGCATTAATTTTCAAATTTCTTTCCATAAGGATTGTACTACTGTAAAATCAGCAGTGTGTTAGTTCTAAATGTACCTTCAACAGCATTGATTTTTTTTTATTTCAAATTACCCAATTCCAATTTGATAGGTCCAAATAACTACTGCATCCTCATTTAAGTGTATATTTCTTTGACTGTTAGTGTGTGTTTGAGGCCACTTAAAATTTCAGTATCTTGAAAGTTAAATTCTCTAATTACAAATATTCTAAAGAAATCCGCACCTCAGGCAGATGCCCCCCATTCCTTCTCATTGAGAAACAGCAATTGTAACATTTGGGGTCCTGCCTCTACCAGTGAGTGGAGTCTAGCTTTAGTCTCTAGTCCTTAACTGAATGTTCTCTTAGTAAGTGCCAGGGCATACACAACAGCCTCTGTGCTTCTGGGATGACTACTCTCCCCCAGCCCCACCCCAATTTCTAGTAACCCCACTAGGGTCCCACTAGGGTTGGAGCTCTGATATGTTGCCCAGACTGGGAGGGAGAGCTGGCTGAGCCTTGGCATCAGATTTCTAGTCACCATCCTGTTTTGTTTCAGCAGGGAAGGAGAGCCTGCTCCCAAGACACTGGACTGCTGTGTGATGAGACTCTCCACTGTGTCATTTCCTCTTAGACTGAACCTCTTAAAGTGCCATCTCAGCATCTTAGACTGGATTAGCACTTGGAAATAATTTGATTGCTTGCAAGGCCACCTATACAGCGAGGCCAGGCTCTCCAGGACTGGCCCCCAAGACACTTGTCTACTTCCATCCCCTCCGGCCCACCAATGAATCCCTGCTGAGGCAGCAGAGAATTGGGACCTAAGGAGGACAGGCAGAAAACCTAATAAATTACTACACAAATGCCACCCAGCAGAAAAAAAAATTGAACAGTAAACTGCTGGACTCTTGTAAACAAGTTACCCGGAGGCAGCTTGCACCTGCTATCATGCACAAACAAGTTGTGGGGATGCAGCTTATACCATTCACCTATCCCCTGTGGAAGTGGCCTTGGCAGCCTGTGCCTGCTGATGTGCACAAGCAAGGCATAGGAATGCAGCTTTCAGTGTCCACCCAGCACAAAGTAGGAGAAAAACAGGATATTTCCACACTACCCTCCTATTTTCATAAGTCCCTTGTGGGAGCAACAGCCAGGAGCCAATCACCACCAGACAGCATCCCCTAAACCACTAAGGGAATCAAACCACCCAATAGAACTTCCCTGCTTTGTCTCAAATATGCCAATCAGTACAGACCCTGGGGTCCTGTACCCCCTATAAAAGAGGGGTCCCCAGGGCAGAACTTCACATTTCTCTCCCTTGAGAATGCCCACCCCATGTCTGAGGATGTATTTCTCTTCTCTTGCTTTGTGCCCCAATAAATTCTCTACTTGCCTAATTAATTTGTGGTTCATCCTTGAATTCTTTCTCATGGCGAAGCCAAGAACCTGGATACTGGTTCTGATAATACTGCCACAGTTGACTTGGAAGACTCCTTCATTATAAACCACTATTTGGAACATTTTACTTCCTGGGGTTTGGGTTTTGGAGAGAGGAAAAGATGTATACTATTCAAAAGGTAGACCTGGGCTCAAGATTAAATTTTAACTTTCAAATAAGGCTCAGTCAGTAGGATGGGAGGCCCAGCAAGAAGCTGTGATATTGACAATAGCCCAGGACACTAAGCCGAGCTCAGACTGAGGCTGCCCTAGCTTTTAACACTGAAAAAGGGAGTTCATGACTACTTTAGAAAAGTCCCTCTGGATATTTGCTCAATGTACTGAAAATATTGAACTAGTTCCTTAATGCATGGAAGGTTGTAGCTAGCAAGGAATTTAGAGATCACCTCCATTCATTCCACTTCTCAGCAAAAAAGAAAAAAAAGTGCCACCCTTGGTTTAGTTGCTGGGGATATGAGCATTACTCTCAGACATGACTTCTACCCTCAAAAGTGGGAAAGGCAAGGGTGAGTAAAGGCATCTAAGAAAGTAATATCAGTGTTGTGAGTTGTGATAGTCATTTATGTATCTACAGCACAGAGAAAGGACAGTTTAGACAGGCTCCACCCTTGAACTGAGTTTTGAAAAAGTGCACAGGGATTTTCCAGGTGCACAAAATGGGATAGGATGTTCTAAGCATGAAAAAAAGCTGGAAGGCATGAAAACATCCTAGTAGGATATATTTTGATGAACTACATATATATTCAATGTTGCTGGGGCACAGGTAAGGAAGGAGGGACAAGAGATGAGGATGCAGAAGATTGATCCATAAAGCAAAGGAAATTGGAGTTTATACTGTGCTCCAGAAAGTAAAGTACATAGATATTTATTTCAGATATCTGTGTGGAAATTGAATGAAGTGCCAATCTGAAGGCAAATAGGAGATCATTGTCAGTGTCCAGGTACGAGATGGAGGAAGGTATCTGAGAGTTGCTAAAAATTAAAATGCATCCAACTTGGTCGTCAGTTAGGTGTGGAGACTTGGAATCATTAGCAGTATAGGAAGGCTACTAAATCATTCATTCATATTTTCAAACACTTATTTATCCAGTTAACAAGTACTTGAGTGCTTGCCGATTGCTTGAGGAATATAAGTTAACCATGAGTCCTATAATTATGAAATTTACAGATAATTAAACAAGTGATAACAGTAAGAATGATTAGTGTCATGATAAGGGACCTACAGAGAGATTGGTGACCATCATTCCTGTCTAGGGGACCAGAGCCTCACCAAGAAAGTTATGTTTACATTGATACATGAAGAATGAGTTGAAGTGAGCCAGGCAGAAACAAGGGTAGCCAGGAAAGTGTTCTTCACAGAAAAAAATACACCACAAAACCCAAAGGAAAAACACTATGACACATCTGGAAATTGAGAGAAGAGAAACACAGCTGTAGTATAGAGAGAGAGAGGGAGAGAGGCAGCCGTGAGAACTGCCAATGTCTGCCAGGGTTCAGGCTTCCTGGGTTCCTCTCTTCCTAGGACTTACTTCTCTCCAGGCTCAGGATTCCTCTCTTCCCTGGTCTTGCTTCTCTCTGGGCTGAGTTCCTCTCTTCCTGGGGCTTGCTTCTCTTTCCTCACAACCAGGCTCCTCTGTGTGCTTACTTCCAGGGCGCCAGCTCAAGACTCCAGCATCGAAAACCTCCAACTCAAAAACTCCAACTCTGTACTTTTCCATGTCTTTTATCTGTGAGTCCCCACCCACCAAGGTGGCCCAATCAAAGCCCTAACATAATTTAATCACACCTAGGTACAGACCAGTTTACATTTATAAATCAATATCTATTTTTGGAATTCATGAGCCATATCAAACTGCTATAGGGAAGTGGTCAATTTGAAAAGAGAAAGAGAAAGAAAATACAGCTGGAGAGAAAGGGTGATCAAGAGACTGTTTTTTAAATAATACAGACATAAACATCTAGCAACTTCCCTCCTTCCTCCCATCCCTGCCTGGCTTATTTTACAGAATAAACAGATCTCTTTAGTCTTGGTTCCCATCGTTCTCTTCCTCTTTCCCAACAGAGCTAACTAATGAGCAGAAATAAATATCTGAGGCTTAACATGCAGGGTCAGTTGCAATGGAAAGGGCAATTAGGTATCAAGGAAGAGAAATTTAATTTCCCATCAATAGTACCTGGGATCGTGAGAACTTACCATTCAGAAGGGACAAGCATAGATGAGAGACAGCCCTCTCAACTATGCTCTGACCCTCAGCATCCTCTTCTTCACTCTACTGGGGACAAGGACACTCCAATGGGCCCAGGCTGCTCTCTCCACCTGCCTCCCGCAGCCTCCCGTACCATCCCTTATTGCCCCCTCCTTCAATGCCTCCACTTATACAACTGCAGCCATTTCACCACTAATGCTGGTCATGCCTAGGCAGACTGTGGTGGTTTAAAACTGCACCCTAGAAAGTCATGTTCTTAAAGCTAATCTATTCCTGTGGGAGTAAGCCTATTTAAGTAGGGCCTTTTGGTTACGTTACTTCTGTTACGACATGACCCAGGATATGTCTTAATCCTCTTACTGGAGCCCTTTATAGGTAGGATGGAAAGAAAGAGAGAAAGAGAAAGAGTGAGTGAGAACGAGTCATGGAAGCAAGAAGCTGAAAGCAAGGCAACATGGAAGAGAAGGGAGAGACCAGCAGATGCCACCATGTACCTTGCCATGTGACAGAGGATTCCAGGATTGCTGGCAGCCAGTATCTGGGGAGAAAGCATTGCCTGATGATGCCTTGATTTTGACATTTTTCTCAGCCTTGAAACTGTAAAATTATAAGCTAATAAATTCCCACTGTTAAAAGCCAACCCATTTTATGGTATCTGCTTTTGGCAGCCTAGGAACCTAAAACACAGAGCAACAAGAACCCTCTAGTTTATCAAAGAAGCAGGAAAATAACTCTAGTTAATTCCATCCCCTACAAGGTGAAGAAAAGGAAAGTTTATAATAAGAAAGCCCTGGCTGAGAAACCCACAGAAGCCCAGAGAAAAAACCACAGGAGCAAAGAGAAAGCCCCAGAGCAATGAGCTGAAATCAGAACAACCCAGGAGGGAGGAAGCAGTGGCAGAAGTGGTAAAACCCCAAAGAGAAGTGGACATATCAGGAGATATGTCCATGTGCCAATCTTAGGGGTAAAAATGTCATCTGATGATGCCTTACTTTAGACACTTTCACAGCCTCAGAACGATTTACGCAAAGCAAAACACAGTTATGAAGCAGACTTGGCCCAATGAATAGAGCGTCCACTTACCACATGGGAGGTCCACGGTTCAAACCCCGGGCCTCCTTGACCCGTGTGGAGCTGGCCCATGCGCAGTGCTGATGCGCGCAAGGAGTGCCGTGCCACACAGAGGTGTCCCCTGCGTAGGGAAGCCCCATGCGCAAGGAGTGAGCCCCATATGGAGAGCCGCCCAGCGCAAAAGAAAGTGCAGCCTGCCCACGAATGGTGCCACACACAGAGAGATCTGACACAGCAAGATGATGCAACAACAAAAAAACACAGATTCCCAGTGCTGCTGATAAGGATAGAAGCAGTCACAGAAGAAGACGCAGCGAGTGAACACAGAAAGCAGACAACTGGGGGGGGGGGGGGAGAAATAAATAAAAAGTAAATCTTTAAAAACACACACACACACAAAAGAAAGCCCTGGCTGAGCCAGCTATCCTTGCTGTCCCACCTGAGAGATGTGCTAATTGCAGCAATACCCCTGCTGAGTTCAGCAGGAGGAACATAAATGGCTTCCAGACCTGCTGAATTCTTTTCTCCCTGCCTTCAGTCTCCAGGAGGGAGAGACGTAGAACTCCTGGGAAGCCATCTGCCCAGACACTCAGCCCACACCCTCTTGAGACTGTGACTTACCTTAATGAGGCAGCCCAGTGGGACGGACTGGGAAGGAAGAACTAAGCCCATTACCCCAACAGAGTTTGAGGGAGGCCACTGGGAAGGAGACTAGAGAAGACATTCTCTCAGGAATGGAGCTTCCTGGCACTAATCTAGATGCAGAGGCAGGAAGTGAACAGGGGTCTTCTCTCTAAGCTGCCTGTGCAGCAGCTCTAACGTTGCAGAAGTCCCACTATTGCCCTGGGGCTCCCTCAGATTCCAATGATTTATGACCCCAAT
This sequence comes from Dasypus novemcinctus, assembly GCF_030445035.2. Taxonomy (NCBI): domain Eukaryota; kingdom Metazoa; phylum Chordata; class Mammalia; order Cingulata; family Dasypodidae; genus Dasypus; species Dasypus novemcinctus. The sequence continues at coordinate 35,205,548 of NC_080692.1, read as the reverse complement.
GGTTTATCCTTAAACATCATAGTCACAAAAGATTAGTGAATATAGAGTATTTAGATGTACCACTGGCCCCACTAGTCTATAAGCTGGGGAAGTTATAAGACTGTTTCTTACTTACATTGTCATAGCAACTGGCATGCAGCCTAAGGGTGATCTTGGCAAAATTCCCACGCTTCTGGTGGGCAGAGAAAGTTTGAATCTGTGTCTAATGGGTTTCCTGAGCAGTCTGCACTCGTGGGGTATACACATAACAGAATTATATTTTTTCCAGTCACTCCTTCCATCCATGCTCTGTCGAACCTTCTATTCCTGATAGGTAGCAGATTCCTCAGTAGTATCTTGGGGGAATTCCATAATTTTCTGGTTGCTTTTGATTTTTAAAGTGCAACCCAGGTTGAAGTGTCAGTCTCTCACGGACTGAAATTGCATCTCCTTCCCTCCCTCCAGCAGAGCTTTCAGCTGGGACCTGGAAGTGTGATCTGACTCTGAGATCCCTCCTGCCCTTAAACACTGCAAAGCCTGCTGCTCAGGGATGCTGAGCTGGGGAGGAGGGAGAGGGCGGCGGACCCTGACCTGTGGCCCTCCTTCTGCTGGTTGGGGCTGCTCCTCTTGCTCACACAGACTAGCCATTGAAGGTCTCCCAGCAGCAAGCTCCCAACTATGGGCTCCCCACTTGGCACAAGCTTGAGTCCTTCAGAGCTCCCTGGGAGCCTCCCTGCAGTGCAATCCTTTGATATGGAAGATTCAGCTCCAGTTTGATCTTGCAGCCCTCTGCTCCCCAGCTCTCTGACCGTAAGCTACCCGCTGAGCCCCAGGCTCCTCTGCAGAGTTCTGACACCAGTTAGACTTTGTAACCCAGTCACCAATTCCAAAGAAATAGGAAACATTTCACTCAACATCCTGTTTCATATGTTTACAAATGTTTAACAGCGAAGATATAAGTGAAACAAATAGTTGGTTGACATCTTGGACAATGTAGAAGATGTAACAAGTTGGTATCAACCCAGAATTACTGGAATTTATCAAAGGGATAAATTGTTCTTGCCTTTACTCCTTTTCTTGAAGGCCAGTGATTGGTTTTGAGCATCATTTTCACGAACAAAAAACACAGAAATAGTTGAAGAAATACTGGTCACAATTTGGGGACTATGGGTGAACATTAGTAAAGGGGGTGGCACATAAAGATAGCTACTGCTTTTTGAGTACTTTCTATAGGTCAGGCACTGTGCTAAATGCTGCTGTATGCATGATCTAATTCCTCCACCAAGTGCTGCAGATAGGAACTGTTTCTACCCTAATTTTACAGGAAACTGCTTAGAGCAGCTAAGTGCCACACCCAAGACCAAGCAGTTGGTAAGATCTGGAGCTGGGAGTTGAGCACATGCAGCCTAATTGCAGGCTTACATTCTGACCACCGTAACGTCCTAGCACCATACCATACCATACCATCCCCATGCCACCACAGACCCTAGTGACCTAGAGGAGTCTCCCGGATCATCTCTCCACATTCGCACCCTCTACCGCCCACGTGACTATACCGCAGGTTTGCAGGGCATTCAAATCCATGCTCAGGTGTCATTTGTTCTTCTAGCATTCACCTGGGCATCCCACTGCCTCTGGTTTCTAAGGAATCCCGTGAATTTGACTCCACCTGTACTGAACTGAGCTGTAGTTTCTGCTAATGAGTGCTGAGCTTAGAGTGGAATTCATCAATATTTTAGGTTTAAATAAGGGTGCAGGGGATAGGGAATAAAAATAGACACACACGGGGAGGAAAAAAAGTGGTTTTCTTCAACAGAAAATGAAGAGAGAAGGGGCAGGATGGAAGAAATTGTCACTCTCATTCTTTTTTACCTCTCAAAGGTCAACTTGAAATATTCAGGCTAGAAGAAAATGTATGTAATATAACAAAATCCATATGCAGTTATAATTAGGTCTGGCAGTGATTCTGTTGTGTTCAAAGCATCTTTGAATATAAATTTGGGAGAAGCAATAGACTGGAAAAGAAAGAGAAGGAAACCGACAGAAGGGGAAATGGACAGAGAAAGTCCAGAGTGAGGCCAAAAGGAGGGGAAAGAGAACTCTCATTAAAGTTCTTCTGGCCTTCCTCAGCAGAGTGTCTCCAAACCAGGGAAGAAACCATCCTTAAAGACTCTGGCAACCACAGTAAATGTCTGACCACAGAGCAAGGGTATATTTAAATGGATGAAAACAAACTGTAGAGAGAACTGCAAAAGAGAGTTGACAAAGTGAAATATAATATACTCAAGTCCACAGTTTCCATTTCTTGTGTATTTGGATGAAAAAGATAACTCACAATTCACAATGAACAAAGATGCTGGCTTTTTCTGCAAGGAAATGAGAAGAAGCACATTTTCCCTCTTAATGGAAGGAGATCTAAAATAGTCATACACACACACACCGTCTCCGTACACTCACTCATTGCTAACTGCTAGTGACACCTTCCTCTTTGATATTCACAGTTTAAAGTTCAATGCGGATGCACTAAGTCTTTTGCTAGGAGACATAATAGTCTGAGCTTTGGCTCTAAGCATGGTCAATAGGTGGCCAGTATCAAAACCCTCACTAATAGAAGATTCGCTCAAGTAAATGTTGCAAGGAGAGAAATTTGATATGGAGGCCTGGAATGCTATATCATCGAAGGGAAAAGAAGAGGGCTGAAACCTCAGATATAGATTGCTTTCATCATCCAAGCACTTTCAGAGATCTACCATTCACATCTTTTATCGGAATCTTAGTCCACTATCTATCAACCTTTATTGCCAGAAAGGGCTTTCTTATATCCAACCTAAGTCCCTCTTACCAAAGCACAGATCTGTGTCCTAATGCAATGACCACTCACCAATATGAAAGCTTTTAGAATGCTAACTCCTTAGACTTCTACCCCTATTTTCCAATCTCTTAATCATTTTCTGACTGGATACTGAAAAAATCCTCCTGACCCACTGAAACTGTACTGCACTTCTGAGGCTTCCATCAGTTTATTTATATACAAAATAATTAAGTATTTGCTGTTGCCTGAGATCTTATGAGGGACACAAAGTGGGGGTACAATAGAGTTCCAACCCTCTAGAAGCATGCAACCTCTGACTTCTAATTGTTAAATCATAGCATGATAGAAATATTGGATTACAAGAGAACCTGTCACTCATTTAACCTACCCAGCATTTTTCAACTTCCTAACCCACCTCCCCCATACCCTGCAGGGCTAATGATGTTCATATGAGCCGCAGTCATCCATAGAAATGCCATAGGCTGGGAGTATGTTCAATTCTCAAGTAATTTACCTTTCTCTCCTTTATAAGGAACCATATATAAATGCAAGTCATTGAATACAAAATTATTATTTGGGACTTCTGGGTAGATGGTGGACTAGAAAGACACAGGACTCTCTTCTCCTCCAGAAAAATAGCTAGGGAAACGGACTTGGCCCAGTAGTTAGGGCATCCGTCTACCACATGGGAGGTCCGCGGTTCAAACCCCAGGCCTCCTTGACCCGTGTGGAGCTGGCCCATGTGCAGTGCTGATGCGCGCAAGGAGTGCCCTGCCACGCAGGGGTGTCCCCCGCGTAGGGGAGCCCCGCGTGCAAGGAGTGAGCCCCGTAAGGAGAGCTGCCCAGCACGAAAGAAAGTGCAGCCTGCCCAGGAATGGCGCCGCCCACACTTCCCATGCTGCTGACGACAACAGAAGCGGACAAAGAAACAAGACGCAGCAAATAGACACAGAGAACAGACAACCAGGGGAAGGGGGGGGATTAAATAAAATAAATAAATCTTTAAAAAAAAAGAGAGAATAGGCTGAAACAGCCTAGAAAACGATCTTCTAGGGTTTAGGACAAAAGGTTAGACACCGCCCAGAGGAGAGAGGGACCAAGGAAGAAAATCGCAACTACAGAACTGTGAGTTGAAACAAGTGGCTGCTGCTGCCAGTACCATTCCCCACACTGAAGACACTTTCGAATTCTCGGGCCTCTGGGCCTGCGACTACAGACAAAGGGGGCTCCAGGATCTACCACTTCATGAAAGGGGAGACAGAGGGACACAGCCTAAGTCTGACTTACACATTTGGTCTGCCGTGTCCCAAGAGCCCTTCCACGCCTGGTGGGGCTGTGCCATTTTTTCCCAGGGGAGCCGGCAAGGACTTAGAGATATCCAACCATCCCAGTCTTCTCCTCTACTAACCAGGACTGATTGTTGACTAGAGACTGATTGTGGAATATTTTTGACCCAGGAAAAGGGAGGGGGCTACCAGAGCTGAACCGTCTCAGAGAAAATTTGAATGACAAGGCACATAGGCTCCAGACAGAAGCTCTATCACACTGATCTGGTCTGTGTTACAATGAATATGTTGCAACCAGGAACTGAAATGAGAGTTTCCAAAGAGCACCATCTCTGGCATACCAAGGAAGTGCACATGAAAAAGTTAAAAAGAAGTAGGAGAGGCTTTTTCTGGCCTCTATAGTGTCCCTCCCCAAGGCCCTAAAGTGAGTCTACAACCAATTACTGGGTCCAGTGCCCAGTTTTGAGCAACCAGCAGGACAATCCTAACAATCCAGATCAAGCCAAGAATCAAACAACAGTGATAACACACAGCCTCCTGCCACTAAATCCCTACAAAAGAGAAAGAAATTGAGCATCTGAGTAAACTGCATCCTAATCAGATACCAAGACATCAGCAAAAAATTATGAGCCATACTAAGAAAATAGAAGACATGGCCCAAGAAAAGGAATGTATCAAAGCCACAGAAGAGATGCAGAATTTGAGAGAACTAATCAATGAGATGCATACAAATTTCCAAAATCAAATTAATGAATTGAAAGACAATAGGGTTAAAGAGAGAAATGACATCAAGAAGGCATTGAGTGAGTGCAAAGAAGAATATGAAATCTTAAACAGAAAAATAACACATCTCATGGGAATGAAAGACACAGTAGGTGAGATCAAAAACACATTTGAGGTATACAACAGAAGATTCAAAATGATAGAAGAATAAATGATACTGAAAACAGAACAACTAAAATCGAAGAGAGATAAGAATGGAAAAAAATGAGCAAGGACTAAGAGAGTTGAATGACAACAACACAAAATCCAACAACATATGTGTCATGGGGGTTCCAGAAGGAGAAGAGAAGGAAAAAGGGGCAGAAAGAGTATTTGAGGAAATAATAGCTGAAAATTTCCCAACTCTCATGAAAGAAATTAACTTATATGCCCAAGACATGCACTGTACCCCAATCAGAATAAATCCAAATAGACCTACTCTAAGATGCATACTACTCAGAAAATCAAATGTTAAAGATAAAGAGAAAATTCTGAGAGCAGCAAGGAAGAAGCAAACCATCACGTATGCGACAGCTTGCTCGGTCGGTAGAGGTGGGGTCTGGCTGCGGATGAGGGGTCGGTCCAGCTCTGGACGAGGGGTCGGTCCCGCTTCAGACGAGGGGTCGGTCCAGCAGCAGACGAGGGATCGGTCTCACAAGGGGTTGTGCAGTTCGGCTGACGGGGTCGCCTGGCGAAGCCGGCGACGAAGGGGTCGCCCGGAGAAGCAGGCGACGAACTGGGGACAAGGGAGGCCAGGCCCTTGTCGGGGGCTCTCAGGACTGGAGGGCGCATGGCAGAAGAACTACCGCGGAGACAAGGTAAACACGCAAGTCCACTTTATTGAGGGAGAGGCAACAGTTTTATAGGGGCTGGGGAAGGCTGATTGGTCAAAGCCACGCCCTGTTCTGATTGGTTGCCAGCGAAAGGTCAGTGGGCGGTACTGGACGGGGGAGGGGTGGTGATTAGGGATTGGCTGTCGCTGTTGCTGGGGGAAGGGGCAGGGTTTAGGGATTGGTGGCTGCTGTTGCTGGGGTGGAGGGCAGACTTGAGTTTCCCGCCCACGCCCGGCTGTTGCTGCTGTCCGGGGGAGGGAAAAGGGCAGACTGGATTTTTCCGCCCACGCCTGGCTGTTGCTGCTGTCGGGGGGAGGGAAAAGGGCAGACTGGAATTTTCCGCCCTGCGCCTGCGCAGGGAGAAAGAAGAAGAAGGGTGCCACCCCACAGGCATCGTGTGGCGCCATCCGGGAGGAGGGGCGGCCGTGGAAGCATGGCTGCCGAGAAGGGGAGACCCGAGGGCACTCTGCGCCCATGCCGAGCTTCCTTCAGGGGTGGCGGTGAGTCTGACCAGCCACCCTATTATGGGGGCAGCGGCTTGGCCTGCCGCGGCTGCTCCCCCGCCAGGCCAGCAAACCACACTTCAGCCCGAGGGGTGACCGCACACGTACAAGGGTTTTTCTTCAGAAACCATGGAGGAGAGACAACAGTGGTATGATACAATTAGGACACTGAAAGAGAAAAACTGTCAGCCAAGAATTCTTTATCCAACAAAATTGTCCTTCAAATATGAAGGTGAGTGTAAAATATTCACAAACAGAAACTAAGAGTTTGCAAAAAGAACCCACCTTTGCAGGAAATATTAAAGGAAGCCTTAGAATTTGAAAGAAAAAACAGGAGAAACAGGCTTGGAGGAGAGTACAGAAGAAAGATGAGCAGAAAGGATAACCAAAAGAATAAAAAGACAGACAAAAATATGATATGACATATGAAAACCAAAGAATAAAATGGAGGAAGTAAATAGTGCATTTACAGTAATACCATTGAATGTGAATGAATTAAACTCCCCAATCAAAAGATACAGGCTGACAGAATGGATAAAAAAATATGAACCATCCATATGCTGCTTAAAAGAAACTCATGTTAGACCCAGGGATACAAACCAGCTGAAAGTGAAGGGTTGGAAAAAGATACTCCACATGAACAGTAAACAGAAAAGAGCAGGGATAGCTGTACTAATAACAGACAAAATGGACTTTAAATGCAAAAAATTATGAGAGATACAGAAGGCCGTTATATATTAATAAAAGGCAAAATCCACCAGGAAGATGTAACACTCATAAATATCTAAGTACATAACCAGGTGCCCCAAAATACATGAGACAAACTCTGGCAAAACTGAAGTGAGAAATAACAGACATCACTACAATAAATGTTGGAGACTTCAAAACCCCACTCACATCATTAGATAGAACAACTAGACAGAAGATCAAAAAGGAAACAGAGAACTTCAACAACATGATTAACAAGTTAGAACAAGAGACATATACAGAACATTGCATCCAAACTCAGCAAATTATACATTCTTCTCAAATGCCCATGGATCTTTCTCCAGGATAGACCACATGTTAGGGCACAATGTAGCTCTCAATAAATATAAAAAGATTGAAATTATACAAAGCACCTTCTCAAATCATAGTGGAATGAAACTGGAAATCAATAATAGACAGGAAAAAGTAAATTTGCAAATGTGTGGAGGCTGAACAACACACTCCTAAATAATCAGTGGGTCAAAGAAGAAATTGCAAATGAAATTAGTATATACATTGAGACAAATGAAAATGAGAACACAACTTATCAAAACTTATAGGATATAGCAAAGGCAGTCTTGAGGAGGAAATTTATAGCCCTAAATGCCTATATTAAAAAAAGAAGAAAGAGCTAAACTCAAATATTTAACTGAACAACTAGAGAAACTAGAAAAAGAACAGCAAACCAATCCCAAAGAAAGCAGAAGGAAAGAAATAATAAAGATTAGAGCAGAAATAAATGAAATTGTGAAGGAAAAAAAATAGAGAAAGTCAACAAAATGATGAGCTGGTTCTTTGAGAAGATTAATAAAATTGACAAATGCCTAGCTAGACTAACAAAGAAAAAAAGAGAGAAGATGCAAATAAATACCATCAGAAATGAAAGGAGAGAAGTTACAACTGACCCCATAGAAATAAAAAGAATCATAAGAGGGTATTATGAGAAACTGTGCCAACAAACTAGACGACCTAGATGAAAGAGACAAATTCCTAGAAATGTACAACATACACTGACACTATAAGAAATTCAAGAACTTAACAAACCAATCACATTTAAAGAGATTGAATCAATCATCAAAAATCTCCCAGCAAAGAAAAGTCCAAGACCAGATGGCTTCACAGGTGAATTCTACCAAGCATTAACACCAGTCCTGTTTAAACTTTTCCAAAAAATTGAAGAGGGAAAACTACCCAACACATTTTATGAAGCCAACATCACCCTAAATATAAAGCCAGATAAAGACATTACAAGAAAATAAAATTATAGACCAATCTTTCTAATGAGCATAAATGCAAAAATTTTCAACAAAGTACTTGCAAATCACATCCAATAGCATATCAAAAGACATATCATGACCAAGTGGGATTTATTTCTGGTATGGAAGGCTGGTTCAACAAAAGAAAATCCATCAATATAATACACCACATTAACAAATTAAAGGAAAAATCCACATGATAATCTCAGTCAACATAGAAAAGGCATTTGAAAACATCCAGCATCCTTTTTTGATAAAAACACTTCAAAAGTTAGGAATAGAAGGAAAATTCCTCAATATGATAAAAGGCATCTATGAAAACCCACAGCCAACATCATACTCAATGGGGGAAGGTTGAAAGCTTTCCCTCTCTAAGACTGGGAACAAGATGAGGATGCCCACTATCACCACTGTTACTCAGTATTGTACTAGAGGTTCTAGCTAGGGCAATTAGACAAGAAAAAATAAATAAAGGCATCCAAATAGTAAAAGAGGAAATAAAACTCTCACTGTGGATGACATGATCCTGTACATAGAAAATCCTAAAGTATCCACAACTAAGCTACTTGAGCTAATAAATGAATTCAGCAAAGCAGCAGGATACAAGATCAACATGCAGAAATAAGCAATGTTTTTGTACACTAGTCCTGAACAATCTGAGGAGGAAATCAGGGGGAAAATCTCATTTTCAATAGCAACAAAAAGACTCAAATACCTAGGAATTGATTTAACCAAAGTACAGGGCCTATATGCAGAAAACGACAAAACAATGCTAAAAGAAATTTTAAAAGACCTTAACAAATGGAAAGACATTCTGTGTTCATGTACTAGAAGAATAAATATCATGACGATGTCAATCTTACCTAAACTGATTTATAGATTCAATGCAATTCCAATAAAAATTCCAACAGCTTACTTTATAGAATTAGAAAAGGTAATTACCAAATTCATTTGGAAGGGAAAGTTCACCCAAATAGCCAAAAGTATTCTAACAAAGAAGAGTGACATGGGAGGAATTTCACTGCCTGACCTTGAAACATATTACAAAGCTACAGTGGACAAAACAGCATGGTATTGGCATAAAGATAGATACATTGATCAGTGAATAGAAATGAGAATCCAGAAATTAACCCTCACCTATACAGTCAACTGTTTTTTGACAAACCTACCAAATTAATGTTAATGAGACAAAGCAGTCTCTTCAACAAATGGTGCTGGGACAACTGGAATCGATAATAAAAGAATGAAAGAGGACCCCTATCTCATTCCCTATACAAGAAACAACTCAAAATGGATCAAAGACCTAAATATAAAAGCCAGGACCATAAAACTACTAGAAGAAAATATAGGGAAACATCTTCAAGACCTTGTGGTAGGTGTTGGTTTCTTGGACCTTACACCCAAAGCATGCGCAACAAAAGAAAAAATAGATAAATGGGATCTCCTCAAAATCAAACACTTTTGCACTTCACATGACTTTGTCAAAAGGGGGAAAAGGCAGCTGACTCAATGGGAGAAGGTATTTGGAAATCATATAGTCATAAGGGTTTAATATCCATGATATATAAAAAGATATTACAACAACAATAAAAAGACAAATGACCCAATTAATAGATGGGCAAAGACTTGAATAGACATTTGTCCCAAGAAGAAATAAAAATGGCAAATAAACACATGAAGAAATGCTCAACATCACTAATGATTAGGGAATTACAAATCAAAACTACAAGGAGATATTATTTCACACCTATCAGAATGGCCACTATTAAAAAGACAGAGAACTACAAGTGTTGGAGAGGATGTGGAGAGATAGATTATACACTATTGGTGAGAATGCAGAATAGTACCTCCACTGTGGAGAACTATTTGGCAGTTCCTAAAGAAGTTGAATATAGACTTGCCAGGTGCCCTGCAACACCACTACTGGGTATATTCCCCAAAGAACTGAGAGCAGTGCATAAACAGACATCTGCACACTGATGTTCACAGTGACATTATTCACGATTGCCAAAAGTTGGAAACAACCCAGGTGCCCATCAACAGATGAATGGATAAACAAACTGTGACCTATTCACACGATGGAATATTATGCAGATGTAAGAAGAAATGAAGTCATCCAGCATATGACAACATGTATGAACCTGGAGGACATTATGTTGAGTGAAGCAAGCCATGCACAAAAGCACAAATACTGTATGATTGCATTACTATGAACCAAATGTATTGTGTAACATATTGTATGATTCAAAAAATTTTATATGTATCCAGTACCAAAAACAAGCAATAGAAAGGAGAATAAAATTGCTATTTTTCTTTTTAAAAAATTATTTGGATAAATGATGTGCTTTCATTTATTATTATTAAAAATTGAAACATTTGTATATTTTGGTACTTTATTACCATAGTAACAATACTTTTCTTGAAATACCATAGTTGAAAACCATTAATCTAATTCAATTTCCTACCAATCTTAGCGGTTCTGCCATGGAGATACACGACATGATTACACAGCCTGTGGTCATAAAGTCCCAGGACCACCGTAAATTAAACCATGGACTATAGTTAATAAGTATAATTATAAAAATGTGCTATCAGTTGTAGCAAATGTTCTACACCAATGCAAGATGTTAATAATAGGGTGGTGTGTGGGAATTCTGTATTTTATGCATGATTGTTCTGTAAACACACAACTTCCCTAAAAAAGGGCCTTCCACGGGCCCTTTCTTAATCCCCTTGCCTTAGTGTCTGCAAAGCACCCCTGCTGTTGAATAACTAAAGCCTCTCCTTCAAGTGTTAAACACTGTCTAGACTCTTCTCTGATTATGTTTATCCCATCTTAGTTGATAATCTCATCTGCCTGCCCTAAATGTAATTGTGACCTGAGATCCAGACTTTGGCCTCCATCTCTTTTCTCTTGATGCTTGCTCCTTTAGGGCCATCCTCCTTAACTAAGCCCACTAATCGGTATTCCCTCCCTGGCCTTTGCTCTGAAGCTTAATCTGACTTCTGTGTCTGTCCTCTGAACATTTCTATGTGAAAGTCGTTCCATTGCCTTAAATTCTATGCATTTAAAATGAAGCTTTATATCCCTTACCATATCACCAAATTCTGAAGTTCCCCCTCCTGATTCTTAAGCTTCTCTATATGATATTGCCTTTTATTATTCCCGGAACACATGAGGCATTTAAAATTGCTTATTCAATGTTGTCCCATTTTAGACTGTAAGAAATTCAAAGATGCAGGTTTTGTCTTACTTATCTGTGTGTTTTCAACCTCTAAGCCCAGCCCTGGGCAAATAGCAGATGAACGATAAATGTGTTTGCCTGTGAGGGGGAGGGGGGAATATTAATGAATCCTCCAGAAATCTAGGCTTGAAACACTCAGTGTCCACATTTGACCCATCCCTCTCTTCAAACCCATATTCAATCAGCCACAAGATTTGTTAACTTTCTTCCTTTATAGCTTCTCATACTGAAGCAGGCAGGTAAGCTAGGGAATCAATAGACAGATCTGGAACCTGGCAGAGAGTCCACATGGACAGCAATAACCCCCAAGATGGCCACTGGAAGGCCCCCCACACACACAAGATTCTGACATTCAGAACAAAGACTTCTTCTGGAACCCAAGAGAAACCCCAGATATTCCCCCAAGGACTTTATCATTGAGCCCTCATAAGGGATTGATGGGTGGGGTAATCAATCAAAACAGCAAACAGCTATAACTCCTCCTATCCCATTAGCAAAGGGGTGGAATAATTGATGGTTCAAAAATCAGGTGTGTGCCCTGAACTCTGACCCCGACGCTGGCTGCCTTCTCCCCTGTTTACATCACTATGCAAATAAACTCAGGGATTTATAATCTATAAGGGGACATTACAGTCTATAAATCAACCTGCTTTATCACTTTTCAATCCCTTTCTCTCTATCTAGGACCCCTGATCTGTTATTTTCTCCCATTTCTTGTCCCTCCCGCCTGAATAAATTACTGGCCTAACTCACCCAATGTGCTCTTGAAATTCATTTCTGCAGCATAGTCAAGAACCTAGACAAAATCTGGTAACAATATGTCTACCTTCTCTCCATTGTGAAAGGCCACCACTTTATAGGTACTTTTCAAAGTCATTGTTTACCCTACTGCGAGACAAGTCATTTAAAAACCTCATGCCCTGGCTGACGGTCAACATGGCCGACCTACAGATGGCCGACAGACAACAGGGTCGACAGTCAACATGGCCGACAACATGGTCGGGAAACCCTTCCAAGATCTTGACCTCGACCTTGAGGTCCCAGTTGGGACACTTTCTGGACCAAGTGGAGGCCCAGGATATTGCAAACAGGACTCACCATTGGTGGGGTAATCAATAATAGCTGTGGCCCCTCCCCTTAGCATTAGAAAGGGGAGAAATAATTAATAGTTTAGGAACTGACCACTCAAGCAAAAACTCATTGTCTCTGCCTAGAGGAGCCCACACCAAATCTCGGTGCATACTTCTATCCTTCTCTCCCATTTCTTAGCAAGCCCTATTCTTTTCCCCCAATCTCCCAATAAATTCTTTTCAATGGCCTAACTAAACTGGCTTGGTCGTAAATTTTTTTATGCAACACAGCCAAGAACCTAGAGGAATCCAACACTTTCCCAGCTTCAAGCAGACCTTCTATGTAGCCTGATGACTAGTTTATAAGAAATTATACATACTCAGATATTAATGGCATTTTATTGTTCAGTGACTAGATTATGGATTATTTTTCATTTCCTTTTAATTTTTTATATTTTTATAATTTCTATAAGATGAACTTTTATGATTTTATAATTACTAGGGAAAAATGAGAAAAGCTTGAAAAATCAAATTTACAAGGAAATTTTTCTTTGCCCTATCTTCCTGTTCCCTGGCATCAAGCTACCATTGTGCTTTCTGGGCATCAACGTCTTTTGCTAAAAGCATGTATTAGGCCAGTGTTTTTCAAACTGCATTCCATGGAACTCTCGAGTACCATAAAGGGACTTCAGAGTTTCTCCAAGTAACTAATTTGCATTTAATTTTTAACTTACTTTAACCATTGTTTTAAAACTATAATTTAAAAGCAGAAAGCACTCTCAAATTATACACCAAATTTCAACACAGCCGAGGATAAAGACATTTTATCTTGTGATGCCAAGTTAACACATTTTTTGCAAACCTCAATATAATGTTCCTTCTTCCAACTGTTTAAAGAATATCCTGAAATTGTAAGGTTAACTTTAAGGAAAGTAAACTATCACCTTTTGCAACTACTTAATTGAGTGAATTAGCCTTTAGATATTGTACATTCAAAACCAAATATGGGAATAATCTTGATGTAGGGACCATATAAAACTACAACTCATCTCAACATCAAACCCAGTGTTCACCTGAATAGTCTCATTGCTTTGCTAACCCATTATAAAATATTAAAACATTTTATTACAGAAAAAAATCATATCCTTATGCAAAACCTTTAATGGCTCTGAATTGCATGAGGAAGATGTATAAACTCAGTAGTCTAGCTTTCTTTGCCTTGATGATCTGGTCTTAATCTTTCTCCCCAGCTTTATTTCTATTCAAGTTTCTCATTTTTTATCTGCTCTAACCAATCTGGTTTATTCATTTTCCATGAGTTTAAACCCCATGTCTTCTGAGAAGCCTTCATAGCCCACCTTCTTTGAACACTTAAGCTTTTATTGTCTATATCATTCATTGGGTAATTAATCATGTAATGCTTTTTATCTCCAGGGCTGCTATTGTCTTAAGCAGCTATTTATCTTTCCTAATATTATATTTACCTATTCACTAATTTATGCCTTGTCTCTACAACTCACCAAGGGCAGAGCCCCTGACTTATAATTCTTTGCATTCCCCGTAGTATTTAGAACGGCATCTTACGCACAGTAGGCATTTAATAAATATGTTATTTCTTCTCCCCCATCGTTCAAAGTCTAGTTAAATGCCACCTCATTTATAAACCTTTCCCTGGGGACTCCAGCACACATTCATTTTCCTTCCTCCAAGTTCCCTTGCATTTACTGTCTGTTTTGCTCAATGCATGTGCTATGGGTTATAATATTATTTGTGGCATCTTATGTATAAAATATATTCAGCCTTCTAAATAGTCAAATGTTCCTACAGAACAGGGCCGTTGTCTTATAACTCTTATTTATTCTTCTCAGGGCCAGGCACGGGATAAGTTCTCAATAAATATTTACTCACTGATTGAAAATGACCCTGGCATTAGATACGATGCACCACTAAGACTTGAATTGGATATAAGTATTATCACAGCTTGCTATGGTTTAATTTGAGTAAGTACCTACAATATCACATAAATATTCTGTGCCTTTGTTTCTACTGCAATGAAGAAACATCAAGCCACTTGCCTGTGATCTACCTGACAAGTTGGAAACAGGCAAATAAACAATCATAGTACCTGGGGTTGGCTTATAGGGTCTTTTACCTGCTGATAATTGCTCCTCTAGATACCAGGTATTCAAAAAGCAAACATGTTGGCTAACAGGAAATAATGTCTAATCCTCAAACCCCATTGATTTTGTTTGATCATAGACTTATTCATTCATTCATTCATTCATTCATTCATTCACTACAGACACCATGTCAGCATTATAAACAAAGGTGAACAAAGTAGAAATGGGGGAAACGGACTTGACCCAGTGGTTAGGGCATCCGTCTACCACATGGGAGGTCCGCAGTTCAAACCCCGGGCCTCCTTGACCCGTGTGGAGCTGGCCCATGCGCAGTGCTGATGCGCGCAAGGAGTGCCCTGCCACGCAGGGGTGTCCCCCGCATAGGGGAGCCCCACGCGCAAGGAGTGCGCCCCATAAGGAGAGCCACCCAGCGTGAAAGAAAGTGCAGCCTGCCCAGGAATGGCGCCGCCCACACTTCCCGTGCAGCTGATGACAACAGAAGCGGACAAAGAAACAAGACGCAGCAAATAGACACAGAGAACAGACCAGACTCCTGGGGGAGGGAATTAAATAAATAAATAAATCTTAAAAAAAAAAAAAAGGTAGAAATGGTCCTTGCCCTGGAGGAGGAGGAAGACTAAACATATAACCACAAATAAATAGTAACAAATATCATGAAGGAAAACAATTGAAAGACTGCTTTGCTCTAGGTAGTTAGGGTTGGATTCTCAAGAAAGCAATTTAAACCAAGGTGTGAAGGATGAAAAAGAGCCAGTTAAGTGAAGGGCTGAGGAAACAGCATTCCAGGCAAAGAGGTGCACGTGCAAAGGCCCTGAGGAGGGTTTAAAGACTGAAGAGAGGCACTGTGGCTGGGCATAGTGAGTGAAGCTTCATGAGGAGCAGACGTGTGAGACATTAGACAGACTATACCCTCTAATCCCACCTGAGCCCAGTCCCCCAGCTACGTGCAGGATCCTGAGGGCAGGCACAGAGCTCTGTGGACTGCAGCTGATAACAGAAGCAGCTTGAGGCAGAGAAAGACAGGGGACTGTGTGACAGAGACCTGAGCTAACCTCCCAGGTCTATTTCTAGACAGCTGTGGGACTGTAAATACTTCATTTCACCTTTCAGGGTCCATTTCATTGTCTGAAATAAATCATTCATTCATTCAATTCAATAGCTATAAATTGAGCACCTAGAGTATATTCAGTATACAGGCAATACCAAGGGAAAAACAAAAAAGACAAAATCCTGCCTTCATGGAGCTTATATTCTAGTGGGAGCAGGAAGACACACACACACAAACACACATATACACACACTATTATAAGTAGAGAAGAGGTGGGATAGCACTAGGGTATAGTTGAGAAAAACCTCATGGAGAAGATCACAAATGAGCAAAGACTTGGAAAAGGTGAGAATGTAGGCCAAGTAGAAATCTGGGGAAAGAGAGTCCCAGGCAGAGGGAAGGCCCTGGGTCACGAATGTGCCTGTTATGTTTAAGAAACCACAAGGAGGCCGCTGTGGCTGAAGCAGAGTGAACAAAGAAGAGAATAATATGAGCAATCATAAATGATCTTAAAATTATCTTTCCACCAGCAATTTAGTGGTAGCAAGCTAATCTGCAAAGTGGATTATCCTCAGATGAATGACTGAAATTGACATGCTGGGGCAAAATATGTGAAATTTTCTGAGTCACAGGCTCACCTGATTCAGTGAATCAACCAGTCTCACCCAAGAGCAGGTGCTAAAGGACAAAGAGAATGTAATGAAGAGGCTGGGACACAGGCCATCAGCAGTAGAGGGCTCCAGTAGAAGAAGATGGTGGGTGACCAACAGTGAGTGATTACAGTGGGGGGTAAGGGATGGGGAAAGCATGGAGTTAAAATACACAAGTCCATGGAAACCAATATGATGGTTTCTCAGAAAATTAAATATAAGTTTACCAGATGGCCTGAAAAGTCCATTTCTAGGCATATAACCAAAATGAAAACAGGGTCTCAGATCCTTGCACTCCTTTGTTTATAACAGCATTATTCACAATTGCCAAAAGGTGGGAACAACCCAAGTGTCCATCAACGAATGGATAAACAAAATGTGGTACATACACACGATGGAATATTCAGCCATAAGGACGAAGCTCTGAGACGTGCTGCAGCATAGAAGAACCCTGAAAACCTTCTGCTCAGTGAAATAGGCAAGACACATAAGGACAAATAGTGCATGATGTCACTTATAAGAGCTATCTAGAAATAGAAAATCTGCAGAGACAGAAAGTAGATTAGGGATTACCAGGGGATGGGGGAGCAGGGGAAAGAGGAGTGTACGTTTTTTCAAAAAAATACAAATACACACACACGCACACACAAATCTAAGAATGGAAGAAACACAGAGCCTCCCAGGAGGGACCACAATTAAGGCCTAGTGAACTGCAAGTCCTCGCAAATGGTGAAGACAACTACCTACAGCCAGGACGGCCTCCAGAAAGTAAGTTTAGAGACTTTACAGCGATTGGGAAAAGAAACAAAATAGAAAGATGAAAGGAAGTGAACAAGCTCCCAGTAGAAGGAACTCTTGGCCAGGAAGCAAATCAACGTGGAGATTGAGGCCGGGTCTAGCGAAGGCTGCCTTCCTTGAACACCTCCTCTGTGCCCAGCACGGCTAGGTGTTTTAGGATATAGTTTCATTCAATCAGGACAGCCCTAGGAACTTGGCATTATCTTCCCCTTGCCACACAGATGGGGGATTTGCTGGTTGTTCTCACCAGTCTCCTCTGAGGCTGAGCTTCCAGGCCTGTGTCCATGGCACGGCATTGTGCTGCAGACTAATTACGGATACGGAGGAATATGCTCCCTCAGCTGTTGGGGTGGCCCAGCCATGGGGACCCCCTTCAGTCTATCATGGTATGTCATATAAGTAGTATCACTTTTTACACGACTTGAAAAATATTGGGAATCATTTTAAGGTTTTTAAAAACAGGTGACATGCAATTATATCTAACCGCTGAGCTGCGTCTGTTTTCCAGGGCTGGAGAGAAGGGTCTGTTTTCTGAACACCTGATGGCTGTAGATTTACCAGTTTAGAGGCTCTAGGTCTGAGCAATGAGAAAGCAGGTGAGTGATTTAGAGGCCTGCAGGGATGGGATCAGATGTGGGGATGAGATAGGCCTAGAAACCTCAGCCAGGGCATCTGAGCACCACAGGAAGCAGGGAGGAGAGAAGAGATGCTATTGAACAGAGGATGAGAAGGCTTGGGAAAGAAGACCTGTTTGTGGATGCTTATGAGGTTATCCCTGTGGAGGTCTGCCACGTAAAACCCTCCTGCCTTTCTCTACAGATCTTCAGTAAATGCTCTGTGGAGTCACTGGTTGAGGTGGGGGAAGAAGAGGTAGTGAATCCTATGGGGTGGTTGGAGAAAAAGTCAGCTGCCCAGACCAGCAGAGTGAGGCCATCTGCCTACATACAGGTGGAAAAACCGAAGCCCAGAGAGTGGACTTCATCTCCCCCAGAGTCACACAGGAGCAAGCTACTCAGATCTTTCAGCTTCCAAAGCCAGGGTTTGTCCCACTTCTCTGCACTCTGTCCCTGGGCCATTTAAATTGGTAATTTGGCAGTTAATCCAAAAATTCTGGCCTTGAGGTGTGTGTTTTTTGTTTTGTTTTGTTTTTGTTCCTGACCAACCAAAGACCACTGGCTAAATGCAACATTTGCACATGCTTTTTTTTTTGTTTATTGTTTTGTTTTGTTTTTTTGCTATTTCAACACAGAATAAGTTGAAAACAGATAAGGAAGTAAAAGGCACACATAAGCTTATGAGAATATAATTGGAGCTAGGGAGAGCACCAATATAGTTGTGGAGAAATGAAAAAGATGTGATGCTCAGTTCCTATAAATCATAGGAGAGTAAGAAAATGCAGTCTTCAATTGTCTTTCATTTAAATAAGGAGGAAAGCAAAAGTGGTTCACAGGAAAGTGTTCAGAGGATTTGAGAAAAGAGAGTTCAGAGGATCTGGGAAAAGAGTGCTCTGGTAAATCAGAAAACATGTAGTTCCAGGAATAAAATATTTAGTGATATAAACAAGTTATGATTTTCATTTCTTCTTTTTAAATTTGGCTTCCCTAAAATAATGCCCAAAGGGTGGGCACTTAGAGGAATGAATCGGAGCCTGGAGACGGATGCTTTCTGGCATGCTCCTGTCCTCCAGCTTCTCGGGGACAGGGCCCATGCATCATCTGAGTAGCAAAGAGCCTGTCGGAGGTAGCAGTTTCTGTAGCTGCTGGCGGAGATATTTTTCTTTCTGTTTTGCTTACAAAGAGGCACGAGAAAGGATTGGGCCTTGTGAGAAGAGCCTGCCTCTTCAGCAGTGTGCCTTAAGCTTTGTCCTCTTCTAGGATTTGAAAAATCAAAAGACCCTCTTCACCATAAAAAGGCACAGAGGCACAAACACAGGGAGTCAGCATGGAATGCAGCGGGGCAGGGGGACGGGGCAGCAGGGTCTAGAAGACCTCAGATGCTGATGACAGAATCTGGACCAGATCCCTGGACTACCCAGGTCCCTGGACCACCCAGATCAAAGAAACCTGGGGTGCTCATTTAAAATGCAGGCAGATTTACTGAACTGGAATCTTTGGGGGTGTGTTTCCAGAACCTGCATTTTATCACACCCTCCAGGTGATCATTACACAGGCTAAAGTTTGAGAACCTTGCCCTAGCAGGTCTATGAATTCCAGGCTTAAAACTCCTGATTCTAGAGCCACCTAAGAATGCTTGTTAAATATGCTGATTTTCAGGACTCCTCTTCAGAAACTGGTAGAAGAGGTCTTGGATGGGTACAGAAACTGGTGGAACAGTGTATCAGTCAGTCAAAGGGGTGCTGATGCAAAATACCAGAAATTGGTTGGTTTTTATAAAGGATATTTATTTGGGGTAGAAGCTTACAATTACTAGGCCATAAAGCATAAGTTGCTTCCCTCACCAAAGTCTATTGCCATGTTTTGGAGCAAGATGGCTGGCGATGTCTGCCAGGGTTCAGGCTTCCTGGGTTCCTCTCTTCCAGGGCTCATTTCTCTCCAGGCTCAGCTCCTCTCTTTTCTCCACAAGGTCAGCTGTAGGCCCTCTAGGCTTTGCCGCTCTCCACAAGGCCAACTGTAGACTATCAGGCAACCAGCTCTGTCTCTCTCCCCGGGGCTCAATTCTCTCTGGGCTCGGCTGCTCTGCTCCTCTGTGTGCTTACTTCAGTGGGCAGGGACTCAACACCCTACAGACATGGCCCAGTCAACGCCCTAATCATAATTTAATCAAGTAAACTTCTGAATCCAATATAATCTAATATGCCCAGAGGAAAAGACCAGGTCACAAACATAATCCAGTATCTACTTTTGGAATTTATAAATAATGCCAAACTGCTACAAATAGGTGTTGGGTGGGCGCAGGAATCTGCATCTTAAAGAACCACCAGGAGATTCAGGTGCAGGGAGTCCAACGCTACACTTTGAACACAGTCCTGGAAGAACATCTCTGGAGAGATTGGTTTTGGAGCTCTCCACCCCGTTTTGGTGTCCCTCTCAAGTTGAGGTGACTCTTCAATACCCAGGCTTCTGCCATTATCATACCATATTTAAATAACCCATCAAGAAACACCCCTTTTCCATATCCCATTGGCTGGTAGCCTGACCCAGCCGAAAGTTACAATGACCCATAAAAGGGTAATGTTTTGCCATATCAAGTAATATAATTTCAAATATATTTATATTTGGCAGGTCCTCTGATATCTCAAGCCCTAGCAGGGACCAATGGTGACATTTTTAGGTACTATCAGAGGTAGAAAACATGGTGGTTGAGTACTACAGCTATCCACCTGTGGCTCTGACTTCTTTAGCCACTACTGCAGTGCTTGAAACATATTCAGTCTCAATAATTGAATTATTTTTTAAATTTTATTGTGGTAACATACATGTAAAATTTACCTTTTTAAAGTGTACTTCTCAGTAGCACTAATTACATACATAATGTTGTGCTACCTTCACTACCATAAATTACCAAAATTTTTCATCTCTGCAATCAGTACTTTCCTTGTCAAACCCTAAAAATAAAATAGTATTTATAAATTTCAATCACTGTGTTTTGATCCTCAGACTCATTGAGCATGGGTAGGCACCCACCCATGTAACTGTTCTTTTTTTTATTTCTTTTTTAAGACCTTTATATAAGGTTCTGCATCTGGATATGTCTGGGGAAGCAGGACCACGTGATCAAAGCTCTACCCAGAGTGGAAGACATTCTTCTCCTCCCAAACCCACCTCAGCAACAAGTCAGTCTCTGGTCATTCAGAAGCAAGCAGTCCCCAGGGATTTAGTCCTCTTTCTACTTCCTTTCCTCAAGAGAGAGATTGTTGGAAGAAAAAAGGGGTGAAAGCTACCACCCCGAATAATTTTTGAGCGATATATTGGTCTGGCCAGATTTTGTGCTCCAACCTGAGCAGCTGGAAGGACTGCATGGGAATAAGGAGCTTCAGAAAAGCGATTGGTCTCAAGAAAGTTTCCTTGGAAACTTGGGTCTAAATGGGCTTGGATAAGAACCCAGCCTCATTGATTAAACACTGCCTGAAAGACCATAGAGTAATGATAAATTGCCAAGGAGCCCATTTGGGGGTAAGAGCCTAAATGGTGTCACAGGGTTTGGGGGGAAGGACCTGTCTTCCTTTACAGCTCTATTAATGATCTGGAAGTGGTTAGAAATGGTTTGTTCATGCCCAATTGGGAGCTAGTACAAGCAAAGAACAGTGGAATAATGACACAGATAGACTAAACAAAGTGGAAAATAGCCCTATGACAATCAACTTAGAAAATAAACTTTAACATTTTTTATTTAAATAGGGAGAGAAAGGGAAGCAAGAGAATTGAAGAGCAAATACATAATGGATATAACAAACCTGAAAATATTCAGACATCAAAATAGCTGTGGGCAAGCCCTTTAGAGTATTGGACAGCCAGTAGTCAGAATGATTTTAGGAGTCCATATGGGAGGGTAGAAATAAGTTAAAGGGCATCCCCTACCTGCATAACTCCAATGCTGGCCCTAGCAATCCCATAGACTCTCTCTGTGGAATTCCTGATTGTGCCCCAGAGGAGAGTCCGGATGAAGACTGAGACCACCTTGTGACAATAGTTCTGTGGTTGGGGTGTAGGCTCCTGACATTTGCAAACTAAAGGAGGGATCATTGCAGGAAGATAAGGAATTGGGAAATCAATAGCTGTCTGGTGGATAGGGAGCACACGCTAGCTAAAGCTAAAATGTTTTAGACCTATGGAGAAAATGGAACTAGGTAAGGCACCCAGCCCTGGATGGAGAACGTTCTCATTCTTAAGGGGACTCGTGTTCTGCAGAGAAAACTGGAGGACACGCTGGCATCTGAAGGAAAGCACAAGTAGGCTTTAAACTGAAATTTGGGGGGTGGAGGGTATTGGTGGAAAATAGCTGGGTAAAATCATAATACCAAATACAGAAGAAAAGTCATAAATGAGAGATTCAGGAATGCTCAGGATAAGCTAAGATGACTTCACATGCCTCTCAGGACTCCACATGTCTATGTTTCAATATACAGACTCAGGTCAAAAGACAAGGGGCCTTAAAATTTACCACCAAGAAGTGTTACAGCATAGAATGATTGAAACTGGTATGGGCAGTTGAATGACAAGTGTATTGGAGTGAGAATCAGGAGAACTGGGGTCTTTGAATCCTGCCTCTGCCCCTAATATAAACATGGCCATATAAGCTAACTCTTATGACAAATAAGTCCCAAAATTTCAGTAGTTTACTACAATCAATTTCTTTCTTTCTCACATTTAGTCCAAAATGGTGTTTCTGACCTATCTTTCAGAAAAGCGTACCTAAGCCCTTCCATCTTCTGCCTCTGCCAATTTTAGCCCAAGTCTCCAAGGCTACTCTGCCCATTTGCCTTGAGCTATGAGGTGAGGAAAGCACTTGGAGGATCCTGCCTGGGAAGTGGTCATGGACAAAGCCTGGAAGTGGAGCACACCGCATTGGCTAGAATCTGGTCACATGACCACCTCCCACCCACCCCTCCCATCAGGAGAGGCTGGGAAGCATAGTCTAGTTTTGTGTGCAGGGAGAAAAGGGACTCGTTAGCTGAAGTACTAACCAGTCTCTCTGCCCCAGTTCTCTTCCATCAAAAGGTCTGCAGCACCTGTTCTGGAAAGGTCAGAATAAGAATGGCTTAGTCCCTTTGGGAACAGCTAAAGGCCATTAGCCAAGAGAAATGAGTCAGGGAGGATAGGAAGAGATTAATGTGCAAAGATATATAAGATCACTGTACATGGAGTTGAGAAACTGAGTACACGTATGCCAGAGGACAAGGGAGGGAATACAATTATATCCATATCTGTGCTGGTCTGGAGCTGCATACACCCCCAGAAAAACATGTTCTTAAACTTAATCCATTCCTGTGGGAATGAACCCACTGTAAGTAGGACCTTTTGATGAGGTTATTTCAGTTAAGGTTTGGGCCCAGAGGGGTCTTAATCCTATTACTAGAGTTCTCTCTAAGCAGAATGAAACTCACACAGATGGAGAGAAAATCACAAGTGGTGAGAAGCTGAAATTCAGAACCCAGAAGAGAACTGAGGGGCCAGGAGAAGTCACAGTATGTATTGCCATGTGAGAGAGGAACCAAGGACCAAGGATCACCAGCAGCCAGCTTTCGGGAGGAAAGTATCACCTTGATTTGGACTTTCTCTTAGCCTTAAAACTATGAGCCGATAAATTCCCATTGTTTAAGCCAGCCCACTCTATGGCATTGTTTGAGCAGCCAAGGAAACTGAAACAGTATAAGAGGTTGTTAAGACATTAAAAAACCCTCCATTCAAAGGGGACACTGGGAAAGGTCCAAACTAGAAGCTTGAGTTTGCAGCTGAGAACACTGCTTCCACTGGAAATAAGAAAATTTTCCAGGGGTAAGGGAAACTCTTATTCTAAGACATTTATGTTGGATGCAGAAAAGAAATAATATGCTAAAGCCCAAATCAAAAACACATGGTTTGACCCAGGTTTTTTCAATTGGGGAATTACTTGACTGAAAAGTCTTCAGAGGGAAGTGGTTGTGACTCAATCAGTTGGGCCCCCATCTACCAAATGGGCAGCTCTGGGTTCACCTCCCGGGGCCTCCTTGTGAAGGCAAAGCTGGCTCATGCACCACGGAGAGCTGGTGCAGCAAGATGACACAATAAAAGGGAGACAAGCAGATACAGAAAAAATGCACAGCGAATAGACACAGAGAAGAGAGCAAAAGAAAAGGAACAAGCCGCAAGGGGGGGAATGAATAAATTAATAAACCTTTTTTAAAAAAATCTTGAGATTTCATTTCATTAAATATATATGTAAACTATAATGTCAAAATAATAGTTATATTAACACTGTGCTCCAAGAAAATCCAGATGACATCCACCTGACAGACCACTCTGTGTTCCAACATTGGGTCAGGTTATTAAGTACCTACTACGTGCCAGGCACACTATGGGGGATAGAATACATCATGTGAGGAATGATAAAGCTTTCCTTAAGCCTTTTCCTAAGCTTAACATTCTCCTGAAATTCCACCCGTAGAATAAATCTTTGAGTAAAGTCTTATCTCCCCACAGTTCTCTGGATGGAGTTATCAGTCCTGAAAACCTTAGCATGAATTGATTGGTTTATCAGATCATGTCAAACTTGAAAACAAGCCAGCAAGGTTTGAATTGAGAAGTGGGGTGGGGTGGGGTGGGGTGGGGGTGGTTGGACTGCTCAGAAAGGATCTGTGGTGAGGGGCCTTGAGAATCTGGACCCCAAATGACCCCACACCTGGAGGAGGAGAAGCCAAAGGGAGAGTGTGAGGATGTCAAAGCAAACCTTGCCGACTTCACGATTTTGCCATCTGGAGTGCTGAAATTTCAGGTGCAAGCAATTCGGAGAATCACGGCAAAGCTCGTTTTAGCGCTGTTGCCATAATGCCTGTCTTGCCTCGGTTTACTTACTAAGCTATTTGTCTCAGAACAACAGGAGGCAGGAAACGCTACAAGTTATTTATATAATATGTTTTCATAATTACTTTCCCCCTTCTACCTGCAATCTGTTCTCTCATTTGTAAGGAGAAAAAGAAAACAAACCTCTCCCTTTATCTTCACAGCAGGTGCAGCCCTGGCCCAGCCTCCTCCCTGGCCGGAGTTGGGTGCTTTGTTTGCAGATGAGCTTAAGCTGCGCGGCTGTGGGTATTGTGAATTCCGAAGAGGCCTTCGGTTTTGAATCTCAGTGCCAGAGCCCAGTCTGGCTCAGCTCAAACAACAGAGACCTGAGATGGAGTTCAGCTGTCAGGACACAAGATGACAAGGCTGGACAGGCGGGCAGGGACCCAACACAGACCTTACATCAAGCATTATGCTCTAAGCGGTGTTTCCCACGTTTTCTTGGTCATGAGACTCAACCAAGATGTTCACTTACGGTATTGATCCTGAGGCTCCTCCCCGACCTGAAGAGAACCTTCGAAGGAAGGGACCTGTGGAGCTGTAGTCTAGCCACCATCCCAGGTGATTCTGATGATCAGAGAGGCCCTGGGAACGAATCCATGGGCCGCAGACTCGAAGCAGCTGTGGGAGGCCCTCAGCTTTTGTGGTTCCTAAGCATCAGCTGAGAAGGTGGAAGGACTGGGGTCTGTTTCAATAATGCAGGAGAAAATCCCATGAGAGGCCTGAACTGAGACAAAACTAGTGGGAGATGGAGAAGTACACGGGCATTCGAGTCAACAGGCCTTGGTAAATGAGCAGGCAGCTCTCCGAGGTGCGTGGCTCACTCTTGAGGAAAAGTCTTGATCTACTGGGCTCATTAGAAGAAGAACCTGTGGGAAGCAAAAGGCTTCATGGTACTTGGCTGATGGCCTAAATGTGCTGAAACATGTCTTTTACTTTCTGACCCATTTCCTGACACTGCTGTCTCTGGTTTCTGGTTGGAACCATTGTGCTCTCTGCAAGTTTCTAGGCATCCTGACCTGACCCTACCTCAGGCCTTCTCTCTGCCCTCCAGGCTGCGACTGCTCCATCACGGGGCTTCCCTAGCCTCCAGGGTCTGGGCCTCTGGGAGGACCGTGGGAAATCGGTTGTGATAACTCCCTAGGTGTCCCAGTGCTGGGGGTGGGTGGGAGGGACGGTGCTGCATGGAGGGCACCTAAGTCCTTTCGCCCCACCCACGCCCTCTTTACAAGTTCAGAGGCACCCATGTTACCTGCCTCCCAAAGCAGCTGTGTCCCTGGGCTGCCCGCCTCATCAACTCTCTCACTTCCAATCTCCTCCCAAGCATCTCTTGTTTCCCGTGCCCACGCCTCATAACTTTTTGTTATGCGACTGAATGTTTTAATTAAATCACCATACAAAGCCTCTGTGAGGTTCTTTTCCTTAAATCCCACGTTCACTGGCCACCATCTGTGATATTTAAGCCTCCCAGCTCTCCACTCGGCCACCAGCGGTGGTCCCACAGGGGGACCTGGCCTTCCAGGTGGTTGGCTCGGCTGGGGCCCTACCAGCTGGGGTTTCCTCCCATTACAACGCTTTGCATTTATGTCTGCAGAGAGGGCAGGTGAAAAACCAAGGAATTTCCATCCTAGAGCACAGAGCATGGAGAGACGGCGGGGGCCTTTTCTCCGGCATTTGCCTTTTCTGGTTTTTGTTACTCTGGCTGCCGTTCTTCCTTTCCACTTACCCTGAGCTGGCAGTGGGGTGAAGAGTGGATCGAGGCGGGGATATTTCAGTACTCAGAGAAGCTGCACGAGGGTTAAGTGCTCAGGGCTATGAAAAGAACGGGCAGGGCGGCAAGGGGGCAGCGTGGGTGGGGGTCGTGGACAACCTGCAGCAGGGGCACCGCTCTCCCCGTTCCCTGTGGAAGACGTGACGTGGGCAAAGCAGCGGCTGCTTAGTACCCTGACAGCAAACCATTCTGGAAGGAAGACTGAGGGCTCCAGGCCGTGCCATGGTGCCGTGGCCACAGCAGGCCCCTACCCTGCTGCCTTGGGGGCCGTGCCTGAACTTCCCTGCCATCCTCCAAGGCTCTGAAAGCTGTCACAGTCATGTCTCAGGGTCCCTCCCAGCACACTCAGCCCTCCTCCTGCTATGGACACAATTTGGCAGTGACCCTTTCCTATAAGCCAAAAAAGAAAAAAAAATTCATTTATAAAACGAGAGATAAGGGCCTTCTCTTTCTGTCTTCTTCCCACTCATTTTTCTTCCATGTCTCAGATAAGGCAGGCTGAGTTGTTTTAATTATGTCTTCAGTGTGAAGAGAATACCAACTCTTCCTTTATGCAATGCCCAGAGTCCCCTTTGGGGCCGCTGAGCTTTCTCAAGGGGCTGTTTTCTTGGAAAGAAAAGACGCAGTTTTCCTCTTGCCGGGAATGTTGCCTCCAACCTCATTCAAAGGCCAGCTTCAAAGCCTGAAGGGGCCCTGGTGGTGAGGGCCCAATGCTGTTTCTGAAGGGAAGGCTCGACTGCAGGTGGAAACTCAGCTCTTCTAGAGCTCAGGCTGAGACGGCCACCCAAAGGAACGTGAGCATGGCGAGACATCACCTGCCGTGGGACCCTGGTCCTGCCAGGGCAGCTTGTGTTAATCCATGCACTGCATTGCTACAACACTCAACACTGTCACAGCGCTTCCACCTGCTTCGGGCTGAGATAGGAGGGCAGGTATAATTACCTCTGTGGAGAAACTGAGGCACAGAAAGATGAAGTGACACATCCACTCTTCCAGCAAGGATCAGCATGAGCCAGTAATCAAGATCAGGCTTAGATAAAGTAGATACAAGCCCAGGTACTGGTTCTCCTGAGGGCTAGAGAGACCCACAGGTTCTATGGTTATGGCAGATGGCTCTGGAGTTCAGGGCCATGTCAGTTGGCCCTACTTTGGAGTTTGTGTTCCTGAGTGTGATGGAGTTGGACTCAGATGTGACCTTTCTACACATGCCTCCTCTGTTACTTTTATCAGAACTGTGGTTGGTGCTAGGGTTGGTGTGTAGTCAGGAGACCTGAATCCCTGGACTGTCC
The DNA here is from genome assembly GCF_030445035.2 of Dasypus novemcinctus. Classification (NCBI taxonomy): domain Eukaryota; kingdom Metazoa; phylum Chordata; class Mammalia; order Cingulata; family Dasypodidae; genus Dasypus; species Dasypus novemcinctus. The sequence continues at coordinate 35,177,859 of NC_080692.1, read as the reverse complement.
ATGTAACAGCCAGGCCCTGAGCCTCAGCAGACTTGAAACTCCTACCCTCTGGTTTATTGGACTTACCCCGGCCAGCTAACAGGGAGGTGAAGAAGATCAACCACCACACCAGGGAGCCAAGAATGCCTACAACTGCAAGCAAGAGAATTGCATCCTTCATCCATATGGAATCTAAGCCCCCTCTCAATATAGAGATGGAGTGGACATAATCATCCCAGGGTCCACAGGATGGAGGAATAGAGTATGGATTAGAGTGGACTTACTGATATTCTACTATGGAACTATTGTGATTAGTAATGGAAAAAATTGTAGTATTGAGTGGAAAAAGTGGCCATGGTAGCTGTGGAGGGTAGGGAGAGGGAAGAAGAGGTATGATGTGGGGCATTTTCAGGACTTGGAGTTGTCCTGGGTGGTGCTGCAGGAACAGTTGCTGAACATTGTATGTCCTGCCATGACATACTGGGTGGACTGGGGGAAAGTGTAAACCACAACATAAACCATTATCCATGTGGTGCAGCAGTGCTCCAAAATGTATTTACCAAATGCAATGAATGTCCCATGATGATGAAAGAGGTTGTTGATGTGGGAGGAGTTGGGGGGGGGAGGGGTAATGGGGACTTCATATTTAATGTAACATTTTTTTAAAAAAAGATCAGGTTAGAAGTAGCCTTCTGAATTCCTCTCTGCTTCTGCAGCCACCACAGCTAGGTGCTAAAGACCCAAATCCTCTGGCATGAAACCTTTGGCTTGCCTTTCCCTCCTCCCGCTCCTTTTGTCTGCCTCTGCCTCCAGGGTTGTCTTTCTCACGCACCCATTCCCGCACATCTTGCTCCACCACCGTGTAGACCCTCAGGACCTCAGCACTGGGGAGAACATCCTAACTGCTTGGCTACCTCTGGGAGCCCCTTGCCTGGACTGCACTCCCAATGCAACTGGGAGATTCATGTTCCTAAAGCACACTTCCCTACCTTCAGTGGCTCTGTCTTTCCTAAATAATAAAATCCCAATCCCCATCACCTGATGGTCAAGGCTACCATGGCCTGGCCCTACCTGATGGCCCAGCCTGGCCTCTAGTTTAGCCACCAGATGAGCCTGCTTCAACTAGACCACCTGCCCTTCTTGTTTTTCTTCCAACAGGTGCCCATCCCTGCCTCAGGTTGGTGTTTATGTGTGCTGGTGAAAAGTATAAAAGTCCCATCGAATCCCTGCTTTGCCTCATAATGGCTGTGTAAGTTGGGTTCTTAGACTTTCTAAGCCTCCAATTTTGCACCTGCCAAGTGGGGATGATAATAGTGGCTGCTTATTGTGATATAGTCAAGATCGGTGCTTCTCACAGCCCTTACCCACAGGAAGCACTTGGTCAATATTAGTGTTGGGGAAAAATAGGTGCTTACTGGGACACAGAGACTGATACAACTATAGACAAAGGAAGGCTTTCTTGAGAAGCTCTCCCCATGGAGGGGGTCTGAAGAACAGACTTCAGCCCCCCCACCAGCATGGTGGGGGTCTGAAGAGAGACTTCAGCCCACTCCTGGAAGGGGGGATTTGAATTTATACAGAACTTTCCTAGGCAGGGAAATGATAGTTGGTGGGAAGGGGTTGAGGGTCCGAGTGAGGGACAGGAACCAAAAGGAAGCCCTAGAGGTGAAAATTTTCCCGGATAATGACTAGAGGATAGTGGGTTAGGGAGTTAGGGTTCCTTAGAATGCTGCAGGAGCAGGTGTTCCTTTGATCTGTAGAGATTTTTATCTCCCCCTGATACACAGGTAGGGAAGGTTTCCATTTCCTTTTACTCCCGTCTCTACGTGGTTTCTTTATTTAACCTGTGGGGAAGTGCCGTGCCCTTGGACACTTAGGCTTATGGGGGATGGGGTTAGCCTTTCCCCAGTGCATATCAGGGGAAACTGAGCTACAGCTTGTTACTTATTGCACACCTCTAACAATTAGTCACTTTGATTATCCACTTCAACTTTCCCTATGCAGCTGCCCTGCCCAAAATGCCCTGTTTCTTCTACTTGTCTTAATTCTATCTCAATTTGCCCCTAAAGATTTCCCTGAAAGTTCAGTAATAACGATAACAGTAATAGTAATCATAGCCAGCACTTACATAGCCTTTCTCACATGTCAGGCACTGTTACATTGTCACATGTGCTTTGGCAATATTAACCCATTTATTCTTCAGAATAATATAATATTATTGTTATGTTTCTTGTAATGTGAAGAAATGGGACTCAGAGACTTAACACCTTCCTAAATTCACCCAACTAGGAAGTGCTGGGACCACATAGTCTGGAGCTAGCCTGCAAGCTCAGAAACTCTCTCCCCCCAGAGCTTCCCTGAGCACCCAGGTTTGCCATCTCCTCCTGGCTTTAGTGAGGGCCAGGGCCAGACCCCAACACGTTGCCTTTCACATGGCAGATGCTCAGGAGTGAAGTTTCTGCTGGTGACAAGGTGGCTCCAGTACGGCCCTTCCACTAGAGGCAGGGCCCCGCTGGGCCAGCTCTGGATTAGCTTCCTACTGCTGCTGCATCAAATTGCCGCAACCAGCGATGGCCAACAATGCAGGTTTATCCTCTGACAGTCCTGCAGATTTAAAGTCCCTGGGTTAAAATCAAGGTGTCAGCATGACTGAGTTCCTTTCCGGAGGCTGGAAGGGAGCATCGTTTCCCTGCCTTTTCCAGCTTCGAGAGGCCATCGTTTGCCGTGGCTCAGGGACCCTCCACTTCAGGAACAGCGGGGCAAGTACTTCTCCCATTGCCTCACCCTGACCTCCTCGTCCACTTTAAGGACTCCCGTGATTCCACTGGGCTACCCAGATAACCTAAATAATCTCCCCTCCTTCAGGCCACCTTAGTTCCATGTGCAACCTTAATTCCCCTTTGCTATGTAACCCGGCGTATTCACTGGTCCCGGCAATCAGGATGTGGACATATTTGGGGGAAACGCGGGGAAAGGACATTATTCTGCCCACCACAACCCCATGTGTAATTCACAGTAAAGCAATACCTGATCAGAAAATAAGCATAAAGAAATCCAACAAAATGCTGGGTATTGTTAGATCACCACCCCTGTGACTTTTTGAAAAAATGAAATAAAATCTTTTTGTGAAAATCCTTGGCTGCTCCTGCTTTGCCCGGGCTCTGCGTGTGCACCTGCTCCGGCTGCTGAGGGGACGGCTGAAGGGCTGAGGACACGGCACCCATCGTGCTCCCGCCCCCTGCCTCACCTAGTCCCTCGAGAAGAGCAGAGGGCTCTGGAGAAGATGTGAAAAGCAGATGTAAAGGAAGAAAAAATAATACAAGAAAGGAAAGGATGGATTTAGGCCCACCACCAAAAGGAGGCAAGGGAGCATCTTTGCCTACTGTCATCGCCGGCTGAGGGGCAGGTGGGTCTCGGTGGGAACCATCAAAACCTGGAAACGAAGTTCTAACAAGCCAGTGGCAGCAGAGAGACGGTGACTGGTGGGATGAACCAGCAGAGAAGATCAAACCCAAGTCCTAGTCACATTAAAAGCTTCTCAGTTTTAATCGCAATTAAATATTTTTAAAATGTAAATGGAATAAATTGAACTTGACTTCCCCATTTTCTCCAGATCCTGTAATTATGCTCAAGGCCTGTCTTGAAAGGATGCCTGAGGGTGATGGATTAACTCTGAAATAAATCAAATTCCCCTTGCCACAGAGTTAGGGAAATACAATCAGCATTCTCCCCTGCCTCTGGGGATGGAGGAGGTGGAAAGCCTGCTCCCGAGCCATTCCAGGCTAGGAACAGCCTGAGGAGTGAGCTAATGTAGTGTCATCAACCAAACCCCATCAGGGCGATAAACCTCTGCTGCCACCGTGCAGGGGGTGAATGAGCCCGGGCACCGTTTCCACCGAGCCGCCGCCTCTTGCCAAGGCTCCCTCCCAGTAAATATCTAGCTAGCGAGCGCTTGGAAATGAGCTGGGCGGGATGCCAGCCAGACTCCCAGCTTGCCAGGGTGGGAGGTGCCGAGGGTCAGGCACCTGCTCCCCCGCGCCCGCTGGAGCGGGGCGCCCTCGCAGCTCCTGCCGACTGGCGCGCTCCCTGGGCGGGCTCCAGCCGGAGCCAGCGCGCCGTCTGCTGCCAGGCCTGGGTCAGCGGCAGGGTCCTCTGAGCCAGATGATGCGAGAGGAGGCCCTGGACCGGGGGACCCGCATGGAGCCGCAGACCCCCTCTCGGTGTCAAGGACGCGACTGTGCGATCGTCCGACTGATGGTTTGTGAGCTGTGAGAATGTCCCCTTCAAGACACAGGACTTGGGCCAGGGAAATCGAAATCAGTACAGGTCTCCGGCACTTAAAAGCTCACGATTTACGTCTATCTTCCACTCTCCACATCTCCCACCACGATCTCTTCACTTCCACCCTCCATTCACATGGATGTTTAATTTACCGGTACCACCGCCGGCAGGGTTTGCACGCATGTGGGAAGCAGAGCCATACACTAAAGGGACAGAGGACAGCACACGATGGCCAGGAAAGCTCGTTCTGGCCAGCAGGGCCAAACTGAGAGCAGCGTTTCATACCCAGCTACCTATGAGGATATTTTTACAATATCCACATCAACCATATAATGTCTTGACTCGTCTCATTGTGGTGTTGGAATTAGACCAAGCCCAGCATCCCATTTCTGGAGTGCTTCCTTTATCTGGAACCCTATCCTGGTTCTCCAGAGCTTTCTCACATACTTGCTTAGCCTGCCTTTGAGTCTAAGCCAAGTCTACCGCGGCTGGCTAAGACAGACTTCATACATTAAAGCGGTCTCCTTTGTGACTCCTGAAATTTCCCATCTCCAAGTCTTCCATCTGCCTCAGTGGAGAGTGTTTCAAGTTATTAAACTCAGTTTTTCTCGGCTAGCTTATTCTAACTCGCTCCAGCTTCTTAGCTTGATGTTCTTAGCAAAATCCTAATGAGATCTGACCAGGACACTGAGAATAGAAGATCACCTCCTCAGCTCCAGGCCCTCTACCTCTATTATTACAGCCCTAGATCCAGTTTGCATTACTGGAGAACTCATGACAGAATTGCATTTTCTATTGATACAAACTGCTAAGCCTCTTCACATGAGTTTCTGCTAAGCCATATCATCTTTCATGTAGTCATGCTATTAGGCACATTTGCTAAATATAATTTTGCATGATCCCACTCTTAAATACAGCCTTTCAAAAATCTCTACATCTAAATCTCTCTATAAATGTGTAGATATGTGTGTGTGTGTGTGTGTGTGTGTGTATTAATTTAGAGTAGAGGTCTTAGCCAGGAGTCCATGGACCCCCAAGGGGTCGGTGGAAAGATTTCAGGGGGTCCATGAGCTTGAGTTGAAAATTCAAAAACTTATTATTCTTGTGGGGATGTGTTGGTGTGAGCGTAATTTTTTAACTAATACTCAGTATAGTGTGGACTTAGTAAGGGGTCTGTGGTTTTCACCTGACTGGCAAAAGGGTCCACAAAGCAAAAAAGTTTAAGAACTCCTGATTTAGAGAAAGAGAGTGTTCTACTCATATCTTCTGAAAAATCTACATTTCCATTTAAGTCAAGGATCGTAAGTCTTGTTAGAGCAGAATGAAGGCAGATCACTACAGACCATGTTTCTTCAATTCCTTAAACAGTACCTTTGGGGCTAAGATATGCATCCAGGTACCAATATGTGTATCTATCCACGTATCCTGCTCATGTTTCTCTCTTGTCCACACCTAGAACATGAGCGTCTTTGTCACTTACCTGCTGAAGTCCACATTCTATGTGATGAAGTTACCAGTCTAATAGGATCTACCAGATCTAATAGGACTGTGGGTAGCTGGCTCTGACTTACCCTCTGTAGACCCGCACTGGATCCAAGTAACCCTAAGGACTTTTTCTAAGTGCTCCTAAACAAGCCCTTCAATAACCTGGTGGGATTTGGGCTGTGCTTTATGCCAAGTTTACAGGTCTACAGTTTGTAGAATCTGCCTTTATTGGCACTTTGAAAATCAGAATCCTGTCTAGGGACAGATATTACTAAAAGGACCAGTGTTTGTTGACATCTCTTGACACTGCAGCCTGTGCCCTGGCTAATCAGATACCTTGGCTGAAACTTAGAGAGGATGCTACAATTTGCCTCTTTGCTTCTAGGCTGCCGGCAGCCTTTTAAGACATAGACCTGCCCTTTCCTCAGGAATCTAGCCTTCCTCCAAGTTGGATGTTATCCATCAACCTCCCATACAAGCCCCCAAAAGCCTCAGTGAAGCACATACTGGGAATAAGGTAGGACTGTCACACCATGCCTAGGGGTTGCACCATGGCATCTGGATGGGTATAGGGCAAAGCAAAGCCCCAAAGTAGCCTAGGGTCTGGCATTTGCCATCACCCATCAGAGCTTCTGCCATGTTTCCTCTCTTGTCCAATGCTGACTACAACCCCAGCTCCAAGGCCTGGGGTCTGTGTCCTCAACAGTATCCTAGTGTGTCCAGATCACCTGTCGGGAAGATGAGGCAGTAAGGAGTATTGAGGTGGGGCAAGAACCATGAAATAATGGGAAAGGGGTGAGGGGAACTGACTACCCCAGAAAGAAAATGACACTTGGAACTTCCTAGGAAAGGCTTTAATGAGGATAATACCAGCTCCACCTCCCCTCTAGGGAAATGAGTCAATGTTTGTGCACTAGAAGGGGAAGGTTGGTATTGGATGGGTGGGGGTGGCAAAGAAGGGATAAGTGGAAAGAATGTTCCCAGAATTTTAAAGCCTTGGGACAATTATCTGACTGCTTTAGGAAAAGTTTGTAAAGAAAGGGGCAGAGGACAAAAGGGCTTGCCAACTGCTTCTGAGAAAAACAAGAAGCAACAGCAAAACCACAAGGAGAATCTTACTCTTTCCTCTACCTCTCTTTACAGGACAAATTTCACTGTTCCTGACCCTCACGTGATTATAACAGTCACTTGGGGCTGTTGTTAAAACAGATCGTGAGCAGTATTTCTCAACCTTGGTTGTACATTAGAATCACCCAGGGAGCTTTTAAAAGTGCTGATGCTTAAGCCACACCCCAGACTAACTAAAGCAGAACCTCTGGGGCTGGGGACCCAGGCATCCATGGTTTTTATTTTTAATTTTTTTTTAACTCTTTTATTGAAATATATCACTCATACATAAACATATATAAACAATAAATGTATCATAGTTGTGAACTTACAAAACAAACATATAACATCAAACAAACATATATAACATCTCACCCCACCACCAATAACTTGCATTGTTTTTAAACCTTTTTAACTAATGATTAAAGACTCAAAATATTACTGTCAAAATATTACTACTAAACAAAAATAGTTTTCCCCAAACCAATCCGATTATTATCTTTATATCATTTATATACGAACATACATAAACAATTAAGTGTATAGTAAAAGTTGTGAACTTACAAAGCAAACATGCGTAACATCAGACAGGGGTCCCACACATCAACCTCCACCAACACCTTGCATTGTCATGAGACATCATGGTTTTTAAAACTCCCTGGGTAATTTCAGTGTTCAGCCAAGGCTGAGAATCACTATTCCTGAGTCTGTCTGTCTGTCTCTCTCTCTCTCTCTGCCTCACACACACACACACACACAAAACAAAAGAATCAGGCTTTCTAGGCATATAGCCTAGAAATTAGTATTTTTAACAAGTGCCCTGTGCAATTATAATGATTAAATAAGCTAGGGAATGCTGCCCTGTTGAGAACACTTTCTCCTTTTAAGGTGCCCTTAATAGTCTTCATTTAAACTTTGTTCCATTTGCCAAAAATTAGAGGTGAGAAGGGTGGAGTACCTCATTGAAGACAGTAGGTGAGGGGGAGGCCTCAGGAATTCTGGAAGGGTAATTACTTGGGAGCCTGACAAACTGACAAATGAAGCAATTTCCATCTCAAGCAGAAAACCGAGATGAGATCAGATGCATTTCCCAGCAACGGGAGGAGACTCACGGTCCAGGCCAGCTACAGAGCTGCTCTGGGAAGATGCCCACAGGCCTGTCCTGCCCACTGCAGGGCCTGGGGACAGAGGACAAATGAAGGCTCCAGCCCACAGCCCATGCGCCTTCAGCCTACACCATGCAGGTCCACACGTGCATGCCTGTAGACACGCAGCCCCAGACAGAGAGGCCATCCCACCCCCAAAGAGCCATTCCACAAACCCAGGTGCAAACACCAGCGGCGTGGTTCATCCCCAAGAGAACTGACCTGAGAAGCCTGCAAAAGCTCTAGAGTGGGCTTGAGACTATTTGGGCAGGGAATTCTGGATTCCAGGTACAGAGTATGCCGTAGAGAAGGACAATGGGCCTGGGCCCTGGGTGCATACATCCTTTGGCCCCACAGATTCTCTCTCTGTGGGGAAAGACAAAGCTAGAGGAGGGCTAGAGTGGGACCTTCTAGTCATGGGCCCAGGACAGGGGACTGGTTGCCCAGGTCGAGGAAGAGCACCGCCAATGCTCGCTAGAAAGGAAGTCCCTGTGCCGAGACTCAGCGCGGTTTCCTGGCAGGACCTCCACCAGAGCTTTTGGTATAACTCCTTCTTCTCATCATATATGTCACAGAAGAATGCCAAGCTGAGCTCCTCTCATAATTGTATCAATTGATAATGCCCCACCTATTCTGGGTGGATCAACTTTCTCATTATGGCTATTTTTTCTCCCCCAACCCTTTTAAACAGTATCCTCTAGATGCTTGCATTTCCCTCTTGTGTCCCTTATCCAAGCTGTGACCATACTGCTCCTGTTTCCCTCTGCAAACTGTCCACCTGCCTCGCTCTTCCTCCACTGGCAGACCTCCCCTGTCTCTGAGTGTCCTTCAGTCCTCAGAGGCAACTAGGAGCCTCAAGGCTCTTAGATAAACCTACATCCCTCCTTACCTTTCTTACTAATATTAGGCCTCATCTCCACTCCCCTGACCTACTCTCTTTACCTTTGCCCCATCATATGAGAGGAGACTACCAGACAATATGTCTGCTGACTCTGATTTAAAAAAAACGAGATTATACGTCCAGATTACTGTCATCTTCAAACTAGTGACCTGGGAAGAGGGCACACTTATTTCAATAACATTTTCATTGCCCCAAATGTTATTGCAGCTTGTCTTTTGAAATTGCCTTTGGAAAATGCAGCATGTACTTTTGAATATCCTATCCTATAAAGGCCCTGTTTTTGTTCATGAATCTAATGTTTTTGCAGCAGCCCTCTATTTCCTTTGTAATAGAATTACTAAATGAAGTAAAGTAAGCTCTAGGTAATCAAATTAAGAATAAAAAAATGAAGAGTGAGTTTGAGGGATTTATCCTAAGGAAATAATCCTGGATGTGTAAAAAGATTAATTGACATGGATATCCATATTTTTTTTTAGTAGGTACGGTTATTGAACCCATGTCTTCCATACATGGAGAGCAGGAACTCAACCTCTGAGCTACATTCACTCCCAGAAAAGCCGAGCCGCGACAAGGGGTGGTGGAGATTTTGGCTGTGTCAACTCCCCAGTGAGAATTATGTTTTTTTTATTTGTTTGGATTTTTAGGAGGTACAGGGATGGAACCCAGTACCTCAGACCTGTGAAGCAAGTGCTCAACCACTTGAGCTATATCCGCTCCCCCATATTTTTTTAAAACTAGATGTACCCTAAATTTCCAACTATTAAGGATTTGATAAACATAGTAAGTTCATATAAAGAATACTTTTAGCCATCAAACGTGATGTTGTGAAAGACCATGAAATGCCAGTAAATGTAATGTAATAGAAAAATATACACATATATACATACATGCATACAGGTTGGAGGCAAGTGTATTTGTATATAAAATATTAGAAGTATCTGTATCAAATGCTAACAATGGTAGTTTCTGAATGGTGCTTATTTTCTTCTTTCTACATTTTAGCATTTTCTAAATTTTCTACATTCTACAACTGACATGAATTAATTTTTAAACTGAAATAAATTTAAATATAAGCTTGGACTTCCACTTCTGGAAAGCTGAAGTAGATATACTTTTCCCTATTCCTCCAAATCCAGTTAAAGTCCCAGGGGCCATTGTATGAAAACAAAAAAAGAAGACTCTGACAAGTGGAAAGAAGAAAGCAGACCAGCTAGTTAACTCAGAACTCAAGGAACAAATGATGGTGAATTCCATGACCATTTAACTATTCTTTTTTCATCATATATCCTAGGCTTGGAGCTGAGAAGATAGTACCTAGAAATACCAATGGGAACAGACCAAAAAAAAACCTCCCCCCACACACACACCTGCCAAAAGCAAAAAAACAAACAAAAACCTTTTTCTCTTTAGACAAAAACAAAAGGAAAAAGGCAGCCTACCAAAATGGAAATCTTTTAGAGAAACACTACAGAAAAATTGTAGCTCCCACCCACACCCACACTACCAAAGGTAATGTGAAGAGAAGACTTTCAACCTATTGAGGCTGTAATTTGGTGCCTCAGCACTCTTTGCAGGATGGTGTCATAGAAAGCCAGGTAGGGTGTGGGGACATTTATCCATGCTGGCTGGTAGTGAGGCACCCTCCCACCACAGTGTCAGTTGAGACTGGGAGTGAAGCCTGGACTGCACCACCAATCATCAGTAGTGAGATGCCCCCTCTTCCTCTCTGCTGGGATGATATCAGAAGAGATACCTAGTATAGAGTCTAGTGGAGAGTCAGGATGTTCACCATTGCCCAGTAGTAATGAGACCAATCTCAATGCAGTGAGATCATTTGGGGAGCAGAAACTCACACCTCTGCCCAATATTAATGAGAAGCACCTTCTCTCCAATATCAATGATGGCAGTACCTGTAATTCTATCTAGAAGTAATGAGGTAACATTCTCCCCATTTCTCTGCCAAGATGGTATCAGAAAAAGCCAGATAAAAGAGAATGTTTAAATAAAATCCAGAGTCTCATAACATATGAAAATGACCAAATTTCAATTTTTAAAAATTACTTGTAACAAGAATCAGGAAGATATCAAATTAAATGAGAAAAAAAGATGACAGGAATGTTAGAATAATCTGGCAAAGATTTTAAAGCAGCCGTGATAAAAATTATTCAACAAGCAATTTCAAGCATGTTTGAAACAAATACAGAAAGAGAAAACCTCAACGAAGAAATTTTAAAAAGCTCAGCAAAGAAGTAGAAGATATAAGGAAAAGCCAAATGGGAATTTTAGAACTGAAAAATAAAATAGCCAAGCTACAAAACTCAGTACATGAAATCAACAGCAGAATGGAAGGAAAAGAGGAAAGAATCTTTGAACTGGAAGACAAAATAATAGAAATTGCCCATTCCGAACAAGAGAGAAAAATTATAGTGGGGAAAAAATAAACAAAGCCCCAGGAACTAATAGGACTATAACAAAGGGTCTAAAATTTATGTCATTGGAGGTCTGGAAGGAGAGGGGAAAGTACTCAAAGAAGTAATGACTGAAAACTTTACAAATTAGGCATGAGATATAAACCTGCAGATTAAAGGAGCTGAGCAAACACCAAACAGGATAAATCCAAAGAAAGCTATGTCAAGACATACCATAATTAAACTTCTGAAAACGAAATACACATTTTTACAAATCTTGAAATCAGCCAGAGAAAAATGACACTTAACCTACAGGTAAAAAACAATTCAAATAACAGCAGATTACTCTTCAGAAACAATGGAAGTCAGAAGAAAATGGCACAATATTTTATTTTAATTTTATTTACAAACACTTCATATCCACCAAACATATATTTCCCCCCACTTCTGCCCCATCCCCTAAAACCACTAATCTACTTTGTCTCTAAGAATTTGCTATTTCTAGATATATTTTATAAGTAACATACTTACTTGTCCTTATATGCCTGGCTTATTTCACTAATAATTAAGTTTTCAAGGTTCTGCCATATTGAAGCATGTCTCAGAACTTTATTCTTTTTTATGGCTGAATAATATTGCATTGCATGTATGTATCACATTTTTGTTATCCTTGTAGTTGTTAATGGGCACTTGGGTTGTTTCTACCTCTTAATTATTGTGAATGATGCTGCAATAAACATTGGTGTACAATATCTGTTTGAGACCCTGTTTTCACTTTCTTTGGATACACCCAGAAGTGGAATTGTCAAGCTATATTATAATTTTATATTTAACTTTTGGAAGAACCACATTTCTTTCCACACATTTTTAAAAAGTTGAAGGAAAAGAACTGTCAACCCAGAATCATACCCAGCAAAAACATTCTCCATTCCTGAAAGAGGAATCAAGAAACTAATAGAGGAAAGAAAAACAAGACAATTTGTCACCAGCAGACCTACTCTAAAGAATGCCTAAAGTAACTTATCAAAACAGAATTGAAATAATAAAAGAAACTTGCAGCATCAGCAAGGAAGAAGCCAGTAAGCAAAAATATGGGTAAAAACAATAGATTTTCCTTTTTATCTTGAATTGTCTAAATTCTGTTAGATGATTGAAGCAAAAATTGTAACACTGATGGAGTTTTTTAAATATATAGAAGACAGTTAAGATGATTTATCATAATGGGGTGAGTAAAGGGATGTAAATGGAAGGTTTCTAAACATGACTCAAGCTGATAAAATGATAATACCAATAGACTATGATAACATATACATATATATATATATATAATGTAATATCCAGAGCAACCACTAAAAAATACAAAGGGATAGACTTAAAAAATTATAGATAAATCAAAATGCAATTCTAAATAATACTCAAGTAACTGAAAGGAATCCAGGAAAAAGAAGAGAAGTAAAAACCAGAGAGCAAAAATAAATAAAATGGCAGGCTTTAAGCTAACATTAAAAGACAGAGATTGGCAGATTCAATTGAAAATGTGACCTGATTATATGTTGTCTATAAGAGACTCATATCAAATATGACAATATAGGGAGGTTGAGAGTAAATGGATGGATATGTCAGGCAAACATTAATTTTAAAATAGCAGGAGGAAGCAGATGTAGCTCAGTGACTGAGTGGCTGCTTCCCAAGTACAAGGTCCTTGGTTCAATTCCCAGTACCTCCAAAAAAAAAAAAAGAAAGGAAAAAAAGATTGCAGAAATGCCTTTATTTGTATCCAACAAAGTAGACTTCAGAGCAAGGTAAATTAGTAGAGACAGAGAGAATTATTATATAATGACAAAATAATCAATCTACCAAGAATACATAGAAATCCTAAATGTTTATGCACCAAACAACAGAGCTGCAAAATATACAAAGCAAAAACTGATAGAATTGAAAGGATAAACAAATACACAATTATGACTGGAGATGTCAACACCTCTTGCCCAACAATTGATATAGTAACTAGACAGAAAATCAGTAAGGATAGAGGAACTCAAAACACCATCCATCAACAGAATCTACTAGATATTTATAAAACATTCTACCCAACAAGAGCAGGATATACATTTTATCAAGTGTCTATGAAACAAACCAGATCTTATCTTGGGCAATAAAACAAACCTCAACAAATTTAAAAGAATTGAAATCATGCAGAGTTTGTTCTCTGACCACATTGAGATAAAACTAGAAATTAATAACAGAAAGATAACAAGAAACTCTCCAAAAGTTTGGAAAGTAAAAAAAAAAAAAACCACTTATAAATAATTTATAGATTTAAGAACAGATCTCAAAGAAAAATTTAAAAACATATATTGATCCAAATGAAAATGAAAATACAACATATCAAAATTTGTGGGATGCAACAAAAGAGGTATTAGGAGGGAAACTTATAACACTAATGCATACATTAGATAAGAGGAAATATTTCAGATAAATAATTTCAACTCCCCCTTGAGAACTTAGGAAAAGAAAAGCAAAATAAACCCAAAACACAGAAGGAAAGAAGGAATGATAAGAGGAGTAATTAATGAACTTGAATGCAGAAAACAATGGAGAAAGTCAATTCAACAAAATATTGACTTATGAAAAGACTGATCAAATTGACAAACCTCTAGTAAGAAAAAAAAGGGGAAGACACAAATTACCAATATCAGGAATGAGACAAAGATTTAGATGAGATAGACCACACCTCATCCAATATGAAATAGCTAATTTGAATATCCTTTAGCTATTAAGGAAATTTAATTTATAATTTCCAAAAAAGAAATCTACAGGCCCAGATGATTTCACTGGAGAATTCTAAATATTTAAATAAAAATGAAGACCACTTCTACACAATCTTTCCAGACAGTGGAAGAGAAAAAATAGAAGCCACAAGACTGCCCAATTCAGCATTATGCTGATAACCAAATCAGACAAAAGCAGTACACACAAAAAGAATAATACACACCAATGTCTCTCATGAACACAAATGCAAAAATCCTTAACAAAATGTTATCAAATAGAATTCAGCAATATATAAAAAGAATTATACACCATGACTAAGTGGGGTTAATTCCAGGGATGCCAGGCTGGTTCAATATTCAAAGCTCAATCAATGTAATTCACCATATTAACAAGCTAGAGAAGAAAAATCACATGATCATATTAATTAATGCTGTAAAAGCATTTGACAAAATTTCACATGCATTCATGATAAAAACGGTCAGAAAATAGGAGTAGAGGGGAACTTCCCCAACTTGATAAACAACATCTACCAAAAAAAAAAAACCTAGAGCTACTGTATTGGTCAGCCAAAGAGGTGCTGATGCAAAATACCAGAAATCTGTTGACTTTTATAAAGAGTATTTCTTTGGGGTAGAAGCTTACAGTTACAAGGCTCTAAAGAGTTCAACTCAAAGCTGCTTTCTCACCAAAGTCTGTTGCTACATGTTGAAGCAAGATGGCGAGTGATCTCTGCCTGGTCTCTCAGGCCTTCTTCCTCTAAAGGTTCCATGGGCCCAGCTTCTTCCAATCTCAACTGTAGGCTGGCAGAGGGCTTGTCTCTCAGGGCCTCCTTTTTCAGTCTGGCATAGGGCTCATTTCTTTCCAGGCAGTCTCAACTGCTCACCTTCTCAGCTGCAAACCATTAGGCAAAAGGCTCATCTCACTTCCCAGGGCTTTAGCTGTTTAAGCCTCTGTCATATGGCAGGACTGATATGACCAAGTTCTCTCCTTTTCCATGTGTCTCCTTGAGTGAGTGAGTGTCTGTTTATATCAGCCCACCAAGGCGATGGGTACTCAACCATGAGTCATGCCCTACTGATGTGGTCTAATCAAAGCCTTAATTTTAACAGGTAATTTAGTAAAGACATGTCAACTGAATCTAATGCATTCAAAGGGTATCACAACCAGAGGAACAGATCAATTTATAAATATCTTTCTCTTTTGGGGGGATTCATAAATAATATCAAATTGTCACAGTTACCATTATACTTATGAATGAAAGACTGAATGATTTCACCCCCAAATCCACAAGAAGGCAAGGATATCTGCTCCCACCACTCTTATTCAACATAGTACTGGAAGTTCTACCCAAAGCAATAAGTCAAGAAAAGGAGACAAAAGACAAAGATCAGAGAAGAAATATTTGCAGATGTCATGATTAACTATGTAGAATATCTCAAGGAATCTACCAAAAAAGGAAACTGATAGAACTAATAAATCAGTTCATCAAGGTCACAGAATACAAGATAAACATACACAATCATTTTTATTTCCATAAATTAGCATGTGGACACTAAAATTAAAAATGCAATACCATTTACCATCCAAAAAAATGAAATCCTTAGGTGTAAATATAATAAAAGATCTAGAGGACTTCTGTACTGAAAACAACCCAATACTGATTTTTTTAAAAATCAAAGATATTCTAAATAAATTCAGAGGAACACTATGTTCATGGATTGGAAGACTCACAAGAGTAAAGATGTCAATTCTCCTCAATGTGATATATAGTTTTAACACAATTCTTATGAAATCACAAGACTTGTTGTACATATATGCAGGATTATTCTACAACTCACATGGAAAGGCAAGGAAACTAGAAAAAGTAATAAATTTGTGAAAGATGAATAAAAAGGAGGAAACAGTCTACCAATTTCAAGACTTTATTTTATGTCTATAGTATTATATTGTGTGGTATAGTATTATATTTGTGGTATTGGATTGTGTGGTATTGGCAGATGCATGGACATGTATATCACAGTAAAAAAAAATGGGAAAACAAAATAGATGTATACAAACATGTCTTATTGATGCTTGGTAAAGATGCAATAGCACTATAATGGAGGAAAGATGAATCTTCTCAACAAATGATGCTGGAGCAAATGGACATCCATAGGCAAAAAAATAAAAAAATAAAAAACCTTGACCTAAGTCTCACACCTTATACTAAATTTAGTAAAAATGCATCACAGTCTTAAATGAAAAATGTAAAACTATAAAACCTTTAGGAAAAAAGGAAAAATCTTTGGGGGAGCACATGTGGCTCAAGTGGTTGAGCACCTGCTTCCCACATTAGAGGTCCCAGGCTTGGTCCCCTGTGCCTCCTAAAAAAATAAAAAACAAATAACAAGCAAACAAAGGAAAAAACCAGTTCAGGGGAGCTGATGTGGATCAGTGGTGGAACGTTGGCTTCCTACATCCAAGGTCCCGGGTTTAATCACCTGGCCCCGGTACCGCAAAAAAAATAAAAATTTAAAAACCTTTGGGGTTCTTAGAGAGCTAAGCAAAGAGTTCTTAAATTTAACACCTAAAGCATGGTCTACAAAAGGATAAATTGGACTTCAACATTAAAAACTTTTGCTCTACAGAATTCTAAGTGAAGAGGAGGAAAAGATAAGTGACAAAATGGGAGAAAATATTTGCCAACCACATATCCAACATTGGAGTAATAGCTAAAATAGTTTTTTAAAAACTCCCAAACCTCAACATTAAAAGAGCAAATAATCCAATTAGGACATAGGAAAAAGAAATGAAGAAGCATTTCCCTGAAGAAGATAGAGAGATGGTAAATAATCACATGAAAAGATGGTAAGAATCATTAGCACCAGAGAAATGCAAATTCAAACCACAATGAGATATCACTACACACCTATCACAATGGCTAAAATAGAAAATAGCGGCATCACCAAATGCTGACAAAGATGCAGAGAAACTGGATTCCTCAGGCACTGACTGTAGGATGCAAAATGGTATAGCCACTCTGGGTAACAGTTTAGCAGTTTATTATAAAACTAAAAAACAATCACCATATGACCCAGCAATTCCACTCCTGGGCATTTATTCCAGAGAAATGAAAACATGATCACACACACAAAAAAAAAAAACCTGTACCCTAATATTTATAGTAGCTTTATTCTTAATTGCAAGTCAGTTTTATTTCCCCAATTGCTATCCCATCCTCCCTAGAACATTGACCTACTTAACACTCCCAGTTGTAAATCAGAAAGACAGCAAAACATATCATTTTAAAATTCAGCCCAATGGAAATGAGTCTAAACTCACTTGCAGGAAATGAATTTTCTAATTCTAGCACAGAGGACCCTAGTAAAATTGTGAAGAAGGTAAAATTAGTATTTAAAGCTCCAAGCCTCTTCCAGGGCACTCAATGCTTCGACACGCTCCCTACTCTGCCCTTCCTAAAAATCTGCTGTGGCATTTGCCATTATTTTAGAGGCAAGCTCTAAAAAGCCTGATTATCTCCTCCTCGATATCTCTCCTGCAATGGAGACCATGTTACATGAGTAAGCTTCTTTAATCCTTACTGGCTTTACCAATCAAGAAATAGTTTCCTGATTACATCTAATTCATTCCAATCAACTCCAAACCTTGCCTCATTCCCACCTAATGCAGTCGCTCAGATTTTATAACTTCCACCAAAGACATTTTGTGGCATTAGGGTAGGGGTGGCGAGGGGAAGGCACAATCATTTAAAAGTAATTTGTAGGACTGTGATCCAGACAAGAGAGCAGAGAGTCCTTCAACCCTGCTTCTCCAAGCAAAGTGTAAGTCCAAGCCCTGGAAACAATACAAGAGGCAACCAAAGAAGAACTCTGAAAGGTAGTAAGAGGAAGGTCTGGGGCCCAAGGACTATGGCACCACACAGTGACAGGGCTTCTTACAACCCTCCACCCAAAAGAAAGTGGCAACTCAGGTCCAGCAATTCCTAACCTCCAACCTAGTAAGAGAAGGTGCCTAGGTACATTCATCCTGCCCCCTCCCCGATTGAATGGAAATCCCTTTGACAATACCCAGCGATCATGGTGCCACCAGCAAGGAGGATCAAACAGGAGTCCAGTGAAAATAGCAGCCAGGGGAAGTGCTCTCCTTCCCTGCCTGGCCTGAGATTACTTTCCCTCACTGAGAAATACTAGTAAAGCTGGGTGGTGCCAGCAAGACGGATCCTGCTACAATAAGCAGAAATGTTGGAAGCCCTTGACTCACGGGCCTGAGGCTCACTTCTTCCATCCAAAGTCACCAGGGCAGAAGGGTGGTACTGACTAGGGGTATCCTGCCACAAAAAGCACCCAACCCAGGGAGCACTCACCATCTCCCAAGGGTAGGGGGGATCCTGCCTACAGCAGGCACCCATCCGGGAAGACTCTCTCCCCATGGGCCTGAGATGCCCATTCCCCATTGAGTGACAACAGGGGGCCTGACCTGACCTGGGAGACCTCTCCTTTCCCCTCAAGTCCACCCAGCAGGCACCAGTAGGAGCCCCAGCAGCATCAGACAAACCAAGCAGATGAAATCACACGGAAAAGGCTGTAACAGTTAAACTCTCATTAGAACCACAGCCACAAAGGAGGCCAGAACCAGCACATTAAACCTAAACGTAGGATAGCCTGGTAAAATAAAAGATTTGAGTGGAACACAGAGTCTACTGATGTGATTGACAAAACATGCAGAATACAATTTAAAAAATAACCTCTAATACCAAGAACCAACAAAATCACAACTTGAATGAGAAAAGACAACCAACTGACAACAACACTGAGATTAATCAGATGTTAGAATTACCTGTCAAGGATTGTAAAGCAGCTTTCACAAAAACACTTCAACAATCAATTACAAATTCTCTTGAAACAAATGAAAAAAATAAAAAAATCTTAGTAAAATATATTAGAAGTTACAAAAAAGTACTCAATCAAAATTATAGAACTGAAAAAACATATTTTAACAAAGCATTTAAAGAACTCAGTGGACACTCAGGCCACCCAGCCCCACGAGTGTAGGGAGTGCACAGGAGCTGGGAATCAGAGCTGGAACCACTCACGCCGAAATGAGAAGAGAATAGCAGGGAAGTGGATGTGGCTCAAGCAATTGAGCCTTCTACCATTTAGGAGGTCCAGGGTTTGATACTCAGGGCTTCCTGGTGAAGGCAAGCTGGCTCGTGTGGTCATGTAGCCCACATGGTGTACTGGCCCACACGGAGTGCTGCCCTGCACAGAGAGCTGCCCCGCACAGGAGAGCCGCCCTGCACAGGAGTGCTGGCCCATGCGTGAGCTGACGCAGCAAGATGACGCAACTAAAAGGAGGCACAGAGGAGAGAGAATAAGAGAAACAGAAGACCAAGGGAGCTGAAGTGGTGCAAGAGAATGATCGCCTCTCTCACACTCCAGAAGGTCCCAGGATCAGTTCCCAGAGCCAACTATGAGAAAACAAGCAGACACAGAAGAACACACAGCGAATGGACACAGAACACAAACAACGGAGGGAGGGGGGAGAAATAAATAAATAAATCTTTAAGAAAAACTATATATAAAAAAAAGAAGAGAGTATCACAGAGAGTCTAAAAGTAAGGCTTCTTTTAAAAAAAAAACAGTGCATTTGGAAACAAAGCAATAAAAATAAGTGCTTGAAGAAAGGAAGAGATTTTTAAAAGTAAACTTTTCATGAAATCAGCTGCTTAATAAATTGAAAAAATAAAGAATGTTCATGAAAAAAAAAAGAACTCAATGGATGGGCTCAATAGTAGAGTGGAGATGACAGCTGATAGAAGCAGTAAACTTTTAGAGCAATAGAATTAACCCAATCTGAACCATAGAGAGAAAACAGGCTGGGGGAAAAAAGTAACAGAGCCTCAAGGACCTATGTGGCAAAAACAAAGTATCTATCATTTGAATCATTGGAGTCCCAAGAAAGCAGTGGCTGAGAGAGAATGCAAAGAAATAGCAGCTAAAACCCCACATTTGGCAAAAGACACAAAGTTTCAAAAGGATGAACTAATCCTAAACAGGATAACCCAAAGTAATCTAAGTCAAGAAACAGCATAAAATTTCTGAAAACTAAAGGCAAGGAAAACCTTTGAAAGCGGTCAGAGAGAAATGACAAATTACCTATAAGGGAACACCAATTCAAATGACAGATTTCACATTGGAAACCATGGAGGCCAGAAGAAAGTGACACAGCATTTTTCAAGTGCTGAAAGAAAAGAACTGCCAACTGTAAACTCTATAGCCAATGAAACTATCCTTCAAGAATGAAGGACAAATAAAGACATTTTCAGGCAAGGAAAACTAAACGAATTTGGGGCCTGCACACCTACCCTTAAAGACTGACTG
This sequence comes from Dasypus novemcinctus, assembly GCF_030445035.2. Lineage (NCBI taxonomy): Eukaryota > Metazoa > Chordata > Mammalia > Cingulata > Dasypodidae > Dasypus > Dasypus novemcinctus. Next base: position 35,157,401 of record NC_080692.1, on the reverse strand, counting down.
AAGAAAATTTTTCAAACAGAAAGGATGTGATAAAAGAGAAAAACTTGAAGCATGGGTAAGGAAGAAAGAACAAGAGAAAAATCAGAAATATGGGTACATGGAATAGACAATCCTCCTCCTTATGAGTTTTATGAAGCATTTTTGATCATCGGAACAAAATTACAACACCATATGATACTCAAGACCATGATATTTAGAAGCAAGGATGGTAAACAACTTGATACATGTACATCACTGATACAGCAATAATTTGCATGGATCTGCAAAGAATTATGATGAGTGAAAAAAAGCCAGTCTCAAAAAGTTATACCCTGTATGATTCCAGTTATATAGCATAATGACATGGCAACATTTTGGAAATGGTTAACAAACGAGTGGTTGCCATGGGTGAGGAATGGTGGGGAGGGAACTTGGGGGACAAGGGAAGGAATTATGGCTATAAAACAACAGGGTGGGTCCTGGAGCAGTGCTGGAACTGTTCAGTATCTGATTGTGTCAGTGGGTACACAACCTACATGTGATAAAATTGTATGAGACACACATAAACACACACAAATGAGGACAAGTAAAACTAGGGAAATCTGAACAAAATCTGTAGATAGCATCACTATCAACATACTGATTTTGATATGGTCCTATAGTTTTGCAAGATGTTACCATGGGGGAAAACTGGGTCAAAGGATCTGTTTGTATTATTTCATGAAACTGCATGCCAATCTATAATTACCTCAATAAACCTTCTGCTTTAAAAAAGAAAAGAAAAAAAAACCACATTTGGGCCAAAAGGGCATGATTTAAACATAGTTATAAGGTCATTGTTTCTTCAATTTCAGGAAAGATTTGGATAAACTCATCCATGCAGAGGGATAAACAAATGATAATTTTTAATATAATAGGAGCTTTTAGGGAAAGACTGATAATTTTACAGGCAATTAGACCCCAGTTTTTCTAAAGTTGACAAGACGAGTTTATTTTTGAAACAAGGACAGGAGCGGTGTGGTGAGGTGGACTGCGCGACAGGTGCGATCCTTAGAGAGAGAGAGTGCGCCTCCTTCACTCGTGTGTCCTGGACACCTCTCTCGACTCTCCCTGTTTTGAAATTTCAGTCTTCAGTGACCTAGAGATAAAGTGGCTCCTCATCCTCAAGGGAAGCAGGCACCTCCCGACCTCCCACTCGGAAGGTCAGCCTTTTCCTCTCTTTCCTGCCATGAGCATGATGGAAAAGGATAATGGGTGTGGCCTTTTTAAACTCTGCTGAAATGTTCCTATTCTCACCATTCACGGTATTTTTGGTAAATATTTATTAAGGGCCTACGATGTGCCAAGCATTTTGCTAAATGCAGGAAAGACAGCAGCGTACAACAACCTCTTCCCTTCTGGAGCTTAAATGTCCTCATCTTGAGACTGCGAAAAAGCCCCCAACCAAAACGAGTTCTGGGCTCAAACTTTGGGCAATAGTTTAATCTCTGCACTGCACTTTCTATCACATTTTGCCCAGTTTGAAAAAGGCTTTGATGTGGGGACAATTGATGGAATTTCAAAATGTTAACAGATGGAGAGGAAGGGAAGGCACAACTCTTAGGTCTTTGGTATTTTTCCCAATAAACATGGATGGATTTTAATTCGATTCAACAGCTATTCATGGATCCCAAGGCTGGGCATTGAGCTACTGGGAAGGAGGGCAGGCAGGACTGATGACTAAGACAGTTCTCTTTGGCCTCAAAATAATTAGACTGTGAACAACTAACAGTCCCACAAAGAATAATGAAATACATGTCAAAATAGAGCCATGAAATGGACTGTGAAAAACATTATCAATTTTCTAATCTGGTAATTAAGCACACATTATAGTAGTGGTAGCTTATTGAATGTCTGTGATGTACCAGACACCCTGTGCTAGACTCTGGACTTCCAGAAATAAATATTGGAGCCAGTGCATTTAATTATTTCACAGTTCAGCAGGGAGAGAAATAATTATGATTCTAGTATAAGTATGTACTATAAGAGAGATATGTACAGGGAACCAAAGAAAGAAAGGGCGAATTAGGATGCCTCGATCCATGGGGCTGAACAGGTAAGTACGAGTTTGACAGGTGGTCAAGACAAGGGTATTCCTGGTAGAGGTTTCAGCCTGTGCTAAGTGAGGGAGTGCATCCAACAATTTGACCTTTGTGGGGAAGAGTAGGCAGCTCAGTATAGCTCTGGAAGAGATTTGAAAAATAGAGGACGGTGGAATATGAGGTAGAGATACAGGGACAACCAAAATTCTGGGGGCCCTTCCATGCCATGCTTAGGAGCTTGTGCTTTACCCTGTGAGCACTGGGGATTCGTGAAGGGGTTTAGCAGAGGAGTGACAATCCTATTCAGCTTTTAAGATGGGGAGATGATGTGGAAGCAGGAGAGGAGATGAGCCAGAGCTGGAGAGACCTGATAGGAGGCATTTCCATGGTGACGATGAGAGCTTCAACTAAGGCATGGGGAGCGGGAGAAGAAGGGAGGGAGGGGGGAGACTCAAGAGCTATTGAAAAGGTTGAACACCTCGGACTTAATGACTGCTAGGACGTGGGAACTTGGGAATGATTTTGGCTGAAGACAGATGAGGTCCTGAGATTTATGGAGAGCCATGGAGTAGAGGAGAAAAGAGTCATGGAGCAAAGAAGGACCTGAATTTTAAGGAGGGTAGTGAAGGCTTGGGAGAGAGGTGAGCGAGGGGAAGGTTCTTTCATCTCCAGATTCACAGGCTGCCCCGGGGCCTGTTTCTTGCAGCCACGTGAGTGTGGGCACCTGTAAGAGCTAATCTTGGGTGTGAACAGGGCACAGCCACACAACTGCACCAGGCTCCCTGAGCTCTCTCTGTCACACTTTCTGAAGGCCCTCACTAGAACCCACTGTTGGCAGAGCACACTCAGAAGTCAAACTTGATAATTGATGCTGTAATCCCCAGGATTCCCTCATTAGCAGCTGCTAATGGCTGGTGTGTTAACAATTCAATTAGGGCTCTAATAGGCCCATTGTAAACTACATCCCTTCCAAGGGAAAGGAAGAGCTGAGGGATGGCTGAAGCCAGGAGCGAAGGCCGAGGCACCCCAGAGTCCTTCACCCCACCATCCCCAAAATCACCTAAAAAGAAAAGAGATTATTGGACTTGTTCTGTGAGAGCCATTGGAACAGAGGTCTTCTGTTCCAATGGCCCCAAAATACCAGAATTGCCACCTGCCTCCTGCAGTGTGGACAGGAACAACCTATAGGGCCCTGTCAGAACAGCCGTTGCTGGGAACACACCCAGCAGATCGCAACACCTGCCTTGGCCCCGCACGACCCCCACGTGTAACCAGGCCATTTTATCCACCCAGGAAGATAGCATAGGGAATGCGGCCAATGGTTGTTGGGCTGTCGCAGGAGTGAACCATGTTCCTGGTGCCTTGAGACCCCAAGAGGAGGTGATATGTTCTACAGAGTTCATCATAACTGTAGAATGTGGGCTGAAATCTCAGGCGGGCCCTGGTCATCATGCCCTGGTGGCACCCCTTGGTTATGTTACGTGGCTGCAGAGATTTTTTAGGGATAATAAAGGCTACTGGTCAGTCTCAAGGTCACTTGAGATAGGGAAATTACCCAGGTGGGTCTAACCCTTATCCTATGAGCCCTTTCAAAGCAGAGACTTTTCTCCAGTTGGTGGCAGAAGGGCAAGTCAGAAATTTGAAGTCTGAGAAGAATCTGATGGGAGGAGCTTCTCCACCGCTAAGATGGAGGGAGCCACATGGAAGAGCTGAGAACAGTCTCTAGGAGCTAAGAGTGCCCCACACAGCCAACAGCCAGCAACCAGGCAGGGCCTTCATTCCCACCTCCACAAGGAGCTAGATGCAGCTAACAACCCGAATGAGCTGGGAAGTGCAGTCCTCCAGGTCTCCAGCCAATGGCCGAGCTGACCAACGCCCACTTCAGCCTTGAAACCTCCCGAGCAGCAAGTCCAGCTGAGCCCAAACTGCAGAACTCTGAGACCATGAAGGGGTATTGTTCAGTCACTCAGTGTGTGGTCCTACGTTACACAGATACTAAGAAACTCACACAAGTAACACTTAGGTGTGCCTCTATTGCCTCACCTCTGAAATGAAGAGATGGGCTGGACCAGGGGTTCCCTGACCCGGCTTTGAGGAACCCGCAGGGGCTGCACAGGCTGCAGCCCCTGGCTTCAGAGAGAAACTGAAGCTTTGAATTCTGCCACGTGCAGGACTTCCCAGCAAGATTTCATTAGAAGAAGCATTTGTGTTGCCAAAATGGAATTTGAAAACCCACTCAACTGGGTGATTATTAGAGCCCCATCCAGCTTGCCCGTTCAGTGGGGCAGCAGCTGAAGCTGGAAAGAGGAGATAGGGATTTGGTAGTGAATTAGCTGGGACACTAGCCGAATCAGACATTCCCTCTCATCGAAACCATCTACTTCTACCTCTTTTGCACTACAGGCGTGAACTTCTGGGAGCTGGAGATCTACAGCAGATGCCAGTTCAAATCTTGTCTCCATATTTGTTGGGTAAACAAGTAAATCTCTTAAAATTCTCTGAGCTGCAAGTTCCTAATCTATAAAATCATGTGAATCTACTTTGTAGGGTTGTAGCATATACTAGTTATTATGGTCTAAGTTGCTGTAATGGATAGACCCCAAAATGCAATGGCTCAAGAAATATTGAAGTTTTTTTCTCTTTCATACTAGTAGCCCAAAGCAAGCCAGTTTTGGGGCCTTCTGCTCTAAACCTTCTTTTGGGGATCTAGGCATATGGTGGCTGGCATCTTCAATACCTGGGTCTCAAGATCTCTCTGGCTGTTGTCCCTGAAGCATCAGGAAGAGGGAGTGTATGGAAGAACTCCTGCACATACTTTCTGGGGCCAGTTCTGGAAGTGGCTTTCATCACTTCCACTCATGTTCTATTGGGGCAAGCTTAGTTACATGGCCAGATCTAGTTCCATAAGAAGATAGATATTAGTCCTTGGCTGGATAATTTTGTCCCAACTAAAATTCTATTACCAAAATATGGACTAGAGTGGACAAGTAATAGAAGAAATTTTAGCATCGAGGTGGAGAAAGTGGCCACAGTAGTTGCCGAGGGCAGGGAGAGGGAAGAAGAGATGTGATGTGGGGGCATTTTTTGGGATTTTGAGTTGTCCTTAATGATATTGCAGGGTCAGATGCTAGACTTTATATATCCTGCCATAATCCATTGAATGTACCGGGGGAGAGTGCAAACTACAGGGTAAACTATTATCTGTGTAGTGCAGCAGGGCCCCAAAATGTGTTCACCAAGTGCGATGAGTGTGCCACAATGATGAGGGAGGTTGTTGGTGTGGGAGGAGTGGGGGGGGATGGGGAGTATACGGGAACCTCATATTTTTTAATGTAACATTTCTTTTGTGATGTATATATCGTCAAAAAATACAACTGACAAAAATGATGTGGTGGAGGGTGGGGAGTGGGTTATATGGGAACCTCTTATGGTTTTTGTTTTTTTATGTTTTTTAATATAACATTCCTTGTGAGCTATTAACTTTAATTAAATAAATAAATAAATAAATTGCTATTACCATGTGTTTGATGGAAAATTAGCAGTGGTTTCCATCACATTATACATTGAAAAGTTCTAATATCTAGGAGGCTGGGGCCAGCATCTACCAGTAGGCTCAGCGCTGCTAATTCACTGGGTTTCCCTGTGGAGGTGGGTGATATGAGCATCATCCCATATACTCTTCTGAATTTCTCATAGCTGCTTTCAGTCCACATCTCCTAAATGCCTCTTTGGCTACACCCCCCTTCCTGGACAGAGTACACCCTTCAGCTGGAGACCCTCTAAGGACCCTCTCCCGTTTCTCACACTGTTGCCTCACCACAGACAGGCCTGTCTGGAATCCAGCCATCTGAATCCTGTCAGTCCTGTTCTCCATCACCAGAGGACTTCAGTGGGATTGTGCCAAGCAGGCTGTCAACCACAGATAAGCTTTTGGAAAAAGATGTGCCAGCTGCACAGAAAGTGCAGTTCCTTTGAATAACTTTGTTAATATTTGAAAATTAGTTCCCTTGCTCCTTATAGTGCTACTGGGTATTAGAATTCAAGAGTAAGGCAATGCCAATAGGAAATTAAAATGATGCTCTACTCATAAACTGCACAGATATGGGAGGGCAGGCCCCATTACCTATAATCCGGGGATTTCTAGAGGCTCCCACTTGCATTGGATCAGAGTTGCTTTAGGGATAGCAAAAGGAAATTTTCTTGGATTGCTCTGTTTGTTTTGTTTTGTTGCATCAAGCAACTACTGATAAAGCACATTTAAATTAAAATTCTTCAAACTCCAAACTCAGATGACATCTACTGCAAGCTGAGTCTTGCTCCTCTGGTATTACGTCCACAAGCATGTGGCACTGCATGTGCTCAATTCTAGGATGACAAGAGGCTGTCAGTTTCCACCTGGGAAGAATTTGGCTTTAGACCTGTGCATGAGAGCAGTTCCCTGTGCCACCACCAGGGCCACTAGATGAATAGCCACCAAACACCCACTTTGCTCTAAAATAGGAAGGAGTTGCCTTTCTCAGTGACCCTAGCCTCTCCCTTCCCCTCTCAAAACCTGCCATCAGGAAAGATTTATATACCTTATGTGTTGATGACCAATCAGGCCTGTTATTGCTCTGAAGGTTTCTGATATGTCAACAAATTTTCTTTAAGAAGAAGAAATGGGTAATCAATGGCAGCATTTTAGGCATCAGGGGGACAGCTGCCTTAGCCTCCCCAGCACACACACATCCCCCTCTAGATCACACAGCGGAGGTGATGGCCTTCTCTGTCTCTTCTCAGGATTGGTTCCGCAGGGTGTGGGGCAGACACCATCTTACTCTAAACGCACAACAGTGCAATTGTACTACAAGCCACTGATTACACCCTGGGGATAGAAGTGTCAGAAACAGCAGCTATGTACAGCGGGGGAAGCTAGAGAGATTGAGACGTGAGGACTTTTCTTGTTTGTTGGTCTGTTTTATGTTTATTATTGTTATTGAAATAGTGAGCATGCCCTAATAATGATCGCAGTGATGAATACCCAACTCTGTAATTATACCAAATACCACTGATTATAAAAACAAAACAAAAACCAAACCACCTTACTAGAAAGTCATCCTACTACAGTAAGGAGCGTTGAGGACTCAGCTGGTCAAGGAGAAATTAACAGGTGAAAAAAATACAGGAGGGAGTGAACGGTGGTGTTTGGGTATGAAGCAGCTTTCTGCTCCTAGTGGAGAGAGCTGAAAACCATAAATCTAGTCAAAACCCCTTGCTTTCCACATGTGGAAACCAAGGAGCCATTATGCAAAGTCATCCCAGTCAACCCCAGAGCGGGGCCAGAACCAGACCCCTGCCAGCCGAGCTCTTACTCTCCTCTGAGCGGTGCGTCTTCCAGATGGCTGAGTTCACTCAGCCTCCTTGGAGTTGACTGAAGTAAGAAAACAACATGAAAGGCCTCCACCTCTTCCATGCCATTTTGATATTGATTTCCAGTCTGTCTCCAGCATTTTCTCCCTGCCTTCCCTTCTTGTGTGATGCAGATACAGCGTGCTGCTGTCACCCTTTTCTCCTTTTCCCTTTTACTAAAAGGAATTGATTTTCCTCTTGGTGCTCATGCCACGTCCAAGCCTCAGAAACAGACAATCATTTGCTTACCTCTGGCGAGACTTGGGAATGGGGACTCCTTCCTTGGGACAGTCTGAGCGCTCTTGGATGCCTTCTGCTGGGTTACACAAGGTCCTCTCCTGAGCTTCAAGGCTCAGAGGAAGAAATGCTGGGAGGGGTCAGGGGCCAGCAACTGGAGAGAAAACTGGAACTGAGAAGGGGAAGGCAGAAAATCAAGGAAGATGTGGGGCAGCCGTGCCAGCAGATGATATGTGGCAGGTGTTAGTCTATGGCTCACACTACATTTCTGCCATTTACATAGATCTAAAAGAATTTCCAAAGAGACCTTTCATAATTCAGCATCAACCAGCTTTAAAACACGAACTTTCTTTACCTTTTAAAAGTGCTTTTATCTATCAGTCATTCTCAGAATAAGAAATCCAGGTGAGGATTCTCAACCCTATTTCGGAGCTAAAGAACTCGGGCTCAGAAGGATTACAGGTTTTGCCCAAACCTGCAGTAGCATGTCCATTCTCCTGCATCCAGCACCTTGCTATTGCAAATATTGCTCTCCCGTCACCTACCAGGTTTGATTTTTCCCGAGATGATGACAAATTAGGAGAAGTGCAAATTCCTCAAACTCCTTCAAAATCTACAAGGACACCACAGGCTGCCAGCCTCATGGGAGTTGGAAGTAGGGCTGAGAGGCTACTATTTTCAGCTGTCCTGTTTGATAATTCCCAAGTAAAGCAGAGCATCAGGGGTTCCCCAGCTTCTGTTCTGTGCATTTTCTAAGACAGCCAAAGGCACTGAACTTTGGGATTGCAAAAGTCCAGGACCCTGCCACATTTTTCTATAAGGCAATCAGGATATAAGGGATATAGGAGCAACCAGTGAGAAGAAAGGAATTAAGAAAGCAATGGGGATTTTTAATTTTTTTTATTTATTAACTTTTTTTAAAGATACATAGATCACACAAAATGTTACATTAAAAAAATGAGGTTCCCATATGTAGCAGTTTGATATGGTTATGGATTCCAAAAATAGAATTTGGATTATGTTCATCTGGTTTCTACCTGGGCATAATTACGTTATGATTAGTGCTTTGATGGGGCCACATCATTAGGGCATTGAATCCCCACCCCTTGGTGGGTGGGGACTCACAGATAAAAGGCATGGCAAAGGACAGAGTTTAGGGTTTCTGGTGTTGGAATTTTGATGTTGGAATTTGATGCTGAAGCCTTAAATTGGAGCCCTGGGAAGTAAACTCACAGAGGAAAGACAGGCAAGCCCTTGGAAGAGAGGACCTGAACCAGGAAAAGAACACAGAGGAATAGAGGTGGCTCCTTAGAAATGGCAGAAATCCCAGGGAGAGAGACAGAGCCATTCACATGATAGTCTACAGCTGACCTTGAGGAGAGAGGCAAAGTCTAGAGAGGCTCATAGTCTACAGCTGACCTTGTGTAGAAAACAGAGACACTGAGCCCAGAGGAACCCAGGAAGCCTGAACCCTCACAGATGTCAGCAGCCATCTTGCTCCAACACATGGAAATAGATTTTAGTGAGAGAAGTAACTTACACTTTATGGCCTGGTAACTGTAAACTCCTATCCCAAATAAATATCCTCTATAAAAACCAAAAAAAAAAAAGGAAAGCAATGGGGAGAGGGTATAGCTCAGTTGGTTGAGCACTTGCTTCCCATGTATGAGGTTCCTGGGTTTAATCTCTAAAGCAATGGCCAGCTCCATCTTCATAAGTACATTTGGATGCAGAAAAGAAAAAGGTGCTAGAGGCAGAGAGTTCTGCCCTTTTGCTGAGAAATGGGATTTAAGCCAAAAGAACGAATGTGTACACAGGAAATTTCTTAAAGTTCTCACTGTAATTTTCCAGTCTTGGGAGATAAGGAATTAAAAAGTAGATGGATTAAATATTGGACATCTTCCCAAAAGGATATTGTTTAGTTGTTTTTTCCCTGGGGGGGGGAGGGGGGAAGCAAAAGTCACATTAGTACTGTATTTAAGACTCAGAGAATGAGTATGTTCTGTCTTAAAATGTACCAAGAAGAAAAGATCATTTTGTAAGGATCAGCACAACCAACCAGAGAAATATTTCTATTAGCTAAACACCGACTTCTTAAATAAGATAAAGTGTGTAGCCAGTAATTATAATTAGACTCAGACTTGGTCTTAAGAAAGAAGTCTTAGGGAAAAAACCCCACTTCTGATGAAAGCCTCGGGCTAAAACCCTCATTTGCATCATCACTCAACCTACAAATTCATAGAGCAAGAGTGCTCCTGATTGGTCAGTGGGAGAGAGGGGGCGGGAGGGAGAATATGGAAACAGCCACCGTAGGAAAGCTGCTCTCCAGGTAGGGAGTTAGCATGCTCTGGGATATCTTTGTTTGGTTGCTGCTTCAAGGGTCAGCTTGACTCTGATAGTGTTCCCTATTTTAAATGGTTTTTTTTAGGAGTACGTCCTCCTAGAACATCTGGGTAACTACTCTTTCTAATCCTGGAACCAAAGGTAAGAGATTACACAAAGGGGATGGTTGTTGCTCTTTCTTCCCCCACTTCCTGTTTCCAACATCCAAATGTTTAGTCTGCTTTTTCTTCTTTGGTCTAGAGTTTAAAATGCAATTGAAGCACTGGTGGGCTAGGGAGGATTTAGGTAAACTAGTCCTTCCCTTCTCAGGCTAATCCTGAAACCACCGCGACACGCAGGGACTTCTACCTCCTCTCCTACCTCCTGAGGCCCTCCCAGGTGGCCCTAGGAGCAATTTTAGGTCCCTGGTCAGGGCCTGTGAAGACAGTTCCTTAGACCTGGAAAACTCATAGACATTTTTAACCCAAAGCCTTCACTTGGCTCAAGATGGAATGAAGCTCTCACCCCAGTTCAAATGCAGGGTGTCTGGTCTCAATTGTAGGCCCTTCCTGGTGGATTCTAACTCTAAGGACAAATCCCCTCCTCTTCCCAGTGCCTCCCTCTCCTGAGTCCACCCTTAAGTGAATTGTCCTGCAGCATGCACTCTCAGGTCTGGCTTCTGGAGCAATAAACTTTCCTCCTGAGAAGACGTAGGGATTGTCAGCCAGTGAAAGGCCCTGGAGCTCCCGATTACGGAGCAGACCCAGGTTCTATCCAGCACAAGAGATGATCCATGCCATTTTCCTCAGTGCTAGCTTCTAGCCCCTTACACTATCATTCCAGCTTTGTGCTTTCCTGTTCAATGAGAGATCTTTATGCTTTAACATTTCAATCATTGCCCCCTATCCTATGTGGCCCTAGCACTGAACAGGGAATCTGGCATCCTGAGGGCTTCTCCTAGGGCACAGGACCTCGCTGGGCCTGAGTTTCCTCATCTGTAAAATAAGGAAGCTGAGCTCTGCAATCTTGATAGTCTCTCGAGCTTTAATTTTCCTAGAAAATCAGTTGCTTCCTCCTCTGGGCCCCCATGACACATTGTCCATCCTTCTCTGTAGCCTTCTTACTTTTCACTCAGGCTTATCTCCTTCCAAACCTTTTTTCCCACTGGACCATGAGCCCCTCAAGAATAAGGACTGCACCTTAGTTATTTTTGTTTCCTCTGTACTTGAGGCAGAGAGAGGAAAAAAGAGGAGGAAGGGAAATGGATGTGGCTCAAGCAACTGAGCTCCTGTCTACCATATAAGAGGTCCATGGTTTGATACCCAGGGCCTCCTGGTGAAGGCAAGCTGGACTGTCTGGCTAGCTGGCCCACAGAGAGTGCTGCCCTGTTCAGGAGTGCTGCTGGCCCATGCAGGAGTGCTGGCCCATGCGGAGAACTGATGCAGCAAGATGACACAACAAAGAGACACAGAGGAGAGACAATAAGAGATGAAACAGACTAGGGAGCTGAGGTGGTGCAAGAGAATGGTCACCTCTCTCCCACTTCACAAGGTCCCAGGATCAGTTCCGGGAGCCGCCTAATGAGAATATAAGCAGACACAGAAGAACACACAGCGAATGGACCAGACAGCAGACAATGGAGGGAGGGGGTAGAGAAATAAATAAATAAATAAATAAATAAATAAATAAATAAATAAATCTTTTTTTTAAAAGGAGGAAAAAGGGTGGTGTAATAGCATTGTTGAGCTTTTCTTAAGTGGAATGCTCTGGCTACACATTGTGCATAAAGCATTTCTTATATACCTCATGATATAAACGTTATTGTCCCAAATATGCAGATGAAGAAGCTGAGAGATTAATTTACCCAGGTCACAGAACTAGATCAGAAATGAAATCCAGGTTGGCCCCACTTGTATAGTCCCAGGGCTGAGAAGTAGGGCTCTGCTAAAATTCCCCAGAAACCTAACAGATGCTCAATAAATACTCATTAAATGGATGTTTAAAAAGAAGAGTCTTTTGTTTGTCTTGTGGTGAGCCCCTCGTGCGCCTTTGATCCTGATCTGCGCTGAGGTGAGAAGGGGGCCAGGAAGGGATGCGGGGTCAGAGAGGAGGGCACAGAGCCCAATTTTCTTACATGGACCTAGGAATCCTCTCCTCAGGGAGGGGGCATGGCATAGCTTTTTAGGACGATGAAATACTGTCAAGGTAACTGAAGGTCTCAGGTATTTCATCCCCTGAAGAATAAGCTAAAACCCTCATTTGCATCATCACTCAACCTACAAATTCACAGAGGACACAATTGTTTCCCCAGCCCTGGAAGGTCACATTATTCTTTCTTGCTCCGGTGCCCCTCACAATTACGTGCAGGCGAGTAGGCAGAGCAATCTGTATTAAAGTCGCACAGCGTGAGCCGTTCCCAGCTCCAGAAGCCTGCGAGGTGCTTGGCCCAAGTACCACGGAGGACACTGTGGGCTCCCGTCTCGTGGGCCAGAAGGCACGGATGCTGGAACTGGAATGGATCTCTGTCTTCAGGCGCCCCCAGCCCAGCCCTGACGCGGGAGAAAGCCTCTTTGGTTCTAGTTCATTTATCTTAAGCACAACTAAATTCTAGATGCCAGCTGAGTTAATGTTTGCCTCAGGGGGAAAAGGAAAAAGAGAGGCGATCATCTGTTCCTGAGGGTGCCTCAGGATTGTGCCTGAGGCACTTAACCCCTTCAGGAGCTTCAGCAGTCTCTCTCTGCCAAGTGTCGGATCTTGCTTCAGCATGGAAGGCGGGTGGGTACTGAGGAGGAGGGCGCTCGTTTCTGTCTAGTGGTGGTTAATGCCTGTCTGCAGGCAACGGACCAAATAAATAGCACATTGCATTCATTTCTTTTTAAATAGAGCATTGCCTTCATAGCTGGTTGGGGATGGGGATTTGGTATCCCTTTATCAAACAAACAAGCAACAAATTCTAACGCTTCGGGAAGGTGGACTGTGCTCTAAAGTGTCCTGTAATTCTAAAGTGACCTATAATGACCCTCAACTCTGCCCTTTTTTTCCAGCTTCACAGTAAACTGGATTTAAGACATCCATTTGCTCAGTAAATCCTACCTGAGCGCCTGCCATGAGAGGCAGCACAGATTGGCTGAGAATAATCAGAGCCAGGCTGCTTGGGGGGGATGCCTTGCTCAGCCACCTCCTAGCTGTGTGATGTCAGGCAAGTTGCTTACATTCTCTGTGCCTCAGTTTCCTTATTTGTAAACTGGAGATAATAATAGCTCCAATCTCAGAGGGTTGTTGTGAAGATTAAATTAGCTAATATGGAAGGCACTTACCCTCAAACATAGTTGGTGCTATATGTTTACTGTAGCATGCTAAATGTTAAATCGTCACCCAGGCTATTGAGACCCATAGGATGACACGATATTTACTGAATACATCAGAGGTTTGGGGAAGTTTTACAGTATAAGGCAATGTTTATCCAAAAGTTTGATACATGTACCTCAGTTGGTAAACCAGAAGGTTTTATATAGTATAAGGAAAAACATTTTTTTTATTTTAACAGCTATCTATTTAAAATCATGTGTGTTAAGAAAAGTGAATCTATCTTTAAAATCTTTTGTTTTATGGATATCATCTGTCAGGACTAAGTTAAAAAAGAAATAGTTGATTCAGAGGACATCTAGACTCCCACAGGGTAATGGTATCTGCCTAAATCCAAAATACTCACATATCCTCCAGAAACCAAATAGATCAACAGGTTGAGCAAATATACTATACCTAAAATCTGCACCCATAGAAGCATAAGTAGGAGATGGAAAGTGGTGCAAAAAATGATAGGATTTTTGTTCAGCAACTCTTCCCTCCCTCCCTCCTACAGCTCCACATACCCGCCTCCCCATCGTTCACACTGAGCATGGTGATGTTTGGCCAATGGCACGTTAAGGGACGTGACACAGGCAGAGGTGAAATGCGCTTGCACACTTGGGCTTAGACGTCTGTCTTTTGTCCTGAGAAGAACATGCCTCATTTAGAACCTGGACCAAAGAGCAGGAGAGACATGTGAAGACCCGGATCCAACCTGCTGTTTGTAACCAAACCCAGGTGAGCCCAGCCTACATCAACTATCGGTGGGCTCTTAAAAACATAAGTGAAAAATGCATTTTTATTGTTTTATGCTCCTGAGTTTAGGGTTGTTTATTTTGCAGCAATAACTGATGGAAACAAAAGGTAATACCATAAGTTAAGAACTAAGGATGGAAAATGATGATCTTTGCTATACAGTGGCAAATTCTTTGGCAAAATATCACCTACAGTATCTGGGAAGGCAAAAAAAAATGTACCTATTGACATTTAATGTCGGATGAAAAAATTTTGAAGTAGAAAGTTGGAACTGTGAACTGGTTGCTACTCGCTGCATTTGATAAGGTACTATATGAAAGAGGTTAGGTCAGAAAAATATTAACCAATTTTAAAGCAATATTAAGAGGAAAATTATAGAGTTGGAATACAAAATTGTATATTACTAAATCAAAGATGTTGCCATTACGACACAGCCTCAGAGAAAAGGTCAAGCCCAGGTGCTTCCAGTCAAACATGACCTCAGAATAAAGATCAAATCAAGGATGTGACTATAACACTTTTGCTTATACCTCTTAAAGAGGAAGGTAAAGTTGAGTAGATCATTTGAGCTAAACAAAAGGAAACCTAGAAAAGAACATGGGGCCTTAGAAACATGCTATGTCTAAATTTCCTGTGATTCCCTCTAAAAAGGCATGTACTGGGAATAGGCCCTGTGGGTGGGCACCTATTTTTAAGTAGGACTTTGAAGGTGTTATTAGTTAAGAAGTGCCCAAACTGAGTAAGGGTGGACCTTAATCCAATGTAACCGACATCCTTCTAACCAAAGGAAATTGGACGTGGAAGGAGAAGCCACAGGGAGCAGCCAGAAGCCGGAAGTCAATGGGACCCGAAAGAGAAAGGAGACAATGCCGGATGTACATTACCATGTGATGGAAAAGCCACCTCCAGAATGCCACACTCTTCAGGGAAAAAGTGTCTCCTTGTTGACCCCTCAGTTTTGGACTTCTAGCCTCAAAACTATGAACCAATAAATTCCTGTTGTTAAGCCAACCGCCATGTGGTATTTGTTTTAGCAGCTAGGAAACTAATATAGAATGAATTTTTAAAACGTGTGTGTGACTTTTGGTTCTGATATTGATCAGAATCAAATAATAAAAAAGGAAGCAACTCCTGAAGGGTAAAGCTAAGAACAGGGATGAACAATGGACTAAAGACTACTCCCACCGGGCATGGCCAGGACCTAGTAAAGGCTATTTCTACCTCCAGTATTATGGAATCTGGCAACATTTTCCTAGGCAAATTTCAGAATTTCTCTGGATCAGTGACTGCTATGGGAATGCTGTTATGCCCTTTTCAAGAATATTTATTGCAGTTAGTTTCTGGTTCACCATTGTATCTTGGGTATGTATGGGGTGGTTGTGGCAGATAAATAGTTCAAAGGTCTCTGGACCAAGAGGAGTTACATACAGATTTTATGTAGATCATGAGATCATGGACTTAAGGCTTTATGCCATGATTTGATGAGACTTTGTGGACTCCTAGGATGGGGGTAAGTGTATTTTGACCATGGGAGGGACATGGATATTTATGAACAGTCGGGAAGACTATTTTCAGCAGATAATCACTTCCTATCTCTCCCAACTTCTAAGGAGAAAATACATGTTTATGCCCCATTAATGGTTAACTCAGTTGTATGTCTTTCTTTGTGAATGAGATGAGTTTCTAGTAGAGATTTGAAATGTGCTCTCACAGAAGAGCTTGGTTTCTTGCACTCCTATCTTTTGCCATGAAAATAACATGCCTTGAGCAGCCACTACTTCAAGGATGATAAAGGCACGTGGAGCCAACCTGATCCCAACTCACAGTTTGTAAGTAAGCCCAGTCTAGACTAGTCAAATCCCAGCAGAATCTAAGAAGGATAAGAAGAAATAAATGCTTATTGTTATATATCACCTGAGTGGTCTCTTAAACAGAAATAGCTTACTATATACAAAGGGGGCAACAAACTTCATTTTACAAATAAGTGAAAATATGAACATCTGAAATGAGCAAAAAGAGATACAGATAAAATATAGAAGAAGTTAATCAAAATTTTATATTGTTACTCAAGTGACATCATCAACACAGTGATGTAAGGCATCCCCTGGAAAAGTCTCCCCTCAAAATCAACTAATAAAAGGACAAATCCCACTTACCTGGATCTTCGGAGTATGATAGACTGGAAAAACATTCCACAAATGCTGACTTGAAGGAAAAGACACCAAAATTAGGGAATTAACATCCCAGACTCACCAGTAAGGACCGTTCCCCTTCACTCTGTCCTGCACAGCTTTGGGGAGTGGCACCGAGGAAGCACGCCCAGCTAGCCCCTGCTGCAGACGCAGACCACGGAGCCACTCGGCAGCAGGGAGTTAGAACCCCATGCATCTCCAGGCACAGGAGCCCCAGTCCACAGAGACCCAGGGTAGAACACGAGCAGCTGAGGAATGCTGCATACAAAAGTGGCCCTAGGGGGAAAAGGGACAAAGGCAGAAGTATTGGTAAGAGGTCCACGAGCTCACTAAAGTCTCTGTTTGCTGGACTACCTAAACTCAAAACGGACCTTTCTGTATTAACTCAATCTGGCTTCATGGAACAGGATATATTATGGTTAAAAAAAAACAAAACCTCACAAAGAAAGGGGGGGTGGGGTGGGAAATGAAGTGCTATAAGATAGGATGGGTCCCAGAATTGAAAAGTATAATGAAAAAGGGACACTGAGTGAGGGAGAGAATTAAAACAAATTATAGGAGCTAGGGAGAAAATTCTGGGACAAAAATAAACAGAACAGATGAAAAATCCTGGAGAAGGAAAAGAGGAAAGGAAGCATTCTCTTAGAGGTAAAACGATTGCACATAAAAAGAGCAATCTTAAAAACTGTACTGCATATCCAGAGAAAGAATCACACACAGAAGAGAAAATCTGAACAGTTAAATACAGGTTATTCTAAAGGTCCAGAAAATGTTGAACCAAGCATCAAAAAAGAGCCTTAACACAAAACCAGTCAATGATAAAACCCTGGGCAATAAAGAAAAACCGTCCTTTGGAGTTAACACATTAAAATAATTGAACCTCAGGGGGAAAAAATTACAAGCCATTCTAAGGACCTCAGGGGGAAAAAATTGCAAGCCATTCTAAGAAATAGAAGGATATGACTCAGTCAAGGGAACAAACTAAAACTTCAGAGAAGACAGAATAATCAAAAAAGTTTTTAAAAAATCTCTTAAGTCAATTCAGGGAAATGAAGGAAAATATGGATAGGAATAAACGAATGGTGGATATAGAGGCTAAAGGATATTAAGAATACAATATATAAGAATAAAGAAAAAAATCAAAAGTTTAAAAAGAAATGTAACAGACATTATGGGGATGAATAGCACAATAATGGAGATTAAAAATACTCTAGAGGTGTACAACAGCATATTTGAACAGGTAGAAGAATGAATCAGAGAGACAGGAGAACATAAAGTAGGAAGAACACATAGAGAAAAATCTGAGCAGTGACACAGGGACAAGAGTGACAGCATTAAGTGTACAAACATATACAACATGGGTGTCCCAGAAGAAAAACAGAAGGGAAAGGAGTAAGAAAGAATATTTGGAGAAATAATGGACAAAAATTTCCCAATGCTTATAAAGACATGAATATACATGCCCAAGAATAATATCATACTCAAAAAAAAAAAACCCTAATATATCTACTCTGAGATATATATCAATCAGAACTTTAAATGCAAAAGATAAAGATAGAATTCTGACATCAGCAAGAGAAAAGTGATTTTTCACATGCAAGGTATCTTCAAAAAGAGTAAGTGCTGATTTCTCAATCAGAAGCCATGGAGATGAAAAGACAGTGGCAGATATAGTTAAGGTACTGAAAGAGAGAAACTGTCAGCCAAAAACTCTTTATTCAGCAAAACTGTCCTTCATAAATGAGGGAGAGCTTAAAATATTCACACATAAATAGAACTGAGACAGTTCATCAACAAAAGAACTACCCTACAAGAATTACTAAAGGGAGTTCTTCAGATCAAAAGGAAAATACAGGAGAGAGTAGCTTGCTGTAGTGTGAAAAAATAAAGTTCTTCAGGAAGAGCAACTAAAAGGGTAAACACAAAACACAATAGTACTGTACCTTCAATATATAAATATACTCTTTAATTCCTATAGACTCAGAATACAATTGAAGAGGAAAAAGTAATATTTCCTAATAATAAAAAGAAAAATTATAAAGAGGTAATGTGGGGAAGCGGACTTGGCCCAATGGATAGGCCGTCCGTGGTTCAAACCCCGGGCTTCCTTGACCCATGTGGAGCTGGCCCATGCACAGTGCTGATGCGTGCAAGGAGTGCTATGCCATGCAGGGGTGTCCCCTGTGTAGGGGAGCTCCACGCACAAGAAGTGCGCCCCATAAGGAGAGCTGCCCAGTGCAAAAGAAAGTGCAGTCTGCCCAAGAATGGCTCCGCACACACGGAAAGCTGACACAATAAGATGATGCAACAAAAAGAAACACAAATTCCCGGTGCCGCTGATAAGGATAGAAGCCGTCACAGAAGAACACACAACGAATAGACACAGAGAGCAGACAACTGGGGTGGGGTTGGGGGGAGAGAAATAAATTTTAAAAAAAAGGTAATGTGGGACAAAAACAATATAAAGAGAGGAAATGGAGGGATATGGGAGCAGAGAACATGTAGGCTATTGAAGATAAGTAGGTATACTTTCAAATTAGTAGTTTATAGATGTAGGTTGTGTGATACAAATCCCAAGGTAACACAAAGAAAGTATTACAAAAATATACAGGGGAAGCAGATGTGGCTCAAGCAATTGGGCTCCCATCTACCATATAGGAAGTCCAGGGTTCGATGCCCAGGGCCTCCTGGTGAGGGCAAGCTGGCCCACATGAAGAGCTGACACAGCAAGATGACACAACAAAAAGAGACACAGAGGAGAGATAAGAAGAGTTGCAGCAAATCAGGGAGCCTAGGTGGCGCAGGAAAATGATTGCCTCTCTCCCACTCCAGAAGATCCCAGGATTGGTTCCCAGAGTCACCTAATGAGAATACATATAGACGCAGAAGAACACACAGTGAATGAACACAGAAAGCAGACAATGGATATTCAAAAAATATACATACAGAAACAAAAATGAGAAAGGATCAGACAGATACATCACAAAAAATCAAGTACACAGGAAAGGAAGCTACAAAAAAGGTTAAGAGAGACAAAAAAAAGACATGACATATAAAAACAGAATGGCCAAAGTAAATACTGCCTTTACAGTAATAACATTGAATGTTAATAGATTAAACTCCCCAATCAAAAGCCATAGAGTGGCAGAACTCATTTTTTAAAAAGTGCTATCCAACTCTATGTTGTCTATAAGAGATTCACCTTACACAAAAAGACACAGCTGAAAATGAAAGGATGGAAAAAAAGATAATCCATGGAAATAGTAACCAAAAAAGAGCTGAGGTAGCTATACTAATACCAGACAAAATAGACCTTAAGTGAAAAGCTATTATTAGAGACAAAGGACACTACATGTTAATTGTTCAAAAAAAACTCAGTCACCAAGAAGAAATAATAATGGTAAATATTTATGCATCTAACCACAGTTCCCCAAAATATATGATGCAAACTCTGACAAAACTGAACAGAGAAATAGACATCTCTACAATAATTTTTGGAGAATTTAATATAGCACTCTCATCAACAGATAGACTATTTAGACAGAAAATCAATAAGGACACAAAGAACTTGAATAATATGATAAATGAGCTAGACCTAACAGACATATACTGAACACTGCACACCAAAGCACCAGGATATACATTCTTCTCGAGTGTTCATGGAGCATACTCCAAGATAGACCACATGTTGGGTCACAAAACAAGTCTCAATGAATATAAAAAGATTCAAATTATACAAAGCATCATCTCTGACCACAATAGAATTAAGCTGGAAGTCAATAACAGGTAGAGAACTGGAAAATCAACAAATAAATGGAAGTTATATAACACATTCAAACAATTAATAGGTCAAAGAAGAAATTACAAAGGAGATCAGTAAATATCTTGAGATGAATGAAAATGAGAACACAGCATATCAAAACATATGAAATACAGCAAAGGCAGTACTGAGAGTGAAACCTATAGCCCTAAATACTTACATAAAAAAGAAGAAAGAGCTAAAATCGAAGACCCGATTGCACACCTGTAAAAAATAGAAAAAAAGAACCATAAACTAAAAGCAAAAAGGAAGAAAGAAGTAACAAAAATTAGAGCAGAAAGAAATGTAATAGAGAATAAAAAACAATAGAGAGCATTAACAAACCAAAACTTGGCACTTTGAAAAGATGAATAAAATTGACAAACATTCAACTAGAAAGAGGGTAAAAGAGAGACGATGCAAATAAATAAATCAGAACTAAGAGATAGGATATTACCACTGGCCCCATATCATCACAAATGATACTATGACCTGTATGCCAACAAATTAGACAACCTAGTTGAAACGGACAAATTCCTAGAAATACACAAACAACCTACACTGACTTCAAAAGAAACAAAAGATCGAAACAGAACATTACCAGAAAAGAGATTGAATCAGTCATCAAAAAATTCCCAAGAAAGAAAAGCCCAGGAGCAGATGGTTTCACAGGTGATGTTACCAATCATTCCAAGAAGAATTAATGCCAACACTGCTCAAACTCTTCCAATAAATTGAAGAACATCACCCTAATACCAAATCCAGATAAAGATACTACAAGGAAAGAAAATTACAGACCAATTTCTCTGATGAATATGGATATAAAAATCCTCAGCAAAATACTTGCAAATCAAATCCAACACCCTGTTAAAAGAATTATACACGATGATCAAGTAGGATTTATTCCATGTATGCAAGGACGGTTCAGCATAAGAAAATCAATTAATATAATTATAGTCCTAAATGCTTACATTAAAAAAGAAGAAAGAGTTAAAATCAAAGACCTAACTGTATACTTGGAGGAACTAGAAAAAGAAGAGCAACCTAAACCGAAAGCAAGAGGAAAGAAAGAATAAATGTTAGAGCAGAAATTAATGAATCAGAGAATAAAAAACATTAACAAAATGAAGAGGAAAAAAATATGATTATCTCAACTGACAAAGAGAAGAAATTTTACAAAACCCAGCATCTCTTCTCAATTAAAAAAACTATAATAATGCTCCTAGAGCTAATAAATGAATTCAGCAAAATGATGGGATACAAGATCAGCAATCAATAGTTTCTATATAGTAGTAAAGAGCAATCTGAGGGGGAAATCAAGAAAAAAAATTCCATTTACAATAGCAACTAAAAGAAACAAATATCTAGGGATATATTTAACCAAGAATGCAAAGTACTTACACATGGAAAACTACAAAACTTTGCTTAAAAAATATCAGATTAGAAGGTCTAAATAAATAGAAAGGTATGCCATGCTCATTGATTGGAAGACTAAATATTGTCAAGATGTCAGTTCTACCCAAAACATTTAAAGATTAAATAGAGTCCCAATTAAAAGCCTACTTTTCAGAAATGGAAAAGCCAATTATCAAATCTATTTGGAAGGGAAAGGGGCCCCAAATAGCCTAAAACATCCTGAAAAAGAACAAAGTTGGAGGACTCACATTTCCTAACTACAGTGGTCAAAACACCATGGTACTGGCAAAAGCATAGATATATAGAGAAATGGAATCAAATTGAGAGCTCAGAAGTAAACCTTAACATCAATGATCAACTGATTTTTGACAAGGCTGCCAAGTCCACACAATTGGGAAATAATAGTCTCTTCAATAAATGGTGCTGGGAGAACTGAAATTCTATACACAGAAGAAAGGAGGACCCCTCTCTCACACACCACATACAAAAATTAACTCAAAATGGATCAAAGACCTAAATATATAAAAACTAGGCCTATGAAACCCCAAGAAGAAAACATCCCCAGGACCTTGTGTTAAGCAATGATTTCTTAGGCTTTACACCCAAAGCACAAGCAACAAAGCAAAAACAGATAAATGGGACCTCATCAAAATTAAAAGCTTCTGTGCCTCAAAGGGCTTTATTACTAAAGTCAAAAGACAATCTACTCAATTGGAGAAAATATTTGGAAAACACATATCCAATAAGTGTTTAATATCCAGAATATAAAAACAAATCCTACAATTCAACCATAAAAACAAACAATTCAATTTAAAAATGGGCAAAAGACTTGAATAGAAATTTCTCAAAAGAATATACACAAGTAGCTTTTTAAGAAAAAAAGCATATGAAAAGATGTCCAACATCATTAGCCATCAGGGAAATGCAAATCAAAATCACAATGAGATATCATTTCAAAACCACTAGAACAGTTACGATTAAAAATAACAGAAAAATTTCAAGTGTTGGAGTAAATCTGGAGAAATAGGAACATGCATTTATTGCTGGTGGGACTGGTGCAGCCACTATGGAAGACAGTTTGACAGTTCCTCAGAAAGTTAAGTACAGAATTATCATATGACCGAGCAATCCCACTGCTAGGTATATACCCAAAAGAATTGAAAACTGGAACTCGAACAGGTTGTTACATGCACACTGATGTTCATAGCAGCATTATTCACCATAGCCAAGAGATAGAAGCCAACCAGGTGTCCATCAGCTGATAAAAAGATAAACAAATTGTGGAATAAACATAAAATGGAATATTATTCAGCATTAAAAAGGAATGAAGTTCTGATTTATGCGACAACATCGATGACCCTTGAAGACATTACTTTGATTGAAATAAGCCAGACACAAAAGGACAAATGTTGTATAATATCACTAATATGAAATAATTAGCATAAGCAAACCCAGTGTTAGAACCTAGAATATAGGTTACCAAGGGCTGGATTCAGGGTAGGGAATGGGGAGTTAATGCTTAAATTGCACAGAATTTCCACTGGGGTTGATTGCAAAGTTTTAGTAATGGATGGTGTTCATGGCAGCATAACATTGTAAGTATAATTAACAGCACTGAATTACATATGTGAATGTGATTAAATGGGGAAATTTTAGGTCATATATATATATTACTAGAATAAAAATTTAAAGAGAAAACACAGGACTGTACAACACAATGAACCCTATATTAAATGATGCACTATAGTTATTAGTACTATTATAAAGCATGAATTACAATAAATATACTTTACTAATGCAAGGTGTTTATAAATGGTAGGTATATGTGAACTCTGTATTTTATATATTTTATGCCTGATATTTTGTTTTCTCTAACAAAATTTAATAAAAAGGAAGGAAAAAAGCTCTATAGTCCTGGATTTGAATTGGAATTAGCAGTATGAACTCCTATTTCATACTGATATGTTTTAAAATATTTATTCATTTATTTCCTAGCTCTGTCCACTGAAAATGCCTAGAGACCATGAGCTGGCTTATAATGAACCTCCCTAATGCTCATATTCTGATCTTGAAACACCATTCTCAAAAAGGGAAGCAGGAGCTCTTTGGAGAAATAGCAGGTTCCAGGTCAGAGTAGGAAACAGACAAGATAATTTCAGGACATTTTTCCTATCAGATAGCAAGGAAGAGATCAAAGACTCCTGGGATCATGACAAAACAACTCAAGCCAACTTGGATAGGCTCCAACAGGCCAAAGAGAGGACCTTTTCAGCTTCATCAGATATAACAATTACAATTTTGATGTAAGCCCTTCAAATGTGTTTAAATCTATGGGTTTATCATGATAGTACAAGGAAACTAATTGGTCACTCTCAGAGAATGGAATAATAGTATTAGAGTATCACTTTACATCACTTAACGAATTAATGGATCTAAGCTTTGAGGTAAACACATTAAATGCCTGTCACGGAAAAAACATACCACCACCTATAGTTTTGCCAAAAGGATTGATACTGAGTCTAATCAAGCCCCCTGAATACGGTTGCCAATTTATAGAAAATATGGAGGACATAGGAACACGTTAAACTGTGACTAGATTATGCACTCAGCAAAATCCACACAAAATAAAACTACAGGGCAAACAGCCCAGATTCTGTAAGAAATAAATTATATGTAAAAGAAAAGATTGGAGGGAGAACCTGTAAATTTTTAAAGACTTACAAGACATATCATGCTTTTTATAAAGAGCAAGACTAAACTCCAGCGTTCAGGGGTGCACATTGGGGTGATAAAACCACAATGAAACACAAAAGTCAGCCTAGCGGATACTTGGCGGGTGAAGGGAGGGAATTCTGATGGAGACAGGGCCTGTGAAAAGGTTTTCCTGTTTCTTGACCCGGGTGGTGACTGCAAGGGTGTTTGCCTTTCTTAAGCTGTATGTTCATGTGGTTTCATATATCTGTGTTTTACTTTACAATAAAATGTCTCTTTAAAATTCTGGTACATGTGAGGATTTATTTAAATTACTTAATAAATAATTATTCAGGAAGTAGCCAAATTTGGCAAAAGTCATGAAGGAACTTGGTTGCCTGGGGCTTGAAAAATATTAGAATAGTGTGTAAGAACTTGGGTTCTGCAAAGCCATACACTGGGGTTCATATTCCCATTCTATTGATTACTGGCTGTGTGCTCTCTAAGCCTCAGCGTCCTCTAGTATAGAATCAAGATGCAAGGTTTGAATGCGTTAATCCACATAAAGCTCTCAGCCAAGTGCATGCTACATAGCAATCACTCAATAAATGCTATATCGTTGTTGTTGTTGTTGTTGTTGTTAGGAATAATAGAGCCTTTTAGTTGCCTAGGCATCTTTTCCATGGACCCACTGGAGAGCGCTGTGAGGCTTCTTCTGCTTTCTATTGCCACTGAAGTTCTTTTCTTTCTCTGCTCCTCCAATTACAGTCCCGCAAAAATTCTGACTTTTTAAAATACTGCAAGTACTTTAGGATAAATAGGAAAATGAAAAGTGTTCTAGATTTCCAAACTATATTCAACCAATTTAACTTGCAGGCCAACTGCCACAGGGACCACATGGCAGTAACTGCTAGATTGATGGGGACCAGAGAATGTGTGGGAAATCATTTAGTCTTTGGCTAGTATGTCCCTCCCCAGGTATCAGGAGACCATAGCTAAGCTAATCGTCCCCAGGTTGAGTCAGTATTTGGAAGTGTGGCCTCTGAACCAATTACCCTTCTTGTCATACTTCCCATTGATACATACGTAGATCTTATTACAGCTACATATGTGTAGTTCATAGCCCATCTGTATTCATCTGCTGGCCGCTCCAATCAGTGCCGATTTCATACTGACCTGTCCAACATCATTGCTTTTCACCCAATGCTAGCTGCAGGTAGGGAGATGCCCTCTGGATAGGATGACTGGAATCAGTTCTAGTTTCTTTTAGCCTAAGGTACATTTTGAATAGGGAGTAGAAAGATGTCTCTGCTTTTCAAGCTTCTCCCTTCTCCACACCCCACTAGTTGGAGCAGAAGCGTGCTCTCCACATTTGGGGAAATGAATCGTCACAGCCAACTCAACTCATCCTTGTTCAAGTTTAGATATCTTACTTTGCCTACTAAAATTTGCATAGTGATTTCACTCTCATCATTTCAACCATACCAGGCAAATATTATTTTCTTTGCTGTTTTACAAGGAATCTGAGCTTACAGTGATTAAACCAGTTGTCCAAAATCCACATGGCAGAGCTGGTACAGGAACAATTTTCTTTCCATCGCATACCTCATGTCTACAATTTCCTTCCACTATGTCCTAGAGACACTATACTTTCTTGTGGGAGAACTTGAACTATTTTATTTATGTATTTATCTGTATATGAAATCCTTTATGTGACTATTTGCCAGGGAGAGAATAGATAAATATATAATTAAATACAAGGGTTTAAAATAATTACTGGTCATATTTTTAACAACTAATGAAACCAGATTTGTAAGAAAACATCATTATAAAAAAAAAACAGATTAAAACTGCTATTAGAGATGCTGGGTTTTTTCATGTTTGCTTGGGAAAGACTTCATTCCATTTTGCAATCATTTATAGCTATATTTTTTTAAATATTTTAAACATTCAGAAAATTACAAAGGCTTATATAATTAACACTTTGTACCCACCACCCAAAGTTACCATTTTCTCCATATCTGCATAAAGTTTAAGTTCCCAATGTTTTCCTCCCTCAGTCTCATGCCTCCCCTTCTCAACCCAGATTAAACCACGTGTTGAAGTTGGTATGACTCTTTTTCCATTCATATTTTCACATCTTTGCTGTACAGGTACTTATCATAAACAACATTCATTTTAAAAATAAATAATAGATATAATGTTTATGTGATTTTAATCTTTACACAAGTGATATCATCATCCTGAATATATCATTGTACAACTTGTTCCCCCCAGCATTGTTTTCAAGATCTAAAATAGATTAGATTGGGAAACAGATTTGGCTCAACTGATAGAGTATCCATCTACCACACAGGAGGTCCAGAGTTCAAACCCATGGGCCTCCTGACCCATGTAGTAAGTTAGCCCACACGTAGTACTGATATATGCGAGGAGTGTCCTGCCACTCAGGGGTGTCACCCGCATAAGGGAGCCGCACACACAAGGAGTGTACCTCATAAGGAGAGCTGCCTCATGCGAGAAAAGTGCAGGCTGCCCAGGAGTGGTGCCGCACACTCAGAGAGCTGATGCAGCAAGATGACACAACAGAAAGAGACACAGATTCCTGGTGCTGCTGACAAGAACACAAGCAGACACAGAAGAACACACAGCGAATGGACACAGAGAGCAGACAACTGGGAGGGTGGAGGGAAGGGGAGAGAAATAAATAAAAATCTTTAAAAATAAACAAACAAGTGAAATAGATTAGATTCATATTCATTTTTTTTGTGTCCACTAATATGTTTATTTCTTTTTTTTTTTTTTTTTTTTTTAAGATTTATTTATTTATTTAATTCCCCCCCTCCCCTGGTTGTCTGTTCTTGGTGTCTATTTGCTGCGTCTTGTTTCTTTGTCCGCTTCTGTTGTCGTCAGCGGCACGGGAAGTGTGGGCGGCGCCATTCCTGGGCAGGCTGCTCTTTCTTTTCACGCTGGGCGGCTTTTCCTCACGGGCGCACTCCTTGCGCGTGGGGCTCCCCCACGCGGGGGACACCCCTGCGTGGCACGGCACTCCTTGCGCGCATCAGCACTGCGCATGGCCAGCTCCACACGGGTCAAGGAGGCCCGGGGTTTGAACCGCGGACCTCCCATATGGTAGACGGACCACTGGGCCAAAGTCCGTCTCCCATGTTTATTTCTGCTATCTTATTTTGTGTCTTTTGTTTTCCATACTTTTTTGCTTCCAATTTTCTCTTTTCTTCCCTTTTGTTGATTTAATAAAGTTGTCTATAGTACCACTTTTCCTCATTTGCTGATTTGGAACCTATGTATTATTTTTCTATTCTTTTGATTGCTATCCTGAAATTTTTGGCAAACATGCTTAACTGCAAATGTTTAAATAAAGTCTAAAGTTAATAATTACTTCTACCCTCCTGTAGCAATTTGATATTATTGATGAATTCCAAAAAGAAATATTGGAATATGTTTGTAAACTGATCTTTTCCTCTGGGCATATTAGATTATATTGGATTCAGAGGTTTACTTGATTAAGTAATTATATAAACCTCTTGTGCTAGTAGGGCGTTCAGTCCCCACCCCTTGGTGGGTAGGAACTCACAGACAAAAGACATGGCAAAGGACAGAGTTGGAGGGTTTTTGATATTGGAGTTTTAATGTTGGAGTTTAATGCTGAAGCCTTGAGCTGGAGCCCTGGGAAGTAAGCTCACAGAGGAAACAGAAGCAAGCCCCAGGAAGAGAGAAACCCAGGAAGCCTGAACCCTGGCAGACATCGGCAGCCATCTTGCTCCAACACATGGAAATAGACTTTGGTGAGGGAAGTAATTTATGCTTTATGGCCTTGTATCTGTAAACTCCTACCCCAAATAAATACCCTTTATAAAAACCAACCAATTTCTGGTATTTTGCATCAACACCCCTTTGGCTGACTAATGCACCGCCTCTTTAATAAGAAAGTGTTTACCAGGTGTCTTAGTTTGCCACAGGGCTGCTAATACAAAGTACCAGAAATGAATTGGCTTTTATAATGGGAGTTTTATTTAGGAGAAAACCTTATTGTTCCAAGGCCATAAAATGCCCAAATCCAGGCATCAGCAGAGATGCTTTCTCAGCAAAGGCCACCTGTGGGCAGATCCTGTAGTCCTACCACATGGTGAGGCAAGGGGGTGGGTAAATCTGTCTCTCTCTGCTTTCTCCTGGAGCTCAGCTGTGAGCAATCAGGCATTGCTCCCTGGGCCTCCTCTCCTGGAGCCTCTTAGGGTTTCTGTCTTTCTGCAGCCGTTGGTGAACCTAGAGTCTCCCTCTCCCATGGCTGGGTCAAAACGGCAGAGCTCCCTTTTCCTCTGAGTCTGTTTATAGCAGACCCAGCTACAGGGCAGAAACCCAAGCTGGCTCAGGCCTCATTGACTCAGTCCAGCCAAAAGGCCCACACTTACAGGAGTGGAGTAGCTAAAAACATAATCTTTTTCTTTTTTGGTGTGACTTCCTACTGTCATCCCAGGCTCCAACTAACTACTGAGAAACACCCTCCCCCATTGCTGGTATGTATTTCACCATTTTTTAAATTAATACAAAGATAGTTAATGTTTAAACAATCCAGGGCTAATTAAACAAACAAATATATTTTTCCATTTCTGGGGTATATATTGTATCTTGCCTCCTTCTGGTCCAGTGTTTCTCAGGATACATTCTGGCATTACTGACATGGACCAAATAATTCTTTTTTATGGAAGAATTTCCTGTTTATTCCAGGATATTTAACAGTATCTCTGTCCTTTACCCATTAGATACTAGTAGCACCCAAGTCATGATAATCAAAAATGTCTCCAGATGTAACCTAATGTTCTGGGGGTGTGGGCGGGGAAGTGAAGAACCACTGTTCTAGCTGAGGTGTTATTTTGGTTGGTAGTAGATCTTCTAGCAAGGCTCAAGGATTGGGGAAGGAGGCTAAAGAGTGTATACTCAGTTCATTTTTATTTTGCCTGCACTATTGAATTATTTTAAACTAATTTTTAAATTAATCTGAACCCATATTTGTTCTCAGCACTTTGAAGATACTAGTTCCCTGGCTATTGTTGCTAATGAGTGGCCCTGACAACTAAAGAGAAATTCCTTCCTTCCAAAGTGATCTGGGTACTTTTTCCCTCTCTGGTAGCTCTTAAAACTTTTTCCCTTATATTTTATGTTCTTCAATCTCACCACAATGTGTCTAGGTACAGGTTTATTTTTAGCCCATTTATGTCCACATTCAATCTTAGGGTTCATGCCTTTCTTCAATTCTGGAAACTATTCAGCTATTACCTATTTCAATACTGGCTCTCCACTATTCCCTCTATTCTCCTCTTTTGGATTACCTAATCAATATATCTATTATACACATCTCTTACCTGCTGTTTCCTATTCTTATTCCTCTATTTTGGGTGGCTTCCTCACTAATATCTTCCAACACACTAATTATCTCCTTGTGTCAGGTATGGAGTTTATCTTGTCTGCTGAGATTTTTTTCATTTCAATGACCATTTTTACTTCTAGGATATAACCTCATGTTCTTGCTTATTGCACTATTTATATATACTTAATTTATTTAATTTTTATATCATTTCTTCCTTTATCTCTGCAGATTTTCTGAGCATACCTGTCTTAGTTCTCTTTAGCTTACTCTAGTATTTTCATTTTATTGATATGAATTCATCTACCAAATAGTGATTTTGCTTTCTTCTTTTCTTAGCATTGATTTCCCTGCTTTTGAGATTTTCACTTTCAGTCTTATTTTGAGATCGAGTTTATTTATTCTCTCTCATTCTTTCTGTCTTCTCTTCCTCCTCCCATCTCCTTCTCCCTGCATCCTTCCTGGTCTACCAGTTTTGTGTTTACCTGTATGCAGCCTCATAGGGCTCATAGTATGGAATTAGGAGCTCATACAGAAGCTAGCAACTCATATCTTTCAGTGACATTTGTAATATCACAGTTCCTGTTTCTGGGCCAGAGAGTTTCTTGGCCTTAGACCTCAATGGAAGTCTGGGTCTGCTTTCTCCTACCTTGATATATGCCAGAGCCAAAGGAAATAGATGAAGTTTGCCAGCCTTCTTTTGTGGGTGGTAGGCCCCCCATCTGGAGTGGGGTGGTTTTTGTCATTGCTATTTTGCAATACCTGAAACCCCTGGCTCTTCATGCCTTTTCATGGACCCAGAGCCCAGCAGGCTCCCAGTTTAAGTCCATTTTGCCCTTTGTATTTCTGTTTATTTATTATACAGGGATGTTTATCTTGTTGTTTTAGTATAGCTTTGCCTTTGCTATCTTTTCTTTTTAAAAACTTTATTATTTCTATGTGTAGAAAAGTGGGGCTTCAAAGAGTAAACTTGCAATGCAATCTTGATCAGAAATTTCTTAAACCACTTTATAGCCTCAATCTACTAATCAGCTTTATCTTGGATCTTGTTGCCTGGACTAAAATATAGTTAGCCCTTCAGTATAAGTCAAAACCTCCTACTTGTTTCTCTGTGAACGATCTCAGCTTCTTCCACTTCTCTGAATTCAATGGCCTGTTGGAGTAGCTCAACTTCCTAACCTCCACTATTTTAGATCTAGACCACTGATAAACTAGCCTCTCTTCACTTATCAGTTCTACCCATGAAACCCATTCCACTTGTCAAATCCCACTCTTAGTGTCCCTTTTCTGTCCAGTGTCCTAGCTCTACCTCAGACACATTTGTACCTTCCTAGGTCACTAAAACACTTGAAGGGCATTTTTCTGTACTGTATTCTTGACAGTCTCAAAGTCTATGTTAAAATTTCTTTAGCATCCTGGCCTTAAGGTACTCATTCTCAATGACATCACAGACTTTTAGTTCATTCCCCATCAACCAGGAACCCAGTGTGACCCAATCCCAAGGCTCTGCCTCATCACTTAACTCACCACCTCAGCCCCACCTTACATCATTCCTTTTCCATGGAGTGAAGAATCCCTTCTGGATTTCTAGATTCCCTTCTTATTTACCTATCTTTATCTTCACCCTGAATAGCTGCTTTCTTTGTTATGTGAATTTTCATTGGTTGAGATTCATTAATTTAACAAACACTGAGATCCTGCTATTGTCTAGATTTATACTAGACTTTAGGATAAGAAAACACAGCAATCATTCAACTGCAGATCATATTCTAAAGATGCTATAGCCTAAAATAGGAGATAATACATGTACAGAAACTATGATAATACACGGAGAATTTGGAGGAGGGGAAGGCTTCATGAAAGAGGATAGACAGACTCTAGGCACAAAGAGATTGGAGGAAAGGAATCTAGGTAAAGGGAAGAATATCCAGTTATCTTTTACCTTCTCAACTCTAGTTTCCATTCCTTATGGACAGTAACCATATGTTGTGCAGGTCTATACAGAAAGGACCTCAATAGGTCCCAAATGAATAATGTTATACAGTATGGTGTGAAATGTTTTTCCAAAGCCTGTTCTCTGTTGTCCTACTCAGTGATTGAGTTATTCATTTATTAATTAATTCTATCAACATCTCTTATGGCCTAATATGTGTTAGCCATGATAAGGATGAATGACATGGAGATGTGCAAGCCACGCCTCCCCATCAGAGAGCCTCTGGCTTGGAGGCTGAAAGTATGCTGGGGGTTCAAAACATTATGGAAAAAGACCTTTGACACATAACAGAAAAGGGCTTCTGCAAGCAATCCACAGCCCTGGTGCCTCCCACTGTCACTGAAGACTCTTTGCTACAAATAAAAGGAATTAACCATTGAGAAAGCAGCTTGGGGACCCATTTTCACAGGCTCTTCTCCCATTAGACCTTACCTAGGGGGACTGAAGGAGTGAGAGAAAGCCGGAAGGACGGCCCTGTAGGTAGGGGCTTTGTTGACAAAGCCACACAGCTGCCCGTGCGGCTTCTGACACTCTCCCTTCCTGTGCTTGAACTCTATTATAAGAGGTACCTCACTCCCCGGCAGTCAAGGTAAACAATACAGGAAGCCAAACTGGTTATTCGGTTAAAAAGATTGTGTGCGTGTGTGTGTGTTCATTTCCTGGCTTCTAAAGCAAATACCAGACAGTGAGTTGGCTTCAACAAAGGGAAATAATTGGCTACAGGTTTTGAGGCTAGGAGAAGCCCAAAGTCAAGGCATCATCCAGGTCACGCTGCCTGTCAGGTGGTCTGGGCTGCCCATCAGGGAACGCGGGTCCTCGGCTTTTCTGTCCCGTGGCAGTGCGTGTGCCTGTGAGGGCAGCCTCTCCTGGCTTCTCCATTCTCTTCCAGGCTCTGCTGACTTCAGCTTCTAGCTGGTCCCTCTATGTGGCTTTGGCTCTGCGTATCTGAATCTCATTCTGCTTATAAAGGACTCCAGTCATTGGATTAAGACCCATCCTGATTCAGTTGGGCTATACCTTAACTGACGCAACCTCATCAAAAAGCCCTATTTACACGGGGTTCATACCCACGGGAACGGATAAAATTTAACATGTTCTTATTGAGGTACCTAGCTCCAATCTGCCACAGTGTATATATGTGGGTGCTTTGTGTTTCTCTAACATAAATCCTAAAATAAAAATAAATATGCCCCAATTTTTTTTAACAGAACATACCTACATAGACCCATAAGTTCTTAACTTAAAAGAACTTGACTACACCATATTATAATTCTGAACACCCCTCATCAAATGAAAGATTGTATTAAACCTTATTCCAACCCACTATAATCACCAAAAAAACAAGCCTAGGAGACATAATGGTGAGTTTTTGTAGAACAGAGAAGGGAAGGCACAATTAATTAACAAAGGTTTGAAGTCTGGCTATGATATTTTCAGCAATTTATAACCTGGATGTGGACTTAAACTCTCTGGACTTGTTTCTGCATCTGCAAAATGGGGATAATACCAAATTCTGATAGGGTTGCTGTGAGGGTTAAAGGCATGTCTGGCACATGGCAAACCCTCAATAACCAGTGACAGTTTTATTTTTATTATTATAATTACTAGAGGCACCCAGGCTCAGTTACTGCCTCTGCTATTTGTTCACTCCCACTCTCCATCTGCTTCCGAGGCAGGCAGGGAGGGGGGAGCCTCAGGAACGGCAGCCTCTGGGCTGTGACTCAGAGTCGGGTGTGGCGAAGGATGTGACACAGTCCTGTCTGCCCCTTGTTGATGCTCCCGCAGCAAAAAGGCACAGGCAGGGCACAAATCTGGGTGGTAGACTCTGTCTCACCAGGCCAGGTGCCTTCACTAAGATGGCACCATTTTGATCAGTAAGATGTAATTTATCCAAGTTGCTACGGTAAGAATCTTCCATTTTCACATCCTAGAAAATCTATCTCTAGGTCTACAAATGAGAGGCACAAGTGTGACTCACCCAAAAGCCACATTCCCCACTTCCCAGACAACTGGAGAAGTGTTTCGAGTCACCCCAGAACCTACCACCACTCCACTGTAGGGGCACAGAATTGCTCACCAGGCAATGGGAGGAGCAAGGGAAGGGAGGAGTTCCTTCCTGTCACCAGACCCTCCTGGCCAGAGCTAGTCACAGATGGACTGCCCCGCAGTCTGCTGCAGCCTGGACACCATGTTCTCCACATACCCCATGTGAATTAACAGCAGACCTGAAAATACGGCTTTTCTCTTGAAAATCTGTGCTCATTCATTGTTCTAACCATCTTTCTACTCCACCCCCAGCCCCTTTCTCCCCACCTCCAGCATCCTCACATCCTGCCTTTTGGGAGTGAGGAAAATTCACAAAATTAGCCCCATTAACAACTGGAAGGCATCTGTTTGCCATCATGTAACTAATTGCAAGCAGCGCTGGGGGGTGACAGTAAATAATACTAATGAATAATCCTAATTGGTTATTAAGCACTATTAACCTGACCATTATACTGTGTTGGAATTATGCCAATCTCTCGGACTTAGTTACAAGGAATCTCCATTTTGCTGGGGAACAGGGAGTGCAGGATGGCCTATCATAGTCCAGGCACTGGGCAAGGTGCTAGAGATAGGTATGGTTCTCAAAAACTCACAAGCTGGTAGAAGGAGACAGATACGTGTTAAAACTGGGGTTTTTAACAAGGGGTCCATGAGCTTGAATTGAAATTCAAAAAAACATTCTTGTGGGGACATGTTGGTGCAGGTGTGATATATTTATTAACTAACACACAGTATAGTGTAGACTTAGTAAGGGGTCTATATGTTTCACCTGACTGCAAAGGGGTGTGTGGAACAAAAAAGTTTAAGAACCTCTTAACCTTTTTAAAACCTTCTGCTTCCTACACTATAGCTGATTGGATACCCCAATAGGAACTTTCTCTGACCAAACAACTAGATCCTAGATACAACACACTTTGTAATGTATTACTGGATTCATAAGATATCTCCAAGAATTAGTCACACCAATCCTCCCCACCAACCCAAAAAGGTGAGCTGAACTGGTTGCTGGGAAAGGAGATCTATGAGCAAATGCAAAGATGGCGTTGTCCTAAGGGCAAATCCAAACAGAACAGTGCCGTCAGGATACAGCACTTGGCCAGCAGCAAGATGGGGGAATTAAAGCTGAGACACTTGCTTTAAGCCAAGACTGAAAGGCGATAAAGTGGCCACAGGCCAGTAGAAGACCCTGCCTCCCAGCAGAAGTAGATGCAGATGCTCTCTGGAAGAAAATGTTCCTAATTTAGAGTCTCAGGATTCTAACAGTTTAAGAACAAAGAAAACTGAATTTGCAATCAAAAGCTACTATCTGAAAGCCAGGGTCAGATAGAATAAGGGCCCCTTTCCTATCAGCCCTGCAGGCTGGAACTTCCAGCAGGACAGCCAGTACATGAGTCCTCCAGGCTCTCGACTTCCCGAAGAGAGTCTGGTCCAGGTCAAAGCTGGATTTATTGTGGATCTGGGCACTACCCCTTGCTACTCTCTCTTTTTTGGAGTGAGAGGGGTGAGTATGAAAAAAAGCCTTTTCTGGTGGAACAGAAATTTTGGATTCAAGTGCCAAGCAGTCTAGTTAAGGGGTCAGCTGCTTAGGGCAAGGCTGGGAAATATCAGCTGCCTAGCACCTGCACATCCTGGGGTCCACAGAAGTTGAGTTCCAATGGAACTCCTCTGGATTAGGCAGTAAAGGCATAATTCA
Source organism: Dasypus novemcinctus (assembly GCF_030445035.2). Taxonomy (NCBI): domain Eukaryota; kingdom Metazoa; phylum Chordata; class Mammalia; order Cingulata; family Dasypodidae; genus Dasypus; species Dasypus novemcinctus. The sequence continues at coordinate 35,122,077 of NC_080692.1, read as the reverse complement.
TGGTCCCATGGGATGTTGTAGCCCTTCTGGCTAGGAGAACAGGAACCATTGGTCCCTGCTACCTCATTGCTAGACAACTCAGAGAACCTAGCATCATTCCTAGATGATCCTCTTGATGTACCATATTTAGATGAAACAACAAAGAACAGATTTAGCCTCCAAGGAATTCCAATATAGATTTGTTAGATACTGAGTATGGAATAGATATGAATGATATGTTTATAGAAATAATGGATGAAATCGCAAAATAACGATAAGATCACATGCTATAAGAAACTACCAGGGGGGAAGCGGACTTGGCCCAATGGATAGGGCATCTGCCTACCACATGGGAGGACCGCGGTTCAAACCCTGGGCCACCTTGACCCGTGTGGAGCTGGCCCATGTGCAGTGCTGATGCGCGCAAGGAGTGCCCTGCCACGCAGGGGTGTCCCCCCCATAGGGGAGCCCCACACACAAGGAGTGTGCCCCGTAAGGAAAGCCACCCAGCACGAAAGAAAGTGCAGCCTGCCAAAGAATGTCACCGCACACACACAGAGCAAACACAACAAGATGATGCATCAAAAGAAACACAGATTCCTGATGCCGCTGATAAGGATAGAAGCAGTCACAGAAGAACACACAGCAAATGGACACAGAGAGCAGACAACTCGGGGCAGGGTGGGGGAGAGAAATAAATTTAAAATAAATCTTTAAAAAAAAAAAATAGAAACTACCAGGGGAAATGAAGAATCAAGAGGAAATTTAGGCATGAAAAATATTGTTGAAATTTTGTAAAGCCTCAACAGATTATGTTACACAGCAGATGATATGCATCTAAAGACAGAATTAGTAAATTGTAAGCTAGATTTGAAAAAATTATCTGAAACATTACAGAGAGATAAAGAGATGAAAAATATGAGAGGTTAAGTGCTATGGATAAGAGAATGAGAACATTTGATATGTGTCCAATCAGAGTTCTAGAGGGAAAGAATAAAATGAAAGTGTGGCAGTACTTGAAGAGATACTGCCTGAAGACTTTCCAATACTAATGAAGGACATGAATCCATAGGTTCAGAAACCACAATGTGCTCCAAGCAGGAGAAATACAAAATAAACCCTTACCCTATGTATGTCATAGTGAAACTGCAGAACACCGAAGACCTTAGAGGATAAGACAGAAGTTTCCAAATAGTGAATTCATGTTTTAGTTTCCTTTGGATCTTAGTAGTTAGTTCAGTGCTCATTATCATCACTGTCCTTGCAAGGCTACTCTATTCATTCACTCACTCACTCACTTATCCTCTACATTCCCATACCACATTCCCATTCTCTTACTTGCTTCAATGTGTTCAATGTGTATCTTTTTTGTGCATGTTCTTGTAAAATGTGTATTGTTATTTTGCGTGGACGTAGTTTTAATTCAAATAAATGATGCTAAACCACAGATTACTTTCTATTTCTAACCTTTTTTTTTACTAAGCACTATGATCTTAAGATACATCTATTTTATATTGCGGTGTTTTGCAAGCTTGGCCCATTAGTGAGTCATGAGTTAAATTTAGTGAGACCTAGGAGCATTTTTCAAATGAAACAGAATATGAAATAACAAAACTTATCACAAGTAGTAAGGGTATATATTATTTCCTAATACCTTTGTTTCAGTATTAGGTGTGTGTGTATGTGTGTGTTTGAGTTGTGACATCAAATATATATTTCTTAGAGGGCACAAGCAAATAAAGTTTAAAGGCTGTGATTCTATAGGATGCAGTGGAGGCACAAAGGAGGCAGTTGCCTCCTGGGCTGGGGATTTGGGATGACATGGGATGGGAGTACAAGCTTTATAGTGGGGGTGATGTTTGCGTTTATTATTAAAAGATAGATAGGGCTTTTCTAGGCTAATGAGAGAAAGAGTATACAAGGCAAGGGGTTGAAGGATGGAGAGGAGACCTTGAACATGGGCACGAAGCCTTGGAAATGAGATTTTTTTAAAGGCAACTTTAGGTGATTTAGAATTGGTGTAGCATAAGGTATGATGGGGACAGCTATAACTATAGGTAAAATTTGGCAGGAGCTCTGCTGTAAATAACTACATAGGCCATGCTCAGGAGTTTTGACTTTATCCCATGAGCAATGGGCAGTCACTGAAGAGTTTTAGGCAGGGGATAATACAATCCATTTTATGAATGAGAGAGACAGTTGGGGAGCATCATAGAGAAATGTGACTGAGTAGATGCTAGGGCCGTTCACCCAAATTGGGTATGAAGAAAGTTTGGAGAGGAAGTAGATGAGGGATTCAAGGAATTTTTAGTTTCAAGTAAGTAATTGATTGTATTCTCAACCAAATTATTTGCTGCCTCCCACCCAGGATACTCCTTAGGCTTGACCTTATGCCTTTGCTTTGGCCAATGAAATGTGAGTGAAAACGATGAAAGCTTCAAGAGCCAGCATGTACTCTTTTTCCTCTGCCATGAGATTTGCAGTGTTCCAGCCAAAGGTGATATGGGGCAGAGATGTGACTAACCAGTGGCGGACATGTAGCTCAAATAAGAAAGAAATCTTTGCTGTTGAAAACCACTGAGATTTGGGGGATGACTGTCACCACAACACAATCTAGCTCATCATGACTGATTCAAGATGCCCACAGGGGCATTGTCTATACATTAGAATTAGTGGGTGGAGCCCCAGAGCACTGGAGCTGGAAGGCACTGCTCCCCTGCGCTTCCTAGCCTGTCGTGCTCCCTCCTCCTCCCTTCCTTATGCTGTCAAGGCATCAGGAACCGAGCCCAGGGAACCAAACCATAGCTGTAGCCTTAGCCCGGTGGTGGGCACAGAGGAGGCTGGGGGGATAATGCCTAGAGCACCTCCATGACATCGTGCCCCAGCTGTCCTTCCTAGCCAGTGAGCCAGTGCCATGAGCTGACCAGCCTGCACTGTGACCCAGACTTCCTGCAAAGTAGGCTGGGCCACCTCAATGTCACTCGAGAGAAACTTAGGGGAAGCGGATGTAGCTCAGGCAACCGGGCTCTTGCCTACCACATGGGAGGTTGCTGGTTTGGATCCCAGTGCTTCCTAAAGAAGACAGCAAGCTAGCATGATGGGCAGGCACAGCAAGCTGATACAACAAGACACAAGAAGAAAAAACTTAATGAGAGACACGACAAAGCAGGGAGCAGAGGTTCCCAGTACCTCCTAAAGAAGACAGCAAACTGACGCAACGGGCAGGTATGGCAAGCTGACACTGCATGACGATGCAGCAAGAGATGCAGGGAGGAAAATCATAATAAGAGACACAAGAAAGCAGGGAGTGGAGGTGGCTCAAGCAATTAGCACCTCCCTACCACATCAGAGGTCCCGGATTCAGTTCCTGGTGCCTCCTAAAGAAACAAGGAAGATGAACAGACACAGGAAGTGAAAAACAAGGGGTATGGAGAAATAAATAAAATAAATCCTAAAAAATAAAATAAGGGAGACTTGGATTACATAAATGTTGCACAGGAAATATGGGGGATTCCCATATGCCCCGCTCCCTAACCCTTCCACATTTTCCCATGTCGGCAGCATCCTTCATTCATTTGGTACATTTGTCACAATTGATGAGCACATCTTGGCGCATTGCCACTAAGTGATGATTATAGTTATGCTGTAGTTTACACTCTCTCCCACACATTTTTTTGGGTTATTACATGATATACAGTGGCCTATATTTGTCATTGAAATGTCATTTAGGATAGTTCCCAGGTCCCAAAGATGTCCCCAAATTACATCCATTTTTCCCTCTCCCTTCCCTTGGACCTCTTGTGGTCACTGCCTCCACATCCACGATAGGAGTTCTTCCATTGCTGGGATCACAGCAAGTCTACAGTAGAACAACTGTAAGTCTACTCTAGTCCAGCATCCATTTCCCAATCCTGAGGATTCTGTGATGGTGATGCCCTCTCTACCCCTACCTGAAAGGGGGCTTAGGTCCCATGGGGCAGATGGATGGGACTTTCTTGCTTACAGTTGCAGACTCTCTCTGTTCCTTGAGATGGTCTTTGTCAGTCATCTCTCTTTGTTGGTTGTCCTGGACAAGTCCAATGAACTGGAGAGTGGGTGTTGCAAGTCTGTTGATATTCAGGACCCAGCTGGCCCATGACAGCCCAGAGATTTAAGAATCTTGGACATACAACTATCAACTCTAATACTAACTATAGGCTCAATAGAAGGGGCAGAAGAGTCATATGTAGGGAAAACACAACCGAGTCCAACTCTATCACACTGGGGAGTGTAAATCCCAAAGTAGGGCCCACCAGCAGGATGCCAAACTCCTGAGCTGTCTGTCCTGCCTATAGGTCTGGATGTCTCCAGAGCCCTCAGGAGCCCCGCTATTTGAGGTAATATTTATTGTGGTCGTCAGTAAGACCCTGCTGAGATGTGCAGGGGCACGACCTCTGCGGTGGCCTCCCCACCCGCTTTGAAGTCTCTTGGCTGTGGGGACTCATTTGTCTTTGCCCTTTCCCCCTTTTGGTCAGGGTCTTTTTCCAGGCACACTGCTGGTTGGTGCTGGTGGTGGTCTCTCGGTGCCGGGGTGGGGCTCATCCCCAGGTTCTTGTCCCCCACTGTGGGGAGGGGAGGGCATTTGTGCACTGGGTTTTGGCTTGGAGGGAGGCCACATTTGGGTCGGGGAGGGCTCTCAGGAGGTGGCACTTGGGCACCTGTAGTGCTAGGCTGAGTTTTGGTTTCGGGTCATCACAAGCAGGGGCCTGTCGGTGGCCCATTCTCCTTCACTGTCGCTGCCCCTGTGCTCAGGGGATTCTTGCTGCCCCATTGGAGGGTTGGGCCGAGCTCCCCAGGATGGGAGTTTGATATTTTTTGGTCGTTGTGTGGATCACCTCCCGCTGTGGTGGTGCCCCATGGATGCTTGAGCACGTTCATATGCTGGTAGATGTGCCCCAGTGGGCTCCTCCCATGCATCCAGCTCTCTGGTGTCCCACACCAGTGGTCCTCCCCTGCCACGGTTGTGACTCTTTTGTGGTCCAAAGCCTTTTCAAGATTGAAGCCAATGAAATGACCAAACAGTTAATGGGAAGGTGATATCATGATGATAGTTTTGAAAGTATTGAATAAAATACAAATGTTTTCCTATAAGTTTGAAATAATGAAAAAATATATAAATTTTTTTCAAAAAGAATTAGCAATAGGCCATTTTTTGAACTGACCATATTTTTCTACCCCTCTCTGGAAGCATCTGGACTCACTATTCATCAGTCTGTCTCTCAGACAGTCTTGCTCATGGCTTCAGAAAAGTCATGAGCCTACCAAAGATGATCAGTTTGTAAAATCATATCCTGCTCTCATTGTTGTATCTCTACAACATGGATGATGGTGGTAAAATGGGGCCCCGTGGGAAAACCCAATGTCATGATATTGGTGTGCATAGTAAACTTCTGATAAATCATGAGTGACAAAGCTTAGTCAAGAGTAACTACAAGTGTGGGTTTTATCTTAGTATGGATATTACAAAAAAAAAAAAAAAGGAATTATTGATCCAAAGGAGGGACAGAAAACCAATGAGAGGACTCAAGGCAGGTCTGAACCCGAGGAGGGGTATAGGAAGCCCTGGAGGCCATAGAGAAGCCTGTGAGAAGAAGGAAAGGTAGGTATAGACAGACGCCTGCTTCTACATGTCTCAGGAGATGTGGGTACCTACAGGTCATTGGAGGCAACTGTGCACAGATTTGTCATGAACATGTACATGTGATTCCATATATGCATGAGGTGATACATGCCTCGCTTTGTGTGTCATGTGTCTGCCTTCTCCAAGACTTTGGAAAACAGAAATAAATGAGATTCTGTGACATAAGAGTACGGTGACTATGCTGTAATAGTGTATGTGATCATGGAATAAGAGGGGAAGGGCCACAGGGGACACTTTTTTTCCCAGGAACGCTAATGATGGTTTCCTTTGCCTGGGGAAGAATAAGAAATCTGCCAGGCAGAGAATGTCCTGAGGGACAGAAAATGATGAGGGAATGAGACAAAGGGGGAGAGGGAATAACAAGATACTAGTAAAACTCCTTCCTGGAAATATAAATGAGAATTCTACTGGAGAAGATGGACCAGCATTTTGAGGAAAGAGGAGAATTTTACATAAAGCAAAAATAAATAATATCCAAGAAAAGCCTTTTCTATATACATCTTCAGGCAATACCATCACTTTCTGCTTCATTCATTCATTCACAAGTATTACTGAGGAATGTATATGTGCCAGGCATTTACCTGGGACACAAAGATGAATAAGACCCCATTCCCAATCCCAAAATTCTGTCTATTGTGCATTATACATTTATTATTTTTATCCCTTTCTAAAATTAGCTCTCTAAAAGTAGGGACTGTGTTTTCACCAACGGCTAGCTCATAGCAGGTGCTCAACAAATACTAATCAAATGAACAAATGAAGGAAAGGATGCTGTGGCAGATTTTACTCTGTGGACCATTACACACTTCTAAAAAGGGGAAGATGATCAGATTCACACTTTTTAAAATGAGCACTCTAGTAGCAGTGTGGACAATGCATTTCGGCAGGGGAAATGTTGGGACAGAGACCAGTGGGAGGCTATTGTGGGCACTGTCAATGCGGATGGCCAGGAGGACATGGATACAAGAGAGATTTAGAAGCTTGAGTCAACACGGATGTGTGGACCCTTCAGTGTAAAGTAGTTACAGTCATACTCAAAAATCAAGACTAAGTGGGTAGTCCTAGATAGTGACTTTTCAGGAAGGGGGTGGCTGGTATGCTAGGAGGAAGTGGCCTTCCTATGAGCCTCCCTGAAAACGGCAGAGATGAGAGAAAATCAAGCTGTCTCTCAAGGACCAAGGGGCTTCAGGCAGAATTACCCATTCCTCTGACATCTTTGTTTGTTACTGAAATCCATTGTGCTAAGAGTGGAAGGAGAAAGTGAAGAGCCTGCTTCTGAGAACTCCAGCTGTTTGACGGTGGGGCAGGGAGAGCGGTGGGTCACTCTGAAGCCCAGTTTAAGGGTAAATGGGGACCAGTGCTTTTACAAAGACAGGCCAGCACCAAGGATACTGTCGGCTACGTGAGGGTCGGGCCCGTCTGGGACTTTTCATCTCAGTATTCCCAGATATATCAGTGTTTAACTCATGGTAGGCAATGTTTGTTGAATATACAGAGGGAATCAGAGTATGATTCAGAAGGGGAATGGGATGTCTATCCAAAGACCTTTATTTTCCAATAAAATGTGGTATATACACACAATGGAATACTACTCGGCTGTAAGAACAAACACACTACAAACACATGTGATAACATAGATGAATCTTGAGAACCTTATGTTGAGTGAAGCAACCCAGACATTGAAGGACAAATACTACATGACCTCAATGATATGAAATAAACAAGCTGCCCTAGATAGCAAGAGACTGAACGATAGGCTTACAGGAAATCGGAGGGTGGAGGAAGGATATGAGCCGATGTCTGCAGGGGGGGAATTTAAGACGAGATGGTGGTAAGTATGAACACAAAGAAGAGATAAAATGGTGGCAAGGGGTTGCCTTTGGTTGGGGCTTTAGGGGTTTGAGGGTGGCTGGGGAGGGATGGTTGGGTAACGTTGCCCAAAAGTGGGGGGAGGGAGGGGGAGCATACGAACACAGGAGAGGGTCAGGAGGTGGTGGAGAGTAAAATGCCGAGAAAATCATATCAAAATATAATAAAGAGGGTTACCTGTTTAGAATGCTCGGAGGGGAGGGTCTGATGCAGGACGGGCTCCTGGGGAATGCCTAAATGCTCATTCTGCCAGAGTGGGTGACACCATGGGGTAAAATCCCAAGTAGTGAGAGTGGGGGTGGACCCACATCCTGGGGAGGACTAATGCCACCAAATAGAGGGAACTGTATCCCTCGAGAGAAAGGGTGGCTCCCAGGGCATTGGGGCAGTTGAGCAAGTTAGGCCCTGAACACTATTCCATCTATTTCTGGAAGTGGCTCCTCAGGAAACGAAGGTTGGCTGTCACTGTGGGCACCAAGGTGGAAGGGAAAATGGACGTTAAATGTGTGGAACCAAAGTAAAAGGGGGGCAAGAGAGGAGATTTTTGAGAGTACACAAGGATGGATATAAAACATGTAATATTACACCATAACATATAGGAGATGACAAACTGATAATGTAAACCATAATGTAAAACATAGGATAACTAAAAATGTAAAGAACTGTGTATCCTAAAGTATGCACCATAATGTAAGCACAGATATTACCTTGTTAAAAGCTAATATCTCAGACTCTGTACATCACCTTAAGTAAATATGATGTGAAAAGGTTGTAAGAGTATAGCTGTGGAAGGAAAAAGGTTTTGTGGTGGATGTATGGGAGTGCTGTATATTATATATATGCATTGCTGTGGTCTAGGACTCCTGTGAAGAAATGCTGAATAATTAGGGGGGGGGGGGGGGGAAAAAAAGGATAGGATGTGGAATTTTTTCAAGTCAACATTCTTTATCTAAGTTCTTTATCTAACTTTATCCAAGTTCTTTATCCATCCTTTAAACCCATCGCTATATACCATTCCCTAGTAAGGGACCATGACATTATATTGGGCTTCAAATTTCGGGGAGTTCTGGACCACAGAGTGTTTCAACAATGGCAATGGAGGGACACTGGTATGGGATACCAATGACAGGTGATATATGGCTGATAGGGAGCTGTACAGAACATATGTCCAGGGGGCATGGTAATGATTGGATATACTCATAATGGCAACAATTAAAAACCACAGCAGGGGGGGTACTGGGTTCCTGGCCAGTGGTGCTCTGCTGCGGTCCCTAGGGGAGCAGCGACAGTCTCCCAGGTACAGCGGCGGGGACCTGGAGGGAGTGAGGGTTCAACAGTGAGCCCCTGATGCTAATGACTATGCTTGTGAGCTGATAAACCTAAAATAAGAACAAGGCCTAGAGCAACATTGTGCCTGGGAATTTCCTCCTGTCAGCCTTCATGTTACTCAAATGTGGCCAGTCTCGAAGCCAAACTCAGCATGTAAATGCAATGCCTTCCCTCCAGCGTGGGACATGACACCCGGGGACGAGCCTCCCTGGCAACGAGGGACCACTATCAAATACCAACTGATGATGCAACTGGAAAAGGACCTTATACGGAAGGTTCAATGCGGATCAGCAGAATATCCATGTCTACATAAAATAACATGACTTTAAAATGCTGTTTGACCTAAAGTAAGGGGGAAATGGAAAGGAGAAATGAGTTTATATGGCTACGAGTTTCTAAAAAAGAGTCTGGAGGCTGGCAGAAGGATTGCCCTCATGCACAACTGAGCAGAGTCAGAGAGACAGATAAAGCAGATACAACCCCCAGATATTGGTTCCTTTGAAGGCTAAAGAGACCCATGAGAGTTATGGCCATGGCCGATGGGGTTAACTACCAGGGCAGATGGCCCCTCTTTGGAAATGGTGTTTATGTGTGATGAATCTGGACTCAGATGGGATCTCCCTTCATAAGACTTTCATGCTAATGTGCTGGAGGTGCAGTTAATGTTGGGATTTAAGATATATTTAGGGGATTTGAATCTCTGGACTGACAATGTGATAGCCAGGTCCTGAACCTCAACAGACTCCAGCACCTACAATCTGATTTATTGGACTTACCACACTCAGCTAAGATGGAGTTGAAGAAGGACAATCACCACACCATGGAGCCTAGAGTGATTACAACTGAAAATGGGAGGATTGCATCCAGCATCCATGTGGAATTTGAGCCTCCTCTTGACATAGAGGTGCAATGGACACAACCAATCCAATGTCCACATAGAAAAGGTGGTATTGGATTGAGAAAAGTGGACATGGTTGACGATGGGTATGGGGAAAGGCAGGAAGAGATGAGAGGTGGAGGTGTCTTTGGGACATGGAGCTGCCCTGGATGGTGCTTCAGAGGCAATCACCGGACATTGTAAATCCTCACAGGGCCCACTGGATGGAATGGGGGAGAGTATGGGCCATGATGTGGACCATTGACTATGAGGTGCAGAGGTGCCCAAAGATGTACTTACCAAATCCAATGGATGTGTCATGATGATGGGAACGAGTGTTGTTGGGGGGGGAGAGGGGGGGGTGGGGGAGCGGGGTTGAATGGGACCTCACATATATATTTTTGATAATATTATTACAAAGTCAATAAAAAAAAAAAAAAGAAAAAAAAAAAAAAAAAAACAAAGACCTTTATTTTCTACTTCCAAGCTCTACTTCTACTTTTGGAGTAGGGGAGAGGGAGGAATTTAAACTTACCAACTAAGGGGATTCAGTATCTCTTTGGGGCTGAGCTTAATCCCTGTAAGGAAAAAGATCATCCAGAGGTCAGTGTTCTCTCTCCTTTGCCCTTCCCTCTAAGGTCCCAAATATTTAGCCGCTTCGTGGTGTCAGGGGCGGCAGGTGGAGGGAGCTCCTGCACATCCAGCACATGTGCTGGACTCTGGCTCTTGCCGACCATGAATTTGCTTATCCTCATTATTTCCTATCAGTGATACCACACAATATTTGTCCTTTTGTGTCTGGTTTATTTCACTCAAAATGCTATCATCAAGGTTTATCCTTGTTGTCACATGTGTCAGAACTCCTTTCCCTTTTACAGCTGAATAATATTCCTCTGTATATATAAACCACATTTTGTTCATCTAATCACCAGTTGATGGACACTTGAGTTGTTTCCATCTTTTGGAAATTGTGAATAATGTCACTACGAACATTGAAGTGCAAACATCTGTTTGAGTTGCTGCTTTCATTTCTTTTGGGTATAACCTAGAAGTGGGATTACCAGGTCATATGGTAATTCTATACTTAACTTTCTGAGGAAGCACCAAACTGTCTTCCATCGTGGCTGCACCATTTTACAGTAATACTAACAATGATGAGTGTTCTTTCTCCACATCCTCTCTAACACTAAAATTTTCCATTTTTTTAATTGTAGGTGTACTAGTCAGGGAAATAGAACCAGCAGATTATTATGCTATTTATTATAAGAATTGGTTCACATGACTGTGGTGATGGGGAAATCTGAATTCTGTAGAGCAGGCTCTAAGCTGGGAACATGGATGAAGGTTTTCGATGAATTCCTCAGAAGAAGCTGGCTGTCTAAAGTAGAAATGAAAATTCTTCCTTCTGACTGCTGAAATTATAAGTTCTCCTTTAAGGCCTTCAACTGATTGGATAAGACTTTTCTCATTGTTGAAGGGAGTCTCCTCAGTTGATCATAGATGGAATCTGCCACAGATGAAGCAACTTGCTGATAATTCAAATCTATAAAATGTCCTCACAGTAACAATAAGTCCAATGTTTCTTTGACCAAACAACTGGACACCATAACCTAGCCAAGTTGACATATTAACTTAACCAGCACAGTCCACCCATTGTCAACTTGGCACCCATATACATATCTTTAAACCATAATTAATCATGAAATTAAAATAATGGCACTCAAATTTTCACCTAACATAATTCAGCTTTCCTGTATACACCTGAAGCCCCATAGTAAGCCATTTCCCCAGAAGAAGGTACAAGTCCTTGACTACTAGTCACTGTTAAACTTGATATCCTGCTACTTAAATACCATGAGGTAAAGTTAATACACCTTAAGTTACATGAAAAAGGAATAAGATAGGGAAGAGAAAAAGATATTTGCTTTATGTATTTTTACGAAACATATTCTTAACAAAACAAAAAAGAAATATTCATAAATCATAATCCTTGTTTCTGTAACTGGTCATGTGGTCATAGCTCATTTTTATAACTAAATTCTTCTACTACCCATTCCATATTCCCTTTACCCTCAGCAAGTACCTTGGCTGATCATGGTTCTTTGCCTGGTGGGGTGACCCAAACCTTCATTCCTGAAGTTTCTGGGCCATTAATAGGCATGCCTGGATGGAATTATTGCAGTTTCCCATTGACTCTAACCACAGGGCATGGTAGTATGCAGAGATGCCCTAAGGGATCTCCTGTATTCCAGGTAAACTCTTCTTTACCTCCCTTGTGTAGTAGCAGTCCTATTTCCCCCCTTGATAATCAGAATCAATCACCCTACCCAATACAGCAATTCCCTTCTTTGCCTGTTGATTCAGAGGCATGAGGAGGCCAAAGGACCCAGGTAGCAGTCTTAACTTCCAGTTTAATAGAAACTTTGTTATGTCTCCTGGTGGATGCACACCTCCTTTTGGAACTAAGACCTGTAGACTAGCAGAACTTAACATTGTGGAGACAAAAAGCAAAAAGTTTTTCTAGGGCATCACTAGTGGTAATAGTAAGTGGTGCTACTCCCACTCCTACCCCCTTGATTCCTCAAGCCATAAATCCTGGCTATGGGAGAAACAGCACAATAGTGTACACACTGATTTAGAGTGTACGCAGCCTCCTGGAGAACATTGCCCCAGCCCTGCAAGGTATTGCACCCAGTTGAATCCATGCCACTGTTCTATCAATTCAAATGCTTCAGAATGATGGGGAACATGGTAACACAAGTGAATTCTATGAGCATGTGCTCATTCGCACACTTCATTTGTCATGAAGTGGTTTCCTTGACCAGAAGCAATATTGTATAGAGCACTACGATGGTAAATAGGGCGTTCTATAAGCCTATGGATAATTTGGGCAGAAGCACTGTGTGCAGGGAAGGCAAACCCATATCTGGAGTATAAGCCTATTCCAGTTAGCCCCATCCATAATGGAAGTGGTCCAGATAGCAGGCTGATAACCTCAGGGAATGCTGCCTTATCAGGGACTAGTGTTAGTTTGTGCTGCTGGCAAACTGGGCACTCAGCAGTGGCTGAAGCCACGTCAGCCTTGGTGAGTGGAAGTCCATGTTTCAAAGTCCATGCATAATCTCTATCCTTACCACCATGGCCACTTTATTCATGAGCCCTTGGGCAATGACAGGAGTGGCTGTCGAAAGAGGCTAAATGGTATCCACAGCATGAGTCACTCTATCCACTTGACTATTAATATCCTTCTCTGTTACAGTCACCTTCTGTCAAGCATTCATAAGGGCCACAGATATCTTCATGTTTTTTGCCCACTCAGAAAGGTCTATCCCCATACCTCTCCCCCAGACTTCTTTGTCACAAATTTTCCAATCATGTTCCCTCCATTTCCCTGACCATCCAGCTAAACTCTTGACCACAGCTTATGAACCAGTATACAAATGTACCTCTGCCCATTTTTCCTTCCAAGTAAAATGAACAACTTGGTGCACTGCTCAAACTTCTGCCCACTGGATTGTCCTTCAGGGATGTTCCAGAACGGGGTTGCAATGCTGCAGCTGTTTCTGCTATCAAGTTGTACCTGTATACCATGCAGAACCATCAGTATACCAGGCCTGAGTGTTCTCCTTCTCAGTCAACTGATCATAGGGAACTCCACAAAAGGCCATAACTGGAGGCTGGGAAAAAGGAGAAGGTAATATGGCAGGAGTTGGGATGATTGACATTGGACCCCTTCCTCATGACTTACTCATGCCTTCAGTGTCTGCTTGGGCCCTGTCTTGTATATACCACTTCTATTATATGAGGGAGTGCTGCTGTGCATGCCCAACTTTATGGCTTGCTGGGTTATGAGGATTAGCCGAGTCTTCCAAGCCACCTACCTCAGGGCATTCCATTGCAGAGTCATCTGGTAAAATAGAATCAACCTCTTCAGATGGAGGTGTAAGGGCTGTTTCTTCAGAGGAGGCAGTTTCAGGTCTATTAGTAATAGTAGGATTAATCTCTTCAGGTGGAGGCTGGATGGCTGATTTCTCAGGATTTGTTGAATTGAAAGTCAGGTGGCTGATTCCTCAGGGCAGACCATTACAGGTTTATCTGGCAAAGAAGATTCAGCAGAATCTAGGGTTTCAATGTCCCCACTGCCATCATTATCAACCCATATGTCCTCATTTCAACTTTCTGGATCCCGTTCCTGTCCAATCAATGCGCTCACTTTAACAACAAATACCCTGCAAAGTTGAGAATTCAATTTATGCTATAATACAGACACTCAATGAGACACTAAATCTGGTTTTTAGAAATTTCAGGTCTATGGCTACAAGAAATGAGTATCTTTCAGAGCACACATAGACACTTTAGTGTCCTTCATGTAGAACTTGAAGTGGGAATTTGATTACTGTATCCAGCATATATAGGAACAACCCAGCCAACATCATATACTTTTTAATTATACAAAATTCTGTTACAGTATCAAATATACTGTCATCCTCCAAGATCCATTTGTTTTCTGCAAAGGCCAAATTGGAGAGTTGAATGGGAATGTGCTATGAACCACCATCCAGGCATGCTTTAAGTCCTTGATAGTGGCATTAATCTCTCTAATCCTTCCATGAATGTGATACTGCTTTTATTTTAGTATTTTGCTACATAGAAGCAGTTGTAGTGACTTTTTTTTGACCTTCCCTATCATAATAGCCCTCACTCTAAAATGTGGGGATTCTGCCAGGTGCTGAGTATGTATATTCCAATTATGCATTCTGGAACTGGAGAAAAAAACACAGAACGGGTACAGAAACACACTGGACTCACTGTGAAATGGGTCTAAGCTAAAATTCCATTGATCGCCCACTCTATCTAGTAGACCACAGTGATGTCTGGGTCTCTTGGGATTAATGTTACTTTCAAACCAGTGTTTAATAATCCCCAAAATGTCTGATCATTTCCTTTTCCCCAATGCACAGTCACCCTGGTCAATGGTCATAGGTCCGTTTAGGGAAGGCTGGGGGGAAGATGAACAGTATAAATTTTTGACAATATAGCAGAGTCCTTGCCCAAGGGAACCCAGCCTTCCCATCACTCAAGGGGCTCTGTAAACTGTCTCAAGTCTGGGAATTGATTGAGGGGCCATGACTCTCTGTTTTTGTGATTCACATTAGACTTTTGTACACTTGACCTAGAACTCCTCCACTTACACAGATCAAGTAAGAATTTAGTACACTGCATGTCTTCTTTACACCATGATCAACTAGACACCATAGGTCTCTGCCAAACAGGCTTTGACTTCTATTATGGTAGCCACACCTACCTTGTCCTTGGCAATTAATTGCTGCCACTTGGCTTCTGCCAATTCAGGATCTAATTACACCCCTGTGTTTAAGGATCCAAGTTTTGTGGCAAAAGTTTCCACAATAATATCTAACCTACAAAGAAAAGTAACCATAGAGCTCTGCATGTATGACGGAGTTGCTCTCATGATTTATTCCTTATGGTACTGGTGAAAGAGGTGTCCTGTGAACTTTCCTGGGGTGGGTGAACTGGTCTTACATGATAAATCCACTCTAGCATTCCAATCTCTCTAAGCCTTTGTATCCTCTCATCTATATTATACCAGACAGCTCTAGCATTTCAACTTTAGGCAGTGTAAATCATTTTTTGGTCCATGCTTGAGCCAACCACCTAAACAATTGGTTAGTGCCCTTCTAACCTTTCAAGCTATGACATTAAATCCAGCCTCTCTGCTTAGTGGGCCCGTATCAATAAATTCCGCCTGATCCAGCTTTATGTTCCTTCCGCCATTATCCTACACCCTTAATATCCACTCCCACACATATTCCCTGGTCTCTGTCTATACAGTTGGGGAAACCAGGCAGTTCTTTTGGAGTACAGTGGTCATGGGCCATACTTTGTACCTCATAGGTCACACTTTGTACCTCACCGTTTGGGGCATCTTAGGAAATTCAGTCTAGTTGTAGGTCTGGAAGAAAAGAGGGTTGGCAGCATAGGGGAGGAGCTAGCTGGGGAAAGGCCAAGCCTCTTGGAGGAAGGATGGGTGGCACCAGCCTGGGAAGCTGTGCCACCAGCCTCAGCTCACAGAGAGTCCCAGGACCCGAGGACCCTGCTTGGGAAAAAATGGTTGGAAGAAAAAGGAAAAATCTTTCGCCTACACACATCTCTATGTGTACCACTCTGACACTCTTACTACTCCAAATAATTCCAGCACACTTCAGGTGCACATACCATTATGGGCCAATCTGTGTGCAAACATAGCAGCTACAGAGAGTGAGTAACGCCAGAGGGGTGAACGCTAGTGCAAGGCCAAGGATCTTGTTAGCAGAAAAGGATGCCCATAAACTGACCAATCCTTCAGGCACTGCTGAAGGCTTGACCCAAACCCCTCTCAGGGAAAAGGCCTTGCATTATTTGTACTGTGTGTACCAAACCTGCAGTCTCCCATCACCCAGTGAAGACATTCCATCTTCTCCATCTTGGCTTGTGGGCTTTGTCTCCAGACTCACATTCTGCACACAGCACTAAGTTGATGCTGCTCTTTCTTCCAAGCTACAGGCTTATGTCAGTCTTGCCATGTACAAACCCATGGTCATGCACTGATCTTTTTTTCTACAGCAGCACAACAAAGATAGAGATCACTGCCAGAGCTTCAAAGTCTTGGAACATGAAGGGCAGTGATAAATGAGAGCCTATCAGATTATGGCCTATTTGTTACCCATCCTGTTCTGTCACCTTCTTTAGCTACTATCGATACATTCTCACAGTCATCCAGTGACTTCGCTGTCTTCTAAATGTAACTATATTGTTTGACTTGATGGCCTTGACTCCAGGCCCAGAGACTTGGCACTGGCATTGCTACTTTGGAAGAGGTTATCCTGTTCTGGGAACTTTTCTAAGGATATCTTTTCAGACACAGCCAAAGCTCTGGTCTCAGCAGATTTAGCCACTGTCTTCCACCACCGTTTAGAGGAGGATTTTCCAGGTCCCTTTCCACCCTTCCAGGGACCATGCTCTGATAATCATTTCACAGATTTGGAAGTTGTTTGTCTACCTGTCTGCTGACCTCCTCCTTAGACTTGCAAGCAAGGGGATGTACTTTCTGTAAATCTCAAAATTCATCATTCAGGCTCAAAATACAGTTACCTGAGCTTGTTCCTTCTTACAAAGGACTGGGGAAGACTTCAGGTGTCTTTTTAAACTACGTTAAAAGAGCAAAGAGCACAAATAGGGGTGGAACTTGACCCTTGAAGTTTAATTTTAAAATATGAAAGATGATTCAGACTTTTCTTGTCACCAATGGAAAGGATTAATTCATTCAATATGTACCTATTGAGAGTCTATTCCATGTCAGGCACTTGCTAAGCCCTTGAAAAGCAGAGATGAACAAGTATAGTTTCTGGCCTCCAGGAGCTCACAGATTAGTGTGAAATACAAAATGATAAGGACTATGCTACAGGCTGTTAAAACACTGTGAGAGCTTTGGGAATATCAGTTCTCCTCTCTTTCCCAGCACAAAGTAGGATTGCATTTCCCTGGCGTGTGGTTTGCTTTAGCCCACGATATGAGAGCAGAAGTATGGTGTTTCACTCACAGGTGGACATCTTTAAGAGACAATGTGTGTTATCATAGCCCATTTTCTTTTTTTTTTTTTTTTTTTTCCTCCATCTACATGGACTTAATTTTATTATTTTGAATATCTAAAATATGAACATTGTTCAATATTCAAAACTATATAGCAAACTATACTTTGCAGTGCTATTCTTTTTTTTTAATATTTATTTATTATTATTATTTTTTAATTACATTAAAAAATATATATGAGGTCCCATTCAACCCCACCGCCCCCGCCCCCCACTCCCCCCACAGCAACACTCTCTCCCATCATCGTGATACATCCATTGCACCTGGTAAGTTCATCTCTGAGCATCACTGCACCCCATAGTCAATGGTCCACATCATAGCCCAGACTCTCTCACGTTCCATCCAGTGGGCCCTGGGGGGATCTACAGTGTCCCGTAATTGTCCGTGAAGCACTATCCAGGACAACTCCACGTCCCGAAAACGCCTCCACATCTCATCTCTTCCTCCCGTTCCCCACACCCAGCAGCCCCCATGGCTACCGTTCCCACACCCATTTCACATTTCCTCTGTGGACATTGGATTGGTTGTGTCCATTGCACACCTATGTCAAGTGAGGGCTTAGATTCCACATGGGTACTGGATGCACTCTTCCCGCTTCTAGTTGTAGACACTCTAGGCTCCATGCTGTGGTGGTTGACCTTCTTCAACTCCATGTTAGCTGAGTGGAGTAAGTCCAATAAGTCAAAGTGTAGGAGCTGAAGTCTGTTGAGGCTCTGGGCCTGGGTGTCATATTATCAGTCCAGAGATTCAAATCCCCTACATATATCTTAAACTCAGCACCAACTACAATTCCAATAAAGTAGCATGCAAGTCTTGTGAAAAGAGATCCCCTCTGAGTCCATTTCCATCACGCAGAAACACCAGCTCCAAAGAAGGGCCATCTGTCATGGCAGTGAACCCCTTCTGCCATGACCATAGAACCCGTGGGTCTCTTTATCCCTCAAAAGAACCAATACCTGGGGTTGTATCTACCTTGTCTGTCTCTTAGACTCTGTTCAGTTGTACATAGGGCTATTCCTTCTGACAACCTCCAGACTCTTTTTTAGAGACTCACAGCCTTATAATCTCATTTCTCCTTTCCATTTCCCCCTTACATTAGGTCAAACCGCTTCCCGAAGTCATGTTATTATATGTAGACAGGTATATTCTGCTGTTCCGCATTGAATCTTTAATTCAAGGTCATTTTCTAGTTGCTTCTTCAGCTGGTATGTGGTAGTGATCCCTCGGTGCCAGGGAGGCTCATCCCCGGGTGTCGTGTCCCACGCTGGGGGGAATGCATCACATCTACACGCTGAGTTTGGCTGTGAGAGTCATAGCCCATTTTCTTTTTCCTGCTTTGGAAAATGTGGAAGAATGCAGAGAGATGGAACATCCAACAGTCTTGGTTCTGGAGTGACTGTGATAAGAGAGCCCCTGGCCAACCCAAAAGAGATTTTAAAATTATGTTGTATTAAGCCACTGAGAACTGGGCGTTATTTGTTACTGTAGTATAATCTAGTCTGACTTGCCTGATACACACTGGCTCTGGAAAATGAAGCTCTCCCAGCCCTCAGTGACCCAAGAATGCTTTGCAAGTTAGAACCACACTATTTATTTGAGGAACACCCAGATACATGAACGGTGCCAGGACACCTCAGAAACTAGACCAGACAGTGTCCCACGTAGCAGCCATGGGCCACAGAGCATTCTTTGAATCGATACACTTTGTGCTTGCCATTTATGGACCCCCCACAAAAACTGTCTTTTATCGAGTTAATAAATCCTTCAGTTAATGGCATCCCCTGAGCAAGATCCCAGATATCCAGCACTTCCAGCAGCATGTGCTTCCCTCTAGCACAGCCTTATTACACTGTTTTTCAGTCTACCACACTAGACTGTGAGCCCAGGGGTAGGGCTGGCATGATACCCAAAACATAATGGATAGCTGTTATCTACCTTTTAAGATAAATGCACTGTGAATGAAAGAATGAATCTTTCAGCTATTACATTTTGAAATGTAAGAGCTAAAATGTTAAGTGCTGCCCTGACATCTTTGAAGCTCATAAATCCCCAAAGGCCTGAGTTCACCTACTGAGAGCAGACGAGACCAGATATACCCCTTACCCACCAGGAAAGCCTACCCACCCAGCTAGTTGCCCTGCCAGCCAGACCGGCTGCACTCCACCCAGTCAACCTCATAGCTTTCACCTCCTGACAGCCCATGTAATTATTCAAACATACCAATCACATCTTCCCACAGGAACCAGGTGGGCAGTCCACCCTCTTGTTACTACAAAACCTGCCGCCCACAGTCCCTGCTGGTTTACTCTATTCCCTAGGGAAATCCTCATGTGGCCCTACACGGCACATGGTGTCCTTCTCCCAGGGCAGTGAGTTGGTGTCACTAATAAACTGCTGTCTATCTCATCTGTCCAGTGCCAGGTGTCATATGTTAAGCCTTCCAACACTCTTTTTTGGGTAGGGGATTCCTTTCCTTCAATAATGGGATGAAAAGGAGGTTATCAGAATACCTTCAACATGGTAACAGGAAGTACTTTAAGTAATGCATGAGAAGGTGGTAAAGGCAGTGCAGAGTGTGTCCTCTGATTACCATTCCTCCTTTGTAAGGTAAAAGTATTACCTTCTGATGAGAAGAGTTCTGGAAACGCTGTCAGTAGACCTTGGCTCTAGTACCTGCTCTGCCTCTAACCTGTTAGCTGTGTGGTCTTGAGCAAATTGGTTAACTTCTAGTCGTTGTGAGGTTTAAATGAGTTAATGGAATAGTTCATAGAATGTCAGAAATGGAAGGTTTCGAGATACCTTCCAGCTTATTGTACTCTAACTCAACAAGGTAATAGCAGAAGAGAATACAGTCCAAGACTCCTAAAGCCCAGCTTGGAGTTTCAATGCTACCAGTGAAAGGAATTTGAGAATCAATTACTTAATGAATATGAAATTCAGTGCAACAAATAAATAATGTTTTGATGCCTTGTTCTGTGTTTTCAGTGCTTAATTCTCCCATTTCTGTGAGAATTAGGGGAAGGTTGGGAGCTGCCTTTCAGCACATTCACCAGTTAAGTTTTGGTGGGTAGCTAACTTTTGGGCATTTATTTAAAAGACTGTATAACATACACTTTTCCCAGGCTAAGAAAATTGACCCTGTATCCCCAAGGTGGATCACCACCCTGTTGAATGTTAATGTTTTGGCATCATTAACTCCATGCTGAAATGGAAAAGTTGGTTGGGATTTAAATAGCATTTACATAAAATAGACACACTCTATTAATAAACAACTAAAAGTCCCTTTACATCAATAAGGAAAATTGCCAATAGCAATCTTTGGGCTGAGTGGACTGGATCTCCCACAACTGTAAACTGGGACTCTTAGAAGTATGAGGGTTGTATACAGAATAGCAATTTATATGTAAAAGTCTTTAAAATATGCCATGTAGTATATTATAAGGCAACATGGTATGCGACACATTGTATAATTTATAACGTAAGTGGATGTTAGGTAATGTTCATTTCATAGACATGTAACCCAGATGTTCTCCAGCCTTCATAAGCTCCCTTTCCTTTAATTTTCAAAAAACAATAGCTTGGGTAGCCATCCTGAGTATCATGATTCTGAATACAACAGAAATTCATTCCTCAAATGATTCTCTTCCCCATGTCATTTCCCAGAAGCCCCAAAGAATGCTTACATGTTTCCAAAATCTACTTACTGATCCCTGACCACTTTGCCAGACATCTCTTCTTGAAAGCTTGGCAGGTGACTTATTGTTGTCTGGTACTTGATGTCTTCATTGCCCACTACTGGATATTTTTACCCCACTGATAGACATCTATAAGCATTTGAACTATTTTTGTTTTATCACTTATATATGCCATAGTTTAAAGTGCCAAATAGTATTATAAAACAGATTATTAAAATTAGCAATCCCTAGTAATTCACTCTTGATCTTCTCTCTTCAGTTTCCCTTACCCAGAGGCAACCATTCTGCGATGATTATATCTCTAAATAGCCTGCTTGTATTAATATGTATCAGTTTTATGTAAGTACATATATTCATATATATGTGTGTATTTATTTACAATTTCACTCTCTTTTCCCCTCACCTCACCACCCTGCACACTTCTCCCATCTTGTTGTCTTCCCAATATAGTTATATTTAATTCAGGTTAGATCAATATTCAGTTGTTATACCATTAGATATATAAATGTTATTCATAGCTGATTGTTGGAATATATTATGATTGCTTTTACTTTTTAACATAATTTTTTGTTCCCTGGAGTCAATATTGTTTATTTTGCTTAGTTTTCTATGTAACTATCACTAATTCAGCTTTAAGATCTCCACCAATTTGTTTAAATCCTCTCATCATGTGTTCTACCAATTCTACCTGGAAGCAGTCTCTCCTGAAATCTTCTGACCTCCTATAATATTGACTGTAACTCTCCATAACTGGAGCACAGATGTCATCTTGTGATCTTCCTTCACCATTGCCCTGGGAACTCTCATTTTTTCTCTCCTGTGATGGATTGTCAATTTCCCGAGTCCATTTGCCTTTCTCTTTCTGGGTTTACTCATTTGTTTGATTGTAATACACTATTTTCTAAGAAAAGGTGTATGAAAAATAACCTCTTTGAAACTCATATCTGAAAATACCTTTATTCTATCATCATCCTGAATTTAAAGTTTGGCTAGGTATAGAATTCTATATTGGAAATCATTTTCCTTCAGAATTTTTAAGGAATTTCTCTATTATCTTCCAGTTTCCTGGATCTGTGTAGAGAATTCAAAAACCATTCTGATTAATTATCATTTGTGTATTTTTTTTAAAGATTTATTTATTTATTTAATTCCCCTCCCCTCCCCCGGTTGTCTGTTCTCTGTGTCTATTTGCTGCGTCTTGTTTCTTTGTCCACTTCTGTTGTCATCAGCGGCACGGGAAGTGTGGGCGGCGCCATTCCTGGGCAGGCTGTACTTTCTTTCCCGCTGGGCGGCTCTCCTTATGGGGCGCACTCCTTGCGCGTGGGGCTCCCCTACGCGGGGACACTCCTGCATGGCAGGGCACTCCTTGTGCGCATCAGCACTGCGCATGGGCCAGCTCCACACGGGTCAAGGAGGCCCGGGGTTTGAACCGCGGACCTCCCATGTGGTAGACAGACGCCCTAACCACTGGGCCAAGTCCGTTTCCCTTGTGTATTATTTTTTTTCTCTCTCTACTCTGGAGGAATGTAAAATATTTTCTTTGTTCCCAGTGTTCTGAAATTTCACATATGCTTTGATGAGGGCCATTTCAATCTGAAAACTCATGCCCTTCAATTCTGTAAAATATGTTTTCATTATTTCTTTGGTGATATCTTCTATATTTCCCTATTCTCTTTACTTAGAGCACCTATATTTTGGATGTTGAACGTTTTGGACTGTACCCTTTTCTTTCCTGTTTTGTATCTCTTTGCCTTCTATTCTCTGGAGATTTCCTCAACTTTATCTTCCAACTCTTCCAGGTTTTTCATTTGTTATCATTTTAATTTCCAATAATTTGTTTGTTTTATGACTGTTTTGTTTTGTACGATATTGTATTCTTGCTCTTTAGAGAGCATCTTATTCTAAATTTTCTTTCTTCTGCATAATCTTTGTTTCCTTCAAATCTCTTAGTATGTTTGTTTTTACCTATTATTTTCATATTGACTTCCTTCTGACATGTCTGGTACTCTTGGTGGTCTGTTTCTACATGAAAGTGGAGGGGTATGAAAATGCTAAATGATGGCGCTGAGCTAGTACATTAACTGTCGGCAGTGGGGTTTACTACACAGAGAATTCACTTACCTGATACTGCCTCCCATTTTCATTATGATACTTCAACCCTCAACTGGCCTTAGAGTCCCCTCACTTTAGTAACTTTCTGTTTTACCTGAGAGTGGCAGTAGCCCAGTCGCACTGTGGGGGAGTAGGGATTTGGGACTCCAAATGTTTCCTAAATAAATTTTCAACCAACCCTCCTATTATCAGCACCTACACATTAATTTCGGTAATGACATCAATTTCTGACCCTTTGGGGAGTTCTTCAATGTAACTCCAGTTACTTCTCACTTTTTCCCTTTCATTTCCCTCTCATTCTCGGGTCTGCTAAGTCAATTATCATTCATTCAGCTGTTTTCAATCTCCACAATTTAATTGTCAATGTGTCCTCTCTTATTCTCTTTGTCTTTATGAATAAAACCTTTTTAAATAAATCCCTTTTCTTTCATTTCAGTGGCATTTCAGGAGGGAGTGAAGTAAATGCATGTAGTCCACCCACTGTCTTTACTTAGAAAGTGATCTGTCATGATAAGCGAAAATGTACTGAAGGCTTGGTATAAGAGAAATATAACACCAAGAGAAAATTCTCTAAATGCTGCACTTAAAGCTGCCATCTGGCTGTAGCCAGCTGAATTAAATCCTACAGAAATATGCAGATTTCTCCACACCTCGAAATCCAATCCCCTAAATCCCCTTAGAGAAAAGATTCCTCCTTCCCTGGTTCAAAGCCCTTGTCTTTCCCTGCCCCCAGGATGATCAACTTTGTATTATCTTCAGCGAAAATCCCCAC
Organism: Dasypus novemcinctus; assembly: GCF_030445035.2. NCBI lineage: Eukaryota > Metazoa > Chordata > Mammalia > Cingulata > Dasypodidae > Dasypus > Dasypus novemcinctus. The sequence goes on along the minus strand of NC_080692.1, from coordinate 35,098,114 downwards.
CCCTAAACAAGGGGTAGAGTCTAGCCTTTGGGACCCAGCTAAAGAAATCATTATACACTACATACATTTCCCCGAAGGCCAGATAATCCATCTCCTATCATACCATGTGGGGATACCACAGTCTCCAGGTCAGATAATACTACAGAACCCATTCACAGTCTTCTTTCCAGCAAGAGTGAAGAAAAGCTCAAACTAGCATCCCTCCTGTCATTATCTGATCTCCTGGGATCCTGTGAGCATATACTTATACTGCCCCAGAAAAATACAGCAATTTTCATAGACAATCCAATATCAATTCATGTTAAAAAACAATCTCAATTTTATAATGGCACATTTTGCTAAAGATACACACTGTATGTTACTAATTAGATTATATAGCTCAGTCTGCATCTGAATTCAGGTTCATCATGAAGTCACAATTTTCTATAAAACAATGAGTAGGCATTGTATACTAACTACATAATATATTGGGGTCCCGGTTTGAGGATGGTGCTGCTAACAGAGCTTGCCTCCTACACATGAGCTATGGCTGAACCATCTTGTGAATATGTTCTCCCAGAACAGGGTTCTGCCAATTTTGGTTTCGATGGAACAGGAAATGTCTGACCACTTTTGGATCCTCTAAATTGTTTAAGGGAACACTGTTTCTGAATAGTGCTAATCAGAGCCTAAACTACTACTCAATAGTTCTGTTCTCTTGAATGTGAATAGTTCTTTATGCAGATGTATTATATCTGGTTAAATCATATGAAATTGCTGACATCCAATTTTTTGACCTATAAAAATAGCAATTTCATATAATGCAACATAATAATAAGAAAGGCATTTGGCATCAAGAGGCTTGGTTTTGAATCCCAGCTCTCCTGTTCAGTGGCTGTTAGCTTAGTAAGTCAGTAAATGTCTCTCTGAACTCAGGTTTCCGAATGGAGAAAGCTATATCTGCTGCATGAGATTATTGTAGAAATTAAATGAGTTCATGGTTGCTCACATATGCCATAGAGCCTGACACCCCCAATACGTGGCCAATTGAGTTAATTGTCAAAATACTTGCTCATTTTCTTTATTTGATCTTCACAAGGGACCTTTGAAGTGGACATAGGAAACACAATCTAGTAATGAAAGGAGAAAACAGAGGTTCTACCTGATTTACAAAGAATTATCCAGCTAGCAGGCAAAAGAGCTAGGCCTGGAAACTAGGTCTCTTGATTCTTGGTATAGTAAGTACTTGGCTTTTTCCTCCCACACTGTGCTTCTTTCTGGTCAGCTACACATTGCAAAATAAAAAATAATAATAACCTGTTCGAGTTAACAAAGCTCCAGGATTCCTAATGATCATACCCCATCACAAGGTACACAGCGCACACCCAGCACCAAAACTAGACACTCTTGAATATTTCTCTTGAGAATTCAATGATCTATACCATGTACCTTGTTATTTATATCATCCCCACAATAACCCTGTGACAAAAGTGATATGGTTCCCATTTTCCAAATAAAAAGCTGGGGTCCAGAGGGGTTTGGGAGGTTGTTCAGAGTTACACATCTCCCATTCCTGTGTGTTCTCAGGGTCATCATACCAGGAATCCAATTCCACTTCATGGAAGAAGAAACAGAATTTCCTGTTCATGAATCTGATGGAAACATAAATGCTTTACTTGGAATTGGCATGGTCTTTGAGGGCCATGTGAAATGTGATTTAATAGACAAGGATTCAGGAGATCAAGTCTCCTAGTTCTGATTCCAGCTCTATGACCTTGAGCCAATCACTTGACCACTATGGGGTTGTTTCTCCCTCTATACAAAACAAAGTCATCTCCTTCCAGCTTTAACATTGCAGAGTCTGTCATGTCAGAAGTTTCCATCACATAACCAAGTGTACTTAGCTGTCTATCCAGGAATTACTCTGGGACAGGCTTGTGCTCCTCTAAGAGGTTGTATGAGCTTGGCTCCTGCTATCTGCAGCTTTTAAGAACACTATAGCCAGTTATAGGAAAACCCAGCACAGTTACTCGGCTTTGCCATTTAGCTTTATTTGAAGTCAGTGTCAAAGGCCAAGACAGAGAATTCTAAGCGAATGCTGAGTTCCCACAGGTCAGATAATAGCCTAGGAAAGACAATACCTAGATGCCTTGATTAATGTAATGCTGTAGACAGAACGCATTTCCAAGAAACTGTATGCCCCTGTGTTGGAGAGATGACTCTGTCTGTAGAGTCAACACCACATGATCATGCCAACACTTCCGGCCATGAACTTTTGGTGGTATCTACCCTGCTGCCCTCTCTCTAGAAATTGTTCTCAATAGGATAAGAGAGCAAATAAATGCAGCAGTGGCTAGAACAGCAAATTTCCTTGGCATCTGGATGCTGGAACCATGCAGCTGTTTACTGAGGGAAAACTCCAGATAGTTCCATTTGGACAACACATCTTGCTTTTTCCTTCAACTACTGCAGATTTCTGAAGTGTTGATATTTTGCCTGGGCTGGTTCTCTATTTTTTTCTGACATCTACTTCTTGATTGATTTCTATTAGTTTATTGGGCAGGTGACCCATTATTACCTTGATCATTTCCTTCCATAAGCCCCTACTTCCCCTTTTCTTCCTAAAATCCCTGACTCAATCCTGCCCACGGTATGACCTAGCATCATCGACATAGCCACTCCCACCCATGCTCAGTGACTTGTCCCTTTCCTATCTTTATCTGCAAGTATATGACTTTGCATGGATTCTTTGCCAACCTGCAACCATGCCATTGTAGGCATCGACTGTGCCAGCTCTGAAATAAATATCATGCCCTGCAGCCTTTGGGGCAAGGAACCACAAGAAAATTTCAATCAGCAGTTATAGCTCTGGTGATTAAGATGAAGTTGCCTGGCTTCTGCTTAGTGCCTGGGCAGTGCTAAGGCAGGGTTCTCCCTTGGAATAGCTGTGCTTCCCAAAGTCCCAATCCTGAAAGAGTGGGGGTGATGGGAAATACTGGCATTGAGGTCCTTATCAGACTCTAACATGACCAATTAACTTCTCTCAGGCAAAATTCTTCCATATTTAGACATATTTAATTTTCTCCTAATTCCCTGTGCTGTTTATTATGTTTTATATGAGGTCAATGAGCACTTATATTTTTCCTTTAGGTTCTGTCACTCTCCTGGTTGCTAAATGCGCTTGCTCTCAGTTTTGTTCAGAAGTCCCACCAACCAGAAAGCTCAAATATCCAGACTTATTTGTTGCCCCTATAATGATGGTTAAAGTTAATCAAAATAAATCAAAAGCATTATGAGATACTGAAGTGTTCTCTGTATCATCCCAAAGAGAGAAGCACATTCTGACCCATTTTTGTGATAATATTATGATTCTGTTAGCTCATTCATTCACTAAACATTCAATGAACACCCTCTGTGAGCAAGGCATGTGTGGCACCTAGGAGACTGACAGACAGGCATCTGTATCAGATTATATATTCAAGGAATTTGAGATTAATGGGTAAAATAAAATAGGTGTAACTGATAATGGCATAAGGGAGAAAGCCATTCCCCAGGAGAGCCAGATATCAAGAATATGGGATTTTGGAGGTAAAAACTGGAGGGAAGGGGAGGGAGATATGATGAAGGAATTTACTTGAGTCTTTAAGGAGTCTTTAATTTACTTGAGTCTTTTAGCATTTGAATATGCAGAAATGAGACAGAAGGACATCCTATATATAATGAACTCCAAGCCTGGAGAAAAGTCAGGGTGCTTATGAAGAGCGCAAGGGAACATAGAGTAGGTAAACAGGGCAGAGTGAGAAGTAAGTGCTGGAAACAATCATGACCTTGAATGACAGCTGTATCCCATCTGTTATGGAAGTTATTGAAGGTTTTGCATTGGAGAAAGATGTGTTACTCATCAAGAAGATTAATCCAAAGAGAGGCTGAAAGGAACAGAAAGGTCAAAAGTTCCGGCCATCATCTATGGAAGGCATATTTTCATTCTTTAAAAATTGGATTATAGGTCAATACCCAGTTAATCAGAATTCTGAAAATTAAAATTACCAATCTCCAGCAACTCTGTAAAAAGGAAAATTTGCTGTAATTGGTGAAGTGTACAGTGGAGAAAGGTTATATGTCCTGAAATATGACATCCTTTAGTTAGCTTGAGACATGATTCTAAGTATCACAATGAATTATGCTTCAAGTTATAAAAAACCTTCACCTTTCACATTCTGATTCACTGTAAATAATTATTTGGTCACCAGCTAGGAGAAGATGACATTTCATTAAGCAAGAGAGACTTAAAATGCTAAGTAAGGTAGATAAACCCAGAAAGAGGCCCATGACAATTACAACTCAGAGGTGTGTTGAACTACTGTTGCTGTCATCAAGAATAGCGTCCCACACAGCACAAATATACGAGGAACTTAGTTGCAGCCATCACCAATTTAACTCTTGGGTTTCTCTATCTGGCCCATGTGCTGAAAGAGTTTTGAGTAATGAAACCATTTTTAATAAATGGCTAAATAAAGATGTCATAGTAAAACTCTGTTGTTATTTAAAATGGTTTAGCATGTTATATGTATTATAGTATTTTGATTAGCACTTCTGGTAATTACTTTTTATTTATTTTTTTTTTTGCATTCCCCATCCCATTCCTCCTTTGTTCAGCATGTTACTGTCTGTGCCAGAACAATTTTCAAGATTAGGCCCTGAGGTGCCAATTCCCTTCTTTTAGTAGATTCCCCAACTAACTAGTTAATCTCCTGCTCTCTCATTACTTTCTCCCTTAATGCTGATAGGTAGTAACATTCTCCAGAGACAAACCTACCAACATTTATATTTCTTCCAAATTAGAAGAGTAGGCATCTCTCCAGATCATAAGGAATACATTTATTTTAAGGTACAGTGGCGAGAACATGCAGAAATTAAAGTTTGTTTGATGAGAGCCTTAGTAGTTTGCAGCAGTTCTGGTTTGTGCAGAAAGCTCAGCTTCATGTTAATGACAGCTCCTGCCTCTCTAGCCTTGTGCTCTATTTCAAAATTCTTATAATCTGGCCCTTAGGTGTTAGGTTACAAAACAACTTGGGAGTTCAGAAAAAGAAAACTCAAGAGATACATTTTATCTCGGGCCATGGGTTTCAGTGTCTCCCTTGTGACTCTACCTTGAATTCATTTTCTCTTCAAAGATCTATCTCCCTCTCTTGAGCGACTCTGCCTTTATTTTTTTAAATCTCTGTCATCACTGCCTCTTTGCCCTTTTCAGTTCTTTAAAGTCCAGGGTGGTTTTCTGTCTCCTCTGGTTGGTAGCTTTGCTCTTGGCAATTCAGTTCAAGTACCCACATTTCCAAGGATTATGAAATCCCTAGTCTGGATTCACTACGGACACTGCCAAAGTTTTCTCCAAGCACAGGTGTTTGGCATTTATACTCCAAAAGGGAAATGTGGACACTCATCTCATGAGAGGGAAAGGAAGGGCTACCATCTTCAAGCACCAGTTATGTGCCAGTTGTCATGTGGACAACTTTACATATGTGAGCTCAGTCATTTTTCTTATCAACATTATGAGGTAGGTATTATGCCCATTTCACAGAAAAGGAAACTAAATTATATCCAGGAAGATTAAGTGACTTACTAGTTAGAGAATTAGATCAGAATTCACCTCTCTGTCATGTTGCTGTCCTCCCTAGCCTGGGCCTATATGGTAAGATGTGGAGGCTTATAAACCTTCTCCACAGCCTATAAGGGTAGACTGACTCATTCAGGGGTCTGAGAGAGGCCAGGTTTCATTGGGCTTACCATTAGACTGATGTGCCATCAGTTGATGTAAGGGCTGGAAAGTGATTTCAAAAGGTCTGGTGGGGGAAGTCAATGGTTTAGTAGTAAGGTAGAGCATCTATCAATCAGGGTAGGATTCTTTGAAGGTAAGCAACAGAAACAGAGTCTGGTTAACTTAAGGAAAAAATAGAATGTCTTGGAAGAATAGGCAGTAGCTCTAAAAATTGAATAAATGCATAAAGATTCCAAAGAAAATCAAGAAATACAGGAACCAGGGAAGCTCTGCGAACCCAGGTAAGGGGACTCAATTGATGGTCTTGTCAGGGAGCACCCATAGGATAGTTAGCTCCAGCTGCCCTTTCCATCTGCTAATGGTTCTCAGTTCAGAAGAGATGCCAGTTGAGTCATCATTACTGATAATCCCAACAAAAAACAAAATGCAAAGTACTTTGAGAATATCAAATCAATTATCCCTTTTGTTCTACTTTATACAAGCATAGTTGTTTTTCATTCTATATCTCTAACATCAACATACCAACACAATCCCCCTCTGGAAGAATCCTTCCCTTCCACTATCTTTAGGGGAGCAAACACCTTCCTATCTCTAAGTTCACTCATGAAGGTTTCTCTCACACTCACTCCTTTTTACCCTCCAAGCTTGATGATACACAATTTTTTTACCAAGTGTGAACCACAACATTTTTTTAATATATTAAGCAATCTTCATATTATCTAAATTGGTTTCAAGATGACTACATCAGAACAAATAGGAAAGAAATTAAAGTACCTGATATATTCAAGACCCCCTTCACTATAGATTGTTAATACAGTCCGCCCCTCCCTTTCTCTCCTCCTTCCCCTGCCCTATTCCTATCTTCCACCTCTGTAAGGCCTTTATGTGCTAGTTTCTGCAGCTGCAAACTAAACTGACCTAGCCTTTTGCTCACTCATTTCTTTGCAGTCAGAGAAATGCAACCTGAATCTGCTTCTCTCTCACTGATAAAAACTTTTAGTCTGCATGCAGACAACAAGTCATAATTACATTAAACACACTTTTTGGTGACACATAGTACCATCTTTGATTCTTATTCTCCTGTGGCCTTGTCACTCACTGAGGAGCATTTTCTTCTTTTTCTTCCACCTCTATGGCTCTGTCCCTTCTTCATTCTTTTCATCTTTATTCCCTTGGCTCCTTTCCTTTTTCCTCCCCCCACTACTGAAATAAAAACTAAACCACAAAAATACCTGAAGCTGGTGAGAGGCCTTCAGGAATTACCCCACTTCACCCTCTATACACCCCAGACTCCACACCTTCTGGTCCTTTGGTGGAACTGGAGTCTACAGATGGCCATGTGTGTAGTTGGCTTCCTCACTAAACCAATTTCTTCATGTATCACCAAGGAAATAAAACCTACATTGAAGATGATAGTATTGATTTTCCATTTTGCTTTATTGATAATAAATTGCAGAACTTCTCACAGAAGGAGCCCTATCATGCTTGAAACACAAACAATATAGGGAAGGGAAAGCCACACAACCCCTCCCTCTAATAATGCAAGTCATGGACTAATTCAAACCTGAGCTTGTTTTATTTGTTCCTTAGCTTAGAATAATTTATATCAGGTAAAATGGAGGCAGCAGGGGAGAATAAAAATAAACTGAAAGTGATCTGCAAAAGAAACCCAGGAGGCTATCTATATAAACTGATCTTCAAGACAAATTCTGAAATAGTAGGAGGGGAACTGTTAAATATTTTTGGAAGGATGTATGGAGATGGTGAATAAATATGGAATTTAAGTGAAATTGAATGGGGCAGATAGAAAAGGAATATTTTAACATCAGCTCACACCATTCATTCGTTATGAGTCCTTGATTGTGTCACTTAACCTCACTGGGACTCATTTTAGCTGTTTATAAAATGAAGAAAATGTTGAGATTGATAGTTTCTAACATTTCTAGCTCTAAAATTCTATAATTGTAATCAAGACTGGAAGATGATGGCTAAAGGTAAGTTTATTTAAAGAGCTTCTTCCTGTAACCCACTGGAGGAGGAGTATATAACCAATGTGAAAGTTGGTTATGTGAAGTTTCAGTAATCATATTGCCTGCCCCTTCTCCTAACTCTCTGGCTTTTCTCTGTTATAAAGACAGTTAATGCATATGACCTTTTAGGGGATCTTCTGATCCTGGTCTTCTCAAAGCTCTGCATCCAACGAAGGTCACTGAAGCAGAACTGTCTAGACAACTGTGAGTGTCAAAAAGAACAGGTAAAATAAATATTTCACCTATATATAATGGGCCTGCTGGAAGAAAAGAATAATGAGCCATTTGAAAGAATCTGAAAAATGATAGACCTGAAGACATATGAATTTGGCCTCAGCAACAAAAGGAAAGATGGAGGTACCTCCACCCACCCCGGGTGAGATTTGGTCCAGGTCATTTGCCAGTTTGAGCTTGGATTCGTTCCCCAACTTCCCCTGGAAGAGTGTGTTTCCAGGATCCTTTGCCAACTGGTTTCTTACTAGGTTCAGCTAATGGGATGCCCTAGCAGGAGACTGGCAGACAAGAGAAAGTGAAAAGCAGGAAATTTCTCCAATCTCTCCACCTCAGGGTACAACTTAAACCATGGGCTGGGCCTCCTCTGGATCCAAGCTGCTGCCCACCACATCTGTCACTCAGGCTCTGGCAATACCACCTCTTCCCTTTACCCCTCCAATCCTAGGCATAGTAGCAGACTATTGATGCTACTAATACCCAAATTTTCTCCCTACCCTTAGTTTGGCTCTTCAACTCTTCCAGCATGTTTGAGGTGAATGTACCATATTAAATTTCTTCAACTCCCTGGCATGGATTTTCTTTCCTTGATCAAACCCTGGCTGATACAGATGACTGATTCTGACCATGGGTTGACCCTGATGTATGGTCCATATAGAGGAATACTTCTGGTACAATTTCTAGGGATGTTGCCTCAAAAGGCCTGCCTCACCTTGGTGAGGGTAAGACTGAGTTTGGTGGCTCTGTGGTGATCAGCCCTGATAGTCACAAGGACAGTGGGCCAACGTTGGTGCTGACACATGCCACACACCAAACCCGCCACCTGGTGGAACAGAGAAATTGTATCTGTGGCTGTTGCAGGAGAACTTTAATGATTGCCTTTGACTGCATGTAACTCAGACAAACTGACCAGGAGATAGGACAGGATTTGAGAAGTTCTGAAGGCCCAGAGACAAATATTATAATCACTATTGAAAGGATTTCCACAATCTTTGGTTGGTCTCACAATACCATTTCCTAGAGAAGAAAGGATCTAAACCTCAATCTACAAAGCACTTCCGAACTTTTATATCATCTATTCTCACACATATTCAGGATTTTAATATTCAGAAAACCTAGTTAGCAGAAGAGTTTAAACCAAAATCCAAATTTTTTTTACTCCAATTTCTGTGCTGTTTAAAGAGCATATGGCAAGTGGCAATGAAGAGTCCCAAAAGGTTGCAAGAACATACACAGAGAAAGGACTGCTGGAGGTAAGGGCTCAACCTGTGTTGATGTTTAGAGCAGCATCTGCCATATGGTATGTGTAGCTAGATGTTTACATCTCTGTCTAGATTATGAGCTAGAGGGCTGGGATCATGTATTAGTCAACTCTAACTCCAGTATCTATTGGGCATGAGGTCTAGAAAGAGCTAGCTTAATAAGTATTTGTTGGATGAACAGGTAGATGAGAAGGCAGAGCAAGCCACACACCAGGCCAAGACCCAAAAGTGATGGAATTGGAAATCAGGACTTAGTAATAAAATTACTCTTATAAGTAGGTCAGGTAGGAACAAGTGGCTTCCTTAAGGAAGTGTTTTTGTTTGTTTGTTTTTGTTTTGTATAGTCTTCTGTATCTGCTTGTATTCTCATTAGTGGCTTCCGGAACTGATCCTGAGACCTTCCGGAGTGGGAGAGAGGTGATTACTCTCTTGTGCCACCTCAACTCCCTGCTCTGCTGTGTCTTCTTATTTTCTCTCCTCTGTGTCTCTTGTTGCATCATCTTGATGCGCCAGCTCTCAGCTTCAGCTGGCACTCCTGAGCAGGGTGGCTCTCCCACACTGGGCAGCATTCCCATACTGGGGGGTACTCCTGTGCAGGGCAGCATTCTAGCAAGGGCCACCACTCTGCATGGGCCAGCTTGCCCTCACCAGGAAGACCTGGGCATCAAACTTTTCACCTCCTTCCTAAATGGTAGATGGGAGCCCAATTGGTTGAGCCACATCCATTTCCCAGAAAGTGTTTTAAGATCCTAAGTACTATCTCCTAATGGGACTGGAATTCAGCCATAAAAGATTCCTTCCTTTGTTCTTTGAGAGACTCTACAGAAAAGCAAATTTCTCTGAGACTAAGAATAATGATAAGCTATGGTTTTAAAAGAAAAGGAAAAGAGACCAGGTCTCTCAATAGTCCCATTTCTGGGACTTCATCCTACAGATACATCTGCATACATATGAACTGATAAATGTAAATGGTTATTCAGTGCAGCAGAATTTTCAATAGCAAACAGCTGGAAGCACCCAAGTGTCCATCTATAGGGAATTAGTTAAATAAACTGTGGTAAATTCACTGCAAGGCTTTCTATACAGTTGTAAAAAGAATGAAGAAGCTCTCTGTTTACTGATACAGAATCATCTCTGGGATATACTGTGAAGAAAAACAAGCAAAATGGAAATATAGTATGTTAACTTTTGTATAATAAAGGGAAAGAATAAAAATGTGTGTTCTTACCTGCTTTATTTGCATAAAGTAACCTGGATGAATGTGCTTGCCCACAGGGAAAAGGGGTGGGAGGTATGGTCTGCCTGAGAACACGGTGAGACAGCAAGACTTCTTAGTGTATATCTACCGGATTTTGAGTATGGGAATGTATTAACTAATCAAAAAATCATATTAAATGTAATTTAATTTAACTTAAAAGAGAAGGTCATATAAAGGGAAATAGGAAAACACCAAAGACAAACTATAGCATTTCCAGACTTCTCCCTTCCTGAATCTCCCAGTAATACACAGCCCTACTGAGCCCCATGGGTGTACTCCTCTCGCTGTGCTACAGCACTTGCCAAATCTGCATCAGGCTGGAATCACTACACCTACCGCAGTTATTATTGGGCTACTTCAGTCACTAGACTGCTAATCCCTAGAGAGCTGAGCCCATGACTGACTCCTCCTTTAATCCCCATGGTTCTAGGCATATGTAAGTACTTTTAAAATTTTTAAATAAATCCCTGTTAAATGTAAAAGTTTTTCCCACTGCCAAATCTTGTTGTGCCTTCCAAGTGCTGAGCATGAGCCAGAGATTTCTCCCCTCCTTCTCAAAAAGCATTTTTAGAGCCATTTAGTAAAGGTACCCATTTCAGTTTCTGAAATGACTTTCACAGGCCCAAAAAGTGGAAGAGGAATGGGCGTTCCACTCACTGTAAGGGAGTGGGGGGTGGCGGCGGGGTGAGGGCAGCCATGTTGGGTAGAGGGGTGAGTGAATTGGAAACCTTGCAAGGCACATCCTTGTCCAGGAACAAGCAGGAATACTGAACTGGTTGCAAATGGGTCCCACGAGAGCATCTGGAGAGGCACAGCATCAGGGTCTCGAGTAATGAACCCAACTAAGCCCCTGTGTGGGACAGTCAGGGTTGGCAAAGAAAGCCAGAGAGCATTAATATACATGATTTCATCTTCTGCATACTATTAGGCAAAGCCTCCCTCCCCTGCACACCTTTCCCTCTATTTCATGCTACTATTTTTTGCCCATTCTAATCCATTAAAACTGCCCTGGTTTTATCCTCATAAAGATGGAGATGGGGCAAGAAGATACAAATGTAGATTACTCAACCTTATAGTTTTGCCTAGGACATTGGTTTTTTATTCCTTTTAAGTTCATTTTTTAAGCTCCCTGGAACATAAAGAATCTATAATGGCTATCGGAAGAAGTTACCTTAACATTGCAACTTTTGAAATCTGTACAGCACAGAAGGCTGGAGATTTTGTACTGGCTGAGGCTAGTTGACCAAGTGACCTTAAATGTTACTTGCCTCCTCTGTGCTTGATTCTTCCTCTGTCAAATGTGAGTAGCCACACCTATTTTGAATTATCTGGAAAAAAACACATGTAATGCAAAAGTACTCTGAAAAGGGACAAACTCTACACAAATATGTGAGATTTTTTAATTACATTTCCAAATTATATCACAGTAAGTCTATTTGGGATGAATCCGATTTTAACATTCGCAGTGTAAAAGCAGGATGGGTGCCTGGAGAGACAGGTTAGAGAACATTATTTGGGTGTTATGATAAGATGCCTTGTTCATTATCTATGGCAATAATAGATTGTTTTTGGACTAGAATATCTTCCCATGTTAAAGATTTTTGTTTTGAAACCAAACGCAAGGAAAGGACACAAAAGTAGTCAGTGTGCAAGGTTGAAGCAATCCTGAGCTACTTCTGAATATTTTTAGCCCAACTCCACCACTTTCAAAGTATCTGCAGACAAGAAGAACAGATATATTACGGCTTAGAGAATGGCTTTAGAAATAATCAAAACATCACATGCTGTATCAAGAAAAATTTAGAGACGCTCTTACAGGGGCACAGTATTTTATGAGCAAATAAAAAAACACAAATGCTGGAGTTATTGATGTTGTGTCAAAAAGAGTTTGGCCCTGCATAAATGTGTGTTTCAGGGTAATACCACGTAATGCAGGGACAATCTGCTCCCCTCCATGCACTCCTATACCACAGTCTTAGTCCTCTTTTATAACTTTTCATCATTCATTCAGCAATAGTTTTTGAGGACCTGTGTGATGGTTAGGCTGTTGTGTCAACTCGACCAGACAATTGCACCCAGTTGTTTGGTCAAGCAAGCACTGGGTAAATGTAATACAAGGGCATTTATAGACTTTAATCACCATTGACTTTTCAGCAGCAGTAAATCATAGAGAGCTGGTTATCACTACATCAGTCAGGGAGATTGCAATCGGCAATGAGTGATGCTTAACCCAATCAGTTGAATGCCTTAAAAGGGGAAGTGAGTCCAGCATTGAGAGAGAATTTCCCAGCTCATCTTTGGACAGCCAACATCTCACAGAACTCATCAAGAACCTTCAATGGATTTTCATTGCAGCCCCTGGTTGCAGCCTGCATCTAGAACCTGGACTTGTGCATCCCCACAGCTGCATGAGAGACTCCTATAGAATCACATACTATTGACAGATATCTCTTGTTGATTCTGTTCCCCTAGAGAACCATGACTAATACAACCTGCTATGTACCAGGCACTGTTCTAGGTGCTAGGAACTCAGCAGTGCACAAGACAAAGTCTCTACCCTCATGGAGCTTAAGTTCTTGTACTATACTATAATGTTATATAGAGATAAATGCTATCAAAAGAAACAGTGGGGTAAGAAGATAAAGAGTGAGAGGTGCTATGTTAGAAATAGTTGTCAAGGAAAATCACTCTGAAGAGGTAATACTTGAAAAACGTTGGAGTAAGCCATAGAAGAGGGTTCTAGCTGGCTTATATTTATTTATCACAAGATAAGAGAGGGGTAAATACATACATCACAGAATGTTTGGCCAAAGACATGTTTTCATTACTAGAGAAGACCAAAAATGTCTTCAGAATTTTGAGGAGAGCTGACTCAGATCTGGCCATCCATTCATCCATTAATTCAATAAATAAAAAGTACAATTAAAAAAACCTAGTACTGCATGTTCTAGGCACTATATTAGACCAGGGGTCAATCTGGTTCACTTCCTGTTTTAATAAAATTTTATTGGAACACAACCACACTTATTTGTTGATATGTGGTCTATGACTACGTTTGCTCTACATCAGCAGAACTAAGTAGTCGTGGCAGAGACCATATGGTCACAAAACTGAAAATGTTTAATATACAATCTTTCACCCAGAAAAATTTGCCAGTCTCTCATCTAGGCAATGAGAATAAAGCAGGGAACTAAACAGGCAAAATTACATGCCCTTGTGATGTTCATAAGGAAATAAAGACTGATTATATAGACAGGATATATACAGATATGAGAGATAGACGTCAGAGAGAAAAAGAGATGCTATGGATTGGTATATGTTGTAAATTAAATTACTGGTCTTAATTTCTCACCTCTGCCTGTATCCACACTTGCTTCTGCATGTCTTTTCTTCCTACTAAAAGCTGCATAAACTACTCTGCTTTGGACTGTGCCATGTGACTTGACTTGGTCAAAAGGACATTAGCAGATGTGTTACAGTGGTTTAAAATGTGCTTGATGTTGAGATTGTTCCTTCGCCCGTCTGCCATCATCATGAGAAAACCTTTTCTAAGTATCTGCTGCCCCTTTCATGGGCCCCAGAATGAAATCACATGGAGCCCACCTGAGCCCTATGTAAAAAGTGGAGGTGATACCAAACTTGTCGTTTGAAGTAGAGACACAAAGCCAAGCCTAGCTGGGATTATCTAATCCTCAACCATTTTACAGATGTGTAAGCAGGAAATATAAATGACAGTTGTTTGAATTTTGGAGTGGTTTGTTACTCAGCAGTAGCCAACTGTTCCTGTATGTTAGATGGTGATAAATGCTAAGATAAAAATTAAAATAGAGGGGTCAAATGGGGAGTTTTGGATGGGACACACGTTAGTTAGTATGATCAGAGAAGACCTCAATGAGAAGGTGACATTTGAGTAGAATCTGAAGGAAATGAGGGAACAAGGCCTTCAGATTTTCTGGAGAGTTTCAAAAAGAAGGAAAAGCAGATGAAAAGGCCTTGACTCAGGAGTGTGTTCACAAAGAGCGAGGAAGCCAGAAGAGCTGGAGTAGAGTAAGCCAGTGGGAGAGTAATAGGAGTGATAACAGGGAGATAAGGGGATGGGTCACATCAGGCTGTGTAGGTCCCACAAGTAGGTTTTAAAAAGAGGAGTGACAAGGTCTGACTTGATTTTGAAGGATTGTTTTATCTCTTGTGCTGTGAAGAGGCCATAGGGAGAAAAGTCTGGAAACAGGGAGATTGGTGGGGAGCCCACTGCAGTAAGCAAAGGGAGAAATGATGGTGCCTTGAATGAGGATGTTGGCAGTAGGTGTTGTGGGAAGTGATCAGATTTTGGATATGGGTTGAATGTAAAGCTAATGAGATTTACAGTCATATCCAAAATGGAAAGTGAGAGAAAGAGAGGCTCAAGAATCATTCCAAGATTTTAGTCCTTAAATCTAGAAGGTTGGAGTTAGCATTTATTGAGACTGGAAAGACTGTAAGAGAAGCAAGTATGGGGGAAGAAACTCAGTACTCAGTGCTGATCATGTTAACATTGAGCTATCTACTAGTCATTCAAAGGGGATGTTGGGGAGGCAGTTTGAGATCTGGAATGGAGATATCAATTAGAGAGTCATCAGTGTATGGATTAAGGTTTTCTCATGTCCGTAAAGGCCTGAAAAATCCTTTGCAATTATAGGAAAGGCAAAATGGAAAACGGAAGTCTTCAAGAGCAGAGCTGAAAACCTTTCTGTAGGATCCTTTCCAGGCCACGTGGAAAATGGTGCTTAGTTTAGCTCCCTTTCCCTGGCTTTGGATTGGTCTGGGCTGCTTTTCTTTCTGCCACACTTTAATGAATTTCCAGCTTATCAACTGAGGCAAAGTCCAAAACTCTAAGGCACTTATGTGCTAGTGAGAGGCACGCACTGTTCTGACTTCTACTGCCTTTTAATTAGGGCTGTAATATTGGGGGTGTAGTGTTACATTGAGAGGAAGGAAAATGGTGCCTCGCCTACTTTTGGGGCAAGGGAGAGGGGCTTCTCTAAGTAGACCTCCTTTAACAGTCTCTGGCTTTATTTTTTAAAAACCTATAATGGGATAGAAGTCTAGAAACCAAAAGGCAAACAATATTACTTAGTCCAAATAGTGAGGCTCTTGCACTGGGCTGAGACATAGAGCTTAGAGGAGAAATCGATAGAGAAAATGTAAGTGGCCAACCTCTGGCTTCAAATGACAACTTCAAAATAAATGCCCACAAGCTTGTAAAATCATTACAAATACAATTGTTCAATACCTCAAAGCAAGTTTTAAACTTCATTCCCTTTTGCTGCAGTTATCACAGATCTATAGTCAAGAAACTTCAACCTCATAAACTTGAAAATGTTTGATTTAGTTTTAAAAGCCTTTGTGACCCCATAAACTAATGAGGGCTACTGGGAGCAAAAGCTGCAGTTTAGATTATCAAAAACTTGCTAGAACTTGGACTTAGAAGTAGGAAGAGTAGACATAACCTCTACTAAGGGAATATGAGGCCATCAAAGAGATTAATTTGGAAGAGAAAAGTCTGTGTCACATTGAAGAGTCATAAGAGAAAGTAGCTCAAACCAGATTTGGAATCAAGTTGAGAGTCCTTGTTACAAATCTTTAACATGGCTATAAGATGGACAACTGGCCTGTTTCCCCTTCACTTTGGGGTGAATAGAGGTTAAAGTTTCATGGCTGTGCTCATACGCTGTAACATTTTATAACTCCTAAATTATGATGGAATCCTAGAAAGCCTAGCACAACAAAGAGCAAAGCCAAGGCTTATCAGTGGAATTTCGAGTACAGGTGGGAGCAAAGGATTGTGCTTTCCTAAGAACATCTGTTGCTATCGGGATGCAGGATTACAGGTGCAGTGTGCTCTGGCCCCAGTATGGGGATGTCTGTCTATGGGGCATCTCTGCTGCCATGTCTTTGAACCTTTGCCTCTACAGAATTAAACCCCAGAAAAGGAGATTCACAAAGGCAGCCAGATGACCCAGGACTTTCACTCCCTGGAGTATATTGCAGGGATTATTTCAGCTGCTTCACTGGCCAACAGAGAAGGTGAAATCGAGGGTAGGAAGGGCAAATCAAGGGGACAGTTGATGGGGGCGGTGGGGTTGAATGGCACCTCATATTTTTCATAATGTAATTTAAAAAAAATAATAATAAATAAATAATTTAAAAAAAAAAAAAAAGGGGACAGTTGAGACCGTTAAAGGATGAAAAGAATTTGGAGAGGAAGAGAGGGCAGAACAAGGCCCAGGAGGTGAAGGCAAAGGGACAGAGAATTCAGTTCAATGAGGCAAGAAAGGCTTTGATGACAGAAATATTCAAAGGAGGCAAAGGCTTCCTCAAAAAGCAGGAAGAAAAATTACTGGGTATTTATATCTTTTTTCCTTCCTTTTCTTCACTTCTTTCTCTTTTTAGACAAAAATGTATTGAGTAAACTCTGTCATGTGCCAGACACTGTGCCTTGATCTAAATTATGCAGCATCTACACGGCTGTTCTCCCCACTGGGTATGTGACCCACTTGAAATTCCATCCATTCTAAGTGCCCTGTCCTGAGCACACACATTAAAAATGCTGTTGGGCATTCATTATTTTTCTGAGTAGGATTACATTGTCCATTCACCTGGTTATGGTTATTTGGCTTATTTTAGTTTGGGGCTATAACAAATAAGACTGCTATGAACATTTGTACATGTTTTTGTGCAGATATATGCTTTCTTTCATCTTGAAAAAATGCAAGCCTTTGTGACCCTGTATGGAATGTTTGGACCATGCGATAGGTGTATACTTAGCTCATTAAGAAAATTCTAAATAAATTTCCAATAAAATGGTATCATTTTATGTGTCCACCAAAAGAAAATGTTTATTGGGAGGGAGGGAGGTAGAAGTGAGGAATATCCCCTTGACTTCTGTATTGATAAAATGGTTGGACTAATTGAAACTCTATTAATATCAATCACATCAGCCAAAAGAGATATGGAATCCACTGTTGTAAAAAACTTGAAATGAGTCTTTTCAAGTCTCGACTATATGACCACGGAAGGAAAAGGATGCTTTCCCATTCCACATACTTTGGTTTTATAGAGGTCAATCTTTGTCTACCCAAACAGCAGGGAACAGGGCTGGCTGTTGTCCCACACTTGAGAAAGTGAAGGCAGAGAAAGATTTTGTTTTCTCAGTCAGTTTATCAGAATGGTACCAAGTGCAGGCCCCAGGACAGTCTTGATCGTGTCCGCTTTCCTCTTCAAACTATGGTTCAAGTCTCCTGGGGCAGAAAAGGGCCTGACTCAGAGCCCTGTGTCCCTCCTACTTCTCCCAGGTGATAGACAATGAGCCCCAGTGGTGGCAGGATTTGGCAGGTTCACACCACGTAGAATTAGAAGGGGCCCTTAAGACCCTCCATTCCAAACCCCCCTATTTTACAGGCCATGGGACTGAGACCTTGCACCAGCCACCTCCTCTTCAGCCATGCCACAGTCTTATTTCCATACAGCCTGGGCAAAAATACACGGCCCACCTTCTCTCCTTTAATCCTCTGCTTCTTGCCACCATTTCCACTATTTAACCTCTCCATGTCCCTCCTGAGAATGTTCCCTTCCCACTGACACCGCTGTGTGTGCTGCTGAGAAGTGTCAACTGTGGAACCGACTTTAGTAAGTCAAGTCAGACATGGTGAGGTGGGCGTTGACGTGAGGAATGCCCTCTTGACCTCCCCGCCATTAGCAGCGCTGGCAAGCAGGAGAGGTGGGGAGCTCTGGCTAATTGGCCAGAACGTCCATGAAGCCAGCACGCAGCGATGGCAGTTGAGTGTGATTACCATCGCTGTGACTCATTCCTTCATATCCCATCCAGATGGAATCCCCTGCCTCAAACTAAAAGAGTCTCCTCTCGGCCCATCACAGCTTCTCCCAGAACATATCTGTCTAACTACACCATTGCTGGGCTTTTTTGACTCACCCTTAGCAATCATTTTGATTTAAAACCATCTCTGCTTTGTAACCTGGTTATTAGCCATGACTGCTGAGAGCAGGCTGGCTGCTGAACTAGTCGGTACTTGCTGTTCCTGGGTTTCGTAGGCTTCTCTTCCCATCACAGAGGGCCCTTGTAAAAGTGAGTGTGGGTGCAGTGGCAGGTGGGTACTCAGGAAATTGAGACTGTAGATCCTGGACATTATCTGGGACCACCGCCTTGTTTTCTATAGCTGGATGATATTGGGTGTGTGCATGAATGTGTTGGACTATTATTACTAGCATGAGAAAAGTAACTGTGACTATTATTACTAGCATAATAAAAGTAATAAGCAACCTCTATCATTAGGCAACCTTCCTCTATCTTTTCAGAGCCATCAAACAACGTTCTCAAAACCAGAATATCTCAGAGTACATTGTTTCCTACAATCTGCTTGTTGTAGGTGAGAAGAAATTTGCCCTAACAATCGGCATTTTCAAAGATGTTGGCTGTTCTATTCCTCACCTCACACCTGGTTTAAGTATGACTGATCTGGGAAGGATAATAGAAGAATCTTGAATTCTGTTTCGGATGTCATCTATCATTAAAGAGAAGGAAAGGGTACACATCTAGTGAAATAAATTAGCTCAGACCAGATCATATGGAAGTCACGTATAGAATGGATTGCCTCTCTTTCCTTGGAAGACCAGAATCTTGAACCTGCTTTGGATACAAAAGTGGTGTTCAATAACTATGATCTTCATAAAGACCTAATTATCTCATTCTCCAGCTCAAAAATTCCATGACTCAACCCTACAATCTGATAAACTTTCAAACACCTCAGACTTTACAATCAGACCTCACCACTTTCCCACCTAGCCCATGTTTACAAAATGAGGAAGCCAATCTCGCCTATTCTTACTGATATTAAGTCCCACCCCCTCCCAGCTTAGGTTTTGTTCAAGTGGCCTGTATGGTTCCCCTCCTATTGACCCATCTCTGCAGGTCCAGTTCCCACCCTCCTTCAAAGATGGCAAGAGACAAGAAATTTACTGGAAAGGAATTGATTGGAAAGATAGAAGGATATTTCATGAAAACCAAAAAGCACTAAGTATAACCAGACCCTATAAGGGGCAGAACAGAAAACTAGAAATCCAGAGGCAGCAAGGATTCATTTCTCTCACTTTCCTCCTCCTTTTCCCCTGACTCGTTAGTCAAATGATCTCTTATCTCTATATCCTCCTGTAGGTCTGCTTTGTTGCTTTCAGCCTCAGTTTTCTTTGCCTTTCCAAGTCCTTCGACCACACATGGCCATCTCAGGCTCTAAGGCTGTCTTCTCAGCTCCAAGCTCAGTGACCACCTGACCAGCATTCTGCAGTGTATACCAATTCCCAGAGTATAGAAAAGAAAGTCTCATTGGATCAACTTGATTACTGGACAGATTCCCAGCTGTCCAACAATGGCCAAAGAGGGGAGGGTCATCAGATACCACATGGTTGCCCTTCTGTGTGAGCATCTACGTGTGTTAGTGAGTAGGGGGTGTTCTTATCTGGCATGACCTTACCCAGGCTCTCCAAAAGTTATCTTTACAAAAAAACCCAGCCCAAATTGCAGGTTCTTCCCAAAGATTTCTCCGATTCTACCATCTAGAAGTAATCTTCCTTCTCTTTGAGCATTTATATTGATGTTCTTTTCTACTAAGCACCACCCCCTCCACCTTTTCTTCTTCTAACAAGCCCCCTTTCACTCCCAGGCAAAGAAGCAGGCATTGATCTAGGCTAAGCCATTTACATTACCTCACCCACCTTGCTTTAGTAGTAGCACCTGGAAATAAAAAATGAAAGGCTCTAAATTATGGAATAGTCTGAGCTAATGAAGGATGGTATGGCAGTGAGGTGCTTCCCTCCCAGGCTTGGATGCTAAATGCCTTAGCTACTTCTGGCAGTCTCCAGCAAGGTGCTGCAAGAAAGAGACAGGGACTAATACATGTCGGTCTGCATGGAACAGAAAGGGAATGTGGTTGGAGCTTACAGCAACACCCTAAAATTTAAGTCCATGTCTGGGGTTCCCAGGAACTGTCCTTATTGTTCTCTTATCTGAGTTATCTCAGGATCCTAATAAACCTCTTTTTTCATTATGGTACTCATTGTTTGCTTGTAACTACTGAGACCTGTCATGCACAGCCCTCTATCTAAACCTTTGTTATAGTGCCAATTACTTCTTTCTTTGAATCATCATCATTTGTCTATATTTCTTCTTTTCCCTATGAGTCTGTGAACTTCCTGAAGATAGAGATCATGTATCATTGCTTTTTTAATACCCCCAAAGTCCCTGGCATGGAATATAAGCTCCTATAATAAGCTCATTAAAAGAATGAATGAATGATTACAAAATGTCAATTGTCCTATTCCCATAATCAGGCACTTCATGAATTTGGGGAATGTATATCAAGAGAAGGAAGTAATTGCTGCCTGAACCAGGTAACCATGTTCTCCTAGCCTATTTCTTTCTACATGTAGAACTTTCATACACTCTGTGCCCCACTGAGGTGCAGGGATAAGGATGGATGTGACTTTTGTTTAATAACCCTAGTATTTGCCATGTTCCTGGAAGAGAGATGAGGGATGATCCTGTACATCTTAGCAGTCTTATGATCACCCCTAGAACATCAAATAAAGAGAAAAAGCTTTCCCATTCCCCAACCTCCCTGTGAAATGCAAGAGCACTGCTTCCTGTAGAATCCAACCTATTGTATGCTGAGTACAAGGGTTCGGTGTCAATTTCATTCAAGAAATGTCCAAAATGCACCAATCCCAACCCCAAAACACAGATGCTATAGTTTTGTAGAAGTACCTGTGGTACTGTTTGCTTCTGGAAAATCTTAAGGTCCCTGAAAAACTGCCCTGGGAATTCAGAATGGAACTGGTAAAGGAATCTTGAAAAATCCTTTCCCACCAGGCCAGCTCAAAACCCCTTTGGAAGATTCAGGTGTGTCCTTCCTTGATCCAGAAGCTGCTCTCCCCAACCCCAGGAGGGGCTGCTCCTCCTCTAATCCTAAACTCGACTGACGTTCTCTCTCATGAACCCCAAAGTGCAGGGTCGTCAGGGCTGGGTATGGACTTCTAAAAGGACCCTCACCCCACCTTTCCCGAATGACAGCCCCTGCCCTTGGCTTGTTCTGGAATAAGCACTAAGGCTGTCTTGGGGGCACGAGGGTGCCAGTCTTTACCTTACACTTGCTTAATCACTCCCTCCCCTGGTCCCAGTGGGTCCTTGTCATTCCCATCCACTTGGCATTTGACAATGTCTCCCTTGGGATCATTCAGATGTGACATTTTCACAGCATGTCTTCTCCTTGTCAACAGGACGCAGGACAGGCAGCCTTGCGAAGGGAGAGAGACACCAGAGCATACAGGCACACACACACGCAGGGAAGACGGGGAGAGAAGAAAGACCACATTAAAAGGCAGAACTGGATGGTGCCTCAAAGGAGCAACAGTTCAGCAGGGCACCTCTTGTTTTGATAAGAAACCACAGAGGGCTGAGCCTCTTCATGCACAGTTCCCAAGAGCCCTTCACAGACTCTTGGGACAGGACTCCATTTAGGTGTGACCAAAATGCAGCCAGTCTGGAGACTAAACCCTCCACTTGCCTTAAGGTGGCTTGCCAAGATGCAGTCTCCTGCCTGCCTCCTTAACTCCAGTGCCCATGCCTCACCTGGCACAGATGGAGCCAGCATCACAAAAGGGCTTTTGGCTGTGCTGACACACTGAACTTGGCTTTCCATTGAACACACTCTGCCCTGTCATGATTTTCTGCCTTTGCCATAGAGAGAGAAGCCACAAGAGAAGCAAGAAGCTGGAAGTCAATGGAGCCTGGAAGAAAAAGAAGAAAGCACCACCATATGCATTGCCATGTGATGGAAAAGCCAAGGAACCCCAAAGATTGCTGCCTGTGCAGAAGATACTAAATCCCTGGAGGAAGAAGTCCTCAAGCCTCTGAAACCATAAGCCAATAACTTCCTGTTGTTAAGGCAACCCATTGTATGATATCTGTTTCAGTACCCAAGAAACTAAAACAGTGACCCAAGCTCCCTCCTTCCATCAGCTCAGGGGAATGCCTGTGACCTGGGGTGACTGTAAAACAATAGTCCATCTCTCTGACCACAGTCATGGGCTCAGGAGTAAGCATATGATGAAAATAAATCCAATCAGACCCTTCTCTGAAATGCCATATCTGAACACAGGAAAAAGGGTCTCTCTTCCTGGTTGTAAATTATAAGAATATAGGCTTGGAGCGATTAGTGGCCATTCTTTCTTCCATTTGAGTATGAAGCAGAAACACAGAGGGAAGCAGATGTTGAGATGTAGAGATGTAGCAATATAGAGGCATTGCCCAACTATGTTGTTTAGTGCTTAGATCCACCGGTGCCTGAAGGCACACCCATCCTGTCCTTCCTGGTTAATAGGGCTTAGCCAGCCCAAACACTTCTCCATCTTTTTTTTCCCTTAAGCTAGTTGGAGTTGAATTTTTGTCATTTTCAACCAAAAGAAGCCTACCTTATACCAATTTTGCTCAAAAATATAAACTGAGTGTTTCTCTGCTGCCAACAAAATTCTTGCTTAATTATTTTATTTCAAACAATAAAAATTGTTAAGGGACATCCCATCAGCCTTAAATGGTCTTTAACCATTGCAAGTATTTGGTGCTTTCAGAAGTTATCTGACATACTATGTTTAAAAGAGGACAAAGAAATTTTAACACAGGACTTCCAGGAAGAAATATCTTCTAGGGTTTAGGACACCAGAGGAAGGCTAGACACTGCCAGAAGAGAGAAGGACAAAGGAGGGGAATCGCAATGGCGAAACTGAGTTGATACCAGCGGCTGCTCCTGCTGGCACCCTCTCCCACACTAAAGACCCTTTAGAATTCCCAGGCCTCTGAGCCAGCTACAAACAAAGGGGACTCCAGCAATCCACCACCCCAGGAAAGGGGAACGAGAGAGTCACAGCCTAAAGAGGCTGACTCAGGTTTTGGTCCACAAATTTGGTCTGCTGTGCCCCACCAGCCCTCCCAGGCCGGGTGAGACCACACCACGGTTTGCCTTGGGAGCCAGCAAGGGACTAAAGAGATCCAGGACTAAAGAGATCTGGCCCTCCCAATCTTCCTCTCTACTAACTGGGCCTGACTCTTCAGGATGCAGAGGGGAGTGGAATTATTTTCTACCTGGGAAAAGGGAGGGGCTGCCAGGGAAGGCTGGAGACCTGTCTCTGAGGAAGTTTGAATTACAAGGCTCTTAGCCTCCAGGCAGGAACCTCTATCACATTGATCTGGTCTGTGTTGCAGCAAAAACACACCAACCAGACATTGAACTGAGAGGGCTGCCAAATAGCGCCATCTGCTGGCAGGCCAAGGAAGTGCATGTGAGAAAATTAAAAGTAAATGAAAGGGGCTTTTTCCAGCCTTTATAGCCTCTGCATTCCATGCAAAGGCCCTACGAAACAGGTCTGCAACCCATTACTAGGTCCAGAACCCAGTTTCGAGCAACTAACAGAGACAATCCTAATGATCCAGGTTGAACCAAGAATCAAAGAGCAGCAGTAACACACAGCCTTGGATGAATAAATCCCTATGAAAGAGAAAGAAATTGAGCATCTGAGGAAACTACCACACTAATCAGATGCCTAGACATCAAAAAAATTACAAGTCATACTAAGAAAATGGAAGACATGGCCCAAGAAAAGGAATATATCAAAGCCCCAGAAGAGATGTAGGATTTGAAACAATGAATTAATGAAATGCAGACAAATTTCCAAAATTTAAATTAATGAGTTGAAAGACAGTATGACTAAAGAGATAAACAATATCAAGAAGACACTGAGAGGGACTAGTTATGGTTCAAGCAATAGGGCACCCACCTCCCACGTGGGAGGTGCCAAGTTTTGTTCCCAGTGCCTCCTAAAGAAAATGAGCAGACACCACAACTAGCAAGACACCACAACAAGCAGTATACCACAACCAGCAGATGCCACTACCAGCAGATGCCACAACTGCTGCAACCAGCAGACACCACAACCAGCAGACAATGCAACCAGCAGACAAAGCAACCATTCAAGCAGTTGGACACTCACCTCCCATATGGGAGGTCCTGGGTTCAGTTCCCAATGCCTTCTAAAGAAGACCAGCAGACAATGAGCTGACAGACAAGGGAGCCATCTCGGAGGAGAGGGGGCAGGGGATGAGAATAAAAATAAAATAAAAAATAAAAAAAGAAGACATTGAACAAGCACAAAAAAGAATTTGAAATCCTGAACAGAAAAGTAACAGAACTCATGGGAATGAAAGACACAATAGATAAAATAAAAAACACATTAGAGGCATACAGCAACAGACTCAAAATGATAGAAGAAAGATTAAGTGATACCAAAGACAGAACAGCTGAAACTGAAGGGAGAAAAGAATGGAAAAAGTTGAGCAGGGGCTTAGGGAGTTGAACGACAACATGAAACACAACAGTATGTGTGTCATGGGAGTTCTAAAGGAGAAGAGGAGGGGAAAGGGGCAGAAAGAGTATTTGAGGAACTAATAGCTGAAAATTTCCCAACTCCATGAAAGAAATGAATTTACATATCTAAGAAGTACACCATACTCCAAGCAGAATAAAGCCAAATAGACCAACTCTAGAACACATATTAGTCAGAATGTCAAATGTCAAAGATAAAGAGAAAATTCTGAGAGCAGCAAAAGAAAAGCAAACCATCACATACAAGGGACACCTAGTAAGACTTAGTAGATTTCTTATCAGAAACCATTGAGACAAGATAATAGTGGTGTTATACAATCAGGATACTGAAAGAGAAAAACTGCCAACCAAGAATTATTTATCCAGTAAAAATGTCCTTCAAGTATGAAAGTGAGTATAAAATATTCACAAACAAACAGAAACTAAGAGAGTTCATAAGAAAGAATCTACCTTTGCAGGAAATATTAAAGAAAGCCTTTGAACCTGAAAGAAAAAGACAGAAGAAAGAAGCTTAGAGGAGAGTATAGAAGAAAGAATAGTAAAATGGATAGCCAAAGAGTAAAAAAGACAAGAAAATTCAAATATAAAATGGTGGAAGTAAGTAGTGCATTTACAGTAATATCATTGAATGTGAATGGATTAAACTCCCAGTCAAAATTTAAAGGCTGGCAGAATGGATTTAAAAAATAAAACAAAACAAAACATGAGACATCCATATGCTGCTTACAAGAGACTGACCTTAGACACAGGGACACAAACTGGCTGAAAGTGAAAAGTTGGAAAAAGATACTCCATGTAAATAGTGACCAAAAAAGAGCAGTGTTAGCTATACTAATATCAGGAAAAAACAGATTTTAAATGCAAAAGAAAAGTTATAAGAGAATCAGAAGGCCATTATATATTAATAAAAGGGACAATCCACCAGGAAGATGTAACAGTCATAAATATTTGTGCCCCTAACCAGGGAGCCCCAAAACATATGAGACAAACTCTAGCAAAACTGAAAGGAGAAATAGACATCTCCGCAATAATCAATGGAGATTCAATACACCATTCACATCATTAGATAGAAAAAATAGAAGATCAACAAGGTAACAGAGAACTTGAACAATATAATAAATGAGGTAAACCTGACAGAAATATACAGAACACTGAACCCAAACTCAGTGAGTTATATGTTTTTCTCAAGTGTCCATGGATTTTTCTCCAGGATAGACCACATGTTAGGGCACAATGTAGCTCTAAATAAATATAAAAAGACTGAAATTATACAAAGCACATTCTCAGACCATCATAATTGAATGAAACTGGAAATCAGTAATAGACACAAAAGAGGTATATTTGCAAATGTATGGAAGCTAAACAGCACACCCCTAAATAATCAATGGGTCAAAGAAGAAAATACAAATGAAATCAATAAACATATTGAGACAAATGAAAATGAGAACACAACTTATCACAGCTTATGGGATACAGCAAAAGCAGTCTTGAAAGGGAAATTTATAGCCCTAAATGCCTATATTAAAAAAGGACTAAATTTAAATATTTAAATGAACAACTAGAGAAACTAGAAAAATAATAGCAAACCAGTCCCAAAGAAAGCAGAAGGAAAGAAAATAAAGATTAGAGCAGAAATAAATGAAACTGAAAACAAAAAAAAGCAAAAATCAACCAAAAGCTGGTTCTCTGAGATCAATAAAATTGACAGGTCTCTAGCAAAACTAAAAAGGCAAAAAAAAGAGAGAAGTTCAAATAAATACAATCAGAAATGAAAGGGGGGAAGTTATGACCGACCCCACAGAAATAAAGAAGATCATAAGAGCATAGTACGAGAAACTGCATGTCAACAAATTAGACAACCTAGATGATATGGACAAATTCCTAGAAATGCACAAACAACCTATGCTGATGCTACAAGAAATACAAGAACTTAACAACCAATTACATTTAAGGAGATTGAATCCATCATCAAAAATCTGCCAACAAAGAAAAGCCCAGAACCAGATGGCTTCACAGGTGAATTCTACCAAGCTTTTCAAAAAGAATTAACAGGGAAGTGGATGTGGCTCAAGTGATTGGGTTCCCATCTACCATATGAGAGGCCTAGGGTTCAATTCCTGGGGCCTCCTGGTGAGGGCAAGCTGGCCCAAAGAAGTGGCGGCCCACACCGCGGAGAGCTGGTAGCCTATGCCTTGGAGAGTGGGCACAGCAAGATGAGGCAAGAAAGGAATTCAGAGGAGAGATGATGAGAGATGAGCAGACCAAGGAGATGAAGTGGTACAAGTAATTGAGTGCCTCTCTCCCAAATTGGAGGTCCTGGGATCAATTCCCAATGCCTCCTAAAAAAAAGAGAAAGACAAGAAGAAAAGACAAGCAGACATGGAAGAACACAGAGTGAATAGACAAAGAACAGACAGTGTGCAAACAACAAGGGTGGGGGGAGGGAATAAAATATAAAATAAAAACAATCTTTAAAAAAAAAAAAGAATTAACACTAATCCTGTATAAACACTTCCGAAAAATTGAAGAGGAGGGAAAATCACCCAATACATTTTAAGAAGCGAACATCACCCTAATACCAAAGCCAGATAAAGATACTACAGGAAATGGACCTTACAGACCAATCTCTCTAATGAATATAGGTGCAAAAATATTCAACAAAATACTTGCAAATAGAATTCAACAGCACACCAAAATAATTATACATCACAACCAAGTGGGATTAATTCCTGGTATGCAAGGCTGGTTCAACATAAGAAAATCAACCAACGTAATACACTACATTAACAAATTGAAGGAAAGAAAACATATGATTATCTCAATTGATACAGAAAAGGCCTTCATCAAAATTCAGCATTGTTTATTAATATAAACACTTCAAAAGATAGGAATAGAAGGAAAACTCCTCAATAAGATAAACCCCTACCCAACATCATACTCAATGGGGAAAGTTTGAAAGCTTTCCCTCTAAGATCAGGAACAAGACAAGGATGCCCACTGTCACATTGTTATTAAAATTGTACTATAAGTTCTAGCTTGAGCAATTAGACAAGAGAAAAAATTAAAGGCATCCAAATAGAAAAAGAGGAAGTAAAACTCTGTTAGTGGATGACATGATCCTATATTTAGAAAATCCTGAAATGTCTGCAACAAAGCTATTTGAGCTAATAAATGAGTCCAGCAAAGTGGCAGGATATAAGATCAACATGCAAAAGTCAGTAATGTTTTTGTATACTAGCACTGAACAATCTGAGGAGGAAATCAGGAAAAAAATTCCATTTACAAAAAACAACAAAAGACTCAAATACCTAGGAATCAATTTAACCAAAGAAGTAGAGACCTATGTGCAGAAAACTATAAAACGATTCTAAAAGAAATCAATGAAGACCTAAACAAATGGAAAGACATACCTTTTTTTATAGACTGAAAGACTAAATGTTGTGAAGATGTCAATCCTACCTAAACTGATTTATAGAGTCAATGCAATACCAATCAAAAGTCCAACAGTCTATTTTTCAGAAATAGAAAAGGCAACCAAATTCATTTGGAAGGGAAAGTGTACCCAAATAACCAAAAGCATCATAAAAGAAGAAGAGTGACATAGGAGGAATTTCACTGCTTGACCTTGAAACATATTACAAAGCTACAGTGGTCAAAAAAGCATGGTACTGACATAAAGGTAGACACGTCAATCAGTGGAATAGAATTGAGAGTCCAGAAATAAACCCTCATATCTATGGTCAACTGGTTTTCGACAAACCTACAAAATCCATGATAACGGGACAAAACTGTCTCTTCAATGAATGATGCTGGGAGAACTGGATATCTATAACCAACAGAATGAAAGAGGACCCCTATCTCACTCCCTATACAACATCAACTCAAAACGGATTAAAGACCTAAATATAAAAGCCAGAACCATAAAACTACTAGAAGAAAATGTAGGGAAATATCCTAAAGGTTTTGTAGTAGGTGGTGGTTTCTTGGACCTTACACCCAAAGCACAAGCAACAAAAGAAAAAATAGATAAATAGGACCTCCTCAAAATCAAACACATTTGCATCTCACAGGACTTTGTCAAAAGGGTGAAAAGGCAGCCTACTCAATGGGAGAAAGTATTTGGAAATCACATATCTGATAAGGGTTTAATATTAATGATATATAAAGAGATGCTACAACTCAACAATGAAAAGACAAATGGGGAAGCAGATGTGGCTTAAGCAATTGAGCTCCTGCATACCACATGGGAGGTCCTGAGTTCAGTTCCTGGTGCCTCCTACAGAAGATAAGCAAGACAAGGAGATGACACAATGGGCTGGCACAGTGAGCTGATGCAACAAGATGGACACAACACGAGACACAAGAGGGAAAACATAATGAGAGAGACAACAAAGCAGGGAGTGGAAGTGGCTCAAGCCATTAGGCACCTCCCTCCCACATGGGAGGTCCCAGGTTCAATTCTAGGTGCCTCCTAAGGAAAAAAAAAAGGAAGACATGTACACAAGCACACAATGAACAGACAGTGAGTGCATACAATGAGGGAGTAGGAAAAAATAAATCATCTTTTTTCAAAAATGGAAAAAAAACCTGATTGAAGAATGGGCTAAAGAGTTGAATAGACATTTGTCCAAAGAAGAAATACAAAGGAATGACTAGGGAAATGAGATATCATTTCATACCTATCAGAACAGCCACTATTAAAAAGACAGAGAACTACAATATTGGAGAAGATGAGGAGAGAGGAACACTTATTCATTGTTGGTGGGTGGGAATGTAGAAAGGTACAGCCCCTGTGGAGGACTGTAGCATTTCCTAAAGAAGTTGAATAAAGATTTGCCACATGACCCTGCAGTACTAATACTGGGCATATACCCAGAAGAACTGAGAGCAGTGTCACGAACAGACATCTGCACACCAATGTTCACAGCAGCATTATTCACAATTGCCAAAAGTTGAAAACAACCCAGGTGTCCATCAACTGAAGAATGGATAAACAAACTGTGGTGTATTCACATGATGGAATATTATGCAGCTGTAAGAAGAAATGAAGTCATAAAGCATATGACAACATGAATGAACCTAGAGGACATTATGTTGAGTGAAGCAAGCCAGACACAAAAGGACAAATACTATATGATTGCATTACTATAAACTAGATATACTGTATAACATATTTCATGATTCCATTTATATAAAATACATATATAAATTAACTTATAAAGATGAAATCTGATTAGTGGTTACGTAGGGCTAGGGAAGGCATGCTAAGGGGTGTGGAGTTTTTATTTTTGGAGTAATGAAATAATTCTAAAATATTTTGTGATGATGAATGCACAACATTGTGATTATACTAAAAGCCATTGATTATACACTTTAGATAGATCATATGGTATGTGAATATATCTCAATAAAACTGCTTAATAAATAAGTAAGTAAATAAATGTTCAAGAAGAGCCAGAAATAGCAGCTATATACAGCAGGGGAAACATAGACTGAGAGGGGAAGGATTTTCTTGTCTGTTTTTCACTTATTATTATTATTACTGAAATAATGAAAATGCTCTAATAATGACTGAAGTAAAGAATGCTCAACTATGTGATTATTCCAAATACCATGGTATACTTCGAATTGTATGCTTTATTAATATATATCAGTAAAATTGATTTGTTAATTTTTTTAAACATTTTAACACAGATATACACAATCATTCTTGGACAAATTACAACTATTGACATAACTGAAAAGTTTAAAGATCACTTCAAGAAGCAATACTCTGGTAAAAACAATAAAGCTTTCAGAAGTAAACATAGAAGAATATCTTCCTGACCTTGAGGAGGCAAAATTTTTTAAATAAGACACAAAAAGTTTTAACAAAAAGGGGAAGAAAAATCAATAAATTGGATTATGCCCAATTCAGAATTGTTTTTCAAAGATATCATGAAAGGAGTGAAAATGCAAGCCTCAGAATGGGAAAGGATATTTGCTATAGAATTATCTGTCAAATGACTTATATCCTACAACTCAATATAGAAAGGGCAGACAATTCAATAGTAAAAAAAAATTGGCAAAAGAATATGAAATGGCAAATATGAAGTGTAAGGTGCCCAGTGCACTAATTATCAGAGAAATTCAAATTAAAAACACAATGAGTAACCTTTACAAACCAACCAGAATGATTAAAATGAAGAAGACAGGTCAAGGTTAGGCAAGGGTGTGGAGCAACTGGAACTCTGTCTCGTGGGTGCTAGGTACACCGTGTTCATTCGGTGTCAATTCACTGAGCTGTTACTCATGACTGGGCACTTTTCTGAACACATGTTTCAATTCAATGCTATCAGAGCCAACAGCAGCATCAAGGGCCCTGGGTTTCCAGCAACAACAGAGCAAACCAGGTCTGCAGTATCCTTCCTAGATGAGATGGGCCACAGAGGAGCTCTTTTCTCAGTCCTGCTTCCCCAAACACCCCTTACCCATTATCCTTTACATCAGTTACAATTGATTTCTGTTCCTTTGCAATACAGAACCCTGATTAGCACAACTCTTCATCATTTTAAATTAATTATTTTAAGTTGATATTTGATTAAACGTATATATATTCAAGAGGATCAAACTATTTCTTTTACATTTTTTTGCTGGAGAACATGGGAAACGGGGTTACCTTACATCCAGGCACGCATAGTACCTGCTTTAAGGGTCTACTCAAAGGCAGCGGTGTGGGGCTCAACCATTTGGACTCTGGTACCCATCAGCCTGACCTTGATTCCCCGCTCCAGGGCTTGCTGGTTGTGTGGCTTTGGGCAAGCTCCTCAACCTCTCTGTTTCTCGGTTTCCCCACCTGTAAAACCATAGGTTTGCCATGAGGAAATATATGTAAAGCATTTGTAAGTACTAGCTATTATTATAGTTATTAACATGAAAGAGATACAGGCTCTATGATCACCTAAGCAGCATCTCTGCCAAGGCTGGGGCAGCTGGAAGCAGTGCAAAGGGGGCAAGTGAGTATAGATACCACTGGAGCTGGACCCATGCCTTGGAAGGATGCTGGAAATACCACGGAAAGCTGTGACATGGCTGTGCTCCTCCTCCAAAGGCCCCAGCTCCAGGCTTCCCTCTATTCCCACTATTTTCATCCTCCTTCTCCTCCCGCCTGGCTCCATTCACTCCACTGGTTGAGAACGGCCACAAAAAAAAATCCTTCTCTGGCTCACCTCTGCCTCTGACTCCCAGCCTTGCCTACGCTGTCTCCAGAGGTCCAGGTCTTTGTTTGTTCGTTTGTTTTTAAAGAAACTTTAGATTAGATAAATGTTACACCAAAAATATAGGGGGGTGAACAGATGTAGCTCAAGTAGTTGAGCACCCACCTCCCACAAGGGAGGTTCTGGGTTCAGTTTCCAGTGCCTCCTAAAGAAAACAAACAACGAGCAAAACAGTGATGTAAAACAATGAGAAAAAAATAGGGGATTCCCATATACCCCACCCTCTCCCCCTCCCACACTTTCCCCCATTACCATCTTTCATAAGCATGATGCATTTGTTAAAACTGATGAGCACACATTGAAGCATTGATACTAACCGTGGTCTATAGTTTACATTACAGTTTACACTGTACCGCACAATTTCATAGGTTTTGACAGAATGTATGATGGCCTGTATCTGTCATCACAATGTCATGCAGGACAACGCCAATGTCAACTGACAGCAGACTCGGGTGGCTGCAGCAGCAGCCACAATGGATGGAGGGCAAGCTGCAACCCATGGCCTCTCTTGTCCCTGTCCCCCCTCCATCCTGCCCTGCCCCTCTTGGGGCCTCAACAACCCCTCCCAGCGAGGCTGGACTTCTGCTCCCCTCCACTGAAGAGGCCACCATTACTCGGGGTCTTGCCCTTGTCTCGGCCCTGTGGTTTCCAGGCACCTCTCTCCTGCCTCTCTGCAGCACACTCCTTACCTGCCTCTGGTGGCCATTTACATGCTTCTCTTCCTGATCCTCCTAAGAGCTCTCTATCGTTCTCTAGAAGGATTTTGGAACATTAAAACAACTTATATGGAAAAATTACAAAAATATTAAAAACAGAATTTCCATTTGGGATCATGAAAATGTTTTGGTAATGGATGATGGTGATGGCAGCACAAACATTGTGAAGGTAATTACCACCACCTTATGATATATTTGAATATGGTTAAAATGGGAAGTTTTAGGCTGTATATATGTTATTAGAATAAAAACTTAAATAGAAGCACAGGACTGACAACACAGTGACCCCTAATGTAAACTATAGAGTTACATTATACATATATAATATATAATTTTGTAAGAAATTATAATAGTATTCTATCACCAATTGCAACAAATGTACCACATTAATGCAAAGTGTTAATAATGGGGGGTAAGCCAAACTCAGCATGTAAACACATTACCTTCCCCCCACCATGTGACAAGACTTCCAGGGATGAGCCTCCCTGGTGCTGAGGGATTACTCCCAAT
This sequence comes from Dasypus novemcinctus, assembly GCF_030445035.2. Taxonomy (NCBI): domain Eukaryota; kingdom Metazoa; phylum Chordata; class Mammalia; order Cingulata; family Dasypodidae; genus Dasypus; species Dasypus novemcinctus. The sequence continues at coordinate 35,064,613 of NC_080692.1, read as the reverse complement.
CACTAACTGGTGATGCAACTAAAAAAAGACCTTAAATAAAAGGGGGAAATGGTGTAGACAAATGAGTATATATGGCTAAGAGTCTTCAAAAAAGAGTCAGGAAGTCATCAGAGGGGTCGTGCTTACACACGTTTCAGCAGGATCCCAGAGACAGCCAAAGTAGATACAATCCCATGTACTGGTGCTCCTGAGGACTACAGAGACACACAGGTTGTACGATTATGGCAGCTGGCTCTGGAGTTCAGTGCCTTGTCAGTGGGCCCTACTTTGGAATTTGTGTTCCTGAGTGTGATGGAGTTGGACACAGATGTGAACTTTCTACACATGCCTCTTCTGTCACTTTTACTGAACCTGTGGTCGGCACTGGGGTTGGTGTATACCCAGGAGACTTCAATCTCTGGGCTGGCCATGTGCCAGCTGGGCCCTGAATCTCAGCAGAATTGCAGCTCCTACTCTCGGGTTTGTTGGACTTGCACAGGTCGTCTAACAGGGAAGTGAAGATGGTCAACCATCACACCTGGGAACCAAGAGTGCCTACATCTCCAAGCAAGAGAATCGCATCCATCAACCATGTGGGATCTAAGTCCCCTCTCGATATAGAGGTGGAGTGGCCATGGTAGTTGCTGAGGGCAGGGAGAGGTAAGAAGAGATGAGATGTGGGGGCATTTTTGGTAATCAGAGTTGTCCTAAATGATATTGCAGGGACAGATGCTGGACATTATATATTCTGCCATAACCCACTGAATGTACTGGGGGAGAGTATAAACTACAATGTAAACTATAATCCATGCGGTGCAGCAGTGCTCCAAAATGTATTCACCAAATGCAATGAGTATGCCGCAATGATGAAAGACGTTGATGTAGGAGGAGTGGGGGGGTGGGGTATTGGGAACCTCTTACATTTTTTTAATGTAACATTTTTTGTGATCTATGTACCTTATAAAAAAAATTTAATAAAAAATAAAAAATAAAAATAATGAGGGGTGTATATGAAACTATCTTCTACATCATCTGTAATAAAAAAAAATTTTTCAAGATAAAGAACAAATTAATCATGAAATATTTGCTTGCTCATACATACACACATGTGCATATACACATGCATACATATACACATATATTCACAGAGATACAAATACATACACACAGAGCACTAGATTAAGTTTATCTCAGGAACAGACTTGCCTTTGATTAGGGAAATACACTGATATGTCTTGGTCTCAAAGGTGACAGCCAAAGACATACCTAAATTTCCTAACACACACACAGATAATAGGATTTATGGTGGAATGAGAGAGAGGAAAAAGAGGGGCCTGTGGAATGTGAGTAGAGACTGCCTCTTGCTGAGAACAGTGGCTCATAGGCTATGCTCACAAACATTAAAAAAATGGGATGTCTATTATGTAGGGAAATTGTTTGTAATGCTCCATGGCCCTGAACTTGCACTTACAGTCCGTGACACACACAGCCTTGGGACAGTGCCATTTGGGGCCAGTGAGGGAATCACATCTAGTGAGGGGTAACTAGGTGAGGAAAAGAAAAAACAAAGGGGGGCATGCACAGGTTGACCAGATGATCCATAAATTGAACTAATTTTGCCAAAGCAAGAATTCAGAGCTAGAGGTAATAAGCAGAAGAATAAGTCTTCTTAAGTATCTCTGAAGAGACTGCAAGGGATGTACCTCCCCATTTTCCCATTTTTCCAAGAACGAGGGTCTCATACCAGTATTATTATTAATTTCAAAGGACAAAGGGAAACAACCCAAATTTGTATTAGCTGTTGAATGGATAAACAAATGGTGGTATATGCATACGATAGAATATTATTCAGCTATAAAAAGGAATGAAGTTCTGATACATATGACAACATGAATGAACTTTGAAAACATTATGCTCAGTCAAACAAGCCAGACACAAAAGAGCAAATATTGTATCATTCCACTTATATGAAATATATAGAAAAAACAAATTCATAGAGGCAGAAGTAACTTAGACTATACTAGGGGCAGAGGAAAAGGGTAAGCAGAAATAGGGAGTTATTGCTTTCTAGGCACAGAGTTTTTGTTTGGGGTGATGAAAAAGTTTTGGTAATGGATGGTAGTACATTGTGAATGGAATTAATACCACTGAACTAAATGGCTGAAGAATGGCTAAAACGGCAAATTTTATGTTCCATACATTGAATCATATAAGGCATGATTTAGATCCCAACCCCTGGTGGGTGTGAAAGGCATGTTCAGGTCCTGACCCCTGGTGGGTGTGAACCCATTTGTACAGAGGACTTTGAGGATGTTATTAGTTAAGGTGCACCCAAAGTGAATGAGGGTTGGCTTTGATCCAATATGGCTGAAGTTCTTAGAAGCAAAGGAAATTGGACACAGAAAGAGAAGTCACAGGGAGCAACCAGAAGCTAGATGCCAATGGACCTTGGAGGAGAAAGGAGATGCTGCCATGTGAACTGTCATGTAAAGAAAAGCCTTTGACCAAAGATCACCAGCAGCCAGCCCTAGAATATCACAGTTTTCAGGACAAAAGCATTGTCTTTTTGATGCCTCAATTTTGGACTCCCTGTGGTTTCTCTGTTCATGGCCAATTTCCTTTGCCTTTAAGAACTTCAGCATATTGGATTAAGGCTCACCTCATTCAGTTTGGGTACACCTTAATTAATAATCTTTTAAAAGTCTATTTACAAATGGCTTCACACCCCAGGACTAGGGGTTGATACCTGGATATGCCTTGTGGGGGACATGATTCAATCCCCACCATCAGGTGTGTGTATAAGATATTAGAGTAGACAGGAGACATAATGGAGTAAGAAGAGTCCTAAGTTAGAAGTCTAAAGAGGAGGGTCCAAATCTAACATGAATTTTGGATAAACCAGTCAAGTCCTCAGGTGCCTCACATGTAAAATATGGGCCTGAACTAGGTAAACTCTATGTTCCCACCTGCTCCAATTTTTCAGAGAACTCCTTCTGCCTTCCCACTGTGCCCGGACAATTTGCATTCACACTTGCTCAATTAGTGGAACCTCTCCCTGTCCTTCTAGAGCATGGGAAGCAACTCCGAGCTTTTTCCATTTAGCCTTGCAGGAAGATGTGCATCCCTCCTTCGGCGTAGAGATGGAAGGGCCCTTCTGCCCCTGACCCAGAGGAACAACGATGCTGAAGCACAAACCAGGCTAAGAGGTGACGCCAGTAGAAGAGAAATAACTTGTCCAGAGTCATCTCACAGGTTGTTGACAAAACCAGCCCTAGGCCCAGGCCTCCTCTTTGAGTTTATTTCCCCAATGGCATACCATTAGCCCTCTTTCTTCCACCATCAAGTATTTGTCCAATAATTGCTAGGACTTAGAAATAAGGAACAAGGGAGATGCTTTGAGGGGTAAAAAAAAAAATTGTAAGATAAAGTGCTTAGCCTCTGAATTTGCTATAGAATTGGAAACTCTCCAACTCCCAATCTCTTCAGTAATATCTTCCTTAGCATCGTGGTGGGATTTTACTGGTAAGCTATTAATTCAATAAATTCTTATTGAGTTCCTACTCTGTTCCAGGCATTCTGCTCGACTCTGAGGTTAAATTGGTGAGCAAAATTAATTCTGTATGGAGTTTATAGTCTAAAGAGGAAAGATTGACCTTAAAGTGGTAATCCTATAACTGCAGATAATTAATCAACTACAATTGTGTTGTTTTGAGACTGTAAAGCAGCCTAGGGAGTTGGAAATGTCTTCCTTGAATAAGTGACTTTAAGCTAAGACCTGAAGGAGAAGTGTGAGTCAGCTGGATGAAAAGGAGGAAAGGGAAGAAGAAAAGTGGTCCAGGGAGAGGAGTAGCATGAGTGCAGGGCACAGCCACTTGGAAGAGCTGGCAGATGATGAACTTGACCTGGACGTTGAAAGCCAAGTAAACACTGGTGAGAGGACACTGGAGAGGTAGGCAGGGGCCAGATTACACAGGGTCTTTGGGGCCTTGGTTAAAGATTTGGGATTTTATTCATTCTAAGGGCAATAGGGAGTCATTTTGGGTTTTTAACCAGGTTTCCATGGGTTAAAAGGATCTACCATGTTTGTTTGTTTATTTCACCAAGGAATCTAGGCCAAGTCTTGGTTTGAAGCACTGCCAGATGTGTTGTCTCCTGAAGAGTTCCCCTGGGCTTCTAGAAGGCATGTTTGCATTTCTCCCTTTCACAGTCTGTCTTTCCATCACTGAACCCAGGCACCGTGTGACAGGTTATGAATCTCAGGACAGAAAGCCGTGAGATCTGGAGGAGCAGGGCCAACGGGAGTCTTGTTGGTTGTGGAAAAGTCCACGACCCATTATCTCTCCATATTTGTTTTTCACACTGAGTCTGCCTCACCTCCCTAGGAGGCTGCAAGAATAATTAAAAATTTGAAATGTGACGTTCTCAGGAGCTGAGGTAACAACTGATGCATGTAAATAAAAGATGGTAATCTCAGGAAAACCCCCAACAGTGCCACAGAGGAGCCAGGAGGAGCTGCCCCTGGCCCTCAGCTCTGTCTGCACTGATGCAGCCTCAGCAGCACCTGCAAAGAAGGAGGCAAATGATGCCATGGATTTCTAGTAAAGTGTGTCTGGCTGATATTCATTCAGTGAGTACATGCTGGGCACAAGAAGATTAGTAAAGCAGGATCATTTCCCCAAAGCATAAAGTGAACAGGGATTCATATAAACCAGGACTCACAAACTCTCTCTAGAAATGCTGTGTTTGGCAGAATTAGATAGAATAATCTCTCCTTAAAGATGTCCATGTCTTAATGCCCAGAACCTGTGAATGTTAGCTTAAGATTAAGGACAATGAGATGGGGAGAATAACCTGGATTATCTAGGTGGGCCCAATCTAATCAGAAGCCTCCTTAAAAGTGGAGAACCTTTTGTCAGAGAGAGAGAGAGACAGGATGACTGAACAAGAGGTGAGAGAAATTTGAAATGGATTCCTTGCAGGTTTTTACTTTGAAGGTAGAGGAACAGGGTCAAGAGCCAAAGAACATGGATGGCCTCTAGCTGGAAAAGGCAAGGAAATGGATTCTGCCCTGAGATCTCCAGAAAGGACACAGCCCTGCAACACCCTGATTTTGGCCCAGCACACCTTGTGTCAGACCCACGGAACTGTGAGAGAATAAAATTGTTTGGTTTTAAGTCACTAAGTTTGCAGTAATTTGTTACGGCAGAAATAAAAGACTAAGACAACATGTAAATTTGAGGGGCTCTCAGGAACAACTGCCACAACCCACTCTGGCCAGAGTGGACTATATAAGCATAAAAGAAATGTACTAAAGAATTTTAGGTAGTTTCAGAAACTTATCTGAAAGTCTGCAGGCAGGAACATACCAATCCCCTCACGGAGGTCTCTCTCCGAGAACACCACTGCCAAATCTGCCCAGAACCCCAGAGCTCCCCATGGCCACCCACAGAACCAGATGCCCTGCCACCAGGCTAACAGCAGCATCAGCCCCTTGGCACCACTGGGCTTCTCACCTTGCTCACTTCCAGAGCCATGCTTCACGTGCGAGCCTCAGAATGGAGGAACAGACCTCTCCTACTTGCATCCCACTGCTGAGCAGTTTCCATATTCTGGCAGGACTCACACTGTGTGGAAATAATGAAAGTACAGGAAGGGTCCTCAAAGATGACAAGGGAGCCAAGGTGAGCAGTGTCCACTATGAGGGCCTTGAACCAGGTTGTGCACTCTCAAGGTTGCAATGCTTCAATTGTCTATACTCAGCCCTGTCTTTCATTAGTTACCTTCCTGGATTCTGAAGGCACCTGCTAACCATGAGAAAGCAATCCCAGTGCAATGGATTAAGTGCTCTAATGGAAGAAAGGATGAAGAACTATGGGAGTTTCATGGAGGGAGCATTTGCCATAGGACAGGAGGACTAGCAGATTTGGTCTGTAAGGTTTTGACCTGGCCCTTGTGGATAACTAGAGCAAGGATGTTCCAGGCACATATATTTATCCAAATATATGAAGTTGTGGAAGAACTTGGCAGGACAATGGATAATTGGGTGTGACTGAGGCCCAGGGAGTAATGGGGACAGAAAGGCATGAGGAGGGAGAAGTAGGTGAGAGCAAATCACGAAAGGTGGTAAACTATAAAGGAAAGTTTAAAATATACCCTGTAGGCAATGATGATCTACCAAAAGTCTTTAACTAGGGAATTGACATTAGGGGATTTTTAGAAAGGTAATTCTGGCAGTGGTACTATAGAGTGGAAGGGGTAAAAGGGGGACAGGACTTCTATTTAGGCGGTTATATAGGAGTCCAGTGAAGAAATGAAGGTGATATGTACAAAAGCAGTGGCAGTGGGTATTGTGAGGAAGGGAATGACTCAGGAATTATTTGGAAAAAAGAATATGATACAGTACCTGAATGGCTATCACTGGTAGATAGAGATTTAAAACTACTAGGACTTTTCAGACTTGGACAACTGGGAAGAACCTCTTGACATTAACCAAATTGGGAAATTTAGGGAATTGGGGGGTTATAGGGAAGGGTTTGGGGAAGAGATAATAATTTTGACTTACACATGTGAATTTCAGATGCCTGTGGGACATACAGGTAAAAAGTCTAGAAAAATATTGGCATAATAGACTGGAGCTTGGGAAGGGGACTTGGTCCAGTGGTTAGGGCATCCATCTACCACATGGGAGGTCCATGGTTCAAACCCTGGGCCTCCTTGACCCGTGTGGAGCTGGCCCATGCGCAGTGCTGATGCACGCAAGGAGTGCCGTGCTATGCAGGGGTGTCCCCCGCATAGGGGAGCCCCACACACAAGGAGTGCGCCCCATAAGGAGAGCCGCCCAGCACAAAAGAAAGTGCAGCCTGCCCAGGAATGGTGCCGCCCACACGGAGAGCTGACACAAGATGACACAAGGAAAAGAAACACAGATTCCCGTGCCGCTGACAACAAAGAAGAACACGGAGCAAATTGACACAGAGAACAGACAACTGGGGTGGGGGGGATTAAATAAATAAATAAATAAATAAATAAATAAATAAATAAATAAATAAAGTAGACTGGAGCTTGGAGAAAAGCTGAACTGGAAGCATAAATTTTAGGGTCATCAGAGGGATGGCTGAAGCCCTGGGCTTGGATGAAGATTTCTCAGGGTAAACAGGTAGAAGGCAAGATATCTGAGGACCCATCACTGGGCAAGCGGAAGGACAGTCAAAGGTTCCATGCCTCACTATTGAAATGGACCCCAGGTGGATGTTTCTGATTATACATAGCACTGAATGGTGGTCAAGGTGTGCCTGGGGAGTTGTGACTGGCTCTGACATCTTACCCAACGTGGACCACTATTTTCTTCCCTTGACTCAAGTGCAAAGGTGCCATCAACTACCAAACGCCTGGCTTGCCCAGTTTCCTAATTCTAAGGGGCACTTCTCAGCTAAGGTGGCCAAGGTTTATAACAGATGGCTCTGCTTCAACTTGGTAGGACTGATTGAATCAAGACTTATCAAAATGCTGTCTGCCCAGCAACATACAAACTATATAATCTTGCATGAACTACAATTGTCTTATAGGAGATTCTGAAAAGACAAAACTAGGAGACTTGGAACTTGGTGTTTGGAGCCTGTGAAAACACAATAGCTAGTTGCAAGCCAAAGTTATCAGACAACAGAAACTATGGGTGTGCAGAAGAAACTGGTTGGGAGAAAAACTGGAGCAGATATCAGAGGAAAGCAGAAAGTGCCATGAGCAAGAGACCATGATCCCATGGGTGAGAGAGCAGAATCTTGGTCTAACAGCTTTTTGATACAGTCTTCATACAACACTGCTGTATCTACCCTACACTTTGTTTTTTTCTTGTGGCAACTCAAATGCAGACTAGTAGAACACCCATACAGGGGTTCAGTTTGCTTACGATATGCTTATGTGTGTTAAATGTGCTCCCACTAGAATTATCCACATTCCTAATCCTGTAGCAAAATCTTTCCTATAGTTACCACAATATATGCAAAGATAGTCCTCTTCTATCAGAGCCCAAATTCTAAATTAATGAAGTCTGAATTAATAAGGTTTTACAAAATATGAGAGATGCTGGGATCAGTGATATTTTGCAAACATATCACAAGTGCTGGGGTAATGTCTGTAAATAGCCATTGCCAATTTCATTAATTGGGGTCAAGGTCTGGTCTATACTTCTCAAATCAAAAGCAATCAGTTATATGAAATAGGTTCTTCATTTATCGCCAGCCTGTGCTGCTTATAAGTCAGAAGTAGTGTACCTGAATTTCCCAGGAATGTTTGAAATGCAGTCTTACTTTCCCTAGAGTGACAGTTCTCACCAAGGCACAGGAAATTTCTTGATTTAGCAAGTATCTTTCTAAATGAACAAAACTCTGAGAAATAGATTTGCAACACTTAGTGCTAATTTATAGATATTTATCCAAAATCAAAGACTGAAACACAGAAAAAATTTTTTAAATGCTGGGAATGGGGAGCAGTCATAGCTCAGTGACTGAGCACCTGCTTCCCACCTACAGGGTCCCGGGTTCAATCCCTGGTACCTCCAAAAAAAAAGTTGGGGTTGGATGCTTTGGACTAACACCTCTTTAGGAAGCTAACTTGTAAATCAGACTTTGGCAACATGTGCTTATTATGTTTAGAGGGGATAGGATATGACCTAGCTGAATCTATAAGTACATTAAAAAATATGTGTGTGACTTGCCCAGTTATGTTCAGGGACAGGCTTGCTAAACTTGGACACCCATATAAATGCATCAGCTTAATATCCCTAACATACACTTGTCATTGACAGATCTTCAAAAAAAAACCTTGCTTTAAAAATGCACACAGGCAGATTCTAGGTTTAAAAGTGCCCATGGCATTTACAGGACTTGGAGTTGTCCTGGGTGGTGCTACAGGGACAGATGCTGGACATTATGTGTCCTGCCATGGCCCACTGGGTGGAATGGGGGAGAGTGTAGACTACAATGTAAACCACTGTCCATGTGGTGCAGCAGTGCTCCAAAATGTATTCACCAGGTGCAGTGAATGTGCCACAATGATGGAAGAGGTTGTTGATGTGGGAGGAGTGGGGTAGAGGGGTGGGGGTATATGGGGACTCATATTTTTTTAATGTAAATTTTTAAAGAAAATAAAGAAGAAAAAAAAAATCTTAAAAAAAAGTGCCCATGTGTCTGACTATGTATTTCACACACACACATACAATGGTCCACAGCTACTCCTCAGTGGTTAAGGCATATCATGTCATAGCTGAATATCTAGAATCTATGTACAGGCAAAAATCATTAGAATACCTTTTATTTGCATCTTACCTTGCCCTTTTCAAAGCATTTTCATAGTCTTCAATATTTTAAAATCACAGTGAGGTAGGTAGTTATAGCAGATAGTCTCTAATTCGACAGATAAAGCAAAAAAAAAAGTGAAACTTAAGTATAAAGGTGTATAACTGAATTTGTCTTGGTTCACTTAGTCCTTAGCAATAATCTTTATCAATTATCATACACTTCCTTCCCACACACAATCTTAATCACTCCTGTATCTCCAAACCAGAACAGCCAGTTTTAGAGCAGGCTCATCTCATTCAGAAGTCCCAGAAAAAAAGCTCCCCAAACAGTGATTGGGGGACAAACTCCAGACTGGAAACTGGAGTAGACCCTTGCCTAATAAACCTGCAAGAACTTCAGCATTTTAAAACTAAAGTCTTTAGGAACCAGCTTTAAAACCAAGTCAGTGCTGTGGCAGGGCTGTGATAAGTTGAGACCAAGTGAACTGTATCTAAGTGAAATGAGGCTCAGCCCTTTTTTTCTACATTTGAAAGATGTTTATTTCTTGTGTAGCCCACAGCCCTGGCTGAATGTCACAGTATGAGTGGGAAGGGGAGACAAGGAAATAAAGCGATGGCACCTGCCTTTGGGGAATCAGAGCACATAAAACATCTGGAAAACAGTAACAATTGCCAGAAGAAGGAAGGGGTGGGGCAGGCTCTGCCCCACGAGTACAGGGGGAAGGTAGAGGAAGGGGAGCTGGAGCAGGAATCAGAGCTGAGCTGAGGGGCACAGGGGTGGCTGCAATAGTGGAAGACAGGGCATTTCCCCAGCCAGAGTCAGGGTGCTCTGCCACGTGGATAAAAGGAAGAGCTTCAATCTCATCAGAAACCGGAGCCCCAAACCCGGAGCCCCAACAGGAAAGTTTTCTAGAGAGGAGCGGTGCTATCCCCCAGCCTTTGCCATCAGTGGTGCGAGGTGTGCTCTGAGAGCCCTGAGCTGAGCTCAAAGTGAAGCTCTTGAGAGGAGACGCCATAACTCTGTTGCTTGTGATGGAACCTCTAAACGACCTCCCATGGGAGTGCCCATTACTGCTGAACTGCACTGGACAAGGAACGGAGGGATCCGCCCTGCTCCCGGGCTGGGAAAGGAGGCCATGGATTGGTTGGGACAGAGCACGCGCTTTTGTGCAACTCCATGTGGAAAGTGTAAGCAAGAGCACATCAGTGTGTGCCAGCATCACCTGGGACCTTGTTAGAACTGTGACAACTCCGGCTGCTCCCCAGGGCTACTCATCAGAAATTCTAGTGGTAAGACCAGCCACCTGTGCTTTAACAAGCCTGCCAGGTGGTTCTGATCCACACTCAAGTTCAGAGAGTCACTTCCCTTCAGCACCCCCACCTTGAAGGATGGTCAGTTCTCTGGAACAGGAAGGAAATGGCATAGGTTAGCAAGGGAGGAATCGGTGCTCGGTGGCCTTCCTGTGCCTGCAAACAGCATGACGTGCGTGATGGCCAAAGGCCCAGGCCCAAAGGCCCTGCACCTGAAATGAGCCCAGGGCACCTCTAGAATCTATAGCGATCCACTCAAAAGGTACCAGTTTTAGTATCTAGTCTAGTTTTGAGGAGGCATCCTTAAGGGACCCCTTCTAGAATCAACACCAGAGACTTCAAGTACTGCTAGATAAAGGCTTTTCTCTGGATCCTCCTCCATACCAACATGACAATCTGTAACACTGGATTAAGCCAACCCATGATTTTTCTCAGCCTCTTTGCCCAAGCCATTTCCTCTTCCTCATGAAAATCATAAAGCAGGAAGACATGAGTGAACGACACACATTTTTCCTAACCTCAGTTGAGTATTCCTCCATTCATTTAACAAATAAATTTTAAATGCACAGAATGTGCCCAGCAATTAGCTGTTTGCCCACCCCTCCTAGGTTCTATATATAATTTACCATATCAACAGAATTTGGCTATTTATTCAACAATTCTTTGCAAAATTTCCTCTGCAACAGACACTTTGCTACCTATTGGAGAGATGAGAATGTACTAGATCAGGAATACACATCCTGCAAGTGGGCAGGTCATGCCCAGAATAAGACCTCCAGCCAAAGGAGCAGAAGGCACTGAAACAATTTGCAATCCCCTAGCCAAGCCTTGACCCGAGCCCAGGATTGTTTGGCTATGAGTTGATGTGTTTTTTTTTAATTTCACAGAAGGGGAGCATATAAATTATTTTGAAGCTTTCTTGGTTTCCTTAAGCCCCCACAGATACTGTTGACTTTCACTCTCAGCAGATGACCTTGCCAGTTCCTTCGCTGTGATAAGTGGGGCTACCAGCCTTGAATTTTCTCTTCCTAACGTCCCTCCGCATCAGCCTTCTCTGCTCCTGTTGTCAGTGCAGTGCCCTCCCATCTCACCTGGGACCTCGCGCCATCCGTTCTCCACTCTTTCTCTCATGCATTGCACCGTTCCTGTCTCTGCCCTCTGAGCCAGGAAAGTTGCCCAGACTTCCCCTGTAAGGACGCTCCCCCATCCCTCCTGATTCCCCAGGAAACGCCTGCTGTGTTTCTCTGCTTTCCTTCACTGTCAAATGTCTTCAAGTACAATCTTTCCCAATTTTCTCATTCTCTTATCAAGCCCTAACAAAAATAATGGCTAACACCTTTCCATCTGCAGGGCACAGTTCTAAGTGCATAAATATTATATATTAATTCATTTAATCCTTATAATCATGTGAGGTAAATACTACCCTTAGCGTCCTCATTTTACAGCTGAGGAAGCTGAGCAGACAGGGTAAACCATTAGCCCAGGGTTCTTAACAAGGGGTCTGTAGGCTTGAATTGAAATTTTAAAAATACATTATTCTGGGGAAAGAAGACCTAGCCCAATGAATAGGGCGTCCGCCTACCACATGGGAGGTCCGCGGTTCAAACCCGGGGCCTCCTTATCCCGTGTGGAGCTGGCCCATGCACAGTGCTGATGCGTGCAAGGAGTGCCCTGCCACACAGGGGTGTCCCCGCATAGGGGAGCCCCACATGCAAGGAGTGCGCCCCATAAGGAGAGCTGCCCAGCACGAAAGAAAGTGCAGCCAGCCCAGGAATGGTGCCACACACATGGAGAGCTGACACAGCAAGATGACACAACAAAAAGAAACACAGATTCCTGTGCTGCTGATAAGGATAGAAGCAGTCACAGAAGAACACACCATGAATGGACACAGAGAGCAGACAACTGGGGGGGGGAGGTGGGGGAGAGAGAAATAAATAAAAAATAAGGCTTTTTTTAAAAATACATTATTCTTGTGGGGATATGTTAGTGTGGGTGTGATCCATTTATTAAATAATACACAGTATAGTGTGGACTTAGTAAGGGGTCTGTGGTTTTCACCTGACTGGCAAAGGGGTCCGTGGAACAAAAAAGGTTAAGAACCCCTGCGATTAGCCCAAAAATACATAGCTGGAAAGTGATAGAACTAAATTCGGACACAGACACTCTGACTAGAGTCCACGCTCTTAGCCGTCACTACAATGGGCTGAATTCTGTCACCTGATACAACATATTCAAATCCCAAGTCCAGCCTCTTGAATTTGACCTTATTTGGAAATGGCCTTTGAAGACATAATTAGTTCAGATGAAGCCTAAACTGGGATCAGGGTGGGTCTTTTTTTTTCTTTTTTCTTTCTTTTTTTTTTTTTAAACCAGTGTTTCTCAAACTTTAATGTGTTTGCAGATCACATGGGGATGTCATTCAAGTGAGGAATTGGATTTGGTAGATGGGGAGTGGGGTACGAGATTCTGCTTCAAAGCCAGTTTTCTTAAAGGTCAATGCTCTAATTTTAGGACCATATTTGGAATAATAAAGTCATAAACAACCCTCAAGGAGAAGAGCAAAACCAGTGTTTCAGGATTTATCACTGAAGAATTATAAACCAAACTATTCAAGTAGATTTTTTTTTCCAAATTCTACTCAATTTATTCATTTTTTTAAAAGATATTACATTAAAAAAATATGAGGTCCCCATTTGCCCCCACCGCCCCCACCCCTACCACTCCCCGCACAATAACACTCTCCCCCATCATCTTGTCACATCCATTGCGTCTGGTGAGTACATCTCTGGGCATCGCTGCACCCCATGTCCCGTGTTCCACACCATAGCCCACACTTTCCCACGTTCCATCCAGTGGGCCATGGGAGGACATACAACATCCGGCAATTGTCCCTGGGGCACCACCCAGGACAACTCCAAGTCCCGAGAATGCCTCCACATCTCTTCTCTTCCTCCCATTCCCCGCACCCAGCAGCCACCATGGCCACTTTTTCCACATCAATGCCACATTTTCTTGATTATTAACCACAATAGTTCATGAATAGAATATCATTAAGTCCACTCTGATCCTTACTGTATTCCTCCTTTCTATGGACCTTGGCTTGGTTGTGTCCATTCCACATCTATGTCAAGAGGGGGTTTAGATTCCACATGGATATTGGATGCAATCCTCCTGCTTTCAGTTGTAGGCACTCTAGGCTCCATGGTGTGGTGCTTGACATTCTTCAACTCCATGTTAGCTGAGTGGAGTAAGTCCAATAAATCAGAGTGTAGGAGCTGAAGTCTGTTGAGGTCAGTGCCTGGCTATCATATTGTCAGTCCAGAGATTCAAATCCCCTAGATATATCTTAAGCCCCAGCATCAACTACAATTCCAGTAAAGTAGCATGAAAGTCTTGTGAAAAGAGATCCCATCTGAGTCCAGTTCCACCATGCAGAAACACCAGCTCCAAAGAAGGGCCAGCTGACATGGCAGTGAACTCCATCTGCCATGATCATAGAACCTGTGGGTCTCTAGCCCTCAAAAGAACCAATACCTGGGGTTGTATCTACTTTATCTGTCTCTGAGACTCTGCTCAGGTGTGCATAAGGGCAATGCTTCTGACAACCTCCAGACTTTTTTAGAGACTTATAGCCATATAAACTCATTTGTCCTTTCCATTTCCCCCTTGCTTTAGGTCAAACAGCATTTTAAACTCCTGTTATTATATGTAGACAGGGATATTCTGCTGGTCCACGTTGAACCTTTAATTCAAGGTCATTTTTTAGTTACGTCATCAGCTGGTACTTGGTAGTGATCCCTCGGTGCCAGGGAGGCTCATCCCCGGGTGTCATGTCCCACACTGGGGGGAAGGCATTGCATTTACATGCTGAGTTTGGCTTCGAGACTGGCCACATTTGAGTAACACGGAGGCTGTCAGGAGGGAACTCTTAGGCACAGTGCTGCCCTAGGCCTTGTTCTTATTTCAGGTGTATAGGCTCACAAGCATAATCATTAGTATCAGCGGCTCACTGTTGGACCCTCATTCCTTCCTGGTCCTTACCGTTGCATGTGGGGGACTGCCACTGCTCCCCTAGGGACCACGACAGAGCCCCCCCCCCCCCCCGGCCAGTAACCCAGTACCCCCCCAGCTGTTGTTTTTAATTGTTTCCACTATGAGTATTTCCGAACATTTCCATGCACCCTGGACACATGCCCTGTAAAACTCCCTGTCAACCATATATCGCCTGTCAATAACATCACATACCAGTATTCCTCCACTGCCATTGTTGAATCACTCTGTGATCCAAAACTTCCTGAAAAGTGAAGCCCAATATGATGTCAGGTTCCCTTACTAGTAAAATGGAATATAGCGATGAGTTTAAAGGTTAGATATAGAATACATATTAATTTGGAAAAATTCTACATCCTATCTTTTTCTTTTCTTTTTTCCTAATTATTGAGCTTCTCTTCACAAGAGCCTTAGATCACAGTAATTCATATATACAATATACAGTACTCCCACACATCCACCATAAAACCTTTTCCCTTCCACAGCGATAATCTTTTAACTTATTCATATCATATTTACTGAAACTGATGTACAGACTCTGAGACAATAGCTTTCAAACAAGGTGACATCTGTGCTTACATTGTGGTCCATACTTTAGGATATACAGTTTTCTAAATTTTTTAGTTATCCTATGTTTTACATTATGGTTTACATTATTAGTCTGTCGTCCCCTATATGTTTTTGGTGTAATATTAACATGTTTTATATCCATCCTTGTGTACTCTCGTGAAACTCCTCTCTTGCCCCCACATTTACCTTGGTTCCATCCATTCAACATCCATTTTCCCCTCCCCTTGGGGCCCACAGCGACAGCCAATCTCCATTTCCCGAGGAGCCACGTCCAGAGATACTTGCAACAGTGTTCAGGGCCTGACTTGCTCAACTGCCCTAATGCCCTGGGAGCCACCATTTCTCTCGAGAGATACAGTACCCTCTATTTGATGACATTAGTCCTCCCCAGGATGTGGGTCCACCCGCACTCTCACTACTTGAGTCTCTACCCAATGGTACAACCCACCCTGGCAAAATGAGCATTCAGACATTCCCCAGGAGTCCGTCCCATGTCAGACCATCCCCTCCAAGCATCCTAAACAGGTAACCCTTCTAATTATATTTTGATACGGTTTTCTCAGCATTTTACTCTCAACCAACACCTGACTCTCTCCTATGTTCGTATGTTGCCCCTCCCTCCCCCCAATTTTTTGGGCAATATTACCCATCCGCTCATCCCCAGACCCCCTCAAACCCACAAAGCCCCATCCAAAGGCAACCCCTTGCCCCCATTTTATCTCTTCTTTGTGCTCATACTTACCACCAGCTCATCATAGATTCCACCCCTGCAGACGTCAGCTCACATCCTTCCTCCACCCCCCGATTTCCTGTAAGCCTATCTTCCAGTCTCTAGCTCTCTGAGGCAGCTTGCTTATTTCATATCATTGAGGTCATGTAGTATTTGTCCTTCAATGCCTGGGTTGCTTCACTCAACATAAGGTTCTCAAGATTCATCCATGATATCACATATGTTTGTAGTGTATTTGTTCTTAAAGCCAAGTAGTATTCCATTGTATGTATATACCACATTTTATTGATCCACTCATCTGTTGATGGGCATTTGGGTTGATTCCAACTTTTGGCGATAGTGAACAATGCTGCTATGAACGTTGGTGTACATATATCGGTTTGTGTCTTTGTTTCAGTTCTGCTGGGTATATACCCAGCAGTGGTATTGCTGGGTCATATGACAAATCTATGGTTAGTTTTTTGAGAAACCACCAAACTGTCCTCCAGAATGGTTGGATCCTTCTGCATTCTCACCCGCAGTGGATGAGTGTTCCCATTTCTTCACATCCTCTCCAGCATTTGTATTCTTCTGTTTTTTTCATAGCTGCCAATCTTATGGGAGTAAGATGGTATCTCATTGTAGTTTTGATTTGCATTTCCCTGATAGCTAGAGATTTGGAGCATTTTTTCATGTGCTTTTTAGCCACTTGCATTTCTTCTTTGGAGAAGTATCTGTTTAAATCTTTTTCCCATTTTTTAAATGGGTTGTTTATCTTTTTATTTTCAAGATATAGGAGTTCTTTATATATGCAAGTTATAAGTCTCTTATCAGATATATGGTTGCCAAATATTTCCTCCCATTGTGTGGGTTCCCTTTTTACTTTCTTGACAAACTCCTTTGAGGTGCAGAAGACTTTAATTTTGAGGCAGTCCCATTTATCTAGTTGTTCTTTTGCTACTCGTGCTTTTGGTGTGATATTCAGGAAGCCATTTCCTATTACAAGGTCCTGTAGATGTTTCCCTACACTGCTTTCCAAGGTCTTTATGGTCTTGGCTCTTATATTTAGGTCTTTGGTCCATCTTGAGTTGATCTTTGTATAAGGTGTGAGATGGTAATCCTCTTTCATTCTTCTACATACGGATATCCAGTTCTCCAGGCACCATTTGTTGAATAGGCCATTCTCTCCCAGTTGAGAGGGTTTGGTGGCTTTATCAAATATTATATGGCTATACATATGAGGTTCTATATCAGAACTTTCAATTCGATTCCATTGGTCTGTGTGCCTCTCCTTATGCCAGTACCATGCTGTTTTCACTACTGTAGCTTTGTAGTATGTTTTGAAGTCAGATAGTGTGATTCCTCCAATTTTGTTTTTCTTTTTCAATATGTCTTTGGCTATTCGGGGCCTCTTTCCTTTCCAAATAAATTTCATAGTTAGTTTTTCTAGTTCCTTAAAGAAGGCTGTGTTGATTTTTATTGGGATTGCATTGAATGTGTAGATCAGTTTTGGTAGGATAGACATCTTAATAATATTTAGTCTTCCTATCCTTGAACAGGGAATGTTCTTCCATTTATTTAGGTCTTCTCTGATTTCCTTGAACAGTCTTGTATAGTTCTCAGTGTATAAGTTTTTTACATCTTTAGTTAAATTTATTCCTAAATATTTGATATTTTTATTTACTATTGTAAATGGTATTTGTTTCTTGATTTCCTCCTGATTTTGCTCATTATTGGTGTACAGAAATGCTACTGATTTTTGCGCATTGATCTTATAACCTGCGACTTTACTAAACTCATTTATGAGTTCTAGAAGCTTTGTTGTAGATCTCTCAGAGTTTTCTATATATAGGATCATGTCATCTGCAAATAATGAAATTTTGACTTCTTCCTTTCCAATTTGAATACCTTTTATATCTGGTTCTTGCCTCAGTGCTCGAGCAAGTACTTCTAAGACAATGTTAAATAGAAGGGGAGAGAGTGGACATCCTTGTCTTGTTCCTGATCTTAGAGGGAAGGATTTTAGGATTTCTCCATTGTAAACAATGTTGGCTGTAGGTTTTTCATATATACTCTTCATCATGTTCAAAAAATTTCCTTGTATTCCGATCTTTTGGAGTGTTTTTATCAAGAAAGGGTGCTGTATTTTGTCAAATGCTTTTTCTGCATCTATAGATATAATCATGTGATTTTTTTCCTTCAATCTGTTTATATGGTGTGTTACATTGATTGATTTTCTTATGTTGAACCATCCTTGCATACCTGGAATAAATCCCACTTGGTCGTGGTGTATAATTCGTTTAATGTGTTGTTGAATATGATTCGCAAGTATTTTGTTAAGTATTTTTGCGTCTAGGTTCATTAGAGAAATTGGTCTGTAATTTTCCTTTCTTGTGGTGTCTTTGTTTGGCTTTGGTACTAGGGCAATGTTGGCATCATAGAAGGAGTTAGGCAATGTTCCTTCTGGTTCGATTTTTTGGAATAGTTTCAGCAGGATTGGTGTTAGTTCTTTCCAGACTGTTTTGTAGAATTCACCTGTGAAGCCATCTGGCCCTAGGCTCTTCTTAGTTGGGAGGTTTTTAATGACTGATTCTATCTCTTGACTTGTGATTGGTTTGTTGAGATCATCAATTTCTTCTTCCATCAATATAGGCTGCTTATGTGTTTCTAGGAATTTGCCCATTTCCTCTGAATTGTCATTTTTGTTGGAATATAGTTTTTCAAAGTATCCTCTTATGATAGTCTTTATTTCTGTGGGGTCAGTGGTGATATCTCCTTTCTCATTTCTTATTTTGTGTATTTGCCTCTTCTCTCTTTTTTTCTTTGTTATTCTCGCTAAAGGTTTGTCAATTTTGTTGATCTTCTCAAAAAACCAGCTCTTGGTCTTGTTTATCTTTTCAAGTGCTTTCTTATTTTCTATTTCATTTAGTTCTGCTCTTATCTTTGTTATTTCCTTCCTTCTTCTTCCTGTTGGATTACTTTGTTGTTGTTTTTTTTTCTAATTCCTCCAAATGTGCAGTTAGTTCTTCAATTTTTGCTCTTTCTTCTTTTTTGATATATGAATTTATGGCTATAAATTTCCCTCTCAGTACTGCTTTTGCTGCATCCCATAAATTTGGTATGTTGTGTTATCATTATCATTTGTTTCAAGGTAGTCATTGATTTCTTTTGAGATTTCCTCTTTGACCCACTGTTTTTCTAAGAGCTGTTTAATTTCCAAATCATGGTGTGAAATCTGGGCCTCTGGCCCTTGCAAATTTCCAGCTTCACTCCACTGTGGTCAGAGATATTATCTGTATGATTTCGATCTTTCTGAATTCATTAAGCCTTTCTTTGTGGCCTAGTATATGGTCTATCTTGGAGAATGATCCATGTGCACTTGAGAAAAATGTAAATCCTTCTGTGTTTGGGTGTAATGATCTATATATGTTTATTAGATCCAGCTCCTCTAATATACTGTTCAAATATTTTGTTTCTTTAGTGATTCTCTTTTGAGATGTTCTGTCCAGAGTTGATAGTGGTGTATTAAAATCCCCCACTATAATTGTAGATGCATCTATTCTTTCACTTAGTTCTTCCAGTGTTTGCCTCACGTATTTAGAGGCACCCTTTTTAGGAGCATAAATATTTATGATTGTTCGATCTTCTTGACAGATTGTCCCTTTCCCTAATATGTAGTATCCTTCTTTGTCTCTCACAATTGTTTCGCATTTAAAGTCTATTTTGTCTGATATTAATATAGCTACTCCTGCCTTCTTTTGGTTATTGTTTGCTTGTATGATTGTTTTCCAACCATTCACTTTCAGCCTCCATGAGTCTCTGGGTCTAAGATGTGTCTCTTGTAGACAGCATATAGATGGGTCATATTTCCTTATCCAATGTCCCAGTCTGAATCTTTTGATAGGTGAGTTTAATCCGTTGACATTCAGTGTTATTACTTTCAAGGAATTATTTATGTTAGCCATATTTTGATTGGACTTGTGTTTGTCATATTTTGTTTTTGGTTTTTTTTTTTTCCCTTCTCTTTTTGTCTTTTTTTGTTGCTCTTACACTCTCTTCCAACTCTGCCTGTCCTATTTTTTCCTTTCTTCCTGCAGAACTCCCTTTAGAATTTCTTAAAGGGGAGGTTTCTTGTTGGCATACTCTTTTAGTTTCTGTTTATCTGTGAATATTTTGAACTCTCCATCATTTTTGAATGCTAGTTTAGCTGGATAGAGTATTCTTGGTTGGAAATTTTTTTCTTTTAGTACCTTGACTATATCATATCACTGCCTTCTTGCTTCCATGGTTTCAGATGAGAAATCAGCACTTAATCTTACGGAGCTTCCCTTGTATGTGCTTTTAGAATTTTCTCTTTGTCTTGAGCGTTGGATAATTTGACAAGTATATGTCTTGGGGTGGGCCTGTTGGGGTTTATGATGATTGGGGTGTGCGGTGTTTCTTGGATATGTACATCTGTCTCTTTCATTAGATTTGGGAAGTTTTCAGCCATTATTTCCTGCAACACTCCTTCTGACCCCTTTCCCTTCTCTTCTCCTTCTGGGATGCCTATAATACATATGTTTGAGCGTTTTGCATTGTGATTCAGGTCCCTAAGTCCTAGCTGGATTTTTTTCTATCTTTTTATCGATCAATTCTACTATCTGTTTGATTTCCAATATACTGTCTTCCACATCACTAATTCTCTGCTCTGCCTCTTCTAGTCTGCTGATATTTGCTGCAAGTGTATTTTTGATTTCTTGAACTGTGATATTCATTCCCATCACATATGTTATCTTTTTGCATATGTCTGCAATTTCCCCTCCAAGTGTTGTCTTCATGTTGTTAACCTCTTCCTTTACTTCATTAAATTTGTCGGTGATAAATGTTCTGAGATCTTTAATTACTTGTGCAAAGTTCTGCTCCCCTTCCTGGTTTTTAGTTTGTTCATTGGATTCAGCCATGTTTTCCTGATTACTGGTTTGGTTTGTAGATTTTTGTTGCTGTCTGGTCATCATTTTATCTAGACAGGTTTAATCAGTTCCTTAGCTTCTTTGTCTAGTCTTGGGGATTAATTAGCTGTTGTTTTTGCATAAGTGTTATATCTTCTCTTTGTCACTTTGTTCTTCTTATTCTAATTTCTTATTGCTGGTTGAGTTCATTTTAAAGGAAAGTATTAGGGCCAGGGAAAGGCAATTGTGTAAGCAAGGAAAAAGTGTAAAGTAGTATTGGTGATAAATGTTAACAGAGCAACAATATGAGATCTGGGAGGATGGATATTAGATTCATGTAAGTTGTGTAGAGTTATAGCAGTAGGTAGAGTACCTATAATGAGGTAGTCGACTGAATATGGGAGGAATATGATATGAATTAAAAAGCTAGTGTTTTCGTGAGAGACGGAAAGAGAAAAGAAAGGCAATAGTTTCAAGAGTGGATAAAAGACAGAAAACAAAACAAAGGTATTAGAAATTAAGAGTTAGATGCTTTAGGGATCAAAGAAAGGGAGATGGAATATAGGAGAGACAGTAGATGATGGGGGATATCAAGATGTAGGGGAAAGGGGATAGTGTAGGTAGCCAAAATCAATTCACACAGAAATGAGGCAGCGGAGGATAAGGAAACCCAGCAAATATGAGGTGTTCCCTGCAGCACCTATTGTATAATTAAGATAAAATAAAATAAGAAGAAAATGAGGGACAAGAGAGAGAAAAAAAAAAGAGAGAGAAGAAAGGAAGAAAGAAAAAGGGGGTGAGTAAAGGGAGGGGAACAAGTAGGGAAAAGAAAAAAAAGATATAGAACAACCACAACAGCAACAACAACCAAAAAAAACCCTAAATAACTGAAGAAAAAAAAAAGACTTTGGGGGATACGCTGGGAGAAAAGACTAGGAGATAATGCAATGTTAGCAATCAGGACATTAAAAAAATAAAATAAAAATAAAAACAAAACAAAAAAGAAAAAACACAAATGTTGAGGGCTAGGACATTCAAGGACCTCAGATGGACCTCAGGGCGTGATGGATTCAGGGATGGAAAGTCTGAGATATTGAAGACTCAAGAGGTGTGAGTCTCTGGGGTGTGGGCCACCAGGGTTTAGGGGACTCAGATCTGGCAACCTCAAATCTGGTTAACAGGGAGCCTGGGAGCACCACAGTGCAACACAGCCTTCAGGGATCCCCGCAGCTGGGTGCCAGCCCTATGGGAGAGGTCACATCCGCAAACCCTATCCTATGTGTCTGAACCCCGTAATTCACTCACTCACTGGGGTCTATTCTATGGATGTATCACCAATTCGACTTCAGGACACCTCCCACCCTGTAAGCCCCCGAACGGCCACCTGGGGGCGCCTCTACACTGCAGCCAATTTAATGATGCAGATCAGTAGCCAGGCCCGGGGAGCGGGGCTCCAGCCGGAAATACCGATAACAGAGTCCAAAACCGAAATTCCCACGCTTCGCAAAATATTCCCCTAATTGGCTTCCAGACGTCTCCCACCCTGCCAGACCCTGAAACAGCCTCCTGGTGACGTCTCTTCATTGCTAGCAATTTAAGTCCGCTGCAGATCAGTAGCCGGCCTGGGGGGGGGGGCGGGGCTCTGGGCAGAAGCGCTATTATTTGTGTCCGCAATCAAAAATTCCCCACTTCACAATAAAACTCCCGTTTGTCTCCCCAGATTGGTCTGCAAAGGCCTCCTGTCCTGTTAGGCCCCCAATAGCCCACTCAGGGCTTATGAATTCCCCAGTACCGCAGAGCCTCCAGAAATCACGGAGGCAGCGCCAGTGCCGCGGCTCCACCCACCCCAGGAGGGAGCATCCCGCGCGCAGCCCCCACCTCCGTGTAATAGAGCCTCAATTATATCTTATACACGAATTTTCTCTGTTACTTTCCCACCAAATCGATGTCCAGACACCTCCTGCCCTGCAAAAATCCCGAAACAGCTTGGTCCAGAAGAACCTCCAACGCTGCCCAGCCACTTCTTTGCAGGAGAAATTATCAGGTGCGCTCACTCAGCCACCATCTTGCCCCGCTCTCTCAGGGTGGGTCTTAATCCAACCCAAACATTGTCCTTCTAAGAAGAGGGAAATTTGAACACAGGACAGAGAGAGAAGACATTGAGAAAAAGCAGAGGTGGAGAATGAAGTCCTGCTGCCCCCAGTCAAGGAATATCGAGAGCTGCCAGCTGCCACCAAAAGCCAGGAGAGGAGCACGGGACACAAACTTCCCTGGAGACCTCTCGTGGTGCACAGCCCTGCCAATACCTGGATTCTGACTTCCAGCCTCCAGAGCTATGAGACAAGAAATCCGTTTTGTAATTTTTGTTTTTTGTTTTTTGTTTTTAAGATTTATTTCTTTCTCTCCCCTCCCCCCCCCCCCCACCCCGGTTGTCTTTTCTCTGTGTCTATGTGCTGCGTCTTCTTTGTCTGCTTCTGTTGTCATCAGTGGCATGGGAATCTGTTTCTTTTTGTTGCATCATCTTGTTGTGTCAGCTCTCCGTGTGTGTGGCGCCATTCCTGGGCAGGATGCACTTTTTTTTGCGCTGGGCAGCTCTCCTTATGGGGTGCACTCCTTGCGCATGGGGCTCCCCTATGCGGGGGACACCCCTGCGTGGCACGACACTCCTTACACGCATCAGCATTTTACATGGGCCAGCTCTACATGGGTCAAGGAGGCCTGGGATTTGAACCGCGGACCCCCCATGTGGTAGATGGACGCCCTAACCACTGGGCCAAGTCCGCCGCCTGTTTTTTGTTTTAAGCCACGTCGTTGGTGGTAGTGTGTTACAGAAGCCCTGGGAAACTAAAACAATCACCTCATCTGCAGAACGCATATTTGGGAGCCTGCCCAACCCAGACTCCTTTCTTTCAAACTGCCAACCTACCCAAGCTGATTAAACTTGGAGTGGACAGATCCAGTAGTGGACTGTGCCTGGCAAATGGATTCTCCCCATAAAAATCAGAGGGGCTGTGGGTATAGCTCAGTGGTGGAGGGCCTGCTTCCCATAAACAAGGTCCCGGGTTCAACCTCCGATATCTCTTTTTTAAAAAAGGACTCTTGAAAAAGAGGGAATGACCTTCATTCCTGACTCTCCAGTTCCAGTATGTCCAAACTCTCCTTGCTTCCTTCTTGGATATCCATTAGACTGTCTACCTGTCCAGCTCCCTTCTTAGTCTAAATCCTTGTAATCCAAAAGCTCCTGTTTAAAACCATTCTCACCACTCCCCTGAAGCCCGTCTGTTAAAGACTGCTGAGCACCTCTTAGAAACTGGCTCCAGTGGTCTCTTCATCCTGCTCTGCCTTTCTGACACATCCCACCACCCCCACCCCATCCTCCATTTATCTCCTCTGTGCTTATACATTGCTTCCCACTGCCTGGGGCTCCTGCCACTATTTTCTTCACCAGACTGGCCAGGTCTCATCCTTTATGATGGGGCTCAGGCACTCTCTTCCAAGAACACTTCTCTGATGGCCTAGAGCAGCAAGTGTCTCTTCTCTGTGCTTCCACTGGCCTCCCTGCAGAGGTAGGTCAGTGCATGTCCCATATGAAGTGGATGTGATTGGATATCACATACTCCTGAGCAAAAACAGCAAGTTACAGAAAAAAACATGGGTAGTATGACTCTTTTTATGTAAATGCACAAATGTACAAGTATGAAAGATATTGAAAAGCATATCATGTTACTCGCCTGCCTAAATCTTCCAGTGGATTTCCACCAAGCTGGACCTGGCTAACAAGGCCCTGCAGGTCGAGCCCTGCCCTCCACTTCAAGCCCACCTCTATCTTTCTGCCTCACTCACTCCATCCATGCTGCACCATCTTGCTGTTTCTTGGAAGTGCCTAGTTTGTTCCTACCCTCCAAACCATTGGTACCCCAAGTTGGCTTTGCCTGGAATGCACTGCCCCCAGATCTTTGGCTGGCTTTGCCCTATCATTGAAGACTCAGCTCAAGGCCCCCTCAACACAGCCACAAAGCCCATCCCCTGTCGCCCTCTTTCACATCACCCTGTTTTATTTTCTTCAAGAACTTATTATTATCTGAAAGTAACTTTGCCACTTATCTATTTTCTTGCTTGTCTATCTACTCTTCACTCGAATATGTTCTTCTGGGTTGCAGAGAACAGACCCCATTGGTCTCATTCTCCTCTGCCACCCCAGCAGTGCTTAGACCAGGGCCCAATATACACAGACTTTATGTTTTGCTTCACCCATTTGAGGTAAATATCAAGCTACATTTCATTTTTTAGAACTAGTAAATGACTTTAAGTTGTCATTCCATTGATCACAAGCAATTCATCCTTCCATCCCCAAGTGACTCTCTTCAGAAGTCTAAGAGATAGATTCTTACAGAGGCCAAAAGAATCATTCACTAACGTCATGCCCAAGAAACAGACAAGTGAAAAATGGAAAGTTTGGTCATTGTGCTAAAGGCCCAATCCTAGAAGCTCCAGCTGCTGTCACCATCACTCAAAACCTTTGCCACAAAGAAGAGGTGCAGGAACGCTTGGTTAGTCCTGCACACTTCAGGAAACACCCTGGAGCCAACCCCTGCTCACCACAGGAAGTGCTGGCACCACCCAGATCCCAGCTACCCTCGGGCTGGGCTGGACAGCAGATGATAACCCTTTCCCCAGGGTGCTGCTAAGCTGTGTGCACTTCTTGCTAAGCAGGCCTGGGTTCCAATGTTAAGCTCTTTGGTGGTACATTTTTAGTGTATGCCCACACACAAGCTTCTTCCAATACTTGATTAGTCCAGGAAGTAGGGGCGCTGCGGGTAGAGGACGGAGTTCAGCCCTCTCCGAATGCTTTGTGAGGGTCTGGAGGAGATGCCTCCCTCCCACCTTTTCCTGCCTCCTAAGCATCCGCCCGTCTATTAAACATGTGCTAGTAACATCAGGCCACACATGGGAAGAGTCCAGCTCCCCTTCTTCTGAAAAGTCTCTTGACTTCTTTGTGTATTAACAGAGGCAAAAGGATAATGGGGAAGTCCACTACCTAACTGCACCCACTCCAGTATCTAAGCTTTAGGCCCTTGTAAAACCAAAACGTCTTCTACTATACCTTTCTCCTAGAAAAATAAGCAGATGCGCATGTAGCTTACATCCACAAATCGAGGATCTGCTCCAAGGTGATTTGAAACCAAAACTACTAGCAATTTTATTTAACTAAAGGCACCAGGAATACGCATATATATTTGCATATATACATGCAGAGGAGACTGCAAGGAAAAATGACAACAAAAATATTAGTATAGGTTATTTCTAAGCAGTGGGATTTCAAAGGATTTTATTTTCTTATTTATACTTTCTCTACCATTTGAAGATTTCACAATAAATATTTAGCACTGTATCATAAGAAAAAAACTGCAAGAATCTAGGTGAGCAGATGATTGAGTCATCAGAAGCCTCAGTACATGACACCCAAGCATCTTTGCTCGATCTTGTTTTATTTATGTATGGAGTCTTTTTCATACTCATTCTTTACTCCTATTCTCTACAGTGCTCAATGTTTGACATATATTTTTACATCTGGGTATACTCTTATAAAAGTACATAGTGCTATTATGTGTGAGTACATATTTTACTTACCTAATTATTTTTACATGTCTCTTTCCCCTAACGAACTATAACCACCCTCCCACCCCATCCCCAAGGAATCAGGGCTCATTTATAGTTATTGTTTCACAGTAAACCATGGAGCCTGGCTCAGAGGAATAGCACAATAAATGTTTGTGGGGCCGAACTGGAATTTTACTAACACTTTTTCTTAAAATTCTCACTTTCTATAAGCTTTGGTGAAGCTTCATTCTTCTGGCTCCTCTTCTGCATTTCAGTCTCCTTCTTTCTTTTCTGCCCCACCTGAGGGATAGGATTTGTCTCTCTTCCACTTTCACACTCTCTGACTCCACAGATCAGTCTCAACCATGCCCATGGCTTTAATTTTCATTTTGGTATGTGTGTCTCCCAAATCCCTATCTCCAGCCTTAACTTCTTTGCCAAGGTATAGACCTACATCTTTATCTAACCCCAGAAAGTCCCATCGGTATCTCACACCCACTAACACTCACAGAGTCATCACCGTATCACCTCCCTCACCCTACTTCCTCCTTTGTCCCCTCTCTCAGAGACAGGTGTTAGCAATCTTCCAGTCCCTCAGTCTCCGTTCTCCTTCACTCTGTACATGGAATCACTCACCAGATGCTTTCATGTCTACCTAATGTATAACATGACAAGTTCACAGCCAGGAGCTGTGCTGGGTGCTGAAAATATAGGGTTGAGCATGACTGACAATATACAAATAAACAAGCATTGTGTTACAGAGTGTGACCAAGGCTAGGAAGGGAGAAAGCAAGTGATGTGGATCTGTGGGTCATTGAGGCATGAGGGAGGTCAGGAAAGGCATCTCCATAGAAGGGCAGACCCAGTAGAAGGGCAAACAATCTGGATTCAGGGCTCAGCAGATGAAAGGCCCAAGGGAGAGAAGGAGCTTCAGATGTTGAAGGACTGGCAGTGGGGCCTTTGTGGTTGGTTCTTGTCAAGGAGAGAGAGACCAGAGATGGGTGGAGACCACGTCAGGGAGAGCCTTGCAGGCCATTTCAAGCAATGTAGATTTTATTCTAAATGCAATGAGAAATTCAATGGCAGCATCTAAGCAGACCAGGGACCTGGTATTACTTTCACTAAGGCAGGAAGGAGGAATTAGAGGAAGGGTATAAGAGGAGAAGCAAAGAGGCAAGTTCAAAACGTTTGCCCCAGATTAGAGGAACTACAGGATGGCAACAGTGATTATGAGAAATGGACAAATTTGAGACACATGTTGGAAAGAAACCCAAGGAGTTGGATATGGAGAATGAGGGAAAGGGAAGAGTCATTGATGACTCAGATTTCTGATAAAAACAACTAGAAAGATAGATGGTAATGCCATTTCTTGAGTGGAGACATAGAAGGAGGAATGGGGCCAGCAGGCAGTTGGATGCAGCAGGGAATTAAGAGTTTTGTTTTACGCATGCTGAATTTAAGAAGCCAATGAGTCATCCTGGTGAAGAAGTCAAATTGACAGTTGAGCATAACAATCTAGAGCTCCATGGGGAGAATTATTGGATGAAGATACATTCTGGAGACATCATCAAAGAGCTGATATTTTATTCCATGGAAGTACATGGATGAGGGGAAGGGAAGAGAAAGGAGGGAAGGGGGGGTAGGAGGGGAAGGGTCCCCCTATCCAGGGCCTGAGGCCCTCAGCATTTGGAGGTCCTATCTGAGAGGTGGAACCAGAACCAAGAGGAGGAACCACACTGCATGAGAAGCAGAGGCCATTGACATAGAAAACATCCAGGAGAGAATGATATTCTTGAACTAAGAAAGAAGGGTGCTTCACGAAGGAAAGAGATGCCAAATAGGCCAAATGTGACTAGAAGACCGAGGCAAGGCCAGGAAAACCATCCACTGAGTTTGGGAGGAGAGAAATTGAAGGGTAACTTGGGTGAAGCAGTGTCAAGAGCCTGAATGGATTGAGCTTCATAGTAATGTGTAAATAAACAAACAGAAGCGGTGTGCATAAACACCACTCTGGAAAAACTTTGCTACAAACAGGGCTATAGGTAGAGAGGGATGCAGTAAGTGGAGGCTTTTTGGGGAATAATGCAGCAGGTTTGTGCTTTGGTGGGAGTGAACAATAAAGTCGGAAAGAGAAGGAAAAATGAAGAACACAGTCCTAGAGAAGGGCAGAGGGGAGGCACTGGCCTTGATAAAAGGGGGACTTTTCCATCACACGAGAAGGAAAGGTGGAAGTAACGGGTACACTGTGCACACCACAAGCAGCTGTGGAGACCTGGTGGCTGGAAGAGGAAGGCGTTCGCCTCGTAAGTTTCTATTTCCTCAGTGAAGAGTGCCTTGAGACCACCAGCTGCAACGGCCAGGGGAGGCAGGGAAAGCGCGTGGGGGCTTCGAGAAGCAAGCAGAAGCATCACCTTCTTTCTGCTGCCGAGGCTACACCCAGGCTCACCTCCCCCTGTCCTGACCACATGCGGGCTCCTACCAGAGCTGCTCATTCCCAGGCCCCAGCCCCCCACCCATTAACCTTCCCGGCCTTCGGGGGGATCTCCCTGAGCCACACACCTGCTGGCGGTGGCGCTGTGGAAACTGTCCAGGGCCTCCCTGGATAAAGGTCGATGCTCTCCCTCCTCCACTGCGCAACGGGAGCTCTCCTGGCGCTGACCCCACCCACCCTGGACCCTTCCAGGGAAACACCTTCACCCCCTCTGCCTTTCCCCAGCCCCTGCGGCTTATTCCTTACCCACTCCACCCCCAAGCAGGCAAGAAGTTTAACCAAGACCTTCCATGAAAATTAATTCCTCTCTCCCACAGCTCCTCATTACTGTAAAATTATTGTGAAAGATCAAAGTCTGTCTTGCGTTAGGAGCAGGCATTTAGGAAGGTGTATTTGTCTATTTTTGTGACTGCATCTGTCTCCTAGGAAGGAAAGAAGAGGAGGAAAGAGCGAGGAGGAGGAGAGCAGACAGAAAAGCCAAAGGGCCGCCAGGCAGCCCAGGCCCGCTCCCGCCTGGCTTCCCCCGGCCGGCTCCCCGCAGCCACCCCGGGCTGACACACCCCTCCCGGCGCCCCTCTGCGCCCCCAGCCCGCCCGCCCCCCTCGGACGGCCAGGCCCAGCTCCATCTCTGCAAAGAGCCGGGGGCGGGGGACTGAGAGGAACGGGGCAGAGGGATGAGGATGTCATTTGGAGCAATCCGTGCGAAAGGCGGTACGTGCGCCCCTCCCCTGCGCCCCATCTGATCCAATCCGGCAGAAGCCCGGCTTTCCAGGCGCACGCCAGACCTCGGGCGGCGCAGCGCCGCGGGGCCGAGGGCCAGTGAGCCTCGAGGGGCGCGCGGGAGGCGACGCTTCGCCCCGGGGGGCCGGGCTGGTGAGGCGGGAGGTGGCCAAGGAGGTGTCCTGTCCCCCCACACCTGGGGTGCCCCTGCCCCTCCTGAGGACCGAGCCGCCGGCCGCGTGTGGTTCCCGCCGCCCCCGACCCTCCCGGGCCCCTGAAGGACGGGACGCGAGCTGGGCTGGGGCGCCCGCCAGGCCTCATCCGGGTCCTCGGGCCCAGTTTGCTCTGAGCCTGGGGACGGAGGGTCGAGGGGACCTGGCTCTTAGGCGCACGACAAAGCCCGGTGTCGTTCCCGACTCCCCGGCTCTCCCTCCCCTCGGAAGGCACTGCAGAGCTGCAGCCCGCGAACGCCGCGCGGCTGTCTGCGGGAGACGCGAGTGCGGTTCCCGCCCCGCCGCCCGGCTCCCCGCCCGCGCCGCCGCGGGCTGCTCGACTGCGACCCCTGGTGGCTGGCGGGGAAACGCGAGCCCGGCCAGGCGCTGGGAACCCGAGCCGGCGTTCAGGGAAAAAAGAGAAAAAACAAAAATAAAAGGCCGGGTGAGAAATGCTTACCCCAGTGCTTTAATTGTACAGAGTTTCTATTTTCGGATGATGCAAAAGTTTTAGGAATGGATGGTACTGATGGTAGTGCCACATCGTGGATGTCATTAACAGCACTGAAATACATACTTGAATGGGGTAAAAAGGAGAAATTTGGGGTTGTAAATATGTTACCAGAATAATTTTTTTAAAAGAAAATCCATAGGACTGTACAACACAAACAGTGAGCCCTAGGGTGAACCATAGGCTATAGTTAATAGCACAATTATAAAAATGTTCTTTCAACAATTGCAACAATTGTTCCACACTTAGGCAAGATGTTAATAGCAGGGTGGTATATGGGAACTCTGCATTTCATGCATGATCTTTCTGTAAGCCTACAACTTCTCTAATAAAAAAAGAAATATATACCCCCAGATGGTGCCAATTTTGCTTAACAGGAAGGAAAGGAACAATCTGTTGGGGACAGTGCAGGCTGTTGAAAAGTAATGGGGGGTGGAGGTGGAAATGTGAAAATCTCTTTACAGTTGGAAAGGAATCTGTTTAATATGGTGCTTATACATAATGAGGCTTACATACTTTTCCCTGCTCTGAACCCTTCTTGCTTCATCTTCATTCCCAACTAGCTGTGGGCTCTGATCTGATTTTCCCTTCCATACTCCCAAACCAGGCTGTGCTTTGGAAGAAGCATCCATTCCGGACAGGGAATTGTACTACAGTGACTCCAGTGAGCCTGGCCAGGAGATGAGAGCCTAGGCATTGAAGAGATTCAGGGTCAAAACCCACCAGCTGTCACTCACTAGCTATGTGACTCTCTGAACCTCCATTTCCTTGTCTAAAAAGGAGTCTAAGTAAAATCCACCCCTAGGGCTGTGATGATAAAGACACAGTGGAACTCTAGGTGTTCCTGCCCTCACTTCTCCTCCAGTTAGAGACACCATCAGCTGCTGGCTGTGCATTCCCTTCCCTGGCAGGACCCTTGGGCATGACTGTGATACACCATCGGTAAGTAGCAGGATGAGTCTGCCATCAGTTTCCCAGTCTCCTTCCCTTTCTTTCCCATCCATTCACAGCCCCGCCTGCCATGCCTGAAAGTGCCAGGAAGCCAGGCAGGGCCCACAAAGTGATATGGAGTCAATCCTGGCTGGGGATGGAGTCTGATGCCTTCCATCAGCTCTTTTTTTTCCTTCTTGTGTCTCTTGCTGCATCAGCTTGTTGTGTCAACTTGCCGCACCTGCCCATTGCACCAATTCGCTGTCTCCTTTAGGAGACATGGGGAACCGAACCACAGACCTCTCATGTTGTAGGTGGGAGCCCAATCACTTGAGCCATATCCTCTTCCCTGTCAGTTCTTCATACCCATAATTGTCCTTGGCTCTGTCCTTAGCACTGCAAACATTCAGTGCCTCCACTGTGCTGGGCTCTCCTCTTCTAGGACCTGGGACCATGAAGAGCTCTACAGGAGGCTCCTGACTCTGAAGATCTTGTTCTAGCTGTGGAGGTGTGACATCCACATGGGAGAAACTAAATAATAAATGATGGCCAAAGACAGCATGTGGAAAAAGTCAAATGAGGAGTTCACCAAGCACTTTAGGAGGTCCGAGGATGGAAAAACGTTGAGGGGGCCCCTGGGCCCCAAGAGCTACAGGCAGGGGTCCTGTTACTTTGAAGACATAAGCTCATCCCTATAGTTCAGGATATACTTCCAGAATACATTGGGGGGGTGAGGGGATTCAACTCCTCAAAGATGTGTCCCCTGAAGATGCTGGACCCTTTTGAGCCACAGAATCTTGAGGCTCATCTCAAGCCACATCTCTCTTCCAAAAACTCCACCTTTATGAATGTGCCTGCTTCGTGTCCAGCTTCCAGAGGACAAAAGCACACCGGTATGCAACTAAGTTACTAGTGATGAGCCAGAGGACAGAAGATGTGGACCTGGTTACTCATGATTTCTCAACTATTCATTCATCAGTTCACTCACATAATCATCCATCCAACCATTCAATAAATGTTTTTTATTGAGCAACTATTATGTGCCCAGCACTGTGCCCTGGAAATGAAAAGTACAAAATAATTATGTATTTCTTCTCCTTCTACACTAAGCAAGATTCTGCATTACTCTGCTCAGTTTTTTAAAAATCACCACTTTGTCCCAACCCATCTGAGGGACCAGGTGAATCATAAGGTCCATGTGGCTCAATCTCCTGCAGCAGCAGAGCCCTCAAAAATGCTGATCCCCACTCTCTGATCTGCAAGCTCTCTCATGTTGAATCTAGTTGTTAAACCTTACAGAACTAACCACCCACTTCCTAAAGGGACAAAGGAAATAGAGCTCAAACTACAGGCTCTTAGGATCAGATACAAATCTGTCTGACCTGGTAGCTGACATATGAGCCAGGTCCAGTCTGTCCCTCACAAGTGCCCACCCCTTGAGAATCATTCTAGTAGCTCTTTTCCTTGCCTGCAGCCTCTCTCTCTCCCACCCCCTGCCTTCGTGGGATCGGTGACAATCCATGCTCTTTAAAATATTTTCTGGAGTGTATTTGTGTGTCTTTAGTGGTGGCGGAATACTGTATAATTATCTCCCAATTCATCAGGCTCCTTAACAGGCAAATGCCTTTTTTTTCCCCAGTAAGTTTCTCTGGCTGAGGCACCAATAGGCCTTGTTGCTACGGAAACCAGAACGTTCCTTTCTCAATTTTAATGGTATGTTGAAAGCCCCGCGTGTATGTGCAGGCACACATATGGCGGCTGCTCGCTTTTCCGCTTTCTTCCTTTTGTTCCTCTGCTGACCTGCCTGGCATGATCCTTACCGCACATGTCTCAAAACGCCTTCCCCTCATGCACAGCCCCTGCCTGTCCTCTTCCTGCCTTCCCCTCCACCTCCCCCTACCCTTCCATCTGGTGTTCTCAGCTGTTTCAACAGAAATACCAGTTGGCTTTGCATGAAATCTAAGAGGGAGAGGGGAAAAAAGGTAATTGTGGAAAGAAAGCTTTGCAAAGGCCTTTGACCAACCAGCTTGGCCGCCTTCCTAGACCAGGGAGCTTCCTCAGAGAAGGAGGCAAGGGGATGGAGAGAAGGCCGAGCACAGGGTGCGCGCGAAGGCCCATCATGGCACTGCCACGCCACCTGCGGGGCTGCTCCCGGGCACCGGCGAACACACCTCCACCCAAATCACTGGGTTTGGTTCAACCAATGGGCATGGTGGAGGTGGCGAGGGCTCTGTTGACATGTATTCATTTATTCAGTGCGCATTCAGTATGTGCCAGGCACGGTTCTAGGCACTGGGATACACAGACTGTCCCTGTCCTCAAGAAGCAAGACTTGTTACGGCAGTCATGTAAGCGGTGAGGGGCAAGGTCGCCACGAGGGGTTTGGGCTCTGGAGCTAGACAAACTTAAGTTTGAACCCTAGGCCACCACTTCCTAGCTATGACCTTGGGCAAATGATGAAATCTCTCTAAGCCTCTGTTTACTCATCCATAAAAGTGGTATTATAACAATAAATTTGTTTTTGAAGATAAGCAAAATGATGAATATTTATTAGTTTATTTGCCAGTACATGGTCCACACTCAATAAATGTTAGCTGCCATTGCTGTCCTTGTCGTTCTTATTATTGCTATTGTCAAGGTCATAGGAGGGTCATGACTACTAGGCAAGGTGACCATGGAGGCAGGGAAGGCCTCACAGTGCTGGGCTTGACTAGACATTTTCCAGACCAGGAAGGTGGGAAGATCATTCTAGACAGAGGGATTAGCATGTGCAAAGGCAGTGAGTGGTAGACGGGCAGCGCTTCCGTGGGGCTGATGTGAGACGGTGTGTCTGGGGGCAGGGACATGGACAACTCAGGCTGGACAGTGGAAGACACTGGTTTCCATCCTAAGGAGACCGAGGCTGGCCCTCCAGTTATTGGGAGGTGAGGCAGGAAAGTTTTAGGCTTAGGAGTAGCCTGAGCAGATAAATTGCTTAGAGAGAAGGCTTTGTCCTTGTGATACACAGAACGCCAAAATGAAGGCTCACACCTGTGGATCTGCCCTTGTTTGAGAGTAAATCATACCAGGGGTTCTTAGCCAGCTCCAATATTAAGTGAGCCCTTGCTCCACTTTGGCCTCATCGTCCCAGCGCATTCCAGGCTACGCACACCTGGGTACTGGGATATCCAACTCAGGATGCCCCACCAAGTGGCCCGGAACGAGGCCCTAAACCAGGCTGCTGCAAGATGACCCCTTAAGTCTCTTCCAGCTCTGGATAACATGGTTATTTTTTTCAGGGCCTTAAAAGAGGATAAAGCCTGTGGGTGGAGTGGCTAGGAAGGAAAAAAGACATTGCATGTGGAGAGAGTGGGGTGGTGGTTAGAGGTAGAGCAAAAATGATGGGGGCAGAGTGACACAGGGTCAGGCAGAGTGACCAGCTGTGGATCTGTGATTGAGCCAGTGTGGCAGGGGAAGAAAGAGAAGAGAGGGTGATAACAAGAGGTTCTGGGGCTGCAGGCTGATTCTGCTGTGCTTGGAAGATGGAAAAATGGCAAGTCAAGAAGTAAAACTTTACTTTGGAGTTTGTGTTTCTGTGTTATGGAGCTGGACTCAGATGTGGTCTTTGTTCACAAGCCTGTCCTGTTATTTTACTGGATCTGTAGTCGGTGCTGGGGTTAGGGTACACCAAGGGGACCTGAATCTCTGGACTGACCATGTGATAGCCAGGCCCTGAGCCTCAACAGACTTGCAACTCCTACATTCTTGTTTATTGGACTTACCCCACTCAGCTAACATGGAGGTGAAGAAGGTCAACCACCACACCATGGAGTCAAGAGTGCCTACAACTGAAAGCAGGAGAATTGCATCCAGCATCCATGTGGAATCTAAGGCCCCTCTTGATATAGATGTGGAGTGGACACAACCATTCCAGGGTCCACAGGATGGAGGAATAGAGTGTGGATTAGAATGGACTAACTGATATTCTATTCATGAACTATTGTGATTAGTAATAGAAGAAAATGTGGCATTGGTGTGGAGAAAGTGGCCATAGTGGCTGCTGAGGGTAGGGAGTGGGAGAAGAGATGTGCTGTGGGGGCATTTTCAGGACTTCGAGTTGTCCTGGGTGGTGTTTTGGGGATGGTTACCGGACATTGAATGTCCTCCCATGGCCCACTGGGTGGACTGTGGAGAGTGTGGGCTATGGTGTGGACCATTGACCATGAGGTACAGCGGTGCTCAGAGATTTATTCACCAAGTAAAATGAATGTCTCATCATGATGGAGGAGATTGTTGTAATGGGGGGAGGAGTGGGGTGAGGGGGATGGGGGGGTATTATGGGAACCTCATATTTTTTTTTAATGTAACATTAAAAAAATAAAGACAAAAAAAAAAAAGAAGTAAAACTGGATGCTCTGGGTTTAGCCTTGGAAATGCCAGATTTGAAGGGAGAAATTGATGGTTCTACATTAATAGTAGGAGACTTTAATATTCCACTTTCAATAGCTACAGAATGTCTAGTGAAATCAGTAAGGAAATACAAGACTTGAACAATACTCTAAACCAAGTAGATCTAACAGATATGTATAGAATGCATCACTCAACAACAACAGAATATACATTCTTTTCTAATACACATGGGTCATTCTCCAGGGCAGACCATATCTTAGGTCACAAAATAAGTCTCAATAAATGCAAAATATGGAAATCACACATGTATCTTCTCTGACCACAATGGAATGAAGCTATAAATCAATAATAGGGAGGAGAAATGGAAAATTCACAAATATGGGGAAATTAAATAATATACTCTTAAAAACCAGTGGGTTAAAGAGAAAATCTCAAGGGAAATTAGGAAATATTTGGATGCAAAAGGAAATGAAAATATAACATATCAAAACTTATTGGATGTAGCAAAGGCAATGCTGAGAAAGAAATTTATAAATCTAAATGCTTACATTAAAAAAGAAGATTTCAAATCAACATCCCCCTCATACCAAAGCCAGAAAAAGATACCACAAGATAGAAAATTACAGACAAATATGTCTTCTAAACATAAACATAAAAATCCTTAACAAAATACTAGCAAACCAAATCCAGCAGTACACTATGATCAGGTGGGATTTATCTCAGTTAGGCAATGGTGGTTCAACATAAGAAAATCAATATAATATGCCACATTTACAGAATGAAGGAAAAAAACATGATCATCTCAACTGGTGCAGAAAAGGCACTTCACAAAATCCAGCACCCCTTCTTGATAAAAAACACTCAGAAAACTAGGAATAAAAGAAATTTCTTCAACATAATAAAAGGCACATATGAAAAACCCACAGGTAACATCATACTTAATGGTGAAAAACTGAAAGCTTTCCCTCTACAATCAGGAACAAGACAAAGATGTTCACTCTCATCACTGCTATTCAACATTGTACTGGAAGTTCTAGTAAGAGCAAGTAGGCAGGAAAAAGAAATTAAAGGAATCCAGATTGGAAAGGAATAGGTAAAACTTCCCCTATTTGCAAATGATATGATCCTACATACAGAAAATCCTGAAAAATCCACAACAAAGCTCCTAGAGCTAATAAATGAACTCAGCAAAGTGGCTGCTAAAAAGAGCAACACCCAAAAACCAGTACTGTTTCTTTCTACTATCAATGAACAATCATAAGAAAAAAATCAAAAAAAAATTCCAATTACATTAGCCACTAAAAAAATCAAATACCTAGGAATAAATCTAACCAAGGACATAAAGGACTTACACACAGAAAATTACTAAACACTACGAAAAGAAATCAAAAGAAGACCTAACTAAATGGAAGGATATTCCATGCTTATGGCCTGGAAGACTAAATACTGTTAAGATGTCAGTCCTACCCAAAGTGATTTACAGATTCATCACAATTTTAATCAAAATTCCAATAGCCTTCTTTGTAGAGAGGAAAAGCCAATCATTAAATTTATATGGAAGGGTAAGGGACCCCAAATAGTCAAAGCTATCTTGAGGGGGGAAAATGAAGTTACAAGACTCACACTTTGCCATTTTAAGCTTGTAACGAAGCCACAGTAATCAAAACAGCAAGGTACAGGCACATGGACAGACATATAGACCAATGGAATCTAACTGAGAGTTCAGAAATCAGCCTTCACATTTATAGCCAACTGATTTGTGACAAAGGGACAAAAACTACCTAATTGAAAAAAGAATAGTCTCTTATCAGTTCCATAACTTAGCAGGGTTTTTTTAAGCTACAAAATTAAACAACCACATACCACATTTAACATTAGCTGTTACATTGGCCTGAAGCTTATAAAAATGGACATGGCATTTATAAAAATAAACAAAAACTCAAAAAGTACTGCATAGAAGAATTATATTAATGTGCAATGTTTTGGACCTTTTTATAGTTCAGATGATCATTTATTCACTCATTCTACATATAAACATTGAACACTTATTAAATGCTGACACATTGCCAGGTACTGGGGATACTCCAGTCTCCATTAACTTGGTTAAGTAAATCTTCCTGTGCTTGGACCTCTCACTATGAACTTCTTGATCTAGAGCAGAGGTCACCAAACTTTTTCGATTGATGGCCAGAGAGTAAATACTTTAGGCTTTGTGGGCCATCCAGACTCTGTCAAAATTGCTCAACTCTGCCCTTGTGAAAGCAGCCATAAACAATATTTTAACAAATGGATACACTGTATTCCTTCTGTGTTTCAATAAAATTTTATTTGTGGAAACTGAAAATAAAAAAGTGATGCTGGGAAGACTGGCTCTCCATTTCAAAAGAATGAAGGTGGACCCCTACCTCACATCACATACAAAAAGCAACTCCAAAAGGGAGGATCAAAGACCTAAATATAAGAGCCAGACTGTAAAATTCCTAGAGGAAAACATAAGGAAGCATCTACAGGAACTTGTGTTAGGAAATAGTTTCTTAGGCTTTATAATAAAAGCATGAGTAACAAAAGAAAAAGTAGATAAATTAAAAATTTTTATGCTTCAAAGGACATTATCATGAAAGGGAAAAAGAAAAATATACTCAATGGGAGAAAATGTTTGGAAACCACATATCCAGTAAGGATTTAATATCCAGAATATCTAAAAAAAATCCTGCAACTCAACAACAAAAAGACAAACAACACATTTAATAATTGTCAAAAGACTTGACTCCAATTAAGAGATACAAATGGCTAAAAAGCACATGAAAAGATGTTCAATATCATTAGCCAGTGAGGGAAATGCATTTTAAAACCACAATGAGATACCATTTCACACCTACTAGAATGGCTATTATGTAAAGAAAATGGGAAATTACAAGTTTTGCAGAGGATGTGGAGAAATAGAAACACTCATTGCATTCATGGTGCAGCCACTATAAAAGACAGTGTGATGGTTCCACAAAAAGTTAAATATAGAATTACCATATGACCCAGAAGCCTCACAACAGAATTGAAAGCAGAGGTTTAAACAGATATTTGCACACCAGTGTTAATAATGGCATTATTCATGATTGCCAAAGGATGGAAGCAACCTAAGTTTCCATTAGCTGATGAATGGATAAACAAAATGTGGTCTATATACACAATGGAATATTCAGCCATAAAAAGGAATGAAGTTCTGATACATGCAACAACATGGATGAATCTTAAAAGACATCATGTTGAGTGAAATAAACCAGACACAAAAGGACAAATATTGTCTGCTCTCACTGATATGAAATAATTAGAATAAGCAAAGTCATAGAGTCAGAATCTATAATATAGGTGTCCAGAGGACAGGGTAAAGGTAGGGAAGAGGAAGGAAAGGATTAAAATGTATAGAATTTCTTATTTGGGATAATGGAAAAGTTTTGGTAATGGAGGCTGGCCATGGTAGCACCACATTGTGAATGTAATTAGCAGCACTGAATTGTATAATTAAATGTGGTTAAAAGAGAAAATGTTAGGTTGCTTACATGGCAAGAGAATAAAAAAAAATTTTTTTCTAATCCATTGAACTGCACTACACAAACAGGGAACCCTAAGCTAAACCCTGGACTATAGTTATTAGTACAATTATAAAAATGTGCTTTCATCAATTGTAACAAATGTTCCACACCAGGGCAAGGTGTTAATAATAGGGTGGTATATGGGAATCCTGTATTTTATGCATGACTGTTCTGTAAACCCACAACTTCTCTAATTTAAAAAAAAGTTTTAAAAAGTGAAAGGAAACAGCAGGACCACGAGAGCTGCTTCAGGTCACATGGTGCATCCATCCTTTGCTCTCAACACTGAGCAAACATTCTTGAACTTTGCCACTTAAAATTATGCTATATTTTTCTTTTGCCTTTTGTTTAAAATAAGACAATGTTATCTTGAGAAATAGGCATCAGCCTGGAGTTCCAGAATCCAAAGGAAATCAGAACTGACCAAAGGAAACCAGGCAGTGGGCCAGGCTCATAGGACATAGTTTCCCATCACCCTTCCACTCTACAGCAGCAGGCCCTTTGCAGGGGGATGGGGTAGAAGGAACATTTATATTTTCTCTTTCTTTTTTTATTTTTTAAGATTTATTTATTTATTTATTTCTCACCCCTTCCCCCCCCCACCCCGGTTGTCTGTACTCTGTGTCTATTTTGCCACGCCTTCTTCTTTGTCCGCTTCTGTTGTTGTCAGCGGCACAGGAATCTGTGATTCTCTTTGTTGCATCATCTTGCTGTGTCAGCTCTCCGTGTGTGCGACACCATTCCTGGGCAGGCTGCACTTTCTGTCACCCTGGGCCGCTCTCCTTAGGGGGTGCACTCCTTGCACGTGGGGCTCCCCTACGCGGGAGACACCCCTGCGTGGCATGGCACTCCTTGCACGCATCAGCACTGAGCATGGGCCAGCTCCACATGGGTCAAGGAGGCCCGGGGTTTGAACCGCGGACCTCCCATGTGGTAGACGGAAGCCCTAACCACGGGGCCAAGTCCACCACCCTATATTTTCTCTTAAGAACTCAGAAGAAGTTTGTTTTGTTTTGTTTTGTTTTCCTTATTGATTGATTTGTATTCAGTATTCTTCCAAACTTTTAGCATGGATTACTTCTGTAATTGGGGGGGGGGGGGAACACATTTACACACATATTTTTAACAGATGAGATGGATCTACAAAAGATATAATATATATATTTGAAATGTTTTTTAATAGTGAGGAAAGTGTGGTGAAGGAAAGGAAAAACATGTGTAAGGTACTAAGTGATACTCCCAATTCAAAAGATCACATTTAGTTTCATGATTCCCTTGTGAGGTAAAAACTATTATATTCTTTTACACACTAGGAAATTGCAGTTAAGGTAAGTTGGGAAACTTGACAATCAGTGACGAGCCCAGCACTCCTGTCCACAGTTGCCTGACTTCAAAACTTCCACCAGGTCCACCACTTAGACTAACAAAGTCTAGAAGGACAAGAGGACAGTTTGGTGGTAGATCACATGGTTGACCCTTGACACAGATTTACAGAAGTTGACACCTCTGCCTCTGGAGTCCGCAGCCAGAACCTGCTTGGTGGCCTCCTCATTTTACCCTGTTTCCACATTCTACAAATTTTCCAGGGCTCCAAAATTAATTTTCCTTCTCTCCTCATCTAAACTCCAGGTATGTCCATTTATAGATCTGAACTCCAGTTGCTAAAAAGTAAGCTCATACAAGAGTGTGAAAACCTGGATTCTATATTTTCACTTTCCTAGCAGTGTTTGCTTCATAAAATCAGAAAGAACCAAATGATTGATTTACAAGGTTGAAGGCAGTGACACAAAATGAAGTGATGAGTTTCAGGATGAGGGAGTAGAGATATTTTGGGTCAAAAAAAAAAAACTTATAGAGGAACAACTGACATGCAACAAACTGCCCGTATTTAAAAGGTACAGTTCAGTAGGGTTTGGCCTGTGAACAATCAGCACCCTCAAGATATGAACATATCTGTCATCTCCAAAAGTTTCCTCCTGTGGGGCAAGTGAATTTTTGACACCCTTAAATGGGGCCAGTTCCTAAGCAGGTGACTTTGGGCATAAATGTGACTCTGGTAACAGGGCTTGATGGCATTTTTGATAACTAAATGTAGCTGTACAAACAAATGATTTCTGAAATCTGTTCACAGTTCTGGAAATAATTCTGGAAATAAACAGGTCATGCAAAGGTTTGCAAGCAAAAATCATGTCAGGATGATAATCTCTGGAAAATACACATGCACCTAATGGCATATTATAGGAGTGTTCTGGTCAGGAAAATAAGGTCGTACTTATGATGGGGAAACTATACATTGGAAAATTCCAGCAGAAGTAAGCTGACCACTCAGGTCCCTTGGGCCACTCTAGCAGATGCCACCACACATATACCATGGGGTGCAGAGGGCGGGGCTGGGGAGACTCCCATTCCAGGCAATTGTGCAGTGTGGAGTTTGGGACTATTGATACTCAAGATTGGGGAAGGCTTCATTACTAGCCTGAGTTCCTCAAGGACAGGAAACATTGCCTTATTTATGTTGGGGTCACCAATCCCTGTATTTCCTAGCACAGGCCTGCACATGTTTGTTGGAAAGAAATGTTGAACAGTTAATTGGGTGACCTGTTGGAAATGAAGCACTCTCACGTTTCACACACAGATGTGGCTGCCCATGGAAACTCTTAAACACACTCTATGCCTCTGTTTTGGTCTCTGTGAAATCCTAGAATACCGCTCTGGAGGTGAGCTGGCAAAGAAAGCGCTTGGTTCTCAGTAGAACTCTTGGTACTTCGTGGACTTGCTCACCACTGCCCACCAGGCTCTGTATTAGGTTATGCATTGGCGATGCAGCCAAGCCCACGGGCCAGACGATGGTGACTGGGGAGGGGAGGAGCCCCGCACAACAGCAAGCAGGTGGAACCGAGGGGACATCTCTGAGGCCATGACCCCAAGCATCATCCCAGCGACCCGAGGAAGTGCTATGTTCAGCTTGGTTCTTACGTATTATTTAAGATGCCAAGACCAACCGTTTAGCTTCCTCATCTATAATAATAACTAATAGCTAAACTTGGGGAAACCAATCTGATCCTGGAGTGGACTCTCACACTAAATAGACGCTTGG
Source organism: Dasypus novemcinctus (assembly GCF_030445035.2). Classification (NCBI taxonomy): domain Eukaryota; kingdom Metazoa; phylum Chordata; class Mammalia; order Cingulata; family Dasypodidae; genus Dasypus; species Dasypus novemcinctus. The sequence continues at coordinate 35,022,227 of NC_080692.1, read as the reverse complement.
TGAGTAACAAGACAAGACACGGAGCATCCAGGGTGCCTAAAAATCAACGGAGAGTAAAGGTTTCTCAGTAAGATATTTCCATGTCAGGTTTTTATTGTTTATCAGAGTGCTTATATCCACCTTAAAATATGTTCAGAGACTGCTTTGGAGAGACAGGAGATAGAGAGAAAAGGGTAAAGACCAAAAAAGAGTATGAGATAATGAAGGAGAAAGAATAAAAAATTAAAATGGTGGGGTGAATAGTCTAGAGAAGAACACCTTGAGAGAGGAAAAAGCAGGTTGGAGGAAAAGGATGAGAGCAACCAGAAACTGCTGAAAATTGGAGAATAAAAAAGCTGGTGAAGAAAAGAGACAATAAATATCAAAGGAAGAACCTATATTGACGAGCACACATCAGGGGGAAAGCAAGACACTGGTCAGAGGAGTGAGGGTGTGACTGAACAGAGGATGGAGGAATCCACACAGTTGCCAAGGGAGTCTGCTCCTGCCCCGGAAGTGGAGAGCACAGGGAGCAAGAGGGCTCTTCTAGATGCAACTTAACATCAGTCCAATCCAGAGCTGGTGCAGGCAGCTTGTGTCACAAGAGCCTCAGTGAGCCATACTCCTAAGGACGTCCTTCTCCGCCCTTCACCAATTCCCAACATGTCCTCTGGTATTTAAAAGCAGATGGCCAAGAAAGGACAGAGCTTCTAGAAGTCTCCAGAGGCTGGCCCCTCAACCCTGCAGTGGAACCTCTGCTCCAGCAGCTTCTGTTCCACACATCCCAATCAATCTTTGGAACAAGTGCCTAAAGAGGACTTTTCAAGTGTCCCCATTAGAGGAGGACTGCCCAAGTTTATCATAAAATATCCACCAGCTACCCAAATCTTAAGATATCAAATGTTTCCCCTGAAGAATCTGCTTAATTTTTTTTTTCATTTCCTATTTCCTGAGGCTATTTTCTTTTTTGCAGGAAAGGGGATATCATCTCTCTTAGTCACCAGGGCTCATTCCCTTGATAACGGTGATGTCAGACAATACCTGGTCTGCCTTCTCTCTAGAATTGTCCACCTTTTGAAAGGCCAGATGAGATCCAGGGGATATCAGAGGCAAGGGGGCAGTCCCAATTGATGAAGACTCAGAGTGATTGGGTGACAGAGTAGGACAGGTTAGAGCAAGACTAGCCTCTGCCTTAACTCTCAACAGAGTGCTGCCTTTCTGATGCCTGCAGTGGTCCCTTTGGAGATAACTCCACCAATTGGAAGAAGGTAACTCATGGGGTGATGGTAACTCAGGCCCCACCTATTGAGTTGGCTGCTTTCGTCTGGGTCCTCTTTGCTCAGCAAGAGGACATGAGAAGCCAGGACCAAAGGTCATAGAATTCCAAGTTCTCTTCAGCTCTAACAATCTAGGATACTCCTCTCTGCATCCCAAAGATCCAGTAAATATCAAGTTAAACAGAGTAATAACTCAGAAAAAGCAAGAGACAAGATGAAGCTTAAATGCTCTTGTAACCCCAATGATAAAAGTTATTTTATTAAGTTTATTGGGTGCCTACTATATGCTAAGGTACTTTACATACTTTGTATTACATCATTTATTATTCACTAAAACTCCACAAAGTAAGTGTTATTATGCTCAGTTTACAGATGAGGAAACTGAGGCTCAAGGAATTTTAAAAACCCTTAGGAGATTTTACAAGCAGTTAGTGGCTGAGTTGGGTTGGTCTGACTTCCAGAACTGTGAATCTCATGCTTCCTTTCTGAAAATATCTGTATAACATAATCCAGACTGTCACCTAAGATCCCTTGAGCTTCTCTGGCACAGCCCCACACAGCTGCACACACTTCTGACTCTCACTGGGGGAATTTCTCCCAGTCAAGGAAAGTGGGCAATGCCTGTCCAAATGAGACATGATTGGGAATAATTATGACATGGCATGGTCTGGAATGAATAGCAGATGGAGCTTGCGGGTACAGAAACCCTTTGGAATCTGATTTCAAGGGAAGGAGATGTGGCCACCTTAAGGATTTCCAGCACACTCTGGTAAGACGACTCAGAGAGGAAGGAGGACAGCCATGGCTGATTTGGCTGGCCACAGCTGAAGCTGAAAAGCACTGCCTGCCCACAATCCCAAGTCCTCATTGTCAGCGTGACCAGCCCTGGACTCTGGAACCAAGAGGGGTCATGTGGTAAGGGGGAGCAAGGCGAGACTGAAAGAGTCATCTCTTTGGAGGAGAGTCCTAACCTCATCCAAGACAAGACTCACCAGCATTGCAAACCTTGGTTGGGTTGGAGAAGACACAGGGGGTCATGAAAAGAGCACTGAGCTGGGAGGTCTTCAGAAGACCTGGCTTCTAGGCTCAGTTCTTCCCCTAACTAAGAGCATGGCCCTGGGAACTCAGTGACTCTCTGAGCCTTGAGCAAGGAAGTTAGGTCCCTTGTAATTCTAAAATATTCTGATTCTAACCTAAGCCTCTTAAATACTCTATGGAAATGTACCCTCTCTATGAAAATCAAAACCTAAGATAATCTCTTAGAAGAAACAGAGCAATACAAGGCGTTCAGTTCAAAAGCCTACCACAGATTGGTATCTGGCTTGCCATCTTGAGGACATCAAGAATGGGTCTCTCATCACCATAAGACCTGTTATCTTGTATTTACAGTGACAGTTTCTTCTGTGTGTTCCCCCAGTGTCTTTTTTTTTTTTTTCATTTTATCGTCAAAGAAGCTTAACCTAAAATCACACAGAAAATACAGGGAATTCCCATATACCCAATGCCTCCCCCTTTTCCACTCTATTAATTACATTTTACAAGTGGCTGGTACATTAGTTACAATTGATGTACAAATATTAAATAATTGCTACTAGCCATGGTCAATGGTTTACATTATGGTTTACATTTTGCACCATACACTTTTATAAGTTTTGACAAAATTTTAAATGGCCTGTATCCATTACTGCAAGATCACACAGAACAATTCTAATGCCCTAAAAATGTCCTATATTCCACCTATTCTATTCTTTCCTCCTCTCCCCCTCAGAACCTATGGTAATCACTAAGTTTCAATTTTTGAAGAGTAAGGCTCATAGTTACATGCAACAATATTAAAGGCTTGACATATTGATCTGTTTCCTTTTATCAGGCACTGCCTATGTTCCTGAGAGACTCTTGTCCCTCTATTTGAGAACATAGCTGGACTCCCCAGGATGGGAGTTGCCCTTCCTTCTCCTGCAAATCAGTCAGGCTGCCTTTGGGCTACAACCTAAGAGAATCCGCTGATTCAGCCAGCTTAAACATTTTATAAATGTACTGCATAAGCTGTCCCAAAGTTGGCCAGCTGCAGAGATTGCCGATTCATCCTGAGGAACCCAAATCCTTTCCATCTTTCTCCTCTGCCATCCTTCAGGGGTCAGTGTTCTCCTCCAAAGTAGGTTCCCCCCAGAGGTAACAAAGATGGCTGCTAAATTTCCCACCCCTGGTAAAAGAAGAAAGTCAGTTCCTTCCCAAGCACCTCTTTTTGTAAAAGCAAGGAAACCTTACCCAGAAGCCCCCCAGAAGTCCCCTCTCATAACTCCTTGTCCAGGCGGGTTCATATGCCTAACCTCAACCCAATCCCAGGCAAGGGAAGTGGTGCCATTGCAACTGACCATCCAGGATTACCAGAGGGGCCAGAGGGATGGTCCTGAACAAAACCAGGACCCCATCAGCAGGAAAGAGCTGCCGTTAGCTGGGGGGCTGATCTGCAGCAAAGACAGCCATTTGCATCCCAATACCCACTTTCCCCTTCTTCCTCAGTAACAGGAATGGAAAAATTAACCGGGCCATTTGCCACTCAAAATAAAGACTACGTTTCTCAGCTTTACACTTTCTCAGCCATATGTGGCCATATAACCGAGTTCTAGTCAGTGAGAAGAAAGCAGAAGGGCTGTGTGGATCTTCTGAAATGTCATTTACAGGGCGTTAACTCAGCTTGAAGACCTTCCAACACTATTCTTCAGCCTTCCTCCTTCTTCCAGCCTGCAAAACTTAAATGTGATGGCTGGATCTCTCTCCATCAGCCCATCTTGGACCATGAGCTGCCCTTGAGGATGTCAACCATGTACTAGGATGGTGAAGTAGAAACGCAAAGCAGCTGGGGTCTCTGTTAGAATGCACAGAAGACAGGATAAGGTAGTGAGACGTTTTGGAATCAGGCTGATCTGAGTGCAAATCTTGCCTCTGCTATCTACAATCTGTGTGACCTTCAACAAGTGACTTAACTTCTTCCCACCATCTCAAAACTGAGGCAGAACATTCCTACATCAAAGGGCTACAGTAAAAGTTAAGTAAGAAAACATTTGCAAATCACCCCCGATTGCAATTGCACATAACCATAAATGGTCCTAAATTTCCTAGACATGAATCTTAAGGGCTCAGTACTCCCATAGCCCAAACTTCTCACTTTTTAGAAGAAGAAACTGAGATCCAAAGAGGTAAAATTGACCTCCCAAAAGGTCTCTGACATCCCCTGGTGAACAGCACAGTTCTCATGATTATTCATCCCACGGATGCTTTCATCATCCTGAGCCCTGCGTGCCATCAGCATTGCCACGGTCCTGGTGATTCAGGACTTTTCCTCTGTCCCCAGTGTCCAGTCCCTGGTGAAAGATGGGTACTCAGCCCTGACACCAGGCACTGAGATGGCATTCATTTTCTGCACTGATATCATCGGTCACATTATGTGGTACTATTTTAATTGCTGTCCTATTTATGAAAAAAATAGATGGTTAACATAAGTAATTTATTCTTAGCATTTTTTTTATTTTGGTCACTGAAGCAAACGACTCAGTAAATAAAGGCTGATTTGCATGACATTTTGCATGATTAGTGATGTTGAATGAACAAGGTAACAGACTTGAACTTTTGTGGGCACTCTATTCAATTTTGAAATGATTTTTTGTTAATTCCCAGTAGATTTCCACTAACATTAACATCGACCACAATTTGGGAGGTCTCTGGTGGCTACAGTGGGAAAATACAAAAGCAATTAGAAACCTGTGTGTGTGTGCGTTTAGCTAGGTGAGTTTTGCCTTTGTTTTTGCACATTTGGCTGTGCAGATTTTCCAGGCAAAGGGGACCCTGGTTATGCTCTGAACCCCAGCTAGCTTCAGAGATTCAGGCATTATCAGGGTCTTGCTGGGAGCCAAAGAGAACTCACACTGTGCTTCCCCAGGATGGAAATGGTCAAAACAAAACAACAGAAATCTCAGGGCAAGAAAACCCACAAAGGCTGAATAACCACAACCTTGCATTCTAGAGGTGATAATGTATTTCAATTTTGGCTTGCATACTAAAAAGATGACAAGCTCCACACCAACTACACAAAATAACTAAATAAAAAACTTTCAGGGTCTTTCCCACCAGCACAGTCAGAATGCTCAATACCCAAGAAATTTGCCCGGTGTGACTGTTCTTATAACTTACCCCAGAGCATAATTGTAGAGAATAGCAATGATGAATGACTAGGAGAGAACAAATAAAATATAATAATAATTCTACCCTGGATTTAAATAATACTTTTCCTCCCAGAGTTCTAAGTGCCTTTGCAGGTAGAAGGTAAAGGTGGGTATTATTATCCCCATTTGTAGATAAGGAGAGGCGAGTGCAAGTCGTTTGTTCAGAGACTTAGAATAAAAACCTATTGGAGGTGAAAGATACCTTTGATATTATCTATTCAACCCCTTCATTTTTCCAATGACATCAGTAAAGGGACATGTCCAAGGTTGTATTGTTAGTGGCATGGCAACACACCTCACACTTCACAGAACAGAAAACAAAACCCACGGCACCTGACAACTCAGGAAATAAGTCACTCCTGTCATCAAGTCCATCTTTTGCAGGAAAGTCCCACCATTCCTGAGACTTCCCACCCAGCAACTCCGGTCTCCCCAGAGTCCCCAGTGTCAAGGTCAGATATAAGGTCAGCTTTCAGATTCCCCAGCAGGTTCATTGGCTTCACGATGACAAATGGCAGGAGCTGAAGAGCTCTCATGGGAATAAACTGCCAAAATTCACATCGGAAACCCCCCTCTCCAGGTTGTATTACAACAGCTCTCAAGCGCCCTGCCCTGCTCTGCTTCTCCACCGTCATCATAGTTACCTACATCCCGTAAGTGGACAGGATTCTACCAAGAGTGTGTGGGAAGAGTGTCCTTAGGTGTTTGTCCTCAGGGGTTGGCTGGGGGGGGGGGCCTTCCTGCCCTTCCCTGGGCTTTCAGGATGGGGTCCCTGATGGCTTTGCCCTGGGGACATGCCTGGTGGGTTACTGACACAGTAATTCATTTATATTCTTGGGCTCCTTGCTGCACAAGCCTGGGCTGTCTGAGGTGAGAAGCAGCAGGTTAGAGGAGAAACTGCAATGTGCTAGAAGAGAAAAGGTGCCTACCAGGTGCCTTCAGCTGCTGGGGCGGCTCTGCCTCCCTCGTTTGACTGCCCAGGACCCTGCCTCTCATGGGTGCGAGTCTGCTCCCTTAGTCAGGGCAGTGGACAAAGGCTGGAGCAGAGGCTGCGGCTGCACAGATTCCTTCCTTCCTGCTGCCTCTGTCTTCCCCATTTTCCCAATCTCTCCCAGCCACGGGTCTGTGACGGATCCCTGACAGGTCTCCCAGCCACAGGTCACACCCTGAGGCATCTGCTCCAGCCTAGGCTCCTACCACAAAGGAGGTAAACAATATTCGCCCTCCCTCTCCCAGTCCCCTGCCCTGTACCCTTCTTCACTCACGGATCTCCTTATTTAGCCAAAACCCATTTCCCTGCTTATAAGAGAAAGCAGGGGTGCTGTTGAGATTGCATACCAGATTTTGAATTGGGAACTTTTGCTCTCAGATCTAAATGTTCTTCCCAAGGCCAGGCATCCTTACATCAAGGATAAATCCCAGGGAAGCAGATTTGGCTCAACTGATAGAGCATCTGCCTACTATACGGGAGGTCCAGGGTTCAAACCCAGGGCCTCCTGACCCTGTGTTCACCTAGCCCACACACAGTGCTGATGCGCACAAGGAGTGCTGTGTCATGCAGGAGTGTCCCCCATGTAGGGGAGCCCCATGCACAAAGAGTGTGCCCTGCAAGGAGAGCCACTCCACACACAAAAAAGCACAGCCTGCTCATGAGTGTCGCTGCACACACAGAGAGCTGACGCAACAAGATGATGCAACAAAAAAGAGACACAGACTCCTGGTGCTGCTGACAAGAAAGCAAGAGGACAGAGAAGAACACACAGCAAATGGACACAGAGAGCAGACAACAGGGTGGGGGGGGAGGGAAGAGAAATAAATAAATAAATAGATCTTTAAAAAAAAAAAAAAGGATAAATCCTACCTGGCAGAAATGGGAACAATAAAGAATCTCAATTCTAACTTTATGTAATCACAACGTTCTAAGACACAAGGTCATGCATGACATCACCAATATTTCAGATAGTCAATCAATATTTACCATGCAAAGACCACTCTCCAGGGAAATGAAAAGGAAAGGAATGATGAGGGCATTGAGTTGTTCACAATATCCCTTTACCCCATCAGGGGGTGCTCAGCTCAGCTCACCCCAGTTTTGTAGCTGTGTTCCCCACGTAAGCCTCCTCAATAGGAGATTTTGTCAAACTTCCTAGGACATGTAGATTTGGGGGGATGCTCTTGAACCTCTGAACTCCAGGACATCTGCCACTATTATTGCCCCAGATGCCCCCCTCACACCCTGTCCCCACCTCCCGGGTCCCACCCAGCTGCCAGCCCCAGTGGCATTGGCACAATCACGTCACAACAGTCAGGTCTGTGTTTCTTGGGAACTTAATACGTAGGCTGAGAGTTATCCGAACCTCTGCTTTCCCTTCCTCTCCCTCCTGCTGTCCACACTTGGGCCATTTCACTGCTTATTAGCACTTCATAGAGAGGACATGGAGGAGTAAATGTGAAAACCTGATTAGTCAAGTTTGCTATTTTCTGGAAGCAGTGGTAAAGGATAGGTTGCAGAAGAAGGCAAAGCTATTAGCTATTGAAATCTGTAGGATTCAATTAACCTTATTCCTCACAGATAATTGAGAAATGGCGATAATGTTATTTTCTGTGCAACCTTCTTCAGAAAAAAAAAAGTTCATTCCTAATGCCATCTTCACACCAGGTTGGCCACGGCCCATAAACAATCCATTTTCTCCGGTCAGCACCAAGAACGCAAAGCCTGACAGGAGTGCTCGCAGACAGAGGATGCCCCAAATGATTCTGGGGTCAAAGAGAGCAAACCCCAACTCCTCTCCCTTCACCCTCATCAGCGTCACTCCAGCCTGTCTGCTCCAGCCCCACCCCACACAGTCCTCAGGCCAGGGTCCCTCCACCCGTTAGCCTGAGGCTAACCTCCACTCCTGAACACCTGAAACGAAACTCTACACCTCCACACCTGGACACACCTCGCCCTCTCCTGCCTCTACTCCTTTCCTTCCTCCCAGGCTTATACTAGTGTCCGAGAGACTTAAAACAACAGCAGTTTACTGTGTCACAGTTTTGGAAGCCAGAGTCCAAAACCAAGCTGCCAGCAGGGCCACACCCCCTCTGAACGCTGGAGGGGAGTTGGTCTCCCCTGCCCTGCCCCCTTAGGCGCTGCTGTCTGCAGCCAGCCTTGGCTTTCCTCTGCCTGCAGATGCCTCTGCCCCCATCTCCACGTAACCTTCCTTCTTGTTTCCATGCTCGTGTGGCATTCTCTTCCCTGTGTCTCTGTCCCAGTTTCCCCTTTCTTCTACGGACACCCGTCATTAGGGATTCGGCTCATCCTAACCCAGTGTGGCCTCACCTTAACTGATAACTTTTTCAAAGGCCTTATTTCCAAATAAGGTACCATACACAGAACTTGGGGTTAGGAGGTGTATTAGTCAGGGTTCTCTAGGGAAACAGAATCAACAAGAGGTATCTGTCAGCAGTGTGTGATTCTGTAAGAGTCTCTCATGCAGCCGTGGATGCTCAAGTCCAGGTTCCAGATGCAGGATGCAACCAGGGGCTGCAATGAAAGTCCAATGAAGGTTCTTGACAAGTTCTAGGAGATGCTGGTTGTCCAAAGACGAGCTGGAAAATTCTCTCTCAATGCTGGACTCACTTCCCCTTAAAAGGTTAAGCGTCACTCACTGCTGATGGCAATCTCCCTGATTGATGTAATTATAACCAGCTGTCTATGATTTACCACTGCAGTAAAGTGAATGGTGACTAACGTCCATAAATGCCCTTGTATTACAGTTAGCCCAGTGCTTGCTTGACCAAACAGCTGGGCACAATTACCTGGCCAAGTTGACACAATAGCCTAGCCATCACAGGAGGTGAGCCTATCGTTTGGGGTGACACAATTCACCATATAGAAAAGCTTCTGCCTGAAATGCCTGACACCTCTTCTAAATCCACACCTTCAGGGCCTGGTTCGAGTCCGGGAACAGCACAGAGACCTCACTGAGACCACCGGCCAGTTCTGCTTTGCACCCTCCGCACAGCGTCGTCTCGTCCTCTGAGCATGGAAGGTGGGCCAGTCCTGGCTCTCCCAAAAGGTTTGACTCAGCACCAAGCCTTGTGCCACAGGCCAGACCCTCCCGGCTTCAGGCCCATGCCCTGCAATTCCTTGGCCCTGTCTACCAGTGAGCCTCGGTTTCCCCCTTTGTAAAATGAGATGGCAAATAGAATCTACTTCCGCAGTTAGTTCTGAAGCCTAAATGATAATGACGGATGTGAAGCACTTGGCACGGGGCCTCGGAGAAAGTCAGTTCTGGGCACACAGAATTATCATCGCCGTTAGCCAGAGCTGGTAGCTGGTCGGCCGTCCCCCGACATGCCCTGGGAGAAGCCCTGGGATTACTGTCTGCTTGGAGCATCCCAAGGCTGTGCACCTATGTCTCAGTGTTTTGTTGGATTTTTAGTAAAATATCTCTTCCAGTTTGAATAAAGATCCCTCTCTACTTATAGGATGCACACTGTGTCCATGGGACTGAGGAGCCACTTCTGTGAGCCACACAATTAGCACCTGGTGGCCCAGGACCAAACTGTTACAGGGTCAAGTGCAGGACCAGCTCTTTCTTCCCTTAGATGAGTTTGTTCCAGGAGGATCCTTGATTCTCAAGCAAATAGGCTAGAAGGAGACCCAGCTCACTGGTTTTCCCAGGCATCTGAATGTACTTAGGTGTTTCCTTTCCGCCTTAGTTACAATTAGAGCTAAAGTCCGCTCCCTTCACATTTGACAATTCATCCCTCTGGAATCATCAGAACCTCTGCCGCTGCCCCGTCTCCCTCCCACCTCCTGCTCTTTCTTCTCTCCCTGGGGCTCTGCTCCCCGCATCGCTGCGCCAACTGCCTCCACTGTCCCTACTCGTCCATGTTTTGCAAGCAGCGCCACCTTCTGGACACAGCCTCAGCTGCACCCTCCCTTCCAGAGGGTGTCAGGGTGTCCCCAGCCGCCTGGGCTCCACCGGTCCCCCCTCCCTTAACACAGGTTACCTGCTTATTCTGTGGCAACTGGGCAAGATTTAGTGTTTTCTTTTGAATAAACAAGGACCAAAGCATTGTAAGAGAAATATGGAGGGCCAAGCATAAACAGACCTATAAATGAGGGAACATAAATACAATTTTAGACAGTCTTTTACCTTTAAAATGTGACGTGATGACTGCACACTTACGTGTCCTTTTCCATATTTCTTCTTTCAAGCAACCTCTCATGGGAAAGTGACAGCTTCATAATTTGATGCAATGGTGTTCCTTTTTGCCTTGGTATAAAAATAAAAATATATATTGGTATAAAAAAAATTGTTTTAAGAGTCTATTTTCCCAAATAAAAGAGACAAAAGAACATAAATCTTCCTAGTGATGTCTAGAAGTGGACTTAGATTCTTCTCTCAATGGAAATATCTTGTTATTATAGAAAAAAATCTCATGGCCAGTGCATTCCACTTTTCACCTAGTCTGGAGGGAAAATACCCAGGGTGGTATCCTAGCTACCCCGTTAATGTACAGTCATATGTAAGAGTAAGTCACCTAAGGAAGGCTCTTTTTTTCTGAAAGGGGGAATTCCAGTTGCAGTTTTCCTCCTACTGGCATTGAATTTATGATCTGTGATATGTAATGCTTTGTATCAAAGTAGTTGTTTTCTCACTGGTTTTAAATCCTCAAACTTAGCAATAGTAGTAGCAGCAGCTGACAGTTACTGAGCACCTACTATTAATAAAATACATATTCTAAAATCGTGACAGGTCTCGGCTTATTAATTACAATAATTCAGCATAGTGGTACTGTTGTTATCTGTTTGAGATATGGAAACTAAGCTATGATTGAACTAATTGCCTAAGATCATGCAGAGCCGGGATTTGAACCCTGGCAGTCTGGCTCCAGAGCCCGTGAGTTCAACCTTTCTGGTATTCTGCCTGTATTAGTCAGCCAAAGGGGTGCTGATGCAAAATATCAGAAATTGGTTGGTTTTTGTAAAGGGTATTTATTTGGGGTAGGAGCTTACAGATACCAGGCCATAAAGCATACGTTACTTCCCTCACCAAAGTCTATTTGGAGCAAGATGGCTGCCGACATCTGCGAGGGTTCAGGCTTCCTGGGTTCCTAGGTTCCTGGGGCTTGCTTTTCCCTGGGTTCAAGTTTCCTTTCTTCCAGGGACTTGCTTCTCTTTCCTCTGTGAGCTGACTTCCCAGGGCTCCAGCTTAAGTCTTCAGCATCAAATCCAACATCAGTACTCCAAAATCAGAAACCCTAGCATCAAAACACCCCAAATCTGCCTTTGCCATGCCTTTTATCTGTGAGTCCCCACACCCAAATGACATGGCCCAATCAAAGCCCTAATCATAACTCAATCATGATCAGTAATAGACCAGATTACTAAAATAATCCAATATTTATTTTTGGAATTTGTAACTATATCAAACTGCTACACTGCCGAATCACAGATCAACGTCCCAGGTGAACTTCCCAGGTTATGTGAAGGAACCATTCCAACTCCATAGTTCTTTCATGTCCTCTACTTTTCCATCAATCCACCCATCTGTCCAGTTGCAATTCTTTAAGTAGATGACCATATAGAAAGAGAGAGAGACAGAGAGCTATTGGGAAACAGAGAGATAGAATTGTATGGTGGGAGTGGGGGACAGGTGAGGCAAGAGAGACCAATAGCAGATGAGACTCAGGTTCTTAGCCTGGAGTCTACGGGGTCCTCGGATTTCCTAATATCATATGCGAAGTGTCGTGTGCATTTGCACTTTTCTGCGGAAAGATTTCTTAACTTTCTACAGATTCTCAAATGTGCCCGTGTCCCAGAGTAGATGAAGAATGGCCAAATTTCAATAGAACAGCCTGATGTACGCACCAGCCGTCTTCTCTGTTCTTTCTTATGGCACCACCTCCTAGACAGTCTGCATTCTCCCTTTTGATCAAAACACAAAGAAGACAAAAAAGGAAGCCAAGAAGATCAAAAGACGCTAAGAGTATCTTTGAGACTCACTGACACATTCTTACTTTCAGTTCTTAATACACTATGTTCTAGAAATTAACTCAAACATGAATAAGGGAAGAGGGAAAGAAAGCCAACTTTTACTAAGGACTTACTGTATACTAGACACTTAATTTTTCAGGCAACCCTACATGCAGACATTATGCTTATTCTTCTCATATGATAGATTAAGAAAAACAACATTTTGAGAATATAAGAATCATGCCCAAGCTCAGATAACTAGCAAGGAGCTGTCACACAGTTTCTGAAGCTATAAACCCGGTTCTACCCTCTGCTCCATTGTACTCTGAGAAAGGCAGGCAAGGGCTAATCATCACACACGTCTCTAATAACCTTGGTAAATCTTTCCAGAGTCTATCAAAGTAAATATGGTGTTTGCGTACATGTGTGCTTAGGGCAGAGTGAGAGATCCATTAGGATAGATCCATTAGCTCTGAGAAGCATGGCTTGTACAATGACTAAGTGTACATGGAAGAAATCCATTATTTGGAAATTAAATAGCTACCATTCCTAGTTCTTGAATCCTTCTGTTAATTCATCACCGCATTCCACAAGTTACACTGAGCAACACTCTATGCTAGGCATTGGGTTGGGCCCTTGTACTATCATCCCCAGTAGACCCCACAGACCTGCCCTCAGAAGGTCCACTGTCTAGCAGAGACCACAGACATGGGCTCAAATCATTGCAGTACTGTGCAATAAGAATTAGAATATAAAAATACACGGGAAACGGACTTTGGCCCAGTGGTTAGGGCGTCCGTGTACCACATGGGAGGTCCGCGGTTCAAGCCCCGGGCCTCCTTGACCCGTGTGGAGCTGGCCCATGAGCAGTGCTGATGCGCGCAAGGAGTGCCGTGCCACACAGGGGTGTCCCCCGCGTAGGGGAGCCCCACGCGCAAGGAGTGCACCCATAAGGAGAGCCGCCCAGCGCCAAGGAGGGAGAACAGCCTGCCGAGGAATGGCGCCGCCCACACTTCCCGTGCCGCTGACGACAACAGAAGCGGACAAAGAAACAAGACGCAGCAAAAAGACACAGACAACAGACAACCGGGGGAGGGGAAGGGAATTAAATAAATAAAAATAAATCTTTAAAAAAAAAAAAAAAAAAGAATATAAAAATACACGGAGTCCAACGGTAAATCAGAGGAAGCACTTGGTAGGGCCAAAATGCTTCAGCTGGACCTTGAAGACAGCAAAGTTCCCGTGCAAACAGTGTAAGTAGAGACATGCTAGGCAGCGGTAGCAGCACGTTCAAAGGCACAGGGGCACACCCCAGCACAGCACGTGCCGGGAGCTAGAAGTAGTTCAGATCAATGTATTTAACCCTGGTTCTGGAACCCCATCTTATTGTGGCCCCATCACTCTCTGCTTCCATGAACTAGATTCCAGGAATTGGTTCTCTTTAGTCTATTTGACCACCCCAGGGCTTTTCAAAATGCATAGAATGCTTGTTTCCTGAAAATAATGAATCTTCAGGGTCAGTTGCAAGATTTATAAGCTGGAATAAGTCCAAGTCTATCTTCCACCTTGGCAGAGGTGTGCCTCCTGCTGTCGGGAAACAATGTGTGCTCCTGGGCATCACGTTATTTTTTGCCACAATTATGACATTAGTACCATAGGGAGTAGCAACACCCACCATCAAGAGGCCCCTGGAGGCGGCTGATGCGGGTCATGATGCTATTTCGTCAACTTTTCTGAGCCATAGTTTCTTTGGAGCTATCTGGATGCTGTCCTTGTGCCACAAATGGGATTCAAGAAGTTCACACAACTGCTGAAAATGTTTCTAGAATTGTGAATGTATGTACCTTCATCTGGGGAAAAGGTCTACAACTTACATCAGATTCTTTCAGAAACCCACAAACTGCCCTCCCTCCACAAAATATGAAGAATATGTGCTTTAAGGAGTCAAAGATCATATAGCTATAAAAGGGCAGACCAGAGCAACAAAGTTATGACCCAGGTAGCCCGATGTATATGGTTCAATGGTTTTCCAGAAATAATGACTGTGATCTGATTCCTACAAGTCCTACAGCTTCATTTTATCACAGCTGGGCTGTGTCTCTTCTCAAAATACTTGCCCAAGCAGGAAGCAGATGTGGCTCAAGTGATTGGTCTTCTGCCTACCATATGGGAGGACCCAGGCTCAATCCCTGCAGCCTCCTGGTAAAAAAAGCATGCCTGCGCAGCAAGCCAGTACCACATGGCGAGCCTAGTGCCCGTGTGGCAAGCCAAGTGCCCATGCGGCAAGCCAGTGTCCACGCAAGCAAGTCACATAGCAAGGTGAGGATGCAACAAAGAGAGACGAAGGGGAAAGTCAAGGCGAGGTACAACAGAAATCAGGGACTGAGGTGTCACTAGTGACAGGGAACCTCTCTCCACATCAGAGGTCCCCAGGATCGAATCCCGGTGAATCCTACAGGAGAAAAACAAGAAGAGAAGACAAAAAGAGAAACAGATATAGAAGATCACACAGCAAATGGACACAGAGAGCAAAAAAAAGGGACAGTGAGGGGAGGAGGAGGGAAAAGAAAAAATAAAATAAATAATTAAATTAAATTTAAAAAAATATTTGGCCAAATGAAGACAGGTGTGTTTTCTCCCTGCTAGGCAGCCTCAGGATCAAGGATGGGTGTTGGAGATTTGATCTGGGCTCTGACACTCACCCCATTGCCCTAAGCCCCATATCCCCCTGGTTCAATAGTAAGGACTGGGCTGAACATTTCTAAGGTCCTGTCTGACTCTCACAGCAATGTCATCAGTGACTGAATTCCTGTCATCAGCTTGTTGGTGTGCATTGCAGGCTGCTTCTCTCCAGTGCTCTGTGAGTAGGTGACACCTTAAGCCTTCCTTTCTCAGGCTCCCCTAATGGAGCCAGACAGCCATGCAGATTAGCAGCAGCCATGCAAATTAGCAGCGTAGCTGGGACAGGAGCCCTCCTCTGCAAAAGGCAGAGCTGTAACACAGTTCAACATTAAGAATCACAGAACTAGAGTCTCAGAGACATATAAAGTAGATACAACCCCAGGTATTTGTCTTTTTGAGGGCTAAAGAGACCTACAGGTTCTATGGTCATGGCAGATGGGGTTCACTGCCATGCCAGTTGGCCCTTCTTTGGAGCTGGTGTTTCTGTGTGATGGAGCTGGACTCAGATGGGATCTCTTTTCACAAGCCTTTCATGCTACTTTACTGGAATTGTAGTTGGTGCTGGGGTTTAAGATATATCTAGGGGATTTGAATCTCTGGACTGACAATATGATAGCCAGGCCCTGAGCCTCAACAGACTTCAGCTCCTACACTCTGGTTTATTGGACTTACCCCACTCAGCTAACATGGAGTTGAAGAATGTCAACCACCACACCATGGAGCCTAGAGTGCCTACAACTGAAAGCAGGAGGATTGCATCCAGTATCCATGTGGAATCTAAGCCCCCTCTTGACATAGATGTGGAATGGACACAACCAAGCCAAGGTCCACAGGAAGGAGGAATACGGTAAGGATTAGAGTGGACTTAATGATATCCTATTCATGAACTATTGTTGTTAATAATCGAGAAAATGTGGCATTGGTGTGGAAAAAGTGGCCATGGTGGCTGCTGGGTGCGGGGAAGGGAAGGAAGAGATGAGATGTGGAGGCATTTTCGGGACTTGGAGTTGTCCTGGGTGGTGCTCCAGGAACAATTGCCGGTCATTGTATGTCCTCCCATGGCCCACTGGATGAAACGTGGGAGAGTGTGGGCTATGGTGTGGACCACAGGGTGCAGCGATGCCCAGAGATGTACTCACCAGATGCAACGGATGTGTCATGATGATGGGGGAGAGTGTTACTGTGGGGGGAGTGGTGGGGTGGGGGCAGTGGGGGTGAACGGGAACCTCATATTTTTTTAATGTAATATTTTTTTTTAAATGAATAAATTGAGTAGAATTTGGAAAAAAAAAAGAATCACAGAACTCACACTCTAGGCTTCGGATGCCCACTGCGATTGGAGGAGGCATCTCAGCAATTAGGCCAGGGGCAATTTTACAGGATAGTTTGAAAAGCATTCCTGATTTTTTTTAACTCACATGCTTCATTAAGGCTGTTTAAAAGACTCTTCTGCAAGAGGTGAACTGCAATCATTTTTATTAGCTATGCCCATCTCACACATTAGCTATATTTCACACATCAGGAAATCAGTTCCTACAATGAAAAAGACAGTTTGAAGTAATGAGAAAAATATATTAGAGTGGAGTCAGGAGACCCAAGTTGTGGTCCCAGTTCATCCATTAACTAGCTCGACAACTTTGGGTTATGATTACCAGCGTGTACTTACTATCACCCTGCCCTGCTTGATAGGGGTTATTCAAGGTTAGGAGCCTTCTCTCATCTCTGTATCCCTTTTCTGGCACAATATCTGTTACATACCAAGCATTTAATCAATGTGTTGACTGAATGGATGGAGAGGTAGATGGATGAGTGAATAAAGTTACATTCTCATTAGGCCTGTTTTCTTATCTGTAAAAATAAGATCTGCCACCTTGGGTTGTTTTTTGACAATCAGATGAGATATTCCGCTTTAAGCCTCCTCCTGCTGGAGATCAGAGGAGACTAGATAATCTCTGTTAATGGACCAGTGTTTGATGACACACCTGTATCAGGCTGTTAATCTTCCCAGATTATGTCAGAGGCTTTGAACTTCTTGATCCAAAAGAGTAGGTGGTGATGGATTTTTCACTCTGAGACTGAAGGTGAAGATGTCCTTCTAATTACACCATTAGTGGGCAGCACCCTCCGCCATCCCAAGGGCCTCCCAATTCTGCAGAGTACTTCTAGCCAAGTTAATTCTGATTGAAATAACTATCAAAGGCAAAGAAAAATAAAGCAGAGGAGAGGCTGTGGCACAAGAAGGAGAGTCAGTGTGAAAGGCTCACAGGGGAATTGGTTGTCAGGAGGACATCTGACCAAGATCACATGGACAGAATGGAAGAAATCGGCATCTGGCCGACTGGGCCAAGGCTCATGCTCCCAACCAGTGACCCATCCTTGAGTCCCCCAGCAGGCTGGGCTGGGCCTCTTCAGCTTGGGACACTTTTTCAACTTGCCCTTCCCAGGCTGGCCATGCTAAGGATGTCATGGGGCCCACAGAACAGCGCTGAGGTTGCCATGTGGCTCTGTGTGCTATTCCCATCCCCAGGACGCCGCTGGGCTGGAGGGAGCCTGAATCCTGCCACTCGAATTGGTCCAGGATCTGAGGGAAGGACAGGGTGGCTTCTCTGCCAATCATGGATGGCAAGACACAGAGGGTACTAAAATTCAGCACGCCTGAGAGCGTGTGAGCACCTCGGTGCCAGGGAGAATTGAAGCCCTAGTCCCACCCTGGCTTGGGGAGCTCTTATGGGAAATGGTTTTTGCAAACCAGAAGACAGCTATAGATTACAGAAATGACCTTCTCTGGGGAGAATTCTCTGCAACTGTATGCAAAACAAACTCTAGCAGTCCTTTAGAGTTCTCTGAGTGCCGCTGCATCTTTGTCCCCAAGGGGTCTTTGAATACAGATGGCAGTGCTCCTGCACCATTCCCATCTCTATGGTGCTTTATTTAGTTTGTGCAAAGTTTTACCCATTGGCTCATTCATTCATTTCTTCATTCAATTCAATGTGACAGTACATCCCTTCTGATGTTTTTTTTATACAATGACAAGTGGGATATTTTACACCAAAGGCTTTAACTCGAGTGAGTGGGGGATGTGGGGTAGGGGCTGGAAGACATCGGGGTCATTTCATTGACTTTCCGTAGGGGCCAGCTTAGCCCACAAAGAGTGCTAAGTCAATTTTGAAGATCATCATTTTTGATAGAGCTCCTCTGAATTCTTATGGTGGACATTGTGGTTGCCTCTCGATGTCCTCTCAACATCCATTCCAACCCCATTCCCCCATTGCTGCAGGGTTTAGGTTGAGTAGATCCCACCCCAGCTGTAAAGGTAGACCTTGATTGAAACTTTCACAGTGAATGATTCAGTCAGTGCTGGGCAATGAATTGAGGCACTAAAGTCAATCAGCACAAGTCTGTCCCTTGGCCGTGATGGTGGGCACATGACCCAAGGTGTTTAAAAATACAACCAAAGAAATAGGAATGCTCAGAGGAGGCTGAGATTGCTTGTAGCTGAGGAATCCTGGGAAGACGTCACAATGAAGGCAACATTTGAAAGAGTCAGAGAGAAAATTAGAAAAGAGAGGTTGAATTTGTGAGACATTTTCAAAATAAATCCATTACCTAATGACTGATTAGATTTCAGAGTCAAAGAGAAGATAAATCAAAAATTCCTTACAAGCAGTATTTTTTAAACTGTAAGTCATATATCTTTAGTGGGTCGTATAATCATTTTAATTGGCCACAACCAGATTTTTTAATGGAATGAAATAGATTCAAATAAAATAAATTAGAGTGCATCACACACAGTAAGGATAAGTACTATTTTGTGAAGTTTTGTTTCAGTTACAAGGTGTAGGAATGGGGTGTGCATGCACATGCCTGTGAATTTTGTCATACTGGGTCTCTTGCAATGGGTCATGATAACAAACAAAAAAAGAGAATGAAAACACGTCTTAGAGATTTTGAATCCGCAGCAATATAAGACTGTGGTACCATTAATAAAAAGTAGAAATATTAGCAAATACTGATGATTTTGTAGATGAAGACGTGGAATTTAAGCTTAAGGTTCCAGCTGAATATCTAAATGGAAAGGTGCAACCCACAGTTGAAAAAGTGAAAATAGACAGAGGAAATGTCAAATCTAGAGCTATAGATTTGAGATTCATCTGTAGAGAAATTATATTTGAAGCTATAGCAATGAGTAAGATTACTAAAGTAAAGAGTGCAGGAAACATAAGGGGGAAATGTCAAGGATAAAGTCTTGGGCCATGGTAAAATTTGGGGAAAAGGGGAAAGAAGAGAAAGCCATAAATATGTTAGTAAAAGAGCGACCAGATGTTCAAGGAAAATCAGGAAATTAAAGGAACAATGGAGATCAGAATATCAGTAATGTCAATATGACCTAAGCTGCAGGCAACATTTATTTGCTGTGCTTCCTCATTCTCAATTTCCTCTTTTCTGTGTGTACTGATTTTGGCTACCAACACTATCCCCTTTCCTTTACATCTTTCTATCCTCCACCATTTATTGTTTCTCTTACATTCCACCTCTCTTTGTTTAGCCCCCAATGTTTCTGACTTTTTATCTCTAATACCTATATTCTGTTTTCTATTTTTTGTTCATTCTTTATATTATTGTCCTTTCTTTTCTCTTTCCCTCTCTTCTGACCACACTGGCCTTTTAACTCATACTATATTCCTCCCTGTATTCAGTTTACTATCTCATTATAGATACTCTACTTTTTTACTGTTATAATTCTACACAGATTACATGAGTTCAATATCCATTTTCCTAGATCTCACGTGGTTCTTCTGCTAACATTCTCAGTCAATACTACCATTATATTTTTCTTTTCTTGCCCCTTTTCCTTCAAGGGAACTTAGCCAACAACAAGGAAATTGAATAAAAAGAACAAAGTGAAAAAAAGAAGACTTAACATGCACACAAAAGCAACAACTAATTAAACCCTGAGACGAAGAAGCTAATCAACTGAATAAACCCAACAAGATAAAATAATGATGAGAAAGCAACAAAAAACTACAGACCATACCAATAATCAGGAAAACATGACTCAATCCAATGAACAAACTAAAAACCAGGAAGAGGTGTGGAACATCAAACCACCAATTAAAGCTCTCAAAACATGTATCATGGGCCAATTTAATGATGTAAAGGAAGAGATTAAGCAAATTAAGAAAACACTTGGAGAACATACAGAAGAAATTGTAATCATACACAAAAAGATAATGGATATGATGGGGATCAACAGCACAATTCAAGAAATCAAAAATGCACTCTCAGCAAATAACATCAGATTTGAAGAAGCAGAGGAAAGAATTAGTGATGTGAAAGACAGTACATCTGAAATCAAATGGATAGTAGAATTGATCAATAGAAAGATAGAACAAATCCAGCAGGGACTTAGGGACCTGAATGACAATGCAAAACATGCAAATATACACATTATAGGCATCCCAGAAGGAGACAAGAAAGGAAAGGGGACAGAAAGGGTGTTGGAGGAAATCATGACTGAAAACTTCACAAACCTATTGAGGGAGATGCATGTACATGTCCAGGAAGCACAACGCACCCCAAACAGTATAAATCCCAACAGGCCTACCCCAAGACATATACTTGTCAAATTATCCCATGCGCAAGGCAAAGAGAAAATACTAAAAGCAGCAAGAGAAAAGAGAACCATCACATACAAGGGAGGCTCCATAAGATTAAATGCTGATTTCTCATCTGAAACCATGGAGGCAAGAAGGCAATGGTATGATATAATCAAGGTACTAAAAGAAAAGAATTTCCAACCAAGAATACTCTATCCAGCAAAGCTAGCATTCAGAAATTATGGAGAGTTCAAAATATTCACAGATAAAAAGAAACTAAGAGAGTATGCCAACAAGAAACCTGCCCTTCAAGAAATACTAAAGGGAGTTCTGCAGGAGGAAAGAAAAATATGACCTAAAGACTCAAGAAGGAAGATATGAATTAAGAAAAAGCCACTGGGCATGGCAACTTAGAGGTCATTGATGGTTTTTACATGAACTATTTCAGCTGCATGGTGGGTATACAAAACAGGGTGATTAGAGCATGGAGACAGAATACTTTGTAGTGAGGGGAAGTATATTGAATTAACATTGATAATTGCCTTCAATTTCCAGCTTCATGACATGGGTCTCAGCAACACTTTTCAGAGTCATTGCCCCAAATTTATCTACTCACCCATCCAGGAGCTGGACTGTTTCTTTTTTTTTTTTTTTTTTTAATTATTATTCATTTTTATATATCTTTTTTTTTTGGGGGGGGGTTTTATTTTTTTTTAAATTACATTAAAAAAAATATGAGGTCCCATTCAACCCCACCGCCCCCGCCCCCCCACTCCCCCCACAGCAACACTCTCTCCCATCATCATGACACATCCATTGCACCTGGTAAGTTCATCTCTGAGCATCACTGCACCCCATAGTCAATGGTCCACATCATAGCCCAGACTCTCTCACGTTCCATCCAGTGGGCCCTGGCAGGGATCTACAATGTCCCGTAATTGTCTGTGAAGCACTATCCAGGACAACTCCACGTCCCGAAAACGCCTCCACATCTCATCTCTTCCTCCCATTCCCCACACCCAGCAGCCGCCATGGCTACCCTTCCCACACCCATTCCACATTTTCTCTGTGGACATTGGATTGGTTGTGTCCATTGCACACCTATGTCAAGTGAGGGCTTAGATTCCACATGGGTACTGGATGCACTCCTCCCGCTTCCAGTTGTAGACACTCTAGGCTCCATGTTGTGGTGGTTGACTTTCTTCAACTCCATGTTAGCTGAGTGGAGTAAGTCCAATAAATCAAAGTGTAGGAGCTGAAGTCTGTTGAGGCTCTGGGCCTGGGTGTCATATTATCAGTCCAGAGATTCAAATCCCCTACATATATCTTAAACCCAGCACCAACTACAATTCCAATAAAGTAGCATGCAAGTCTTGTGAAAAGAGATCCCCTCTGAGTCCAATTCCATCACGCAGAAACACCAGCTCCAAAGAAGGGCCATCTGTCATGGCAGTGAACCCCTTCTGCCATGACCATAGAACCCGTGGGTCTCTTTATCCCTCAAAAGAACCAATACCTGGGATTGTATCTACCTTATCTGTCTCTTAGACTCTGTTCAGTTGTACATAGGGGTATTCCTTCTGACAACCTCCAGACTCTTTTTTAGAGACTCACAGCCTTATAATCTCATTTCTCCTTTCCATTTCCCCCTTACATTAGGTCAAACCGCTTCCCGAAGTCATGTTATTATATGTAGACAGGTATATTCTGCTGTTCCGCATTGAATCTTTAATTCAAGGTCATTTTCTAGTTGCTTCTTCAGCTGGTATGTGGTAGTGATCCCTCGGTGCCAGGGAGGCTCATCCCTGGGTGTCATGTCCCACGCTGGGGGGAATGCATCGCATCTACACGCTGAGTTTGGCTGTGAGAATGGCCACATTTGAGTAACATGAAGGTTGTCAGGAGGAAACCCCCAGGCACAATGCTACTCTAGGCCTTGTTCTTATTGCAGGTGTATAGGCTCAAAAGTGTAGCCATTAGTATCAAGAGCCCACTGTTGGGCCCTCCTTCCTTCCTGGTTCTTGCCGTTGCACCTGGAAGATTGCTGCTGCTCTCCCAGGGCCCACAACAGTGACCCCCCGGCCAGGAGCCCAGTACCCCCCCAGCTGTTGTTTTTAATTGTTTCCACTATGAGTATATATAGACATTACCATATACCCTGGGCATATGTCCTGTATAACTCCCTGTCAACCATATATATCCTGTCAATAACATCCCATATCAGTATTCCTCCGCTGCCATTGTTGAACCACTCTGTGATCCAAAACTTCCCATAAAGTGAATCCCAACATAATGTCAGCTTCAGAAGAGTCTTAGATCACCGAAATTCATATATACAATATACAGTACTTCCCCAGATCCACCATAAAACCTTTTCCCTTCCACAGCATTAATCTTTTAACTTATTCATATCATATTTCCTGAAACTGATGTACAGATTCCGAAACTATAGTTTTCAAACAAGGTGACATCTGTGCTTACTATGTGGTCCATACTTTAGGTTGTACAGTTTTCTAAATTTTTTAGTTATCCTATGTTTTGTCTTATGGTTTTCATTATTAGTCTGTCATCCCCTATATGTTTTTGGTGTAATATTAGCTGTTTTATATTCATCCTCATGTACTCTCACATAACTCCTCTCTTGCCCCCTTATTTACCTTTGTTCCATCCATTCCACATCCATTTTCCCCTCCCCTTAGGGCCCACAACGCCTGCCAATCTAATGCCCTGGGAGCCGTCCTTTCTCACGAGAGATACAGTTCTCTCTATTCGACGGCATTAGTCTTCCCCAGGATATGGGTCCACCCCACCCAATGGTAGAGCCCACCTTGGCAAAATGAGCCTTCAGCTATTCCCTCCAGAGTCCATCCCGCATCAGACCATACCCCCTGAGCATCCTAACCAGGTAACCCTCCTACTTATACTTTGATACGTTTTACTCAACATTTTGTTCTCAACGAACATCTGACACTCTCCCATGTTCGTATGTTGCCCCTCCCTCCCACCTATTTCTTGGACAATATTACCCCTCTGCCCATCCCCAGCCCCCCTCAAACCCAGAAAACCCCACCCGAAGGTAACCCCTTGCCCCCATTTTGTCCCTTCTTTGTGCTCATACTTACCGCCAGCTCATCACAGATTCCACCCCTGCAGACATTAACTCACATCCTTCCTCCACCCCCCGATTTCCTGTAAGCCACTTTTCCAGACTCTAGCTCTCTGAGGCAGTTAACTTATTTCATATCATTGAGGTCATGTAGTATTTGTCCTTCAATGCCTGGGTTGCTTCACTCAACATAAGATTCTCAAGGTTCATCCATGTTATCACGTGCGATTGTAGTGTATTGGTTCTTACAGCTGAGTAGTATTCCATTGTGTGTATATACCACATTTTATTGATCCACTCATCTGTTGATGGACATTTGGATTGATTCCAACTTTTGGCGATAGTGAACAATGCTGCTATGAACATTGGTATACATATATCGGTTTGTGTCCTTGTTTTCAGATCTGATGGGTATATACCCAGCAGTGGTATTGCTGGGTCATATGGCAAATCTATGGATAATTTTTTGAGAAACCGCCAAACTGTCCTCCAGAATGGTTGGATCCTTCTGCATTCCCACCAGCAATGGATGAGTGTTCCCCTTTCTTCACATCCTCTCCAGCATTTGTATTCTACTGTTTTTTTCATGGCTGCCAATCTTATGGGAGTAAGATGGTATCTCATTGTAATTTTGATTTGCATTTCCCTGATAGCTAGAGATTTGGAACATTTTTTCATGTGCTTTCTTGCCATTTGTATTTCTTCTTTGGAGAAGTGTCTGTTTAAATCTTTTTCCCATTTTTTAAATGGGTTATCTTTTTGTTTTCAAGATATATGAGTTCTTTATATATGCAAGTTATAAGTCTCTTATCAGATATATGGTTGCCAAATATTTTCTCCCATTGTGTGGGTTCCCTTTTTACTTTCTTGACAAACTCCTTTGAAGTGCAGGCGGCTTTAATTTTGAGGTAGTCCCATTTATCTATTTGTTCTTTTGCTGCTCGTGCTTTTGGTGTGATATTCATGAAGCCATTTCCTATTACAAGGTCCTGTAGATGTTTCCCTACACTGCTTTCTAAGGTCTTTATGGTCTTGGCTCTTATATTTAGGTCTTTGATCCATCTTGAGTTGATCTTTGTATAAGGTGTGAGATGGTAATCCTCTTTCATTCTTCTACATATGGCTATCCAGTTCTCCAGGCACCATTTGTTGAATAGGCCATTCTCTCCCAGTTGAGAGGGTTTGGTGGCTTTATCGAATATTATATGGCTATATACATGAGGTTCTATATCTGAACTTTCAATTCGATTCCATTTGTCTGTGTGTCTCTCCTTATGCCAGTACCATGCTGTTTTCACTACTGTAGCTTTGTATGGACTGTTTCTTAAAGCACTTCAGATTTTTCTTCAAGGTAATGATCATCAGCATCAAACATATACTTCAAGGACTCCAAACAAGCTTCTCTTAGACAAGGGATGTGTTTTTAATATTCAATGATAATGGATGAGTCCTGAGTCTCTACAGAGGCTCCCACTTCCTGCAGCCCTATCTCCATCCTGGGAATGCCAGGAGACTTCACTTTGGGGGAGAGACTGTTGTTTTACTTGAGAAACAATTGAATGGGACTTGCGATTATGTGAAAGTAAGACTCAGTGCCCAATTCGGAGGCAAGCGGATTTGACTCAATGGATAGAGCATCTGCATACCACATGGGAGGTCCAAGGTTCAAACCCAGGGCCTCCTGACCCATATGATGAGCTGGCCTATGAGCAGTGCTGATGCACACAAGAAGTGCCATGCCACGCAGGGGTGTCCCCCATGTAGCGGAGCCCCATGCACAAGGAATGCGCCCTGTAAGGAAAGCTGCCCAGTGCAAAAAAAATGTGGCCTGCCCAGGAGTGGCGCTGCACACATGGAGAATTGATGCAGCAAGATGATGCAACAAAAGAGACACATATTTTGGGTGCCACTGACAAGAATACAAGAGGACACAAAAGAACACATGGTGAATAGACACAGAGAGCAGACCACTGGGGGTGCTGGGGGTAGGGAAGGGGAGAGAAATAAATAAAAAATCTTTTAAAAAAAAAGACTCTAAGTAGTAAAGTAACAGGGTTGTCTGCCTTGGGTACAGAGACAATAATCCTGTTTACTGATCCATGGTTTTTCATCTAGTTAGGACCCAGAGACTAAGGATTGTGGTCCAAGATGTGGAGGAAGGGGAGATAAGAAAGGAATGTGTGACCTAAGGAAGAGTATGAGTCCAGCAAGATGGTGGGAGGCTAAAAACCAAGGAAAAAGACAATGCACTGGGGACTCTGTTAGAGAATAGCCAATGGATTCTAGCAACAACATCTGGTATTCAATTGCACATTGTTTCTTCCCAAAGCTATAATTTTCTTACAACTTAAAGTCTTCAGTAATAACAGCTAACATCAGTTTGTGCTTTCAGTATGCCAAGCACCCTTCTAAGTGCACTGCATATTATTTATTCATGTAATCCTCACAACGACCCTACGAAGGAACTACTATTATTACCCTCACTTCACAAGGAAAGAGACTGAGGCACAGAGAGGTTAAGTAAGTAACATGTTCAAGGTCCTACAAGCAGTAAGAGCCAGGGCTTGAATTTGAACTTGATGGAGTTTGATTGCGGAGCTCGAAATTTTAATCATTACTACACTCTATCTCTTTTTTGTGCTTGTGTTGTATTGGTGTGAGAAATAAATAGAGACTCTGCAACAACATTTGGGTGTGGAATGAACCAGAATCTTGGTGCACCACGGAAAGGTGAAGATGAGCCTAGCAAAGGAAACCTGAGAGAATCCTAGAACAAGAACTTGACAGTGACTCTAGTAGAACATGAGCACTTCCTGGCCATCCCAAGAAACACTTCGGAAGACCCGGGAGCTCTTGCATGGACCAAGGACTGTCACTGGAGAAATGTGCTTGTGAATAGGATGGGTTCTCCTGCTGTGAGCTATATGAATCCATACGTAGCGCCTGCCACGACGCCTGGGTTCTCTTAATGGGTAGCTAAACGTGCTGGGGCTTCTTGCCATTTTCTGATACTCTTTCCAACACCCCTTGAAGGGCAATCCATATTTTCATTCAATCACCAGGTTTAAGCTCATATTCATTGTCTATTATTTGCAGGTCAGCAAGTTAACCCTGTGGCACAGGCCTCCCTTTTCTGCCTGTGTTATCTCTAACAGTTTCCTAAGATGCTTCACATACTGGAAAATAATTATATTTATCCACAGATAAATAGACCAGAATGAAATCAATTTTCCCCATTAATAAAAAGATCCATGTGAATATTATTTTTGATTAAAGGTGACTGAAAGCAGATGGAGGAATGTGGAGTTTATAGTCAGCAGTTAGCCGTTAGTATCAGCAAAGATGAAAGTGCATTTGTCTAAAACACATATTAGTTAGAACAATAAGTGGTCATTTTGTGCCTTTGGAGGAAGAATGTCAATGAGAAATTTAGGCATGAAAAGGCAAGATAACTGCCCAACCCAAACCAAATAGAAAATAAGCTGTTTATCAGGCTTGGTGAGTCTATGGTATACAGCCAGCCTTATTAGCATATCTTAATTGGGAATTAGGCTGTCATCAGCAGAACATAATGTAAAGTAAAAACTTGGGAGGAAAAATAATTCATTTAAATGCCAGATGCACATCGCATGTTTCCTACCTAACCCTTTGTAATATTTCCCTTTTTCCTTTTCCTCTCTTCTTTCCTTTCTTTATTTCTGCTTTCTATCCACAGCCATACCTTCTACATTCCTGTTCATGCTCCTAATCCCTTCCTTTCCACACTTATTTTTCTCTCACCCTCCTAAATTTCTTCATTCCTCTCCCTTCTCTGTTGTATATTGCTTTTCCTTTATCTCTACCCACCATTATCCATTCTAATTGTCTTTCCCATTTTCAATTCCCTCCCTCCTTCTTTCCCTCTCTCCCTCTCTGTCACTCATTCTCACAAGCGCAAACTCATATAAAATTAACTTATAATAAAGGATGTCTTTGCTGGTTACAAATTCTATTCGTGTAGTTTATGCCCAGAGATTTAGGATTTCTTAAGATTGGATGCATTTCACAGTTTGTTGCTCTAAGCTGCAAATGTTTTCTTGACCCTCTCACACTTTGCACAATGGGTGGAATACCATTATCCATTATCTCCTCGGAACAGGGATGGGAGGAGCATCCTGATGAATATACATTTGGCCAAGACCACATCTGTCTTATGGAAGACATCATGTGTTTTTAAAACAGAGGTTGCCAGCACCAAACTTCACAGCCTCATCGATTAAATGTGGTTCCATAGCTCTGCATTTAGTTTGCTCCTGCCAGCAAGTGCCCTGGTGGGCAACTCTTTCCTTCAACTTAGGGGAGGGTCATGCAAGCTATTGAACTTGACTCATACATAGCCCAGGAGCGGGTACCCCAATTACTCCAGGACTGGTAGTAATCCCGGTTGATGGTATGTTTGAAAGACACTTTAAAAGGAAACAAAGTAACCATCGACCATGGGACTGGCTGTTTATCTTACTGACCTAATGGGCCTGGGAGAAGAACGGCAATGAGATTTTTTTTTTTTTTTTTTTGGCCAGGGTGCACATATAATGCCATTGATAGAGGCTTTGGCATTATTCTCGTGGGTGGTAGTCAAAAATGCAGAACCATACGGAGGCACTTACATTTACCAGGAACATAATTATTTAGTGTCTTCTGCGGAGTACCTAGGGCTAATGGAATAATTCTACATGAGCATGAAAGTCCTGCCCCATGGTGGGTCTCAGAGAGCGCTTTCTCCTCATGGTGGACCCTGAAAATGCCTAGTTCTGGCTTGTGCTTCAAGGATCCTCTAAGCCTTGGCCCAAATATGACTTTCAAGGTCTCCAACAGAGGAGTGCCAAGTGCAAATGTGTCCTGGACAGTCAAGGAGAAACTCCAGGTTATTACTTCAAAGTACTCAAGATTCAACACTGGCCAAAGAATTGTTCAGAAACTGCTGGGAATGTAGAAACCTGTCCCAAGCCCACCGGTCTCCAATTACCCTAAAAAGTACACTCAGGTGTTTAGTTTACATTGCTATAAGCCATCGAGCTAAGGGTTTACTTCATGGCATGTTATTTATTAAATCACATGACGATAAGGTGCAGGCCATATGCATAGGATGGTTGAGCCCTTTTTTCCTGCCAGTAGAATGTGCCCATAGGATAATGTATTCTTCCACCCAGGAATAGAGGCAGGCAGAGTGGCTCAGACACTGGACATTTTGGATTTCCCATTGAGGTTGGGTGGTAGGGAATTGGCCTGAAATATCCCTCAGATTTGTAGAGAATTTGACAGTAGATATTCCAAACCTAACCACCTTCTGATGTCTCCTGAACAAGAAGGGGATTTAATGTGTACAAATTAGGTATCTAAGGAATCAAAATATGAAAATGTTGTCCTCTGAGCCAGGCAAACCTCTCCATGAGCCAAGAAGGATAACAGAAGACAGTACACCCTATAATGCAGATCTCAGGGTATGCCATGCTATGGAAAGACAGGTTCCAAATATGTAACTTTAAATTTGACTTTTCCTAAGGTAATTGGCATTATTCTGGAAAAAATCCTCAACCTTGAGGGTGTGGCCAATTAGTGTTTACAGAACACCTAAGTCATTTGTAATATTGGAAATGGGATATTATTTCTAAATTTCAGTTGAGAAAACTGAGACAAAAGATCATCAAGAGATACAAAAAAAGTGACTCAGGAAAAAGATGAATTTATATATATTGTTGCTGAATCTCCAGATGTGACTGAGTCCCCTGTCTCAACAATCAGGTGAGAGTTTATTTGTGGCATGTCTTGTTGGTTTCCACCACTTGTAATATACAGCTAACTTGGTATACAAATCAAAGAAATGTCAAAATCATTCAACAGTAGGAAGCTGTTTACAGGAATATAATTTCCCACACACATGTGATTAATGCTCTGACAATATCAGCTTTACACTTTGCTTTTTATCTTTGCACATGAGAGTACGTAAGACATTATCTTAAGATCTCCACTTTAGTAGTTCTGATGTAAAGTAGGGCACTCAGAAATTATTGTGCCCATTATTCCCCTAAGGAAACCAAGGCTCAGAATTTCAGTGGAAACTCTGCTTTCAGTTTAGAGTTACGGCCTCCAGATCGCCCAAGGCAGTTCCAGTTTCAGAGGTCTGTCCCAACATCACTCTAAGTGGCTTCTCACTTCCCAGACCACTCTGACTGGGCTCCAGGAAATACAGACTCCAGGCTCAGGACTTCTATTCATTAACCAGTCAATAAATACTATTGACCTACTATGCACACGACACTGCGTTAAACAAAACATCATTCCTGCCCTAAAGGAATGATGTAAAAAACTAAAGCTATTCCAGGGCATAATATCATTGCCATGGTGGAAATATGAATATGGGTCCAGAGAAGCAGTGGATTTCAAGAGGGGTGTGTGGGTGGGGAGGGGAGCCTCGAGCTGGCCTGGAACGGAGTGGGATTCAGCGAGCAGGCAGAAGCAGGGGAGAGCATTTAGATAGAGAGCAGCGTGGAGGCGGGCACCGCGTGGATAATAAAGTAGGGTGTGTTCCCAGTGTGTGGTCAAGGTGTGCCTTCTGCATAAGCATGTAAAGGGGCGGCAGGGAAAGACTAGAAGAGCCCGAAACTGGAAAAGCAGGTTGAACCCAGGCTTTATTCTTCATAAAATAGGGAGCTGTTGAATTTCCTGAGCAGAGTAGTGGCCTGAGAAAATCTTAACTTTAGGAAAATGACTGTCCACTTGAAGAAGGAGAATATGAGGAAGGGAGATGAATGCAAGGCTGATTTTTCAAATGAGGCTAGGCAGCGAGGCCATGGCGGGGGGGGGTGTAGATTTTATGACCCCCTGCATTTGGAGACTATAATTTCTGTGTTCTGGACTCTTCTCTGAACTTTGGGCGAGTGTCTCCTCTTGAAATAACTTGAGACTCTCCACCAGTCAGTCAGTCTGTTCTCCACCATGTGTCATATCTTCTAAGGCCACCAGGGGGCACAGTTACACTAACAACCGTGGTGGAGTCCAGAAGCAAGGCCGGTCCCACAGGAATGTAGACAGCGAAAATTAGAGCAAAACCTAGATGAGGAGAGCGCGTGAGCGAAAACTGGGCTAGAGACACGGAATCTGTATCATGTCAGGAAACCTGAGATGAGTTTTGCAATCCGGGCTAGAGAGAATGAAGTTCACATTTATTGACCTCTTAATATAAACAGGCATGTGGGCTAAGGGCTTTTCCCTCATTACTAATCTGCACACGAGTTCTACGCGATGACCATGCACAGACTTATTTTGCCAGGCTATGACACAATGGGTTAGTTTCAACAACGGGAATTAATTGGCTCACAGTTTTGAGGCTAGAAGTCCAAAATCAAGACACAGGCAAGGCTTGCTCTCTCCCCCAGGCTGTAGCCTGCCGTGCAGCTGTGGACAGCTCGCCGTCCTCGGCTTCCCCACCGCAGGGCCATGCCCTCTCCTTCTGCTTCTCCAGGCTCCGCTGACGTCTGGCTTCTCCGTGCGGCCTTTTTCCAAGGTCCCCAGGATTATGGATTAAGACCCTCCCTGATTCAGATGGGCCAAACCTTCACTAGAATAAAAAAAAAAACATCCTCCAAAGGCCCATTTACAAGAGCTCACAGCCATGGGAATGGGATTCAGATCAAGAACATGCATTTGCTGGAGTTCATGAGTCAACCTCCCCCACATTTCACAGCCCAGGAAACCGCTGCCCCGCGGTGCGTGGTGCGTGGGCAGCACGCTCCTAGAGCACCCTCTGTGCCCAGCACTCAAATAGGCACTCGCTTGCGGTGAGTGAGCAAGACAACCCCTGCTCTTACGAAGCATGTGTGACCTGGGCGTGGGCGCAGCCATAAACAAGTCAACAAACGAATGTCACAGCTCAGACAATGGTACTGGTAGTATGACACTATTACAGGATGGGAAGTCATTTAAAGTGATTGTCCAGTGAAAGCCTCTCTAAGAAGGCGCCCTTGCTCGAGGGAGGAGAATGACCCCCTCAAGGGAAGACTGAGGAAAGGGGATTTCAGGCAAGGAAAACAGCAGGTGCCAAAGCCTCAAGGAGAGACTAACCTCGACACTCTCCAGGGACAGAAAAGCCCTAGGGGGCTGGGTGACTGGAGTGAGGGCAGGACTGGAAGGAGATGAATGGGAGACGTGGGTGGGGCCAGGTTGCAAAAGGCCTTTGTAGGCTCTTACAAGGAATTTGGATTTAATTTTAAATTAGAGGAAATTATTCAAACCTTGATCCAGGATCACAGCTAACCTTTATGGGTCCCAGGACAAGAGTTTAAAGAGAGGCCTCCAGGCTACATTTCTGTCCCCACTCTGCTCCATCCTGTACCTCCAGGGATGCCATGTACATGTGACACCCTCAGGGCCAAGTTCTGCCTGCCCCCTCCCCCCCACAGCCCTCCCTATCCCGGGGCACAGGTCCACGTCTGTCTGGCTTCAGTCCAGCCTCTTTCCACATTTGCTTGTCACCAGGAGCTCCTAGGGACTGGGGCCATCAAATCTAGCACGCCCGGGTGTCCTGGAAGCACAGCGAGTCGCGAGGCCGCGGGCCCGAGCCTGCACCGCAAGCTGGCGAATTGCTGGGGGAACCCAGCCGGCGCTCGCGGCAAAGACCTGCGCCCCGTGGCTTTTCCAGGGTTTTCGGACATCCTCGCATTCCCTTTGCCACTCGGCACCCGCGCACGTGGACACTCACACTGATGGACACCCACAGGGACGGCCTTCCCACGACGACTCGGGGGTCTCCTCCGAACCGTCCGCCCCACCCCTCGCCTTGCACGTGGGAAACGGATGCTCAGATGGGCGCGCACCGCGTCCTACAGGCTTTTTGTCACCCGGACCCACGGTCAGGGACACACGTGACCGGCGTGCGCGCACACCCACTAAAGCCTCGTGGTCAGCGGGTGCCCGTGTGGACGCGCAGCCCCCGTGGGGAGGGGGGCGGCTGCAACAGGGGACAGGTGAACTGAGCGCGTGGGTTTCCAGGGCAAATTCAATCACTCGGCTCGGGTCTGGAGGAGAATGGGAGGGTTCAGGAAAAGAGCAGACACAAGAAAAGAGTCTAGCTGGGCGCGGGACCAAGGCTAGGTACGGGGAAGTTCATTAGTCACCTATTGCTGCACACAAGCTCCCCTCCCCCAAGTGGCTGAAACACAGCAAGTGCTTCCTCTCTCACCGGGTTCGGCAGGTCGGGGGTTCGGAGGCGGCGCGGCTGGGAAGTCTACTCGGGGCGGCTTAACAGGTGCTAGTGGGGGTCTGGGCCGGGCTGCCGCGGGCTGGGGGCTGCCCGGGCTGGGGGAGCCGCGTCTGCAGCCCACCGGCTGGCGAGGGCCAGGGCTGCCGCCTGGGGCTGGAGCGACCCCGCGGGGAGGCGCCTGAGGGTCTTCACGACGTGCCAGCCGGCGTCCCCAGAGGCGCGCTCAGCCAGGCAGCCAGGCGAAGCTGAAGCTGCGGGGCATTTACGGCCTCACCTCCGAAGCCACACGCCGACCCTCCTGCAAGGTCCTATCGGTTATCTAGGTCAGCCCTAGGCAAGGGGGAAACTGCGAAAGGACACGAGTGTACCGAAGCGGGCGTCCTTGGGGCCACCTTGGACGCCCGCGTTCCCGGGCAGTGGGAGCAGGTGCTACGTAATGTAGTACGACCTCATTATCCTCCCAGCAGCGCTATGAATCCTTTACTGCAGTTGTTCCCTCTAAGAAAGGCAAGGACCTGAAAGACTGAGCAAGGGGTGTCCCAGCTCACAGGCACCAAGGGCGGAGCCAAAGAGCAGGCCAGGCCTGCCGGACTCCAAGCCCACCAGCCCCTGAGCTACACAATGCTCCCCTTCTGGGTGGAAGAGAAAGACCTGGCACGGACTGGGAACTCTAGCCCCAGCTGTGAACCCTTGGGCAAGTTCCTTAACCTCTTCATGCCTCAGCTGACTATCTGTAAAGTGGAATACTGGTATCGATGTACTAGGGCAGTTTTAAGGATGAAATGGATTAATAGTTGCAAAGTTCTTAGGAAGGCGGCCGGTGCATGGTTCGTGCCAAAGGAGTGTTTTTTATTAATCAGTCCATACATCCATCGATCGTACCGGCAGCCCTCCATGTTTTCATTTCTGTCTAAATCCTCCTCTCCTCTGAATTACGCTGTGAGATGGACCCCCAAAAATGTGTTTTTTATCCAAAAGTTCCAGAAGGGTGGGATTGTCTCGGTCACTCTATGTGACACCTAGCAATCGTCATAAATATCTGTGGTCAACAGGAGAGTGGTTTGTTCACGTGTCTCCCTCCCACCCCCGTCCTGAGCCTTCAGAGAAGCTCTGTCTTCTTTTTTGCACCCCCTGTACATTGCACAACATCCAGCTCACACGTAAACGGAGGGCACAGCCCTGTGGCATTAATAATGCCATTTGGGATGATGACAGGGTGGCTTCAAAAATCCAGGAGGACTCCTGGAACTTCTTTCCACAGGCGGGGCTGTTCCACCAAGTCTGGCAGAGCCGTGGGCACCTCCCTCCACGGGAATTGCTATTTTTAACCTTGGGCCTGTAGATGACTAGTTATTTCCAAAAGATGACTGAGAATGAGAAAACCATGGCGTGACCCTTTGAAAGAGAAAAAAAACAACATGCATATATCCGCTGCTGCCTTGTCCTTTACCACTGTCCTGTCTGACTCCAGTTTGCTCGCGTTGCCTTCTTTCAGGTCAAAAAAGAAAAGAACAATTTCTGAATCTGCCATCCACAGTAATGAAAAAGCTCGTGGTTTTCTATTACATCAGAAAGCCTGCTAAGCGGCCGAGAGCCTTGGGAATCAGACAATATTAACTAAAGCAGGCCAATATTTAGTTACTCTGCAGTAAAACCACATTTTTACTTACTAGCATTTAAAACAAAACGCCCCTTTTGCACAATGAATGGATCTACTAAAGAGTATTGGGATGGTCTTATGAGATTCTCTTGTAATTTTTAGTTGGCTTAGCTATTCCCCAATTCACAAACAAAAAGGATAATCAGAACATGACCATGTTATATCTTCTATCCTTTTTTAAGTAAAAGTGAGTATCTTTTGTAATAAAATTGAAAGAGGAAGTTGATGAGTTTCATTAAAAAAAAAAAAACTCTTTTTATGAGGTGATCTCGATCTAACCCCTTCTGTAAATGGGATTTTAACAGCACCAAGCTGTCTAATAGGGCATGGGCGTGGCAGCGACGTTTTGGTCTCAGAGCCCCAGTGTCCTCAGTGCCTCGCAGGGGGAAATTTGCCCATTTTCAATACCTGATTTCTCTCTGCAGGCAGCCTTGCTCTCTCCTGAAGTGTGGGGGCTGAAAAGTAGACCGCTAAGTCTTTCCCTGACATCTAGTGTCAAAGTGTGAAATGACAGATCAGGACAGGGTGCTAACCTCACTGTAGCTGGGTGACTTGGCCAGCACGCCCTCTGGGCTGCCTCTGGCCAAGGAGCCCCCCAGTCCCGACAGTGAGCAGCCGGCATCCTCCACCCCACAGGTGGCCCCAGCACAGCAGGGAAGAGGTACCTGCAGATGGAAATGCATCCTTATTCTTAGTATAAAATAAGCCTTTTTGGCTTATTCATCTTCTGATTGAGAAAAAAAAAATCTGAAATCATTGTCTATACCCCGATCAACTGCTTTCTTCTTCCAGACCCTCTCCAACCCACTCTTTGACTTCACATGACCTTTTTACTCTTGACCTCTCTGGCATGTGGAATTTACACAGGTTAGTTTGTAAGAAAATTAGAATTGTCCGGGAAAATAGACGCAGGCAGGGAAACGGGGGAAACCTTCTTGGCAATCAGAACGCGAGAGCCAGCCAGCGGCTAGTCCAAGTCCCTCCTCCAGGGGGCGCACTGAAACCATCCCAAAATCGTTGAAGTTTTATGGTGATTAGGACTCTCCTTAGATTATATGAAATCCTCAGTAACCCGTAATAGATTTCAACAATGTCCCCTGCCAAGAAATTCTCCCATAGATAGACCCTATGTCCCTCCTGTTTCAATGAAAACCTATCTCTCCAACGTGACTCAAAGCAAAGACTCTTTCTATCCTTTCATTCACTTAATTTTTCCAACGAATGCTCACTAAACAGATGCCTACCACTCTGCATCAGGCAAGGTATTTGGCTCTGAGAAAACAACGGGGAAAAGTCATAGAACAAGCCCTCAAGGCACTTACCATCCAGGGAGGTACTGGGGTTAAAGGTGAAATCTCACTTTTCTTTCTCTTCTGCCCTTAAGTCACTGTTCCTCAAACCATCATTTCTCTGCCCCCAAGCTCTGAGGTTATCCAAGTTGCCTTTTTTTTTTTAGGTGCCGGGGATTGAACCCAAGACCTCCTACATGGGAAGCAGGTGCTCAACCACTGAGCTACATCTGCTCCCCTCGTTGTCTTTTTTTTTTTTTTTTAACTCTCTTTCAGAATAATTGATCTTAAATCTGACAGGAGGCCCTTCCTTCTGAGCTCCCCCGCACAGGTGAGCCCAGCTGCTCCCCCTGCTATCAGGAGGCAGGTGGGGGGGATACGAGGAGCCAACCTCCCCCTCGGTAGGCGCAATGCCGCTGCCTGCAGGGGCGCTGTGGTGGGCGACTCTTGAGGCTCCAACCCAGGGTGTCTAGAAGGTAGTGGGAACCGTGGAAGCACTCTCTGCACGTGTGCCTAGATGCAAGAAATCTCACCCAATTAGATCTAGCACACTTTTTCTGATTATCAGCCTATGACAGAACAGAATTTCCTAACAGCAGCCTTCTTAGCTCAAATTACAAGTTACCAGTCCCTTCTGAAAGAGAAAGAAGAGAAAGAAAGGGGGGAGGAGAGGAGGAAAGAAAAAGAGGGAAATAAACACAAGACCAAAAAAAAAAATAGCAAGTATTATCTTTGAAGACTTATGTTTGTTTTTGTCAGGGGTGAAATTCAAGTTAGTATACATAAATATCTTACTTGGTCCAACATGATAAATTTATCTTTTAAAATGGTGAAAATAGTTGCTGGCATCATTGGAAGGAAATTTTTTTTGAAAGCCCTCTTTTTTTTGGTATGTCAAATTGAGTGGCTCTGGAATGTATATTTATGAGCCAAATGGCACTGAGAAAGACACTGCTCCTGAAACTTAGGAAACTTCTAAGGTTATTTTAAAGCACCGTTATTTCTCTTGGTTTTATGTTATTTTATTTCATTTTCATCTACTTTGTGATTGAAAGGCTATCCTTCAACAAAATAATCTATGCTAGTGATCATTAGAAAAGTTTAGAGAAATTAGATGGTGGAGAAGAATATTCATATCTTACTTAACAGGTCAAATTACCTGTTCCTTTTTATTTGGCCTATGATCTATCCCTCCAAACTTTGAGTATGTATGGCAAAGATAGAAACTTACTCCCATAAGGAATGAAGAAATTTATAAAAAACTAAAATTCCAGAAGTGTGATTTGAAAAACAACATCCATCCCTCTTGGCCAAGACTTTTTATAATTTACTACAGTGTAACAGCAAGTATTGATTTCTGCCCTTCAACTTCTTGATCTGCCATTTATCACTGTTTACCTCCCAGAAACTGGATGTCAGAAAACCTCTATTCATTGCGGTTTTTTCCCTGAGGATGCATACAGAGCTAAAGAAAATGCATAGATTTCAATTAGCTTCATTAAGACATCAGATGCCTTCCTCAACCAATCAGCATTCAAGGTTCACTTCATTAGGGTATTAAGTGCCTTCCTCAGCCAATCAACATTCAAGGGCAGCTTCATTAGGGCATCAAGATGCCTTCCTCAGCCAATCAGCATTCAAGATCCACTTCATTAGGGCATCAAGATACCTTCCTCAGCCAATCAGAATTCAAGATCAGCCTACAGCCTAACTCTCCCTTCCTGTGCCAAATAGTACATTTTAAAGAGGTCCTTGAAAGAACTCTTTCCTTACGTCTGGCTCCATGAAAATATTTCTTTTTGTTCAAGCTTTTCAACATTCTGAGACTTTCTCGACTACCTGGGAAGAACTTGTCTGAGAAGACAGCTATACTGTATACGTTAAAATAGTAGGAAAACCCCCAATTCTTTCACTAAAAGCTTTCCAAAGATGTCTCTTTGCTAAAAGCACCCGATCCACTATCATCTACAAATTAAGTCTATTCCTCATGAAACTCATTTAACCAATTTAATACAAAATACAACCATGGTGCTGAAAAGAACTTTGCTGAGTCAGAAATCATCTGGTGAAACCTCCAGTCCTCAAAAAGTTTAAATGTTTAAAGATAAGGTGGCAAATAGGTGTTTTCCTAATTTAAAATTCCAGAGGACTGGTAGAGGCTGCCTGGAGTTCTGTACAAGGATTTAGAAGATTGGTCCAAGTTCGGCAGGAAAGAGTGTTATGATCAATTAAGAATGTCTGCCATGGGTAGAGGAAGGGGCGAAAGGATGGCTATGGTCTAAATTATCCAAGACAGCACTTTCCCTTCTCTTAGGTTTGTTCACAATCTTCCTCCACTGCACCTTCCAATTGTCTTTCATTCTTTTAACCATCCTCTTATAAAAACCTTTCAGACTTATGCCCCACCTTAGTCTACCCTTCTGGAGACAGCAACGCAGCTTCCTACCTTTCATCCTAGGACCTATTTTCTAACCCTTTAATCATCTTTGTTATTTGTTTCCATAGTCACTCCAATTTCTTCGCATCCCGTTTGATGACCAACACTGAATACAGTACTCTAATCAGACTAAAGTCTGACTAACTCGGAATTACTGCCTCATGTCTTCCTATTTCTTCATGCATCTAGTGTCACATGGGCTTTTTCATGGTGTCATCACATCTCTAGGCTGCTCTCCATGCCAGGTCACTGTCCCCTCTGCCCAGACATCGTGCCATTTCTCTCCTAGGTGAGACTGGCCCGCAGGGGCTCAGCATCAAAATAATTTGTCTGAGAGGCACTCCATTTCGGGGGTAGGGAAACTTGGGTAACGATAAGAGGTGTCTATAAAAGACATGACATCCATTTTTAAAACAAAAGGGATGGCAGTAAAAGGCAACATTTTTTAACAAGCAAATTTAAGCAAAGCAAATATTTTATACATGAAGTTTCATAGAACACGAAATAAAAACCCCCAATGTGGCCTAGATGCATGCCCTGTCCTCCTGTCACCCCTCCACGCACACCCCACCCCAACCACCCTGCTCCCTCTTGGACCAGGGTTGGGACTAGCATAGAGGGAAAATGTGATGCTAATTTGAGGAAGCTAAAAATGGCACTAAAACAATTTAAAAGTAAAATTCGAGACAGGGAGACAGCTAAATTCAAGCAGATATAAGAAGGGTCAGTCCCAAGTGACTTGACCCAGGGAGATGGATGTGCCCTGAAAAACTTACCTAGCCACGGTTTAACTTGGTAAGTATGCAGCTTCCCAGGGATTTATACTTTTGCAGGGACCTCCACAACCATTCTGGAATGAACCTTCCATGACTTACCCTGGAATCGCTTTAGACTTGCTGGGGAGCACTCCCTACATGTCCAGCTTGCTTTCTATATTTAACATGTCCAGGCATGAGCTTACCATCTTCTCCCTCAAATTAATCCTTCCTCCAGCGTCCCTGTTTCATTAACAGCATGACCAGTCTCCTGGTGTCCAGTCTCGTAACATCAGAATATTCTTCATTACCATCTCTTTGAATTCTTGCTGAATCAAATGGAGTCTAGTCATGTATTTTGTATTAGTCTTTTCCTTTCCCATCCCTCATGCTTTGTTCAGTTACTCCTTGTTTCTTCTTCAACTACTCCAATAATTTCCTGTCTGCCACTTCCTTTCTCTTCCACATGGAAACCACTCTAGAATTGGACAAATTAAACCTCTCAGGCATACCCCAATTACATCATCCCCTCTGCAAAAGTGGTTAAAGACTCCCCATTGTCCCCATCAAATTAGTTTAAAATTCTCAACTCTGGGAGTCAGGATCATCCACAAAAGAGCCCCCAGTCTACCTTTTCAGCCAGCTTTTCCATCCCTTTGCCTTTGCCAGTTCAGCCTTCTGAATTCGCTTCCCTCTTCCTCCCATTTTTCCAACTTCCAACATTGTATCCGTCCTTCGAGTTCATTTCAACTGGTCCTCCACCACAGCTTTTAAACTGCTAGCAGGAGAAAAGGTGGACTTCAGAGGGGCATGTGCCCTTGATCCCACAGTCTTTGGAGAGGGACACAGCTGGAAGAGGGCCAGGGTGAGTTGCCTAAAGCAGGGCCATTCGTGCTTGCTCCAGTATAAGGGCTAGCCCTGATGTGGATTGACTTGTGCCTCCAAAAAGACTGTTGTTTAAAGCCCTAACCCCTGGTACCTGTGAAATGTGACCTCATTTGGAAATTGGGTCATTGCAGATGGAAATTACTCAAGTTAAAATGAGCTCACACCAGAGCAGGGCGAGTCTTTATTCCAATAGGGCTAGTGTCCTTATGGGCAGGTGAGAAGA
Source organism: Dasypus novemcinctus (assembly GCF_030445035.2). Classification (NCBI taxonomy): domain Eukaryota; kingdom Metazoa; phylum Chordata; class Mammalia; order Cingulata; family Dasypodidae; genus Dasypus; species Dasypus novemcinctus. Next base: position 34,981,903 of record NC_080692.1, on the reverse strand, counting down.
GGCACTGACAGATACTGGGGAGAAGGCCACGTGAAGACGGAGAAGACAGAGATTGCGGTGATGAGTCTAAAAGCCACGGAATGCCACGGATTCCAACATGGCCCTGCTGACACCTTGGCATCAGGCTTCCAGCCTCCAGAGCAGTGAGACGATAAATTTCCTTGTCTGAAGCCAGCCAGTCGGTGGTACTTTGTTACAGCAGTCTTAGGAAACTCAGACAGGCTCCATGGGAATTTGTGAACATCCGAAAGTTTTATGGAAAAAAAAGTATGTATTTACATTTTTTCAGAGAGGGCTTTAAAAAATTTAATGACCCTAAATAAATGAAGAAACACAAGGACAGGCACCTTTCCTCTCTCATCTCTCGACATGGCCCATGTTCCATCTGCAGCAGAGCCACTAGGGCACTAGTCCAATTCCCCTTTAGAATCTTGGCTCTGTGGTGGATGAATGGCTCTACCCACCTCGCGGTATCTCCCCAGCACCTTCCCCAGCGCCTCTCACCCAATTTTTCTGAGCATTTGCTAATTGCCAGGCATAGTGCTAAATGCTGGGAGTGAGGAAATGAAACACGAGTTCCCTGCCCTCGTGAGCTCACAGTCTAGTGAGGGAGACAAGCAAGTAAACTCACAATTAAAACACTTCGTGAAAAATGCTCCGATGGGTATGCACGAGGCGGTACGTAAGCTTTGGCACAGGGAGCCCAGTCAGGCTTGGGGCAGGCAGGCCAGTCTCTCAGAGGCCATGTCTGTGCGGCCTTGAGCCATCAGGAGGAGGCGGACGACACCAGGGCAAGGCAAGACCTCAGGACAAAGGAAGCGCGTGTGAAGGTGGGGCAAAGGAAGAGCGCGTGAGCACACACTCCCCAAAGCATGGCGTCAAGCGTCTGTTTTGGCTCAAGGCTAGGATGGGCATGGGGGAAAGGGGAGAGCTAGATCAGTTTAGGATTCTGATGCTTTTCCTGAACAACGTGAAAGGACCAGTGAAGAATTACAAGCAGAGGGATAGCATGATCAAATTGCATTTCAGGGAAATCATTTTTTACAACAGAGTGGAAAATGAGCTAAGAATTCCAGTAGAATTCTTAAGTGCCTCCTTGGCTACTTTAAATGCTCTTAAAGGTCTGAGCTAAAGTCACGGTGAAGGGAATGGAAAGAAAGGAAATGAGTCCAGAAACAGTTAGGATACTTAGGAGTTGGACTCAGCAAGACACAGTGAGTGATGGGATGTGAAGACTGAGGGGGAGGAATGGGGCGAGGCCCTTGCTTTCTGGGCTGTGGCTCAGGGCTGGGTGGGTACTTCCCAGCTGGGAATACAAAAGAAGGGGAGGGGAAGCACCTCGTGGGTTTTGGTTGTATTCCTAGTTCTGATGGGACTGGATCCCAGAAAATTCATCTGAGTCAGGATGCAGATTTTGTGTCCATTACAAAATGGGTGGTGATTAATTATAGGAATTTTAATTAAGCCACCCATGCAGAATACAGAGATAAAATGAGCAGAGGGCTGGGGGAAAAAACAAGCGGATACAGGTTACATGTTCATTGGATGAGGGAGGATGGAGGTGCCACAGACCCCTAGAATCTGAGCAGTCATGGTGGTGAGGGCGGAAGCAGACTGACCTGCGTGAGGCTGTGGGAGAGAGAGAGAGATGTGAGATGCGGGGACCGGAGTCCACAGAGCAGGCGAGAGGTGTCTGCTGTAGTCCCAGCTTTCGAGGCTCAGCTCCGCCTCCCCAGGGACACCCTCCCATGCACAAGAAGTCCTTGCGCTTGAAGATCAAAGGAGCATACCCACCTGCATCTGCACCCTCCTTCCAGGCTGTAGCCTCATTACCAGGATCCCCAAATTCCCTGCCTAAAAGTTCCCTTGCTCACTTCCAGGGTCTCTTCCCTGGCCTGTCCTTCAGAGGGCAACCCATGGCATGGATGTGTACTCTCCTAGCCCAAGGGGGGGTGGAGGGGCCGCAGGCAGAGGGAGGGGGAAGAGGGGTGGACTGGTCTTGGATGTGGGGCTGGGGTATCCGCATTAAAACCCCCAAGGTGCCTCGCAATGAGGGATGGAGCCAAAGGTGAAATCCAGCAGGACCGTGGGCCTGAGGTCTAGTACCCCACAAAACCATGTTCGACCCCAGAACTCCAAGGAGCCTGAGAATTCTAATCCTGACCTTCCAAGTATGTATATCAAGGTGGGAGAACAGGATATATTTTATTTTATTTAACCACTCATTTCCTTGATACATAACATTTAAATATTTAGACATATGGCAGGCAGGCCTCTCCATTTGTCCTTTTTCCCTGTGCTCACAAATGTCAGGACAGGATCTGGTGAAGACATAGATAAGAGAACACACTTTAAGAGCTTGGCCATGAAGAGCTGGCAAGAAGTAAAGTATTAGGGTAGAAAAGAAGTGTTTTTTCTTTTTTGTTTTTTCTTTTTTTTAATTATAGAAATTGTAGGTTTGCATAAAATACAAAGTTCCCGTATATCACCCTGTTATTAACACCTTGCATTAGTGTAATGCATTTGTTACATTCAAGAAAGAACATTTTTATAATTGCACTCTTAACTATAGCCCATCATTTGCAATAGGTTTCACTGCATTGTAGAGTCCTATGTTTTTTGTTTTTGTTTTTTAATTTTTTTCTAATAACATATATACAACCTGAAATTTCCCCCTTTTAACCACATTCAAATATATAATTCAGTGCTGTTAATTACGTGTTTAATTTTGTTTTGCTTTGCTTTAAGAGAGGAGAATCTTAAGCATATTTTTCCCACAAGAGGAATAATCCAGTAGAAAGAGCATCCCTAAAAAGTTAAGAGCATAGAATTTTAAAAAATATAGTGGTGGGGAGCAGATGTGGCTCAAGTGGTTGAGCACCTTCTTCCCACTTGTGAGGTCCCGGGTTCAATTCTAGGGAATGGCAAGGTCCAGTTCAAGCTCCATAGAAATGTGTGGCTGAAATGAGCTTAAATCAAGCAACCAAGAAACTTCTGTACTTATCCTTTATTTTTTCTTCCAGGAACTCTGATGAATACTACATACAATAAGCGATAAAGGATGTAAAGTACACGGGGGATGGAAATTAGTAGAGTCACTTGCAGTCAGCCATGATAAGTAAATTTGGTAACTTGATTCATGGAAAGAAATCTGCATTTAAATATGGCTGCCAGAACGGTTTAAATTTCTTTAAATCAAGATGTCTACTCTCTTATTTTTGCAATTAGCCCTGTAAATTTGAAATCATTTCAAAATATAAAGGTTAAAAAAACAAAGGGTCTAAATGTCAGATTAATGAATATAATCTTTTTTGACTAAGAAATCTTAGTCTTACTACAGTTCTCAAACTTGATTTTAAAACACCTAATCACTTCAAGAGCTGTTGTATCCCCAAGTACAGAGGCAATGGCTAGTGAAGAAGGGTGGTCCATTCGTGGGCCCTTGATATTGATGACTATGCTTATGAGCCTTTGCTCTTGAAATTGCAACTTAGCCTACTGTTGTAGGGTGCCTAGAGTTACCTAGGAGCCTCCATGTTGTTCAAATGGGGTCTCTTTCTAAGCCAAACTCAGCAAATAAATGGATTTCTTCCCCCTAAGGTGGGACATGACTCCCAGGGATGAGCCTCCCTGGCACCGAGGAATTACTACCGAGCACTGACTGGTGACACAACTGGAAAAAGACCCTGAATAAAAGGGGGAAAAGGTAAAGTCAAATGAGATTGTATGGCTAAGAGACTTCAAAGTGAGTCAGGAGGTCATCAGAGAGGTAACACTTATGCACATCTCAGCAGGATCTCATAGACAGCCAAAGTAGATACTACCCCAAATAGTGGGGCTCTTGAGGGCTCCAGAGACACCCAGGTCCTACAGTCATGGCAGATAGCTCCGGAGTTTGGTGCCTTGCCAGTGGACCCTACTTTGGAGTTTTTGTTCCCAAGTGTGCCAGAGCTGGACTCAGATGTAACTTCTCTACACATGCCTCTTCTGTCCCTTCTTTTGAACCTATAGTTGGTGCTGGAGTTGGTAGGTGTTGTCCAAGAGACTTGAATCTCTGGGCTGTCCATATGCCAGCTGGGCCCTGAGACTCAGCGGAGTTGTAATACCTACCCTTTAGTTCATTGGATTCACCCAGGACAACTAACAAGGAGGTGAGGATGTACAACCACCACACCAAGGAATTGAGAGAGTCTACAACCACCAGCAAGAAAGTCCCACCCATCAGCCATATGGGATGGAAGCCCCCTCTCAGTTAGAGATGGAGTGGGCATCACCATCAGAGAATCCTCAAGATAGTGGACTTACTGGTATTCTACTATAGACTTATTATGGTTCTAGTAATGGAAGAACTTATATCTTTGATGTGGAGACAGAGGTCACTGGAGGTACTGAAGTCAGCGAGAGGGAAAAAGAGTTGTAATAGGGGCATTTTCAGAACTTGGAATTGTCCTGAATGATATTGCAATGACAGATACAGGCCATTATATATCCTGCCATACAGGCCATTATATATCCTGCCATAACCTACAGAATTGAGTGGGAGTGAGTGTAAACTACAATGCAAACTATAATCCATGCTAAGTGGTAATGCTCCAAAATGTGTTCATCAATTGCAATGAAAGTACCACACTAATGAAAGAAGTTGTTAATGTGGGGAAAAGTGGGAGGTGTGGGGAGTGGGGCATATGGGAATCCCTCATATTTTTTGTAACATTTTATGTAATCTAAGTCTCTTTTAAAAATAAGTAAAAAATGTATTTAAAAAAAAAGAGCTATTGTAAAAGTGAACCCAAATATTCAAAACCTGTTTAAGTCTGATTCATCTTTAAGATGACTAATACATACGTGATCTGCCTCAGCATTTTGTTAGAGGGAAAAGTTGTGAAACCAAACTAAAAATATAAGATTTCATAATGTCCAAAAGCCCATAAATTACTATATGAAAGAATTGGAATCATTCTAAAGGGCCTAGGTAAACTGGATTTAAGCCATGATATGCTAATTCAAAAGGGAGAATAGAGATTGATTTTGAATCATGGGATCAAGGGTGTAGAACACGCAGTTCCATCTAAGAACACCCAAATTACAAAACAATATATTTATATCATTGTGTGTGTGTGTGTGTAGTCAGAATCAAGCTGAACACTGTGTTCTCCCACATTCAGTGGCACATTCTGAACAAGACCAGGGAAAAGCTATTTCCTTGTCCAAGGGCAACCATGTCTTCTGAATATGGACCCATATTCACTACCCATCCCACCCTACACTAGATACATGCCTCTTACTCTGAAGGGTTTGAAGGGGTAACAGAGGGTGCCAGGTTCCAGAATTTAACTCATTTCCCATTAAAAATAAGTTTAATGATTATTAAGATTCCAGGCTAGATTACAAAAGACTTTCAACCCATATCATAAACAAAATAGTACTGAATTGTTTCTTTGAAAATTATATCTATATATAATCTGAGTTCCACACAACTGACTTAGGAAAATAACTTTTTGAACAAACCAATTCCTAAATTGGGAAGAGTTCAGTAGTCCATTCTTCCTCCCCTCCATGCCATCCCTTATTCAATTTATCTCTTCATATAAAAGCCCTTTATTTGTCATACCTAAAGAGTCATTCATGATTTGGGGCTCACTCTGTAGGCTGTAATAGATCATCAGTTAGCCAGAAGATTGAGTATGACTTACCCTAAGAATGTGCAAACTGTCATCCTGTGCTGGAAGTCTACCACACCCCCCACCCAGCCCCAGCCCTAGGTTGTCTCCTTGGCAATGAGAAGTGTATCCATCAACATTCATCCTGACACCAGTACAAAGGACCAATTGGAGAGACTGTAGATGAAGGCAAGGAGGCCTTCTCCTGCAATTATCCAGATGGAAGGCAAAGGGGGCCAAAGGAGTGGCATTTGGAACAAGGAAATTGTGGCAGGTGATGAGGCAGAGGTAAAAACCATAGGACTTGCCAACTTATAGGGTGGGATAAGGGCACTGAGGAAGAGTTAAAGACCTGGGAATCTTTCTATCCTGCCCCAGTACACTATGCTTCTAATCTCTATTCTATCTAGATATGAGATTCCTCCCCAAACTAGACTGGAAGCTTGATGAATGATGAAGAAAGGAAACTTGTCTGATTCATCTTTTATTTTCCCAGCATCTACATACAACACCTAGCATACGGCAGTTTCTCAATACATGCTTGAGTTGTCACCCCGCCCCATGAGTAGGCCCACAGGCTTCTCTTAACAGAAATAAGACCAAGTGGGATTTCAAAACATGCCTTTCTTTGGGCGTCACATAGTCAGTGTGCATCCTTCCCCGACCACTGCACGCTCTGGGCACTGTGTTCTCCTCTGGGCTGTGAGTATAGCTTTAAAATTAACCACTCCTCCTCAGAATCCACCCAAGATTTCAAAAAGTTTTTCTCTTTTCATCCTACCACCACCCTATCCCATTTCCCTCTGTTCCCACAAATACAGCCCCCCTTTAAATGCATTTAAATATTGCTGCTGGTGCATTTTATCTGTATTTTGGCATATTCTAGCTATTTCTTAGTAAACCTAGGGGAGCGCTTCTCCTTTGTTCAATTATGGAGTCCTACACAATGTCCTCTTAGTATCGGTAGGCCTTCTTTCAAGGCCTTTCCAAACATTTTTTCTGTACATGAAAGTCAGTGGGTTCCCACAGACACTGTAATGGCTGAGCCCAGGGCAGAGTGATATAACTGTGTTTTAACCATTGGTACCTCAAGTTTATCCCCTTGATGAATAAGTTATCATTTGCCCACACATCTCATTTTTATGTAATAATTGAAAACTGTAGTTCATGTGCCCTATAGTCATAATTTGGACCGATTTAGCCTAAAAGAATTTTGGTAACCACTTGAATTCAATTAGAGTACACCTAAGACATTTATTCAACAAATATTTTATATGATTTATAATGTAAATAGTAAATATATATTGTGAAGGGCTGAGTATCATCTGTTAATCTAAAATTTTCTGCTGTTTAAGCTTCTTTCAAGTCATTTCTGATAATGTTTAGTGAGCCATTGCCTTGTTCTTAATAAGAATGCCCCATCCCCAATTTAACATCCAGGTCTTTGAGAAGGAAGGTGCCATATTAGCAGGAGAGGACCCTTCAGATAGGATCGGGACTTTGTTGGAGATTCTGGCTAAAGATTCCTCTGGGGAAGGGAAGGACAGATGCTCTGGAGGTCTGATCCATGTCTGGGCAGGTACTATGAAGGAAAGAATCCCCAAGTAGCTGTCTTGGGTGGAATAAGGGAGGGAAATAGATTTCTTCCGGTAGTACCTATAATTTGATATACAGTTTGATATAATTGGTGAATTCCAGAAAGAAATATTGGATATTGTTTGCAATCTGATCTGTACCTGGGTATGACTGAGTTATTCTTAGGACATGGAGTCCCCACCCAGTCCCCACCCAGTCCCCACCCCTTGGTGGGTAGAGACTCACAGATAAAAGGTATGGCAAAGGACAGAGTTGGAGCTTTTGATGCGGGAATTTCTGATGTTAGAGTTTGATGCTAAAGACCTAGGAAGTTAGCACCCAGAGAAAAGAGAAGCCAGCACCAGGAAGGAAGGAAACTTGAACCCAGTGAAAAGCAAGTCCCAGGAATATAGAAACCCAGGAAGCCTGAACCCTCACAGATATCGTCAGCCATCTTGCTCCAAATAAACTTTGGTGAGGGAAGTAACTTATGCTTTATGGCCTGATATCTGTAAGCTCCTACCCCAAATGAATACCCTTTATAAAAACCAACTGGGAAGTGGACTTGGCCCAATGGATAGGGCATCCACCTACCACATGGGAGGTCCATGGTTCAAATCCCGGGCCTCCTTAACCCATGTGGAGCTGGCCCATGTGCAGTGCTGATGCGTACAAGGATTTCCGTGGCATGCAGGGGTGTCCCCCGCGTAGGGGAGCCCCACGTGTAAGGAGTGCGCCCTGTAAGGAGAGCCGCCTAGCGTGAAAGAAAGTGTAGCCTGCCCAGGAATGGGGCTGCACACATGGAGAGCTGATACAAGATGACACAACAAAAAGTAACAGATTCCCAGTGCCACTGGATAGGATAGAAGAGGACACAGAACACACAGCAAATGGGCAGAGAGAGCAGACAACTGGGGGGAGAAATAAATCTTAAAAAAAAAGAAAAAAGAAAAACCAACCAATTTCTGGTATTTCGCATCAGCACCCCTTTGACTGACTAATACAGTATCCTAGAAGCAAACTTAGAAATCATACAGGTCTCTGAGAGAACATTAATGATCAATACAATTTTGTCAATTAATTGAATGCAAAATATGTTGAAGCTTTATTTCCAGCTTCCATTGTGTATTTTTGGTGTATTACTCTGTGTAGTTATTTCATCCAAGACCAGAAGGGATGGGGAAGATTATTCAACATTAAAACCATTTCTGCCACATTGACATTGCCCTACCCTTGTATGCACAGTTATCTACCTGCCTCTTCCATTGTTGCTACCGGTCCTTACTGCTCACAAAAACAATAGCACTTTCATCTGTGATCTCATGCAAGTATGCCCAAGTTTATCCAATGACTGGGCCCTAAAGCATGTGTGATGCATACTTCTATGAATTACTTTGGTTTTGAATTCACTAGAGCTAGCTAACTCAAGGAAACTTTACTTATGTCTCATTTCTTAATGACATAAGCCATTCTGGTTTTCAAGAAAATGACCCCTCCCTAATGTATCTGCTTATCAAGTTCCAATTTTTGCCTAAGGCTTAATAAAAAGAAGATAAAACTATACTTGATAACATTCAGTTGCCTGAAAGAGTTACTGCAGAAATGCATAATATATTACCAGAAAGTAGCTTAAATCTCAAATAAATGCCAACTTGTCCAAATAAAATTGACTGGCAAATTAACTGGAAATAAAGGTCACATTTTTCCATTGTTCCCCACATTTTTTTTTTAGAAAGAAAACATTCACACAGTGAAGGGAATCAGAATCTTTTTATTTCCCTAGAGTTATAAACATTTGTATCAAAATATTTACAATTATGGTATATGAAATATCAACCCATTAAAGAAGAAGCCAAATACAGTACTAGAACAACCCTCCAAAGTAATGCAATTACATGAGACGTAAATGTCACAGAAAAAAGTAAAAGACAAGGGAATACATGATTCACTCCAGGCATCATTTGACTTTTTAACATAATGCGAGTATCTTTTTTGATATATCTGATATGTAAGTATGCCTCTGCACACTAAGACAGCCTTTTATAATTGTATGATAATTAAATCATAGTTTAAAATTTCATCACCCCACAGTTTTTGCTGGCTAATCTCTCTACCCCAAGCTCAGGTTACTTGTGGGCCTGCACTCAGCATTCACTTAACCAGAATGAACATCAAGAAATATACTTAGTAATAGTCCTTTTACATAAATACCAGCAATCATGGCATAACAATTCCCCAAGAAGGAAAAGTATATAGGGATGATAAGAGAACTGGGAGAAGGAACTTAGGCAAGATATCTCAGATTCTCCCTGGGGTAGACCATCTTCTCAGGGTAATGAAAGAAATATCACCTGCCCACCCACCCCCAAAAAAGCCCTTAGGTAGAATCTGAGATGGCTTAAAATAGCTGCTCCAGGGAACAGCGATGCCTGCTTAACCAGGAATAGTATGCTACTTCTAAGTCCTATATAGAAATGCTCGTGTGGCAGCACAGAAGCTCACTTACCATTTGACTGGGTACCACAAGAGTCTAGGGGTTTGTTTTTTTAAGAAAATATGTGTCTATCACCTACATTTGTATTTACTTCATGGGAATTTTCTTATTTTCCTGGGAGCACAGGCACTCTGTTCTTACCATGACTGAAATTTAGTATCCTTAATACTTAACTATTATATAGCACCTTCTACCCAAGGACATGTTGCTTAGTTTTGATTTGTGTATGTTTTAATTCGTTTCCAGAATTGCCATGCCTTCACCTATGAAGGGATATAGGCAGGGCTCCTGAGAGTGGACAGCTCTAACCAGTGAGCTAGAGCTACCACTGAGCTCTGGAGCCTTGATCCCCAAAATAGATAATTAGACAAAACTTCCTCAAAAAGTTTATGAATTTAGAGGGAGAGTAATAAGATTGTATTATATGGAGCCATCCATTTCTCCCCCATTTTATTTAAAAGAAACATTGACTACATTGGGAGAGGAGTGTTAGAAACATGACCATAATGTAGCACTGTTGCAAGACTGTCCCTCAATCTCAAGGCCTTTGTGGTGCTTTCACCACTGCATTGGTCATTAATGGCTTTACAGAAACTCCAAAAGAGCTTCCCTGGCTTTAAAAAAGAGGCCTGGTACAGGGCAAAAGGGAGGCCTCCTTGAGTGATAGCTGGGTGAGGTCTCCTCTGGGCCCTGACCACCCCCAGGCCTCCGATGATGAGAAGTTCTCTTTCTTGGTTTAGCTAACCCACCAACTTGGCCTTCTAACTCTCTCTTCCCCCAGACCCCCGACCCCCATTTTGTTGCAAATTCCACGGAGCTAAGTATCTGTTCTAAAGAGGGACAATGGCTCCCTGGCCAAAGTCCTCCTGTGGGTACTTCAGACTAGCATGTGACATTTTATTTGGGTCAGAAGGGTGGGATGGCTTCCAGACTTAGCTTACTCAGCACAGAAACAATCTCTGATCTTGTCGGAGCTTGTACCGCTATTTTAACGCGTAGGTCTAAGGACCTTGGTACACCATCCTGAGTCCACCTCAGCTGTAGCCAGTGGTGTGGCAGCTGATGGGGCCCAGGCTGTGTGTAAGTGAGAACAGATGAGGCCAAGTCTGGTGGCCAGAGGGAAGCTCTGTGGCCTGCTTCGCCTCGAGGGAGTATCAGAGCAGTAACCAACTATTTGCTCCCACAGGCAGGGTCTTCATAGTGGGAATTCTCCTCAGTAAGCTTTGGGTTTGGACCTCTCCCAGCCTTCGTCCCCCTTTCCCACCCCACCCCACACCCCTCCTTTGGTTTTTCTGACCCAGCAACTTCCTCTTCCCTCCCAGATTCAACTGCTTCCTCCTCCCCACCCAGCCCCCCACCCACCCCCGGTCCCCATCAACTTGTTCAGCCTTATTTCTTCCTCAGGACCAGATAGAGAATGCCAATGATGAAACTGAAGCAGAAGCAGATCCAGGCCAGGATGAAGGAATAGCCGTGGTGACTCCCCCAGTAAAAGAGTCCCCGACCGGCCGCGTAGTGATGCGTGTAGATGGACACTCCAACCAAAATGCACAGCCCTGGAGGGAGCCAGAGAAAGTCTGCATTAAAACCAGAAGCTCAAAAGTAGCTTGTGTTTGGAGGTGCAGGGAAGGTGCCTCCCAAGGAGAAGCTTTTACCATGTTTAAAAGATGCTATTTCCCTCACTGGCAATGGAAAAACCAAATCTGGCTTTTGGCCCTACCAGGAGTTCCGGTGATGTGCCCTGGGCCGGGCCTGATCAGTTGTGTTGATAAATTAGGGGAGGCTGGGGCCCTCACCCCTGCACTGGTCTGTGTGGCTGCGAGTGTAAAATGTAACACGGCACGCCACGTCCACCACTCCCCTTCCCATCTGGACTCCAGCGTCCAGGCAGGCTGCTCGGGAACGGGGAGCCAAACTGGGTGTACTAGGGAAGAGTGACAGCAGAGTGGGTGCTGCAAGAATTGTGCGCACTGTGTTTTCAGCTCTCAGAGAACTCCCCTTTATTCCCCTCCCCAGGTGCCGTGCAGGTAACGCTTCCCGACAGGCTGCGCCCTGGCCCTTGGCAGCAGCGCCCATGAACTAATTTTAAACCAGGAAGCAGCTGAGGGTTCTTAATCCAAGCTGCCAACAGAGGGTCTCAAAAAGAAAGCAAATAACCGGAGGAGAAAGTCCCAGGAGGCCGTTCCGCTGGGCCACGGGGCTATCTGACGGCGAGGCCTGCAGCCCTGGGGCGGGCCTGTGAAGGCTTTCCTGGGCAAGTGGGAGGTGCCCCGGACGTAGGTGCCCCGGAAGTAGGTGCCCCGGAAGTACTCACAGCACACCAGCATGGTGGCGCCCGAAAGGAAGAAGCGGTTTCCCTTCTCCATGGTGAAGAGCTGGAACACGAAGACGGCGAGGGAGATGACGGAGAAGATGATGGAGAGGATCATGAAGGCCTGCACCGCCTTGAGGGCATCTGTGGGCACAGCGGGGAGAGCGAGAGCGTTAGGCCGGCAGGCCCGCGAGGGTGGCCGTGGCCCCGCCGGCCCGACCGTGACAACTTCACACGTACCTTCGTGCCCGTAGGATAGGCTTCCATCGCAGTTCCCACCGGTACAGTTTTTCCAGAGACCTACTGATATACTTCCCGAATTCGAAACCACCCAGACCTGAACCAGAAGAAAACAAAAGAAACAAAAAGTTCTTTAAAAACCGACCCCTCAGCTTTATAAAGAAAATAAATGGAAAAAAAAAAAAAAAAATCAACTAGTGCCAGGACCAGATCTTAAGCTAAACGGCATATTTAGCCATAGATTTCCAAGCAGCCTAACACTTGCAAGAAGGCGCCACTAAACCTGGAGTCACAAAAGTCCCAAGACATGAGCGAGAGCCATGTGTGACCCTCGTCTCTCTGGGCTTCAGCCTCTTCATTGCTTCAAAAGAAAAGAAAAAAATAAAGCCAACCACATTGGTTTAAAATGCTAAGATCCAAGAAATAGAAACCTGGGTGAGGATACTCGTTTTAAGTTCTCATAATTCATATACTCTATCAAGATTGTTTCCGGTAAGGGCCTGGCTAAGGAAAAAAAAAAGGTAAGGGAAAATGTTCACCTGGAAACAACTTAGAAATAGCAATGAACTAGGTGGTCAATAAGGCACTGTCATCCGAACAGAAGGATCAAACACTGCCTGTCACAACATGCAGAGGGCACGAGTAATTTCATACTGCAATTTTAAGGCAAGAGCTTTACGGTGGGGGTGGCTGAAAACAGAAGAGTGACCAAAACATATTCCCACAGGCCCACCAGGGTGCCAGCCTCCCTTCCTTCCTGCCCCAAGAAAAACAATGATCCTTCTGGAATGGAAAACGAATGCAAAGTCACTGTCTGCATGCACCAGCTGTCCAGTGCACATTGCTGGAAAGGCAAGGCAAGGGTACGGATCTCCTGCTACCAGTCAAACAGCTGCGGGCTGAGGCCCACATCAGGGGCTGAGAATTCACAAACACTGCACACCTAACGTCCATTAATATGGTTTGAAGTCATTTATCAGGCTTGTTATCCCGAGGGGCAGAGGGATTGGGATACAAAATGCTAAATTACAATCTGAAGGAGGCAGGGTGGGCAGGGCTGAGAGGAGGGCGCTGGTTCTTGCCTTACCCCAGTTAGGCTTAAATTAGCCTTGCTTATAAGCGCACCCACCAATGTTTGCAAAGCTCTTCTGTCTGAACCTTAACTGTTAAGCAGGGACCTCAACAGATTCTGGAGCCTTAGTTTATCTGTCTAGAGATGAGTGGCCTTGGTCTTTATGTCCAAGGACATCTTGTTTTTTGTGTGTACAATCAAAACAAATTGGATGCTTCAAATTACCACTAGAGGTCTGAGGAGCCCAAGGTTCAGAGAGAAAGGACAGGTGCTGCCTCCATATATTTTTCTGTGGTTTTGCGTGAGTGGGTTACCATGGTAGAACCAGGATAATCTTGCAAAATTTCACTTTCACGTGGTCATTCCCTGCTTGCAACTGAATCCGTCAGCCTGGCAGTCAAAGCTATACACCATTTCCTTCCAATCTCTCCTTCTAATCAACGTCCCAGAGAAGGAAGGGCAGTTCTGCCCTACTCGCCTGGGCGTCCCCATTATCCCCAAAGCCAAGCTTTGCTCACACTCCTGCCTGGAATGCACCCCCATGCTCCTTCCTCCATCCCTCTTTTGCCAATAAAAATCTCACCCATCTCCAGTCCTCCCAACTTCACAAGCCCCACCTCCTCCAAGGCGGCGCCCACTGAGGCTGAAGAGGCCTCCTTCACCCTCCAAGCGCTGATGCCCCATCCCGGGGGTCCACCCTTGCGGACACTTGCTTTTTATCTTCTTATTTAACTGCTTTTTATTTAACTATGTTTTTTCCCACAACTAAGCTATAACAGGGGCTGTGATTTAAATTTCTTTTGTAGTGCTCTAGGTAAATATGCAAATAATTATCGAGTGAATGAATGAACAAAAGGATGTTACTCACGTTGGCAATGGTGGAAACAAATAGCATAATACAAGTGGCGATGTGGACCACAAAGATACCAGCCAGTAATACCAGCATCTTGGCTTTTGGATAACTCACGAGCGAAGAGAGTTCTGAAAAGGAGAAACAAAAGGGAGAGAAGAGGTTACTGTCAGATTCAATAATACAATTCCACTTTCATGCATGCAGAGGCTGCCTGCTAAAATCAGGAGAAATAACATTAAAAACCATCACAGGTCCATCATAAATTCCTGAAAACACCTTGTTAATCTAGTTCCCCAGAGACCTAAATGCCTACTCATCTATTTATGCATACATAAAGGTAAAAATAACTCTGTTTCTTCTCAGGTATTTATACACTCACTACTCCAGCACAACCTCTAGCAAAAGAAGAACACTTTATGGCAGCCTTTAAATATTTTATTTTGTTTGTGTTCTGCAGGCCAAAAGTAGGGCTCTGAATTTTAAAAGCCTTGTCGCAGCTGTAATTTCCAAGTCTTTCTGTGCCACAATGCCATATAAATTTCCATTTTCCATTAGGGAAGTATCCATGCCACCATCAAACCGTTCACCCCAGCAATTTTAAAAGAGGCGAATGCCTTTGGCAGAATAACAGCTATTACTCAACATCCACACACTGAACAGGCTACTAATTTGATCCTGAGAGAGACCCAAAAGGTGAGCGCCACAACTTCTATTATTATAATGCTGTTTGGTGTTCAATAATTCCAACAACATAATTACTGTTTAATGGTCCGATCACCGACTGATGGAACATTTCCGTCTTGCATTGCTTGCCTCGAAGTCAGGTCTTTGCTATAGGGCTGGGACATGGTTTTTTATTTGCTATGGCTTGATATGACAATTCTGGGGGCTTTAGATGTGTGCTGCCTGAGATAGCACCAAATAAGCCTTCACCTTGTGCATGTCATTTGCACAAATTCCAGTCCTTCAGGACTCAATACAGAAGGCGGGCAAGTTCATAAATCACCGGGAACTAGCACAGGTTAAGAACGTGCACGGATAAACGAAAGCGTTAAGCCATACTCTCGCTGAGGAGATGAAAGGGGCCAAGGGGTTATCGTCACACCCAGGAAACAAGGAAGACTGCTGCCTTGATAAAGGTAGCGAAAGGGGTTCACGTGGGGGCCTCTGCTCGCCTTTGTATGGCGGCAGGAGTGCTTTGTCCCGCCTAAGCCACTAGAGGGCAGCACAGACTCCAAGGGGATCAGAGGAAGGGGCTAGAGGCTGTCCACACCCAGGCAGGGTGGGTGATGCATGTCCGCACCTAGGCAGGAGATGGCTGTGCATATCCTGCAATTGCCCCGCCCCTCTCTCTCACTCCACCTCAGTTAATTGAAGCTTTGACTGCGCTTAAGGCACTTTCCAGCCGCGCCAGGCATTTAGGAGAGAGCACTGATAGCATTGCAACACCGCAGGTGCCTTTTATCCTCACCAGGAGCTGGATAGACAGACTGACCCAGGGCGCACCACGGTGCCCAGCTCTGGACACTGAGCAGCAGGGACTGGCTTCCAGTGCCCACCCTGCCCGCCTCCAGCAAGCCCTGCCCTCCTGCCCCAGCCCCGCGCTTCCCTCCAACTCAGGCTTTTTTTTTTTTTTTAAAGGAATTTGTCCAATTTCTCTGTGAATGTGCTGAAGTTTATCCTCCTGCCTCAGGAGAGAGTTTGGAACTTTCATGCCTGCTATTGATAATCTCTCCGCACATGCCAATTCAGTTTTGCTTCCCTCGACTTCTCGCACAGCTCTACAGTTTTCTGCTTCATTTTAAAGCACAGTGACTGGGAGTCATATGAAGTTACCTGACCTCACAGGCTCTGCTTCTTCCCATGGAGAGTGGAGGCTGCAATGCCAGGTGTACAGGGAAGTGTGAGGATGAAATCAGGTCACACAGGTAAATCACCGCACACGAGTGGCACATGGCGGACACTGATAAGGGTTGCTTTGGCTGTGGTTATCATTACTGCTGTTATTTTGTGAAGCTGGGTAGCTGTTGGCAGCCCAACCCTGTCCATCTTCCGGCTTTCCCATGTTAAATGCAAATATAAAGCATCTGCTATCTAGTTCACAAGACAATAGGTACAAAATCATTTTGGTTCTCAGAAATTGTCATGATGCTGAAGGCTTGCGCCTTGGGTGGGGAGACCACTAAGAACTGAATCTCAGGAGAGGAGAGGAGAGGAGAAGGCTCACTCTTCCCAGCTGTGTCCCACCGCCCCGCAGCACCTCCAAGTTCACACCGTCACTGCATCTGCATCCCCTCGCCCCTGAATGTCAAACGTTGTGTATTCTGCTTAGTCCTCCTTGGGCTTTTCAAATGTCTTTTTAAATTCCTTTTACTTATAATTACAAATATCTTCCTCCTAATAGGGGCAAGTGGTTGAGGCACCAGGAATGGAGTAGAACACATCCAGCGATGCCTCTTCAGTGAGGCCCCAGAAAGCATTGTGGGATTCTCCAGGCTGTCGGGAATTCAGCAGCACTTTCTGTCCCCAAGGACTGCATACAAGCCAGAGTGAGCCTTCCCGCCAGCACCTCCACCGCAGCCCATCCACCCCACCCCCGGCACCTGAGTTCCTGGAGCTCAAGTCTGATCTAAGCCAGCCCCACCTGAGCTGCCATCCCCTCCAGGGACACAGGCTGGAGGAGTGGGTGGGGGAATCGACAAAGAAGCAACTCTCGTCTTTGATTTCTGTGATCCTGCTGTGTCTTTTTACCATGGAGGAAGGCAAAATATCTTAGGTTAGCAAGCGTTTGACTTGTACCGATGCGTGTGCCCCCAGGACAAATGACTGTTCCAGCCTGTGGTTGCTGTATCCAGCCAGATATCTCGGCTAACTGACTGGAGGTACAGCATAAAACATGAAACTTCTCCACCTTCACAGCGCCCCAAATTTGTGAGATTTTATTAGTATCATTCATTGTCGGCTTAAAAGGGCTTCCGTTTTTTTTCAATGGCCCGCCCTGAAGGCATTTTAAAACATAATGAACTTTTTTTTCCTTTAATTTCTGGGCTGGGTCATCCCTAGTTGCTCAGTCACTATAGAGCAAATCCCCTGTAGCGAAAACTGTCGGTCTGCCGGGGGCAATCTAAGGTCTTTTTGGACAACCATCTAGTGGTACCTAATGAATGGATGTCTGGGGGATCTATCGAAACAGCAGAGTAGAGAAAGGACAGCAGAGTCCATACTCTTGAGACTTCCACCCACCCATTATTTAGTGTAGCTTGGGGAGAGGGGTCCAGTCCCTGCTCTGGCAGTTCTTGCTTCATCCAAAGGCACTGGAAAGAGACCAGTTCTGAGCCTCTTGTATCATTGGGACAGTTGGCTACTCCAACTGTACTTTCTTAGCAGTAGTTTCACTACATAATAATTGGCTTCTCCATTATGCCTCTCTGAAATGCTATGTGAGGCACTCCCCAGTGGAAAGTATACCCTTAGTCACAGCCAGGCGGCTCAAACCCGGAAGTAGAGAATAACAGCCTTGCACTCGGGATACCGGGAGCGTTTTGTGCACCCGGCAGTCCAAAGGTTTGTGAGTTGGTTTCTCTTAGCAACAGGTTATTTGTGGTGCTTAGGACCCCCAACCAGCCATGGCCCCCAGAGGTAGTCAAGTCAGAGTGTTCTGGAAAGGTGGACCACCCACTCGCTATTCTATGTGGGGTTAGGAGTACATTTCCCCACCCACCATTGCTCCTGGATCAGGGTCTCCCCTTTAGCTTCCCCTCCCCAACATGTTTATCCCAGGAATGGTCTAGACTCCGTGAGGCTGCGTGGGAGACTGAGAAAGTACAGGGGCATGAATTTTGACTCTAGAGGTAAGTGATTGTTAGGACAAATGGGGATTCGGATTCTTGGAGTCACACCCAGGTTCTCCATCATCCCTTTTCTGTTCTTTCTGCCCTCTTGGCCCAGCCTGCCAGTTCCCTTTTCATCTGCTGTTTCTTAACACTGTCTCTCCTTTCTTCCCACACTGCCCAGACCATGTTACAGCAGCTATCTCTTCATGCTCCTGTCTCTAAGAGAAGCCTCCAACCACTGACCGTTCTAGTTTTGGATTAAGTTCTCTGCTAATAGAAAATGTATTGCAGTGATTGGAAATGATCCTGAGGATTGCAGTGGCTGATGATTGTGGCTCTAAATGGTTTCTAACGGGGGGCAGGTCATGGTGGTGGCAACCACCCTTTCCAGTTGTCTCTGTTGCTTCATTGCCTCCCTCTTACATTTTTCCTTTGAGAAAAATCAAAGGCACATAGCCCTGAGACAGCTCTGCATGGCCTCCTTGCTAAAACTAGGGGTCCAATAACTTCTTCCTGTTGTGGAATCCGTGTGTTTGTGGAACTGCCACTGGATTATTGGGGGCGACTCTTTAAGGGCCTATGTCCCAATAATTGGGAGTAGTACAACAGAATGGAGCAGCCAAAAGCCCATCTCTCCAGCAAAGGAAGTGGTGGAAATCCCGGGCTTGAGTCACTGGAGAACTAGTCTAAGCCTGGGGGCATCATATAATCAGAACCAGGGGGATGGGGACTGGGGGACTCTTGGGGAACTCTAATTTCCATGATTCATTTGAGAGTGGGTGAGATGAAAGGCAGAGGAGAGACAGTCTCTACCAGATGGCACAAGAGGATCTCAAGAGCTTGGCTAGTTCTGAGAAGCTCATCAGTCTGGCTGGCCAGAAGACAGTTCCATCATTTCCCTGGTAGCCTAAGATGGCCAGGCTCTTGCAGAGAGGAGAGCCCAATAATTTCCTATCTCCCCTTCTTTGTCCCTGCTTTATGGCCCCAAACTCAGAGTCATGCCATGGGTTCCACCTGCAGAGTTCATCTTGCATCCTTTCCTTTCCACTCCCATTGCCTCTGTGCAGTTCAGGTCCTAGCCTGGACCATGGCATCTCTCTCTAAACTCCTTCCCTTTCCTACGTCCCCCATGGGTTATCCATTCATATCACTCCTGTGCTCAGAAACCTCCAAACACTCCCCAGTTGCCAAGGAAGAGTCCAGATGCTTCATGCAGCCCAAGGAGTCCTAGGAATTTGGCTTCCATGTACATTTCCAGCCTTTCTTTCCCTCCCTCTCCCCAAGCTCCACACCCTTTACCCACCTCAGTTCTTGACCTGTACCACTCACCTGCCAGCCGACTTTAGTTCCACATATATCGCCCTCCCCCAGGAACCACCTAGCAAAGTCTTTTCAACCAAGCTCAAATCCTACCTCTAAGAAGGCTTTCCAGATGCACCAGTCAGTAGCAGTCTTTTCTCCCTGTTATGCCCGATATGCCCTTGCATAGCCCTTTATTCAACCACTTGTGACAGCTGCTGGGGAGCAGAATTTATGGATGTGCCTGGCTCCCCCACCCCTGAAGATTTTAGGTCTTGTGTCTAACTGTTAGCAAATAAATATCTGTTCAATGAACAAATAAATGAATTAAAGAAGCAATATTTTATGCTCTATGGAGGAAAAAACATCAATGTCAAAGTGACTGGAACCTTCATAATAAATGTGACCAAAATTCTAGAGGGAAAATGTCTCTTTTCTAACATACATGATGTTTAGTCCTTTATCATTCTTTAAAATAGCATACATTGGGGAAACGGACTTTGGCCCAGTGGTTAGGGCGTCCGTTTACCACATGGGAGGTCCGCGGTTCAAGCCCTGGGCCTCCTTGACCCATGTGGAGCTGGCCCATGCGCAGTGCCGATGCACGCAAGGAGTGCTGTGCTACACAGGGGTGTCCCCCGCGTAGGGGAGCCCCACGCGCAAGGAGTGCACCCATAAGGAGAGCCGCCCAGCGCGAAGGAGGGAGCAGACTGCCGAGGAATGGCGCCGCCCACACTTCCCGTGCCGCTGACGACAACAGAAGCGGACAAAGAAACAAGACGCAGCAAAAAGACACAGAAAACAGACAACCGGGGGAGGGGAGGGGAATTAAATAAATAAAAATAAATCTTTAAAAAAAATAAATAAATAAAATAAAATAAAATAAAATAGCATACATTACTTTAACTATATATTGAGCACTGTGTTATATATTTCCATAAGTATCTGTGTGAACATGTATTTCCTGAGTCCCTTTGGCATTTGAATATACAAGAGTATGTATGGATATATGGATACACAAGGCTATAACGTGTGTGTTGCTTTTGTTCAAGAGGACATAAGTGAATGCAGGAAAATGTCTTAAATTTCTAAACACAGTTTTGCCTATAGATTTAACTTTTTTACCTCCCTCTTTGAATTTATAGAATCTCTGAAAGGGGGCTTTAAAGTTCCTACTCCAAACATAAAACTTATCTACAAATCCGCACCAAGGAATTAGTCAGAGCCCATCCCCTTAGGTCCCAAAATCTCAATGATGCCATAACACAGTCCTGAGATTACTGCTGGACACCTCCTCTTATCTTCTCACGGATTGACAATTCGCCAGCAGTGAAATTCCCGTCTCTTCCGTGTATAACTGCAAGTTTAGAAAACAGCTTTCGTGCACCATCTGACTAAGACACGGTGCTTCCTCCAAGGCCTAAGATGAAAGGCTCAGCCCTGTCACACGAGCCCCATGAGTGAGCCCCATGAGTCAGCCCCCACATCCATGCCCTCTTCCTCCCAGTGTCACCGCCAACCGCTGCAGGGGCCCCCTCTTCCTGAGGGGACTGTGGAGGTCAGCGGGAAACCCTTTCTGTCCTCTCCGAGGCGGGTGTGTTCTCTTCTGAGTGTTTGTTTTGAAGTGTTTGTTCAGTTCCGACTGAGGATCATTTTGGTTGGCAGAATGGATGTCCATTTTACACACACCCAGACAAGGAAACAGTCCCTTTGGGGATGAGCCCTAGAGCATATGTCTGGAGGAGGAAAAGGCTAGAATTAAAGGCTGGCTGAGTGGGTGAGACCTTGGAGGCCGTTGTTTAAGTCAAGTGTCCTTTTCCATTCTAAATGTTGTTTTCATGTAAAGCTGGGAACTGATTTGTCTGTGGGAAACGTGGGGGGGGAAGGATCCTGAAAGAACGTCTCCTCTTGCCTCTGGATCCCT
Organism: Dasypus novemcinctus; assembly: GCF_030445035.2. Taxonomy (NCBI): domain Eukaryota; kingdom Metazoa; phylum Chordata; class Mammalia; order Cingulata; family Dasypodidae; genus Dasypus; species Dasypus novemcinctus. The sequence continues at coordinate 34,960,642 of NC_080692.1, read as the reverse complement.
GCTGCCTGGGGCGAAAGGAATGAGCTTAAGTCGCACCTCGCTTTGTGCCTGTCCTCTAGGCCCCCATGTTTTTAAGTGCAGGGCAGTTTTTAAGACCAGGTAAAACACTGGCACTCGAGCAGCAAAAGGGACATGCTCCGAGGAAAACAAGTATTTTTTTCATGGTCCCAGGGAACACGGTGCCGCGTCTCCTAAATGTGGACCATCATCAATCGGGGCTATTATAGTTTTTCTGGCACTAACATAGATTAAAACAGATTCCCACATAGGTAGGTTTGAGGAACTAAGGAAGAACAAAGTTTTTTTTTTTAAGGAAAGGGCACTCTAATATTAGAGAATCAGGTTCTCCTCAAACTCTGCCTCTGACTAACCAACCACTGGCTTTGGTGACAGCGTAATCACTCTGATCAGTGGCTCCTAGGGAGGCGGGAGTGCGCAGTGTCTAAGAGCACAGGTTCTGGGTTCAAATCCCAACTCTACCACTTCTTAACTGTGTGGCGTATAGACCTCATAAGGTAAGGACTCAAGGGCCCATGCCTGACAAGAAGCAAGCACTTCTTGGTTGCTGGTATTGTTTTTATTCCTTTGTGTACAATGACAGACTTGGGCTAGCCAAAGGGGCTTTAAGCTCCTCTGGCAGAAACTGAGGACCAAAAAGTACGCTGAAGGCTGAGAAGTAGCAGGAATGTTGTTTTTGCTGATGTTCCCAAAGAGAACAGCCTCCCTCCCTTACTTCCTCTTGTCTTCTTCTGTGTCCGGGCTCAGGGGGTGGATGTGGGCAACATCTGCAGAGCCCAGCCCAGCCCTGGGCCCCAGGCCGCGCGCCCAGGACCGCAGCTGGTCCAGCGATCAGGCCACGTCCCCGGGGCAGGAGGGAGGCTTCCGCTCCCGACCGAGAGGAGTGTTCCGGCAGCCAGAACGTCTTCAGGGAGGGCTTGCCAAGATAATGACTGCGGCCTGGGAGGAAAACCGGGTGCGGCCCAGCCCCGGAGGCACTTGGGCGAGTCTGACGGTAGGTGGCGGCAGCAGGCTCCAACCGGCCGACGGCAGCAGGGAGGCGGGCGGGCCGCGCCCCCGGGGGCTTCGCTGCGTTCCCAGCAGAGCCGGCTCCGTAGAGGGGTGCAGGGTTGAGGTCATTCATCCAAGGCTTGGCGGAGGAGGAGGTGCCGGTCCGCGGAGGGCAGGCGGAATCAGAGCGCAAGCCCACCTCTCCCAGCCTCCAGCCCCGTGGTCTTCCTTCTCTTCCCAACTTTGTCCTCAAGTTCAGCAGAAGCTACTCTCCGCCCTGCTCTTCCCACCGCCCCGAAGCCATCAGAGGGTCTCAGAGCAGCGCCATCGGCAAAAACACGGGTCTTTCGCACAAAGGCTGCTGCTTCTTTGTGACCAATTGTGGAGAGGGTCCCCAAAAGACCCCGCCCGATCCCGCCCGCCCTGCAGCCCTGAGCCAAGGGGCAGCTCCTGGCATCAAAACCCCAGCCCCGGCTCTTCCCACCCCCACCCCCCCAAGCACGAGGCGCTCTTCCCGCACAGGGAGGCACTGCGCCTGCTCCGGGAGCTTTCTCCTGCACGGCGGTGAACACACCCGCCCGCCCACAAGCCACTGCTTCAGAATGGTACGTTTGAAAAAGTTAGCAACAGCCGAGATGCTGACCTCTCTCTGGTCATCCTTTCACAGGCTCCTAGCAGGGATCTCTGATCAGAGGAAACAAGAGTCTTAAGTACCAGGGACCTCATTTCTCTTGCAGCTCTGGTCTGACCCCTCTGAAAAGAGGACAGATGTCGGCAAGTTCCCGCCTTCTTGGCACAAACATTTGATGAAACTCAAATGATACCAAGGACATATTCACCATGCTCAAAAATAAGATGCCTGAGCAGCCGAGGAGCTTCTTCGGCGACATGGAACCTAAAGACCGCCCCGAAACACCAAGTCTGTGATCCCCAAAAAAGAGGGCGCGGCGTTAGGAGTGGAAGCACCAGGCTACTCCCCTTTCTCTTTCCACTCGGCTCTTTCCTCTTCTAGGCCTTTCCGTTTGCCTCCTCCCGCTCCCCCAGCAGGCAGACCCCTGGAAACACACGGGGAACCCTGTGCCCCCTTTCTCCTCACACCTCGCCTTCCCTCCTCTCTAGGTGTCTTTCACTCTCATCCACACCTTTACAGCCACACCTTCGTGCTGCAGGGTCACCTTCCCAGAGAAGAGGGTGGAGTTTCCTTCCCAGGCCCGGCTCGGTTTCTCCCCGAGCCTGAGGGGTTCCCGGTGAATTCCTTGCTGTCGTCAGTCTCAGCAGGCTCGGATGGGCTGCTCCTCCGCATCCCAGCCGGCACCCTGTACGCCGAACACGTCAGGCGACTTCCTTCTCTTCCAAGAGCTGTGCGACTGTCAGCCCCACAGACACCCTGCGCGGATGGGGCACAGGAGGCTGCCCGGGTCCCCAAGAGTCAGGAATCCTCTGGAAAGTGCCTCTCCCAGTGCACATTGACTTGTTTCTCTTTCCTGCCCTCCCTCACCACGAGCCCAAAGGATTTCCCAAAATAAAAACGGTAGGACCTGACAACAGGAGAATTTCAGAGGCGCAGGGGTCCTGGAGACATCCAATTTAATGCCCTCGAATGAGCGAAGCGGGCAGGCGGCAGGGCCAGACCCCGGCAGGGCCACGCAGCTTTCTGGCCCGCTGTCCTCCTCCACCCCAGGATTCTTGTCACAAGTTTCAGCCTGTGCAAAAGCCCTCTCTATTTTAACAAGACAGGCTCAGGAAACTCAAGGGCTGCCCCAGCCACGCCGGGCCAACGGCAGGGAAGGAAATGCTGGCCAAGCAGTGTGCTACCGAGGGAGGAAGAGCCGCCCCCCCGGCGCTTGTGTTTTCCAGTTTCCGTGACCGTCCCGGGGAAACAGAGGGAAATGGTGTTGTCCAGTCAGGGCACCAGGGCCCGGAGTGTCACAAAGCGTCGTTTGGGGATGTGTTTGTGTCCGGGAGAGGGTGCAGGAAATTCGAGTGGACGCATAATGTGCACTGTCCTTGGGCTCCCTTGCTTACCGAATAGCAGATACAGCCCAGAAACTGGGGCTCATCTGGGCAGAACTGGGAAAGGCATCGGAAAAGGGCAGCTTATGGTCAGAGATTCCAGGAGCTTTCCCGCTTTCCCTAGGGAATGCTACCGGGATTGCTGGGCAGCCCCCCCCCCGACCCAGGCCACACTCGACTGGCAGCTGTTCCTGCCACGACATGCCGGAGGGTGACAGTGGTTGGTGTGGACGTGAATTAGGGAACAAATGACGGGACACGCCACACGCCCTCGTGGACGCCTTGTGTCTGGTATCGGATGGGTTTATCCACGGCCCCTTCGCCAGCAGCCATGGGTGTGTCCTCACGCTCTCTGAGCACGTACACCTGAGGCTCTCCTGTCACTGCGCCTCTGCACCTGTGCTTACACCTGTGGTGAGGTAAAGGAACCACGTTCACGGATGCAGAAAATGAAACCCTCAGAACCAAATCATATGGTGTGCTTGCCCACGTGCATACTTACGAGGCTTCCTTAGGCAGCACAAAGGTGATACAAGATAGAGCCGCTGTGTGTTATTCACTAAATATCAAGTAGGGATTAAATTTTTAGAGGAGAAGGAGCCGTGGGTAGAGCACCAGCAACAGAAAATGGACTACCTATGTTCTGGGTCGCTCCAAGACCACAGACCAGAGGCAGGCAGAGAAGTCACAGAGAAGCCAGAGGCTTGATTTTAAAAACTCTCAAAGGTCAGAGCTGCCCAGCAAAGGGGAAGGGGCCCAGACACGCGCTGAGGCACTGAGAGCCCGCCTGTGGGAGTTTTAAAGAGACGTAAGATGACCATCTTTATAGTAGGAGATTGAGCTGAGTCGTTCTCGAAAATCCCTCCCAAATTTACAAGTCCATGAACAACAGGAAGGATGCAGCGAGAAACTCCAGGGCCCTTATCTGTGGCCCCTTTTAGCTACGTTATATGCCCTGCGGCTTTGACAGGAATGGTTCTGCCTCATCTAGGACCCCTCCCAGTTCCCAGACTCAGCCGTCTCTCCGTGGTCCCGAGCGGCCCAGCATGAACGCAAACCCCCGAATCCCCCCAGTCCAGGCCAAGAGGAGCCTGCTCCCCGGGTGGTCTCTGTGGAGCAGGGGCGAGGCCGCGGGCTGGAGGGGCCTGGCCCGGCTGGGAGGGAAGTGGGAGGGCTAAGGCCGCCGGAATCCCTCCAGCCGTGCGCAGATGGGCGCCTGCCCAGGCCTCCTGGGTGGCAGCCAGGGTCTGCTGGAGGGGTGGGGTCTGCTCTGGGCTGGGCCCGGTGGCCTTTGGCCAACTCCCAGGACGGTTGAGGCTGGCTTCTCCCCACCCCCACCCCCCACACAAGGCAAATTCTGGGGGGTCCTCTGACCAGAGGCCAGACAGGATGTCCTCGGCCCTCCCGACAGCGAGCCACCCCCGCCCGCTCCACAGAGTCTGGGTGGAACTGGATCTGCCTCTGGCGGGGAGGGGGCACCTCCTATTACAGTATTCAGTATTGTCAGAGACTAACAGCTGAAACCCAGAAAAACGCCCGCAGCTGAGGGGCTCTCTCGCCACCCCACTATTTGGAGGGAGGACAGAAGGGGGGAGACAGAATAGTATTTTTTAAATTGCCCTTCCACTCCAGGAAATAGCAAGCAGCATAGATTCCCATTTAAAAAGCTACAGTATAAGGGAAAATGTTCCACAAATACTGCAATTCATAATGATTTACACCCCAGAATCGTCAGTGTTTCCTATTTGCTGGCAGCGTAAAAATTGCTTATTAGCTTGAACCTGCAAACTAAAAGATAAGCGTTTTATCTTCACAGGAGACCATAACCATTACTTCCCTCAACACATCTGTGTAATCTGGATATACACATTTTAAGCACATATAGGAGTTCCCCTCGTCTGGAAAACTTGCCCTTGCACCTATTTAACCATTTCCCCCAGGTGCAGTTTTATGAGGAGACGTCACTGCTCAACAAACACAGGCTGATTACATTTAAATTTTCTCTCCCCACGTACAGCATTTCTGAAAGAAAACCCTAACTTCAGCCGACAAGCTCAATCTTGTCATTCTCCTGGTCTTGTTTGTGTGTGTTTGGGGGGTGGGGAGGGAATATACCAGCAGCTGTGTTGCAATGGGCCACACCTGAGTAGATACTCAAAATGCTAATCTAAACCAGCAAAAGCAGATAGAAAGCCTGCTTTTTTTCATCTCTCCAGGGTCACCTCACGATTAGCCCAAGTTTTTACATTTGTATAACCAGGTATTTGGCTACAGAAAGAAGATAAACATTCAAAAACAATCACTGCCTTCCCTGCAGAAAAATTCCACATGCACCTAAAATAACTCTATTATCATTTCTGAAATGCAGCTGTGGCTAGGGTGGAAGCACAAAGCCATTCAACAATTTTACAGAAACAGAAGAAGTTCTCCTACCCCACCCTCTGCTCCAAATCCAGTCTCCCTTCCGCAGCCTCCACATCTGGCCAGGAAGAGAAGGTTCTTTGGAACTCACCACAGACTCCTGAGTCTACCAAGTGAACCCTCCTGCTTTTTTTATTTGAAAAAAATAAAGTTGCCTCTCTCTCACTCCTCCACCTCCTCCTCTTCTCCTTTAACAGTTTCTCTAAACAAACCAATTCCCCTCCCATCCTGGGGAGAAATTTCATCTAAAAAAATTTTTTAACGCATTTAAATAGAAGTGAATGAACAGCGATAGGGTAGTAAAAGCAACTCTAAGAGAAAACTGAAAACTAGACAACTCTCCCCCATCACCCAGAAAAGACCCGCAAACAACCAACAAGCAAAGAGTCCAGCCCCGAAGCAATCGGAACCAGCACGGAGGGGTGGAAAACATCTGGCAAGTCCACTATGCCACTTCCAAAGCACGTAGCGCTTCCTCCATCAAGAATAGCCGAACCGGGTTTGTTCCCAAGCCCCCTGCTCCCTTCACATCGTCAAAGATGACAGCCCAATCCTGTCCATTTGTCCCCTGGTTCCTCCTCAAAACACCCTTTCCTGGACCCTGTGAAGAAAATGGTCCTTCAGTGTCCCCTTTCAGCCAAAGGTTTCAAGAACTCGATTCCCAAAAAAGTAGCAAAGGAGAAAAGAAAAAGATGAGGTCACGGGGAGCAGCAGCGTGGAAAGTAAGGGACATTGGCTGGCTTCCTTCTCCCAGGTGTCTGCAGCTGTCCTACCTTGACGATCCCGGCGAGCGTGGCCCTGAGTGACAGAGCTGGCAGCTGCCTGTCCCGCTGGCCGGAGAGGTACTGTGGCTGTGCGAGGGAGGGACCTGCCTCCCGAGGTTATAAGTTTCCTCCCCCTGTGTGTTGGGATGTGTGGTGGGCGGTTTCTTTTCCCTGTTTTAAAGGAGTTTCTATGAATCAGTCTGGCTTTGGAAAAAAAAAAAAAAAGCACAGCGGGTCGGTGAGCTACGCCCTGCTGGGCTGGCAGGCGGTCAAGGGCGGCCGGGAGCCACCGAGGCCACGCAGCCCGGAGGCTCCCGGTGACTCAGGCTGGGAGACCACAGTGGAAAAAGGAGGGGCCCGGCTCGGGCCGAGTAAGAGGAGTCCCACGACCGAATCTGTTTACCAAAGCCCATTCTTCAGCAGAAAGGAGCCGTGGGCAGCCGGGAGGCAAAGTCCGGGGTTCTCCGGCCACAGGTTCGGCCGGGCAGGGGCGGGGACTCCCTGCCGGGGAGACCCTCGGTCATTACGGTCATTACCGCCGGTCGTTCCCGTCCTGCCGCCCCACGGGCACGGGCTGCTGCTCTCTCTGCCGGGAACCGTCAGAGTTCGTTTTTATTTACCTCCCTGCCTGGCCGGGCGCGGCCTTGGCGGCAGAAGGGGGCACCCCAGAGCCCTCGGCTCTCAAGGATGGGGTGCTGAGGGCGCCAGCAACTCCGGGTCTCTAACGACGCTCTGCTAAGGTCCGTGTGGAATCGACCCACGCGGGGAGGAAGTCCCCCGCTTAAGGACTTTGCTCTCTGCTCCCCACGTAACAATCACCTGGACCTTGCTCACAATGTCCCTTTTAGTCAGCTGGTGGCCGGGGCACCCCAACCCTCCCTCCACCCCTCCTCCCTCACTCAGCTCTAGAGCCGCCAGGGTCTTAGAGGCCATCGATTCCCACAGCCCCGGCAGCCCCCAGAGAGGGGAAGACCCCCCAGTCCCCGCTCTGGAGCTGGAAGGCCTGGGTTCAAGTCCCACACTCCATGTCCCCACTGTGTGACTTTGGGCCAATCACTTGACCTCTCTGTGCCTCATTTTCCTCCCATAAATTTGGGACAGTGCGTACCTATCTCCTAGGGCTGTGGCAAGAGCTAAGATGGTTGGCTCACAGTTAACACAATAAATGCTGGCGGGGAAGCAGATGTGCCTCAATTGGTAGAGCGTCCACCTACCACATGGGAGGTCCAGGGTTCAAACCCAGGGCCTCCTAACCCATGTGATGAGCTGGCCCACACGCAGTGCTGCCATGCACAAGGAGTGCCCTGCCGTGCAGGGGTGTCCCCCGCATAGGGGAGCCCCATGCCCAAGGAGTGCACCCCACAAGGAGAGCCACCCCACACGAAAAAAGCTCAGCCTGCCCAGGAGTGGCACCGCACACATGGCGAGCTGACACAGCAAGATGACGCAACAAAAAGAAACACAGTTTCCTGGTGCCACCAAGAATGCAAGCGGACACGGAAGAACACACAGTGAATGGACACCAGAGAGCAGAAAAACGGGGGGGAATAAATTTTAAAAATAAAATAAATAAATGCTGGCAATAAGGATTATTTTACTGAAGAAGATACTCAGGCCCGGGGAGGTAAAATGACTTAGCCAAGGAGACACAGTAAACTGGTGGTAGCAGCTTAGGGCTACATCTGCCAAATCTAGACCCAGTTCTGTTTCTATTGTTCTCTGTAGCATCGCACAACCTATTTTAACTCAAATTATATTTATTTAGTTATCTATTCATTTGTCCAACCAATGCCTACTCACAGCTACATGCAGCTGGCACCAGGGCCCAGGAATGACCCCTGTCCTGGTGGGACAGGTAGTCCCTAAGTGAATAGAGAATGATGTTGACTGTTAATGTATGAGCCCTCGTGGCAAAACAAGGGGTTCGTTTTAGTTTCTTCTGCATCTGTTTCTATATTTCCCTAATCTTCTGCAATGAACCTACATTTGTTTTGAGGGGAAAAAAATATATATTAAAATGGAAAAGGGAGAGTTTCTTTTCTTGAGTGGATGACGATGCAATGATTTGATCCAGCAAAGTCCCTGAGAACTGAAGTCTGGCCCCAGCAGGATGGGTCTAGATTTTCCATTAAAAACTGAAATGTGGCAAAAGAGTGCATCACTTCCTGTCTTTTCTCACCGCCCCCTCCACCCCCCACCATCCCTCATTTGATGATAAAAATGCCTATTTGAGAGGGGCCCCTCCCAGCAGTGGGCCAAGAGTGACAGTGCCCTCTGAGCAGCAGCGCACAGGGAGGGGACGAGGACAGGCGGGGAGAGCCGGGACCCCGCGGGCTGCAGGGTGGAACTGCCAACCCAACCTGGCTCGGGAAGCTGCCCCCCTCCCCCGGCCCTCTCCCACCCCTGGGCTTGCCTTTCGCCTGCAAGGCTCTCCGTCCCCATAGCGGGTACAGGTAAGGGGCCTTCAGAAGGAGAGTCCTGGGACACTGGGGAGAATGTGGTCTGATCTTTTAAAGAGAAACCTGGAGCCAGGGAATCCTGAAGGAGAGGCACCCCCTAGCCCTCGCCCCCCAGTTAATAAGCGAAACAGCAGAAACTTCTCTTGTACTCGAGGAGACGAGTCATTTGTGTTTTCTGAATTGCCACACTGGACTTGACAGGGAGAGAGCTCTGAAAACGGGATTCGGTAAACAGGGTTGCGGCCTCCTCTCTCACTGCCCGGCAGAGGGGCGAGCGGGCAGCTGCGGGCCCAGCTGCGAGTCGGCAGGGCCAGGGCCCTGAAATGGGCCCGGTGTCCCCACCCCCCGGCCGTGAGCACCCCTGAGATGTTCAGGGTTTGAAGAGAAAACGTTAAATGCTTTGAGCTCTTAACATACACACTGTGGCACCATATAAAGCTGAGTTGTGTAAATATTTTTAAAATACAAATGCCAGTCTGGGATTTCTACACGCTCCATGATTAACCCTTGAAATGCCACTGGACTCCTTTTATAAAACCACCTTTTCAAGTCTGGGAAAGAAATCAGTTTGGTTCTGGCTACAGTTCCAGCTTCCTGTGCCTCTGGATATGATTAAAACTGTGAGTCTGATTCTTGCCATGGCCATGAGCCAGAAAATTTTAAGACTGCGGGCAGTAAAGGGTTCAGGAGTCTGAAAACACAGAAGGCTGTGGAATGCCACTCTCTGGTGCCTGAACAGTCTATCCAAAGAATTCAGCCTTGCCTTTCCGCTTTGTGCTTCCATCTCCCCCATTTGGAAGGCAGATTAGACACGTTCGTTTCCACATGGGCACAGAACTGGGCAAAGTGTTATTCGACTTCAGCAACGCCTTATACATGTTCCTGGGAAGGAATGTCTCCTCTTGCCCAGTGCCACAACGTTACTCGCAGGCACGGAGTATTTCCCCCTCTTTCTGAAGCAACAAGGATCAGCTTCTGGAACAGTGCCACTTGGGACAGATTTTTACGTTTGAACTGGCAGAGCGACTTTAACGAATGTATGAATCATGGGCTCTGAATGACTGATACAAAAAGAAGTCTCCTAAGGTAGGCTTGGCCAGCCCCTAAGGCACGCTGAAAAGAAAACTAATAGTAGCTTGAACTTTTTGTTTTTGCTCCAACCCCTGAAGCCAAAAAAGAATCCTAAACTATGCAACATGCTTAGGAATCTCAATGTTAATGATAGCAAACACTTCCAGAAGGTAAATAACACAGAGATTTAAACATACACACACACAGTATATTCCAGTGTTAAATGAATGTTTCCTGTCACTCTTTTACATTTGAGAATTTCCCAGAGATTTTATATTCTGTCCTTCTTTTCCCTTCTTTAAACTCTGCTCTTCTCTTTATTTTCCCCTTAGACCTTGTTCTCCCTGCTTTTGCTGTTTACTATCTTTAGTTCTTCTCAGTGAGATGTAACCTGAATATAGTTTCACACAATAAGGAGGATCTAAAATCGCTTTAGCCTCTCCCATTCTTGCCAGCTAGCTAGCCCTGAAACTGCTTTTGGAAGAAAAAACTAATGAAACTCAAAGACTGTTCCAAAAATTAAGGGGCATCGGCCCAACACTTGTAGCCGAGCAGAGAAGAAAGACTCCCTGAGAAAGTGGTGCAACAGGGAGAAGGTGTAGCACAGTGGTTGAGCACCTGCTTCCCCTATACAAGGTCCTGGGTTCAATCCCCGGTACCTCCTAAAAAAAGAGAAGAGAAAGAGAGAGAGAGATGCCTGTGTTGACCATGGCATCAGAACTTAGCAGGGGAGAGAAGCCAAGATACCACCTTGGACAGTGACCAGACTGATGGTCATTGCTGTCGCCAGTTCCATCAGGCAGTGGTGATTTCTACGGGTGGACAAAATGGCTAAGAGAAGAGGCTCCCTGAGCCAGGTCCACCGTGGATACTGCTTCAGAGCCAGAGAAGAATGACACGCATACAAATAAGGAGCAGTTTTGCCTGAAATAAAAAGTGAAAAGACCCTGCCTTTCTCCAACTAATGTGAACCATAAACCTAGAGGGTAGATGTGGAAGGTATATTGAATAAATGGCTTTTTTTTCACTTTTCCCTCCTGTTTACTGAGTGCACAATTCCCACTGCTTAATGGGCCATTTCAGGCAAAGAACTGAATATTCATAAATAATTAAAATGTGACTATCTCTCCCTTTGCACGCAGTGGGCAACAAATCCAGTAAGAAGATGCTGGGGCACACAGCAGGTGCTCAGTTAAGATCTATTACATTTAATCAATGAAGTGTTTGACATCCAGGTAAAAGAATCTCACATCTTCCTTCAAGATTTCCCTCCTCAAACTCAGACCGCTGGTCAGAGCAGCCCTCTGGCTAAGTCCCACAGCTGTGGGAAAAGCAGTGAGCACAGGTCTTTAAATTTCCCCAGGAAACAGGCACAAAACAGGGCAGTTCAGCCTAGGGGTCTAGTTTTTTTTTTTTTAGGAGGTACGAAGACTTGAACCCTGGACCTTGTACATGGGAAGCAGGTGCTCAAACACTGAGCTACATCCACTCCCCAGTGATAGCTGGGTTTTTATTTGTTTTTAGGAGGTACCAGGATCAAATCATAAATGGAAAGCAGGCATTCAGCAACTTGAGCCACATCTGCTCCCCTCAGCCCAGGGGTCTTAAGACACCAAAGCACACAGGACATGGGGACAAGCCAGGTGTGACTTTTGAAACCAAGTTAACACTTTCAGTGACACAAATTGTTTCTTGGTGTAAACGAAAAGTCAAACACTAATAAAAGGGACTCTCAATTTTTCAGCCTCATTGGAAAATGGGGTAGCCTTTCAGTTAAATTTCAGGATATCAGTCGAATATTTTGTAAGTATGACTTGACTCAGCAAGAGCGTCTTCAAACCTTAAAGCCATACACGTACACACACAAGTTGGCGCCTGGGATTCCCACTGCGGACGGCGGGTCCAGCCCCCCTGTAGAGTGAAGTGTGCGGGCAGGTGTTCAACTGTCTGGAACCTGGAGGAGTCCATGCTGCCGGGTTCACAGCCGTCCTTCCCTGGACAGGGCTGCACCCATGATCAACAACGAAGCTCTCTTTCCTGGAGGCTACGCTGAGCATGCCCCTGGGGTCAACACACTGTCTCCAAGCAAATTACAGTGCTCCAGGGCTGTTAACTCACTTTCATCTTTCTAGTTACAATTTCATTCCCATTTGGCTTGCCTGTGACTATGCCCAGTCATCTTAATTAGAGTTGGGAAGAGACCTAACCCTCCTCTGCCACCCTTTTATGACTATTTTTAGGGTGGTCATATCCACAAATGATCGAACCAACTGTTCTAGTGTTCCTAAGTTTTAATTTCAAGGGGAACTTGACCTTGAAGGTGCTCGGGGCACCTTCACCCACTTTTTGTATTAACAACCTCCATTTGAAGATTGAAGGCGCCGTGCCCTCCCTAGCACCCTTTTCTGGATTGTGTGCTGAGCAGCACTTACCTATTACTGAGGGGAAAAAACCATAAACCAACCTGAAGTTGCCCACATCATCTTCCCTTCATCCTCTAAACCTCTGAAACTGCACATGAGTGTGATTAAAAAGAGGGTGTTCATTTAGTTCGTTTAGTTTTGATTTCTGTTACTTTTGATTTGATCTTTGAATGATATTCAAACAATGCATGAAACTGTAGATAAGAAAGTTAAAATCAGCCAAAACCTCACCTCTGAGATTGTAACAATCTTCCATATACATGTGAACATACACATATATCACATTTTATACAAGATGATGTATATGCCGTGTTGATATCTGCTCTTACAATACAAAAGAAGATCACAAGTGTCCCTCTACCTAAGTCCCACAGTTTCCCATTCAACAAACGGAGACTCTAAATCATTATTTGTTGCAACTACATAATATGCTGTTGTGTTCATATACCATAAAGGGAACAATTCTCTACTAATGGACAATGGATATTTATGTTGCTTTGGTTTTGGGTTTGTTTTGTTTTTTGCCACCAGAATAAAAACCCTGGTGAACCTCCTAGTACATTACTTATCTGCACGTATGTCTAATCTTGAATGATGATGACACACTTGCCATTTTATCAAATATTTTGTCTCCCAATCTTTGGACTGGCATACAGTACTGATTTCATTACTCAATGAAAACCTTACTTAAGCACTCAGGGAGTCAGTTTCTTCCAAGGGATTATTGCTTATGATATTGAAGTTTCCTTCTAGTATTAAAAGTTCATAGTTCCTTTTCCAACTCTAAACACTCATGCAAAGCATTATACACAGTTGCCTCTTTCCTTCCCTTTTCATCTCATGAACGATGCTTGACAGCACACATTGTTGTCTTCCTGAATTTTCATCTGAGAACAGGGAGCCAAATGAGACTACCTAACTCTACAGCTACGGGGCTGCATGGTTGCCAAGTATTTGATATTTAAAAGATCCTTTAATTCTGGCTAAATCTCCAAGTGTTCCTCCATTAGTGTTCTCAGCATGAGCACACCCATTTCCCCAAATTCCAGGCCCAGGGCATCAATTTACCCTCATTTTATGCCTAACCCCCACAGTTCAGGGCACGAGCCCAATCAGCTTATAGACTGGAACCCACACCGAGCTCAGAAGAGCAGCAGGAGGTGTGCTCGTGGTTTGTCCCAGTTGGGCTGGTAGCTCCTTGTTCCTGATGCAGCGTGGTTCCTTCAGCAAACTGGGTGCCGAAGACCCTGCCAAGGAATTTCCTGCTAGTTCAGAAACAACAAAGCGTGAGCTCAGGGCTAGCTGGCGGCAAGGCCTACGGTGGCCCGAACTCCTCAGCCCAGTGCCAGCTGATCGATGGGCCAGGGCGCCCTGGACGTTGGCTGTTGGACTGTCCTTAGCCAACTGAGGGAAAGAGAGCTCCTGGAGCAGCTCTGGGGAATCAGGTCCAGAAAAGTACAGCTCCAGGAGGGAGGCCTGATAAAAAATAATAACATATAACAGTAGTAGTAAAAATCAACTTACATTTGCATAGCACCTATGGACACACACAATCTTAAACTTATTTTAATCCTACAGGAAAGGCTAAAATTGAGGCTCAGAGAGGCCTAATTCTTTGACCAAGGTCACAGAACTGGTGTGGGACAGCATCTAGGTCACTTTGCTTTTTAAACACTTTGTTCTCTGTAACTCTTCTCTTTCCACTGTATTGCTTACCTTTACTTGACTGATGAGAGCTATAAAGGGCCCACTGTAGGTCCAGAATGGTCCAAAAAGGTAGAGGACTTCCAGGTATGTGGGGTGGTTTGAACTACTCCAGTTGGGTGCTAGCCAACTCAGAGCTTCCTAGGTGCCTCATGGACCTCCTATGACTCCAGAGATCCCTGTTCTCTGGGTGGGGAATTAGCCCCAAATGACCCCTTGCAGTGACTTCTTGATTCCTTGCCCACTTATCCTTTGCATGCCAAATACCTGGGGAGAATGCCATTGCGGAGGTTTACTTGAGTCTCCTGTACTACCAAATTCCCATCAGAGAACCAGCTCCAGCCTGGGTGGCTTTGCGCATAATCTGGGCACTTTCCTCTGCACAGGACCCTTGGTTGAGGTCAAGGAAGTAGAGAGTCTAAAGACTGTATGATAGAAAGTGTATACCTGATGAATTGGTCAACAGAAGGGATTAGGGCCCAATGTAAGGACACAGTGAAATTATCTTCTCAAAAGAAAACAGGGAAACGGATGTGCCTCATGCAGTTGGGCTCCCATTTACCACATAGGAGGTCCAGGGTTCAATGCCCAGGGCCTCCTGGTGAAGGCAAGCTGGCCCACGTGGTGAGCTGGCACAGCAAGATGACGCAACAAGGGACACAGAGGAGAGACAATAAGAGACACAGCAGAACAGGGAACTGAGGTGGCGCAAGAGAATGATCGCCTCTTTCCCACTCTAGAAGGTCCCAGGATCAGTTTCCCAGAGCCGCCTAATGAGAATACAAGCAGACACAGAAGAACACACAGCAAATGGATGCAGAGAGCAGACAATGAGGGGGTGGGGGGATGGGGGAGAGAAATGAATAAATAAAATCTTTAAAAAAAAAAAAGAAAATATAAATTGTTTTCAGAGTATGTGGAGGAACTATCACTTATATGGGGTATCAAGACAAATCGTGGTCAGACCAAGAGCAGTGGCAGTGCTGTTTCAAACTTGGATGAAGCACTTAAAGTCCTATCTGGGAAAGTGATAAGGAGCTGCCATGTGGTGAAGCAATCCCTATTAGGGGAAAGGCTGAGGTGATGGAGAGCACCGCCCACTAAAATGAGGCTGGAAGGAACCTAGGAAGGGGCCATTCATCTATGCACATCCCAAAACAGCAATGCAGATATAAGTAAGAGGTGAGGGCTATGGAGGCTGCAGGAAAACAGAGCCATTTGAGCTAGGAGTCTTTATTTGCTGATGTAGCTCAGGGACTTAGACCAGTGCCTGTACCTAGAAGGCAACCAATAAATAAATTCTTATTGAATGAGTGATTCAAAACTTCGTCTTATTTGAAAAAAGAATATGGGCACTCTCAGAAAAGAGGTGGAGCAATGAACAGCACAGAGTGCTAGCCCTATTTAACCCAGCATGCAATAATAGTACCCCAAAGAAAGCAGATCATTCGCCCCAACAGCAATGCGGAAACTTGACAAACAACAAACCCAGGTTCATTTCACAAACACAGCAGCACCTGAAGTGGGCCGGGACCTGAGAAGGCACGGCCTGGGATGGTAACACCAGTACCTGCTACGGCCTCAGCCAAGTGCACAATCAGGCCAGTCGTTTCAAAACAGGACAAAGGGAAAACCTAATGGCAAGAAAGGGATGACCGACGAGTGAAAGAGCCCTCACAGTAGGCTGCATATAGAAGATGCTTGACAATTAATTGCCCCCACATTAAATGCATTAAGGACTCCATCATCCACCCAGACAGCTGAGGCTGCTCCATCTCCCACCCTCCCTGCTCAACGTCACCACGTACCATTTAATCCATTTAAAAACCTACCTCGGGACAAATGCAAGAATCCTTCTGTGAGCCAGAGTGGATGTCCATCACTTTTGCAGGGTGACCGGAATGTGGAGAAACATGAGAAAACTACAACTGGCGTGACCTTTAGACTGTGGTTAACAGCAATACTATAATATTCTTGCATCAATGCCAAGCGGTAGTATGTTGATAATGGATGTGTGTGGAAAAAGGGTGCCAAATGTATGCTATGGACGGTGATTGGTGGTAATAGTCTGCTGATATTGTCTCATCATCTGTAACAAATGTTCCACCGGGGTGTGGAGTTGTATGGGAAATCTATGCATCTGTATGATTGTTTTGCAAGTTCACAGTATATGAAACAAAAATATATATTTTTTTAAATTAGCATGGGTTGGGGGGAAAATGCACCAAATGTAAGATAAGGAATATAATTGGCAGTAATATTTTGATGATGCTCTTGCATAGTTTGCAACAAATGTTTCACACCAATGCAAAGAGTTGGTGGAGTGGTGATGTAGGAGAACCCTGTGTGATGTTATGTATGTTCATTTCGCAGGTTCACAATCCTCACTATACACTTATTGTTTATGTGTGTTCATGTATGAATGATACACTTCAAGAAAAAAAATTTTGTTTTTAAAACAAAACCTACCTCGGGCCCGGCCCGTCTTCTCATCCCACTGCCCTGGCCCTTGCTCGGGTCTTCTTCTCTTTTAGAGACCATTACAGCATCCTCCAGCAGCGCCTCCTGGCCTCTGAGCTCTCCCTATTCCAATCCGTCCTCCCTACCAGAAGTGACAAAACTAGCAACCCACAGACGAAATTTGCCCGGCCCTGAGAGTGTTCTAAAAATAATCTGAATGAGTTTCCCACTTTTTAAAATCGGGACTTTTCAAATGAAAATGTGGTTTTCCAGAATTTCTTTAAAAAATCAGAGGGCCTGGAGACAGAGACTTCGCTCCCACGTGGCAGCCGTCAGCTGGGGGCTGGAGGCGCGGTGCTGCCCCCCTCCGCAGGACAGCAGGACAGCCTCCTTCCAGCCTCGCCTTCTCTCGGGAGCTCTGCGGGTCTGACCCCGGATGCATGTGTGTTTGGGGCTCCTGCTCTCTTTTGTCATCAGTTAATCGTCGGCAACACAGATCTGATCAAATCGGATCACATAACCGTCGTCCAAGTTTGGTGGCCAAGTGCAGTCATGGGTTCAAGGTCCCTCACCCCCGGTCCCTTCCACCTTTCAATCCTATGCCCGACTCCTTCCTTGTCCCACCCTGTACCCTGAGCTGCTCTGCCTTTTCTGACCTCGGAGGCTTTGCTTGAGCTCTCTGTTCTCTAGCTTGAATGTCTAGCCCAGGATTGCAGAGGTCAAGAGAATGTGCTGGAATCAGACTGTTCGGCTCAAATGCTCTCTAAGCCTTTATTTCCTCATCTGTAAAATGGGGATGATACTCTCTGCTACCTCATGGGGTTATTGGGAGGAACAATTAAATCATGCTCTCAGCACAGGGCCTGGCGCATAGCAAGGGCTTAACGAGGGATTCCGTCGCCGTGGTAGCTGTCCCTGCCCTCCTGTCCCCAGAAAGATGCCGTCCCAGCCCCGCAGCCGGTTCCCACGCCGCCATCCCTGCGAAGGCTTCTGTGTGCCTGCTTCGCCTCCACGCCCCACCCCGCCCCAAGAGAGTGAGTAATCCACCGGGGCCCGCGCCTCCTGCGCACACCTCTAGTTCACTCACCACGCCATCTACCTTCAGCTGCCCGGGGCCCGCGCTCTGCCCGCTGCTCGCGCCCCAAGGGCCGCGTCGGGCACGGCTGCACCGCGGTGGGCACTGCAGGAACTCAGGGCTGCTTCTGAATTGGGTTGGCTGTAAACGAAGAAACGGCCAGAAGGTCAAACTCCTTCTGCCCTGAGTTCTGTGCCCAGAAGGTGGCCACGTGATGCTAGCTGCCAAGTGAGTGCAGCCCATGGAAGGTAATAAAAAGGCAGAGGGTACTCCGGCAATGAGGATCCAGCTGTGCCACTCGATTATGAGACGTGTGCTTCTCCGAGCCTCAGTGTTCTCATCTCTAAGCTGGGGTGATAATGCCTCCCTCGTCCCCCTCGCTGGGTTATGTGGGGAGCTAATGAGGGTAACCTAAGTGGAAATAATGAACAAACCACAAAACATTAGCTCCGGTGCCTCACACAATCTTTGACCCCAATTTAACGTTGAGATGAGAGGGCATAAAACGGAGCTTCGTAAAGGAACTGGAGTACTAACATACACTTACAGTGTGTGGACGTGAGGGAAGAATTAGTCCCTCAAAACAGATGTCAGAAACCCAGAATGGGCTTTCCCTGAGGACGCTGGCCCTGGCTTGAATCCCGGCTGTGCCGCTGCTTGCAGGACCGTGGGCAGCTCCTGCACCTTTCTGAGCCTCAGCTTCGTCTAGAAAATGGAGATGCTGACGTCTATCGCGGAAGATTGATAGGTGATACCATGGGGGGACAGAGGCAAAAACTGTGAACAGTACCTGCCACATGAGGCGTTCCATAATGTTCGTGGACTTCTGTTAGTTAAAACATTAGATAGAAGAAAGATGGAAATACCAATCTGAATTTAAGTGTGATGTTACTCAGCCTAGAACAAAGGCATAATATGTGTTTTCGGATTCGGAGGGGAGGTTAACACCCAAATGCGAAAATTTCCTTCACCCTCGCCCCTGGCCACCCGCCTGATCTCCAGGATTGCCTCCCGAGGAGTCCCCAGCTCCAGGGGCCCTGTCCTCACTCTCCCTCTCTGTACGCAGGGTGGCTGTCTCAACTACCACGGCTCTCCGCTCTGCAAAGCTGTGGCACCCATGGCACCACGTGCCTCCCCGGGCCCACCTCCCCCGATGGGAGCTGGTGGCCCGGCTCCTGAGCTCTGCAAGCCCTGCCTCCCGGCCCGGGCGTGGTCCCCTGAGGAATGCCTGCTCCCCCTCTTGGCCTGGCCTGTCTTCACGACTCAGCTTGGCCTCCCCCTCTGCCCAGGGTGGGCTGGGCGCCTCTCCTGGGAGCTGCCTCCGTCCTGCGCACGCTGCGGCCCTCACCCCCAGGAAAGGCCGGTGCTCACCTACTCGGCAAGATCTAGGGACTTAGGGATGGTCTATTGTCTCTGAATCCCCGCCAGTTACCGGCGATGCCTAAGCGTCCGTTGGTTCTGTATTATTTTCATTGAATGAAAGTAAGTGAAAGGGAGATTGTGAAAACGTACTCATTATCATATTAATGAGCTATTACTAGGTTAATCTCCCACTCTCCCCCCTTCAAAAATAAAAGCCCACATGTCCTATCTTTAGAAACCCACTTTTACAGACATAAATAAGCCAAAAATTGAAGCTTGCTGAGGTCGTACAGTGTTGTGTTCAAGTCCACAGGCTTTGGAGGTGTTTGATGGAGACCAAGTTTGAATCTTGACCCTACTATTATTGACTAACAGTGAGGCCCGGGCATATTACATCACTTCTCTAAGTCTCAATTTCCTTATCTGCAAATCAAACACAGTAAGAGTACGCGCTTCTTAAAGTTTTTATGAGAATAAGACAAGATAATACATGTAAAATACAGTTTCTCACATGTAATAAGTGTTGAATAAAAGTTGATGATAAACCAAGGGTTGGGAAATCCTAGTAACAGCCTTGCTGGTCAATGAATCAGTGAGTATCTGGATTCCTGTCTTTTACAACTAGGGATCAAGAGACGCCCAGATCACCATAACGACGTAAAACCAGAACGGTGAGGTGCCCTGCGCAGAAGAAAGCAGGAAGGAGGGCTCAGGGGTCAGCGCCCTGTTGGCAAAGTGGCCGCAACGCCCAAGAAGTGGGATGCAGTGGGTCCAGGTCTGCCCACCACCCGGAGTGTGAGCCTTTAGCCCACTTCGCCACCCACTGGTCCTCCAAAGCACCCGCTCCCTGCTCAGCCCCCAGGCCGCCGGCCCTCGCAGCTCACTTGCAGTAGCCAGGCCAGTTTTAAGGGCGGGCAACGTCTCACCATTTCAGAGTCAAGTTTATCGGGCCTTTCATCGCACGGCTGCCCAGCGCCCACAGGGCTGAACTGTCAAGATAAGAGAGGGGAAGAGAGGATGCACATGGAGAGCCTAGTCCCGGGACCTTCCCCGCGTGCTGTGCTGGGGAAGGGCGGGCAGGCAGTCACGATACTGCAGTGCTCCAGACCTTGCACCTTCTGGAAGGAACGCAGAGTGCGCCCTCTACCCACGCCTCCAGCGTCTGGGGGGGCAAGGGTGTGTCACTTCGCCTCCCTTAGTCCTCCATCTGTTCACTCACCACCCCCTGGGAGCTCCGTGGTGATCCATGGGGCTGACTGGTGTTAGCATTTTATTTCACATAGTTATGTGATGTCATGACAATGACAGGTGACGCGGTTGTCAAAGAAAGACAGAAAAAGGCAATGTTTCCAATGTAGAGATGAGCAAATTAAGGCTCACAGCCCTGAATTAGCATGCTCAGCACTAGGCTAGGAACGGCAGAGCTACTTGTGAGCCCGTGTCCCTCTAGCTGACTGCTCAGTCCCCTCTTCTACCCCTGCCACCTCCCTAAGCAAGGGACGCCTCCGCACTGGGCGCTGCTTCCCAGTCCCAATGCAGGGACGGGGCGTCTGGACATCCGCAGTATAGTTCTGATGTTGCTGTGGCTACCAAAAGGATCTAAGTAGTAATATAATTGTTTTCTTTGAAGTATATAACATAGGGACCACAAAGAAAATATTTTTTGCTTTGAAGAGAACTTTGGGGTAGTGATTTCAATTGTGTCTCTCTCCTTCCTCCTTCTAACCAGATAAAGCTTCTCTTACCTCCAAAGGTCTCCCTCACCTCCCTCATACCGTTTCTCTGCCTCCTCTCTGATCCACTCCTCTGCTAAAGTAGTTGCCCAGTTCGGCCCATGCAACTTTAGCACTTTCATGTTTGTACTCAAATGTCACCTTTCTGGTAAGAGCTTTCTGGTCACCTTATCTAAAATTGAAACCTCAATTTTAATCCCCAACGCTTCCTATTCCCCTCCCCTGCTTTATTTTTCTTTTTTTTTTTTAAAGATTTATTTATTTATTTAATTTCCCCCCCCTCCCCTGGTTGTCTGTTCTTGGTGTCTATTTGCTGCGTCTTGTTTCTTTGTCCGCTTCTGTTGTCGTCAGCGGCACGGGAAGTGTGGGCGGCGCCATTCCTGGGCAGGCTGCTCTTTCTTTTCACGCTGGGCGGCACTCCTTGTGCGTGGGGCTCCCCCACGCGGGGGACACCCTTGCGTGGCAGGGCACTCCTTGCGCGCATCAGCGCTGCGCATGGCCAGCTCCACACGGGTCAAGGAGGCCTGGGGCTTGAACCGCGAACCTCCCATATGGTAGACGGACACCCTAACCACTGGGCCAAAGTCTGTTTCCCGCCCTGCTTTATTTTTCTTCTTAGCATTTACACTATCCAACATACTCAACAGCCTACTTACTCCTGCCTTCCCCCACCCTGTTAGAACTCGGCATTTATTTATTTATGTTTGTGTCTTGTTGTTTATTTTTACTGCTACATTCCCCAAAGCTCAGCCCTTATTGGTTGAATGCGTGGTTTGTTTTGTTCCCAGTTTGCTGCAGCTGAGTTTCTCCTTAACCAGACTATAAAGTTCTCAAAGATAGTAAACAGATCTTACATGTCTTCTGTATTCTCACAACACTTGCTGGTGACAAGTTATTTTAAAACCCCCTGCTCTCTCTCTGCCCAGAGGGCCCCACACCAAATCTTGTTGCCCATTTCCATCTTTCTCTTCCATTTCTCAGCAAGCTCTGTTCTTTCCCCCATTTTCCAAATAAATCTTTTTACTGGCCTACAAAATATAAGTAAAATTTGAAAAAACCATTAGCCTGATGGACTGAGTAGCAAAGCAGGGACTGTGTGCCCTCTTTTAGGGCGTGCGGACATGTTCATCATTGTGAACTTATCTTCTGCTTTGGAGGATTTAAATCTGCATGGCAGTACGTACAGGGGTGGCCTTCAGTGATAACAGTGGATTTCTTCTTGATTCCTCAAGATTGACAGTGGATTTCTTCTTGATTCCTCAAGATTAACTGCTGGTGACCCTGGTGTGCCTTCTCAAAATATTTTTCTCTTCTCCTGGCCTTGGAAGCTGTCGTTCCGATAGCGCCCGATGCTAAGAGTAGAATTGAGGGTACTGGACCAATCCTTGTGGCTGCCAGGGCCAGCTGAGGAGGCAGGGTCTGCAGACCACAGCAGGAGCGGCTGGCTCGGGCGGCAGAGCCGGCTCACCCCCAGCCCGGCCGCTGCAGGCCGGGACGGACATGTGCCTGCCCTGCACTGCACACGGCTGGGCCCAGACGACATCTCGGCTTTCCGTCCTGCCTAGCCCGCAGTGTGCATGTGCATGCACGTGCACGCGCCTGTGTGCACGCATGCACGTATGCGGTCAGCCTGCCCTGCCCAGCTCACCGCCCTCCCTAGATGGGCCGGCTTCTCGGGAACCAGCGGGGTGTAGACACCCTGCTGGAGGGACCAGCTTTGACCCAAAGAGAATTCTCAAGGTGCCAAGGCGGAGGATTAGCTCCACCTGCCACCACCCAAATCAGGCCACAAGGTGCAGGGGTTAGACAATGAACTCATCTTGTCTTCTGGTTTTGCTAGTTACTATTTTTAACTGTGTTGAATGTCCAGGAAGAACCTGCAGGGAAGGTGGCCAGAGCAGCAAAGACCAATTTCCTGGCTCAGGAATCCCACAGCTCTGGGATCGTTTCCTGTTTGCTGGGGTTTTGGGCAATTGGTCTTGATCCCAGAGGAGAGCTGTGTTTGTGGGTTGGGGGAGGGGGGAGCAGAGAAGGGCTGTTAGTCCCTTACAGTTTTAAGGCTTGGCAGCACTCAAACAAAGAGAAAGAAGAAATGTTCAGCTCAACCTAGGCTCAGCTCTCACAGCAATTATTTTCTGCTGGGAGCAGGGAGGGGCAAAGAGCAGGAGAGAGCAAAAGAAAGAGGGAGGGCAGAATGGGGGGAAAAAAACAAAAAAGCTTTAGTGGAACAGGATGTACTTAAAATTCTCCCTGTCTGTTATCCATCTAAAACCTGGCCTCTCCATGGGGGTAGGAGGCCACCGCAACTTCATGCATATTTATAGTATTTGGCAGATTTGTGGAGCACAAATTTCAACAATATACTTTAAATGCAGCTAAATGAAATGCATACCTAGTCCATGGGAAAGGCTCCTACTTCTCTGCGTCTGTGTGATGAGTACGGTGTGGAGAGACAGAGCTGGCTGAAGCGTCAAACACCATCATGGCGTGTGGAGCTGATGGAGATCTGGGTGGCAGCCGGCCGACCCAGGACAGAACGGCCCCTCGAACTAGCCTGACAGTTCCCGGATCTGGGAGGCCCCGGGAACGGGATCGCACCAGCCCTCTGTCCACAGGTTTTCCATAGTCGCCCCACTGCTAAGTAACTCACTGTCCACCAGAGACCTGCGGGGATCTGGAGCCTAGCAGGGGTCAAGTTTTCTGGAATTAGAGCATGCAAGTCATGAGTCCAAACCCAATGTTGTGCTTATTCTGATCTCCTAATTATATTGCCGAATTTTCTGTCTGAACCCTGAAATGTGTTTTATGTTATTTACTAAATAAAATGCAGGCCGAGTTGCACTTGATTGGCCCGAGTGTATGACTCTATGTACAACTTCTTTACTGGCCTTGAATAAGGATCCTGATCTAAGTAAAGGCCCTTCCAGCTCAAAACTTCCAAGATTAAAGAAGAACGCGCTCAATCTCACCCCTCCAATCCTATAGCCTTCTCTTTGCCAAGCCCTGCTAATGCTTCCTTGGGATTACCTCCTGTTTGGGGGTCTTTTGCTCCATTCTACTTGCATCCACATGAGTTCACCTTTTAAGTTTCTCAGTGCTGGACTATGAAAACTGCCTTCTTACTGATTTCTGTGGTCTCACTTGTTCTTTATGCTAATTCATGCCACATGCAGCTGCTCAGGATAACTGGCTTCAAAGACCATTTCGTATCCGATCCAAAACCTGTCCATTGCTCTTTATTTCCCCACCCACCCCTCCCTCAGCCTCACCATCGCCTGAGACAGCACGTGATCCTACTGCTCTCAGGGTGTTGGTTTCTAATCCAGCCCTCCACTTGCCTTAAAGACTGCTGCCCCTTTGCCTTAACAATGACATTTTGCTCTGACTCGCCTTTGTCCTGAACCCACCTTTGTCCATCTCCTTCAGACCTCAGCCTGGCTACACTGCCAGAAGGCCAACATGCCTTCCCCTTGGCTCTCCCTCCATCCTCTTTTCTTTGTCGTTGTGAGAACATGCTCCAGATAATTCTCCAATGGCTTCATTTGTTTATTGACACTGCCCCCCCCTTAGGAAAAACACAAGATTATGCCTCTCCTTACTTCTGTGCTAGTTAAACGTTGAAATGCCGTGGTCTCTGCTTCCCCTTGGTGTCAAGTGTCATACTTGGCATATGGATGCTCAAAGAATGATTGCTAGTAACTAAGGACCTAAGTGAACTCTAATTTGCAACTAATTCAGCAAGTGCACTCCTTCCATCCTCCTCCTATTTTCAATGCTAACGACACGTGCCCATTGCAGTGAGCTACAACCAGAGCATCTTGAGGGTTACAAGTGACAAGCGACGGTGAGGCACATGTGCTGAACCCATCGCTGGGCTACATGGACTACTTAAAAGAAAGCTGGGCCCTCCACTTGATCTGCTACTAACTCCTTCTTCAACTAGTAACCTCTCTTGGTCTTTATTCTCCTCTCTGCAAATTAGGGGTAAGGTGCCTTGGCCAAGATATCTTATGATGAAAGAATTTCCACAGAGCTATCATTTTACTTTTGTAAGTATGACAGTCTCTGTAGAGTCAACTAGCAATGTGATTAAGACATCATGATTAGAATTCCAAGATGTTTGCTCATAGCGCCTGAGCAAACATTACTTATAAGCTAAGGAACAA
The DNA here is from genome assembly GCF_030445035.2 of Dasypus novemcinctus. Classification (NCBI taxonomy): domain Eukaryota; kingdom Metazoa; phylum Chordata; class Mammalia; order Cingulata; family Dasypodidae; genus Dasypus; species Dasypus novemcinctus. Next base: position 34,935,983 of record NC_080692.1, on the reverse strand, counting down.
GAGGCTTTGGGCTCCCTCCCCAAATACCACCCTGTCACTGGCAAAAATTAGCCCACAAGGCGGAGCCGGGGAAGGGTGTGAACTTCTCGCCTTTATTTGCAGTTAACAAAGGATGAAAAGGCACTTTCCTGAAAACTTTTGTTTTGTTTTGTCTTTTTGAGAGCTCAGAATTTAAACTCTTCCCTTTGCAGTCCTTCTGGATCCAGGAGACTTCTTGTTGCCATAGGAAACATTCCCGAGCCCCCTCCAGAAATGCCGATTCAACCCTTCTCAGCGGGACTCGCTGACTCTCAGCTTTAGGGCTGGTGAAGGACTTGCTTGATCCCCACGCGATTGTCTGCAGAGCCCGGGAGCCGAGCAAAGATGTCGATTGTCACCATTGGAATAAATGGTACTGCTGCTGCCTCACATGATTGTTTGTGCTTCCTCAAATGCCTTATGGAATGAGGCAGAATGAGAGCATAAACGTACACTCAACCATGTTTTATATAGACTTGTCCTCCCATGCCCAAAGTTGGTTGGTTCTCCAAGCTGTGAGGAATACGGAGTACGCACGAGACAACAAACTTGCAGGGGAAATGGTTTACATTTTATTTTAATAAAAATCCTGTCTTGTTACAATTTCCAGAATGAACACCTGCACTTTAATTACATTGTCATAAAATACGGACCAAATCCTTGGCCCTGCTGTCTCTTACTCTAACATCATTCTGTCATTCAGAGTCTACCGGGTAAAGATTGCTCACCTTCAAGAGCAGGGCCATGAACCAGGAAGGAATCTCCTCAGTCAGGTTCAGCGACAAGGTCAGATCAATCCACCATGTTAGAAAGATAACCGCAGGTCCACACGCCTATGGAAAACTCGTTCTGAGAGCACCGTCTAATTCATAACCTGAAATCTCCAGTGTAGAGGGGCTGCTTCTGAATTTCAGGCTTATAACCTAAGTCTTCCTTTCACTTCATTGCCCCACCTGTGAGACATATCGGTGTTACTCTTTTTATTGATGAAATTAATTTAAATAAATCATTTGGGGCACTTGAGAATTTCTTGAGCTCTTTGGGGCTGGCTACAAGGTTACCCTGGACCAGAGCTGGAAGGCTTTGTAGTCGGGCAGACCAGGTTTAATTGGATTTCTAGCTGCAGGGCCTTGGGCAAGACATTTAACCTCTCTAAACCTCTGTTTCCTCATCTGTAAAACTGTATTGTTAGTAAGAATAAATGTGATAACAAATGTAAGTAAATTCCTTGGCATATAGGCACTCAATAAACAGTAGATTTAATCTAATATGTTAATATTAGAGGAAAAGTTGCCATTGCATCCAAGAAAAAAAATTAATAGATGAGCAGCAGTTTATTCCTGGGGCATTTCTTTAGTTTAAGTCACCAAACAATGAGAATTAACACTTGACAGAGGGTGGAGCTAAACATAGCAGGTGAAAAGAAAGGTGGAGAGCAAGTACACAGAAAGGAACATTCCAAATGAAATTACACCCCTGGCATCCAAAGACAAGGGCTGGGTTTTTGAGTGTTAGTCACTGCTGGGCAGGAGTGAGTGGCAGCTGGGTCACCTCTCGGGCAGAGAGTGTGTGTGTCGGGGGTCTGAGCTGTGGCAGGAGAAAGGCTCTTCTCCTTCTCTCTGGACAGGCCTGCTCACATCAGAGAAGCAGAGGGAGCGAGAGGCCATCTCCCCTGCAGCAATGAGGGACTCTGGACTTTGAAATAGGGGGAAAGCCGAGAAATGGACAGAGAATATGTATAATCCTGGTGCTTAATCAAAATGCATCTTGGGCAAGATCAGCTCATTGTAGATCCAGGTCCCCTGGAATCTTTAAAAAATAACGATGACTACAAACACATTTTTTTTCTCTTTTTTTTTTCTTTATTCATTTTTTTAAATATTACGGTCAAAAAATATGAGATCCCCATATACCCCCCACCCCCCTCACCCCACTGCTCCCCCCATAGCAGCATTCTCCTCCATCGTCATGAGACATTCATTGCATTTGGTGAATACATCTCTGAGCATCGCTGCACCTCATGGTCAATGGTCCACATCATAGCCCACACTCTCCCACAGTCCACCCAGTGGGCCATGGGAGGATCTACAATGTCCAGTAATTGTCCCTGCAGCACCATCCAGGACAACTCCAAGTCCTGAAAACGACTCCACATCTCATCTCCTCCTCCCATTCCCCACACCCAGCAGCCGCCATGGCCACCCTCTACACACCAATGCCATACCTTCTTCGATTACCTATCACAATAGTTCATGAACAGAATGTCAGTAAGTCTACTCTAATCCATATTCTATTCCTCCATCCCGTGGACCTTGGATTGGTTGTGTCCACTCCACATCTATGTCAAGAGGGGGCTTAGATTCCACATGGATGTTGGATGCAATCCTCCTGCTTTCAGTTGTAGGCACTCTTGGCTCCATGGTTTGGTAGTTGACCTTCTTCAACTCCATGTTAGCTGAGTGGGGTATACAAACACATTTTCAAGAACGAAATTATAACCTTTGCCATGACAAATGCCAAACACATGAATATATTCAATTCAGAGGCATGAAATACATCAATGTTGCCATCAATAGCCAGAATGATTCATGTACCTTTTATGAACCACATACTGAACTAAATCTAATTTACTTTCTAAGCCCCAGATCAACTCAAGTAGGTTTAAGTATTAAAAAATTTAAAATAGAACTGTACAGCACAGTGAACCCTAATGTAAACTATGACTACAGTCAATAGCATAATTATTATAATGTTGCTTCATCAACTGTAGCAAAAGTAACACACTAAAGCAAAAAACAAACAAAACAAAAAAAGTAACACACTAATGCAAAGTGTTAATAATCGGGAAAATTATGTGTTTGAGGGAAGGTTATGGGAACTCAGTACTTTCTGCATGATTTTTCTGTAAACCTACCACTTCTCTAATTTAAAAAAAAAAAACAAAATTTATGATATAAAAAATTTAAGGGGGAAGTGGATATGGCTCAAGTGATAGGGCTTCCACCTACCATATGGGAGGACCCGGGTTTGATCCTTGGGACCTCCTGGTGAAAAAGAAGAAGCGAAAGCATGTCTGCACAGCAAGCCAGTGCCCACGTGGTGAGCCAAGTGCCCATGTGGCAAGCCGAGTGTCCGCATGAGTGTCTACATGGTAAGCCGAGTGCCCACGTGGCAAGTCAAGTGCTTGCATGAGTGCCTGCGTGACAAGCCAGTGCCCATGCAGTGAGCCAGTACACACGGGGCAAGCCAAGTGCCCACGCAGTGAGCCAGTGCCCATGCAAAGTGAGTCACGCAGCAATATGATGACAACAAAAGAAAGACAAAGGGCAGAGTCAAGGTGAAGCACAGCAGAAACCAGGAACTGAAGTGGCACAGCTGACAGGGAACCTCTCTCCACATCAGAGGTCCCCAGGAGTGAATCCTGGTGAATCCTAGAGGAGAAAAAATGAGAAGACAAAAAAGAGAAATAGATTCAGAAGATCACATAGCGAATGGACACAGACAGCAAAAACAGCAGGGCAGGGGGAGGGGAGTAGAAGGGAGGAAAACATCTAAAAATAAATTTAAGGTTGTCCTTTCTTAGTAAGCCAGGACGGAATCAGTTTTATAAGACTAAATGAGGTACTAATGGTAATATCAAAATAACCTTAGAATCAAACTTAAAACAAACAGCAGCTTGAGAATTCAACCCCAATTAAATTTTTAAAAAAGAGGAAATAAAGAATTCACAATTAGCCAGTGATGAAGATGACGAGACCACTGTTCTTCTGAGCACTTAATTCCCAGAGAAAGGACATGCCTCTTTGTACCCACGGACTTGTCCTGAGCTGACCCTGTGTGACGTCAGTGCCTGTCCACCTTCTGGCTGGAGCAGCCTTTGAGAAATGAGCTGGGCTGAGACCACAGGTGGGATTAGAAAGCAGAAGACAGCTAATTAATTTCATCTTAGTAATTATTACTTGTTTTATCACCACATTAACCAGAGTTCATGCCAGTTTAATTACACAAACATGGCTGAGCCATCTGATCGGTGTGAGGTACTGTTACGTGGGCACGTGCTTTCACATGTAAATACGTAGCACCTTACACCTACTTGCCTTGTTGAGATGCACCCTTGAGATGCTGGGAACCCTTACGGAGGGGAAAAAAGGGGAGTGGGGGGTGAAGCCCCACTAGTGGGACCAAAGCAGAGTGAGGGATTTGAGGTATGGAAAATTCTCAAGGTAAGAGGGAATTGAAATCACACCTGGAGAGTGACAAGGAAATTGGGGCTCAGGGAAAGGCTCTAAACGGAAGAAGAGGAAGGACTGGGAAAGTGGGGCTGTGGGCAGATGGCTACACGGAGCAGGGATCCTGCAGGATCTTCCTGGCAGAGGTGAAGGCACTGGAAAGGGGAAATAAAGGAGTCTAATTCTGGGCAGTGGCTCCGGAGAATCCAGAGCTGTGACTTGGCCGGGAGCGCTCGGTTTTCTGGGGTTTCAGATTTACTCATCTGAGAAGCAGGGGACCTCCTAGCCGCCGCGAAGGAACTGACCAGAGGACCCTGTGGAGAACTGCGCTGCTGAAGCGAAGAAGGAAAGGCCCGGCCCTTGCTGGCTCCTCCTTCCGAGCTCTGGGCCCGGGTCTCTCCTTCCTGGGTGTGACCCACGGCCTGTGTGGCGGCCTCGGCTCTGACGGGAGGCTCCCCTGCGGGCAGCCTCAGATGCACCCAGGTCTGAGCAGAGGGCGTCGCCTGCAGACGGGCTGCCTTCTGAGGCGCCCCAGCAGCGCACCCTGCAGGGGTGAGACCCCAGGCCCCGTGGGAACGAGGCCCTCCGCTTAGCCTGGCCCCACGCGGGAGGTGAACGTGGATTCCCTGGCTCTCCTCTCGTGTTTCTTCCCCTTGTCCTACTTTCCCCGGTGGCTGAGGGAGCTTTTTCCATTCCCCTCTGCAGACATGTGAGGCATCTGCCTCCCCCTGCGCGGCCGCCCTGCTCCTCCACGCATCTGGAAGAGCCGTCTCCACATCGGGAGGCCATTCTCATCTGGAAGACTTCTTGCAACATTCTTTTCTTTGAAACTCAATCCATGTAACTTCTCATTCAAACCGGCCTCCTGAGCTACTGGCGTCTTCTGCAGAGGCTGGAGAAAATGTCCTTAGTTCCATCCCTGCTTGGAAATGATGACTCAAACCAAACCCAACATTATGTTTCTGGTTGCTTTTTTTTTTTTCCCCCAATAATGAAGGTTTTTAGGTTCATGTTAAAAGGACCAAAGCACCAGCCTCTGTCACATACCAAAGAAAGGTGGACAATGAGATGGTGAGCAATCTCCAGGGAGGGTCCAGCTATGAGCTCGGTGCCCTTGAACGAGATAGGCTCTTTCCTCCCCAAGGACATTGAGGTGCTCGTTTAAAATAAGATTAAAAAGCTCTTCTTATAGGTTGAATTGTTGGGAAGAGATCTGTCCCCATCTTGGCCCTGCACCTGTGAGTGTCACCATCTTTGGAAGTAGGCCGACAGTTGACCTTGGAAGATATTTCAAGAAGTGATTAGTTAAGCGAAGCCGAGCTGGAGGAAGGTGGACCCAATCACTAGGGCTGGTGTCCCGATCAGAAGAGGGAGATTTGGACACCGAGACACAACAGACAGTACCACGCGACAGTGGAGGCAGAGATGCAAGTGCTCCAGCCTCCTACAAAGCCAGGAAGAGGCAAGGAAGGGTTTTCCCCTCCAGGGCTCAGAGAGCGCCAGCTCCTCCAGCACCTTGCTCTCAGACGTCCAACAGCCTCCGGAACTGGGTGGCAGTTCCTTTCTGGTTGTCTGAGGCTGCCCGGTTTGTGGTACTTGTTACAGCAGCCCTAGGAAACTAAGACACGCCTGCTTTCTTCTCCCACAGGATTGGAATAATAAGGCGGGAGGATGAGCGGAAGTAGTGTCCCATGCGTGCGTCAGGGGTCACGGCCGGCTGAGCCGCCCCTGCGTTTGCACCCTCCCCCAGCAAAGCCCTGGAGGAGCCCAGGGCTACAGCTCCACGAGGTGCCCCCGAGCAGGGGAAAGACGGAACCCAGGCCTCTGGGGCACGCAGGGGTCCCACTGACGGCCACGCGCTCTCCTTCTGACCAAGTCCCACGGTCCAGCGTCTGACCAGTTGCCTCAGACTTACCTGTGCACCCTGATGACCTGGCTGTTTCCATAAAGCGCCGTTTCTGGCACAGCAGGTGGGGCGTGGGGCTGAGGGCCTGCTAACTGGCCAGGTCGCAGAGGGTACGGTACTGGGGGAGGGGCTCCCCAACCTGAAAAAAATCCATCTCTGCTAACTAGTAAATGTGTCGTTTTTGCAGGGTCAAGTGTAATTTTCAGGCACTATCAGTGCAAGGAATATGAGGAGAGAAATGAAATCCGCATTCCTGACATGCACAAAGACCAGTTCTGCTGGACCTTCAGCCTCTTGGGCCTCAAGGGGGAACTAACTGCCCTGCTTCACCCCCTTCTCCGCCTTCCAGCATTTGCCCCCCTGAGTCAGTTTTCCATCGAGCGGAGAGAACGCCACAGCCGGGGGGGCTGCCCGGCTCTCAGCCAGGGGCTCCGGGAGCGCAGCCCCCTTCAGCTGGGCACTGCCAGCCAGCTGCTCTTGCCCCCGGCTATGTTGCCTGGCAACTGGAGGGCAGGAGAAAGGTTGGGATGGAAGCAGCTAAGAAGGGGGAGAGGATGGTGACAGCAGAGCCCAAGAGGCTTCCCTGCTGCCACAGGCGCCCACCCGGAGGGTGGAGCCGTAATGAGCCTCCGAGGGAGGCAGTGGGTGTGAACCTAGAAAGCAGGACAGAGGTTCAAAAACATTCATTCTTTCCGTTTTATTATTTAAGAAATACGAGTAATAAAAAGGGGAGGGGAAAAAATTCTACTTCTTAGATGAGTTGGCAGGGCAGGAGGAAAAAACTGAAAAACTGCTTATAAAAACCCAAGGAATTATTAAAGGGTGTGGGGATGGCGTGGGGAGAGGTTGGTAAAAATTCTGCACCAAAAAAATGAAGACATGTCTTGAAAAGCGGCCAAAAAAATCGCTTATAGTAAGGACTAAAAAGCTGAAATGGAGGGCAGCCCAGGCAGGGGTTCTTAGTGGCTGCTGAGGGGAGAGGTGGACGGGACAAACCTACTGCCGCTCGCCACCCGCCGGTGCCAGCAGAAGGGCCCCGGGCAGCGAGCTGTCATTCAGAGAGGCAGCTAAAGTTGCAGGAAGATTTTTTATTCCCGTCATAGTCCAGATTAGTCTCTGGTCTTAATCCTTGTCAGGCCCCTAGAGTCTTTCTCTTAAGATTGTCATAACTGTCCCTGAGCTGGCCCTCCTGTTTCCAATTGTTCCCTCATTCCAAACCCTACTCCATATTGCCATAAGAATGATCCTTCTAAAGCACACATGGAACCATGCTTCAAAACTTGTCACAGGGAAGAGGATGGAGCTCAAATGGTTGAGTGCCCGTTTCCCATGTATGACGTCCTGGGTTCAATCCCCAGGACCTCTGGAAAAAAAACACCTTTTCATAGCTTCCATTGCCAAGAAAGTAAATTCTGAACTCCTTGGAGTGGCATTCAAGGCTTTCCACAGCCTTGCCAGACTATTTTCCCAATGTCATCCCCAACTCCTGGTACCCGCCCCCTCCACACCACGCTACAATCCAACCACTCATCAACACACAAGCCCCACCCCAAGCCATGAACTTTCAATTCTTTGGTGCCTTGACATGTTACTGTAATTCCCCATTTGGTTTATCTTTCCATCAAACCCCTATTTACCTTTTTTCAAAATACACATAGTAAAATTATTTCTTAAATTAGGAATTTTACATAGCATTTTTTTGCATTCTGAATCGATTAAATGAGTAATCAGTACACACAGAACATACCACTATTTTCATTTTCCCAGTGGTCACCTTTAATAACTTTGAGATTAGGTTCCAAGGAGATACTGCATATTGCGAGAGATAAGATTTCAGTTTCCAAAGTCAGCCTGACTGGGACGAGATTGCTAATTCTTACCAGTTTTGCGACCATGGTCAATTTACTTAACCTCTCTATGCTTATGATGTCTTCGTAAATGGCTAAGAACACAAATCAGTGTCTCTGGTTTCTCTCTAGACTGCAGCAAAACTGCCACCCTTCATTTCTCTTTACTACTGTCCTATGTAGGAAGAACTGCTTCCAGAATCCTGTGTTTACCTCTGGCTTCCTCCTTCATTTTGCAGGAGAACATTCTCAAATGACTTTCTAAGAAACGTGTGTAGGATTACCTTTCTGATTCCTGATTTGTTGGAAAATGTCTTTTCTTATGCCTTCAAAATATAGTTATTTTGCTGGGAATAGAGTTGTAGTGAAAATCTTTTCCTTCATAGTTTGAACCTTTTTTTGTTTTGTTTTGTTTTCTAACATCAAGTGTTGCCATTACAAATGCTTGATTTGTCATTAATTCTCCCTCTCCCTCTCCCTTTCTTTCCCTCTCTCTCTTTCCCATTAATAGTGTTATAGATTTTGTAATGTTGCATTTCCCATCTTTTATTCATTGTAGTGGGTGCTAGGTAAATACTTCTTTCTTCAAATTTATAGCCTTCAACTCCACATATTTCTCTTGCAATATTTCTTCATAATTTTTTCCTGTGTCTTTCTACTTAATTTCTTTTCAGATCTCCTATGAGTTGGATGTTGATTCCCTGAGATGATTCTACATGTTATCTTTTGGGTTGTTTTTTACTTTCTCTTTATTTTACTTTTCTTCTATTTTATCCTCCAACTTTTTGATTAACATATTCATAGCATCCACTTCTTGTTTAATCGATGTGATGTCTTCATAAACGTCTCTGAGGAAAATTAGAGTTTCTTTCCATTTCTTTCTATGCCTTGAGTTTCCTCTTGTTTCCTATAGGGTCATTTTCTCTCTTTATTTCTCAGTCTTGCTCTTTCATGTTTCACAGCGTCCTCAAATACCTATTGACAGCAAAGCTGACTGGGCATTCACTGAACATCAGCAGGCCCAGTTGGCTTCTGCTCTCTATTTTCAGGTGAGTAGGAATGGGGCAGGATGTGACTGGCTGTGCTCTGTGACATCAGCTCCCACCTACTGCATGTTGCTCAGTTTCTTTAGAGGCAGAGCCATCCTTCCCCCATGACCCTTGGGTGGAGAAGAAGTGAATGTTTCTCTCAGCCCATATCTCGCTCTTGCACTCCATCAAATATAGTTTTTGAATCCTGAGTTTGCAAGAAAAAACAGTCTTTGACAGCCCTCCCTCCCCCAATCCCACCCCCCGTTGGATATATTCTGCACTGCACCTTCCTCTGCCTACCTCTTCTACTTCCTACAAACCACATTTTACATAATCTAACCTTCTGCCCCTCTTCTACTTCCTACAAACCACATTTTACATAATCTCTCATCTTGTGAAGACTCAACGTTTTCATAAGGGAAATTGGTCTCTTATTCTTCTAATGTCTTTATCTGGCTTTGGTATTCGGGTAATGTTAACTTCACAGAATGAATTAGGAAAAGTTCCCATCTCCTAATTTTTTGGAATTGTTTGTGAAGGGTTTGTGATATTTCTTTGAGTGTCTGGTCAAATTCACCAATGAAGCCATCTTGTCACATTCTCTGAATTGTTGGGGGTTGATGCCAGCTTTACTTCCTTTACTGTCATGTTGTGATGGCTCAAATAATAAAGAAAATACATGTGTGTGTCAAGAAACCAAAAACAAAAGTTCTAGAAGTTTCCAGAGAGAGGGTGCAGATCCCCTGAAAAGGAACAAGAATAAGATTTTACCACCCTCTCAAAAGCAAACACTGGATGCCAGGGAATAGAATAATTTTTCAGTGTTTGAGGATCGGACCCTTCCACCTAGGTTTTTAAGTCCAATTAAACCATCTTAAATTTGAGGGTAAATTACAAAAACTGAGGGAAATGTAAGATCTTTTTAAATAGTCTCTTGGAAGAAGTACTCCAGTAAGAAGATAAATAAAGGCAAGAGAATGCTAAGAGAATTATGTTAATTGAGAATAAAAAAAATTTTTTGAAAAAGAAATGAAAATTGAGATATGGAGAAGAAAAGTAGAGGAATCCCTATCCATACAACAGGAGCTCTCGAAAAAGAGAACAAAAATTAAGGGAAGGAAATACTTAAAGAAATAAGTATTATTTCTCAGAATTAAAGAAAATAAAAGACTTCAATTGAAAAGACTTATGGAGTGTTACACAACATAGGTAAAGTGGGAAAATTCATACCTAGACATATTATACTGAATTTATAAAGTGCTAGAGTTGACAGAAGAATGAATTGAAAACTTGCAAAAATAAATATTGTAGAAATTAAGAAATTTATCCTCCCCTGTGTAACAGAGTTAGACTCATTTATTAATTTCCCTACACATGGCTCTTTTGCCCCTCTTTTTTGAAACTATGATTAGCAATATACTTGATAAATATATGCCCCAGAGACTTAAATCTTTGGTCCATCCATGGGCCATTTGAGCCCTGAATCTCAGGAAAGTTGTAACACCTACTCTGCAGCTCATTGGACTCACCCAGGACAAAAAGAAGAAGATGATAATGGACAATGACCATCCCAAGGAACAGAGAGTGTCTACAACTGCAAGCAAGATAGTTCCATCCATCTGTCCCATGGAATCTAAGCCTCCTCTCAATTAGAAACAGAGTGGGCATCACCATTCCCAAATCCTCAGGATTGGGGAATGAACAATGGACTAGAGTAGACTTACTATTATTCTGTTATAGACATTATTATTCTCGGCAATGGAAGAACTCTTATCATTGATATAAGGACAGTGGCCATCAGAGGTTTAAGGGGAGGGAGATGGAAGAATAGGGATAAAATGGGGCATTTTTAGGACATTGGAATTGTCCTGCATGACATTGCAATGATGCATTACAGACCGTTATATATTTTGTCATAACCTACAAAATTGTGCAGGACAGAGTATAAACTATAATGTAAACTATAATCCATGATTAGTCACAGTGCTTCAATGTGTGTTCATCAATTGTAATAAGTGCACCATACTAAAGAAGGATGCTGTTAATATGGGAAAGTGTGTGAGGAGGAAAGAGGTGGATATATGGGGATCCCCTATATTTTTCATGTAACATAAAAATGTTATGTTACAATCTTCTTTAAAAATTAAAATTATAATTTTAAAAGATGTTATAGAAATGAAACATTATAGAAATTAAAACAAAAACTTTGATGAAGCTACTAAGTATAGCCTTGCTTCCAAAACTGGATAAAACAATAACAGAAAATAATTACAGTATCTATATATATAGATAATTACGTACCTAACATAAATAAGAAATTCCTGCAAAACAACATGAAAAAGATAGGAAATCCAAAAGAAAAAAAATAAGCAAAATATGTAATACAAAATTTAGGGAATGGCTAACAAGTATGAGTCAAATTATGCAACCTCCCTAGAAATCAGAGAAATACAAATTTAAAAGCTGTAATATACTATTCTATACATACCCAATAGACATAATTGGAAAGCTAGATGTGATGGTTAGGCTAATGTTCAACTTGGCCAGGTAATTGTGCCCAGTTGTTCAAGCAAGCACTGAGCTAATTCTAATACAAGGACATTTACGGACATTTAGTCACCCATTGAGTTTACTGCATAGATGACTGATTACATCTACATCAATCGGAGATTTCCATCAGCAATGAGGGATGCTTTATCCAACCATTTGAGTTCCTTAATAGGGGAAGTGATTCCAGCATTCAGAGAGAATTTCTCACCTGGTCTTTGGACAGCCCACATCTCCCAGAAACTCATCAATGACCTTCATTGGACTTTTATCGTAGTCCCTGGTTTGCAGCCTGCCTCCAGTACCTGGACTTGTGCATCCCCATGGTCATGGGAGAGATTCATAAAAGCTCATACTATTGACAAATATCTTGCATTGATTCTGTTTCCCTAGAGAACCCTGACTAATACACCAGATAATACCAAGTTCTGGAGAAGATTTAGGGAAGTAGGCTCAATCATGCTGTTGCAGTACTAAGCTGACACTGCCACTCTGGAAAGCAAGCAGACAGTGCTGAGTGAAAGTAAGTGTTCATATACTTTAAGGCCCAGCAATCCCTCCTGCTAGGTATTTGCCTGGAGAAGGTCTTGAGGAGTCTATAGGGGCACTTGAACAAGGGGACTCTTGCCAGCATTGGAAAGGGTCATATATGAGTTGGGGATAAGGGGCATGGAGAAAAGGTGGCAGGCAGAAGGGGAATGGGAATACAGATTGGGAATGAAAGGGGCAAGGCAAACCAACAAAATGAAACCAGAATGGGCCTTACACAGCCTGCCAAAGCCAGTGAGAACTGTGTTAACTCGGCCTTCTGCATCCGAGGTCACACAAAACAAAAACCACCACATTTACTTACTGCCTGGTATACTATCCTGGGTGTGGAGACTGGGAATTGAAAAACAAATAAGCAACTTCTGCCAAGCTGCTTCACTTGCTTCGACAGGTGATTGTGGAGTCACAGGGACCTCTCCTTTCCTTGGCCCTCTGACAGTCTCACTTCCCTGGCATCTCCATTCACCTGGCCTCGCCCTCTGTGAATAAGCCCCTCCTTGCCCTCTGTCATCTCCAGGCTTGGTTTATCCCAGGGCTGCAAGCCTGTTTCCCACCCAAACCTCATTTCCTTCCACAGAGCTCTTGTGTAGCTGGTTCCTCAGTCTCTGAGTAATCTCTGCCCATTTCACCCAGGAGTCAAATTAGAGCCATGTCAACATCTGTCACCTGCACTCACTCGAGCATCAGCAAGCCATTTCATGGGCCTCTGGCCCATGTGCAGAAGAAGGGCTAAGGCCAAGGAGGCCAGGTCCTGGGTTTTCAGGAGGAAATTTTACTTAAGTAACAGTGACTTCTGTACCTCCTAAGTAATCAAAATGAGCAACTGGACAAAGAGGTTCCACCTCCTACAGATAATACCCAAAAACCATGATTTGTTGAAGTTAATATGGTAATGTGCAGAAGGAAGCACAAAGGTGAACTCTAAAATCTGGTGAAGTTACAAGAGACAGCTCTTCAAAACAGGCCACTGCAGCCCCTTCATTCTTGCATATGTGCTTGCCCCAGAATTCTCTTTAGGACCAAAACCTCAGTTTTTATATTTCCCTTAGATTTCTATCCCATGCATCTGGACTCACATGGTTCCAGAGCTCAGAGACACACACTGCACCTATCTTCTCCACCTCCTTCAACTACCTGGAGTCAGGGCCCCCCACCTCTGGGCTTCTCAAGACTTCATCCAGAACACAAAATGGCCCTGACTCCATTTTAACTTGCTTGTCCATTTACCAAGATGGTCAGTCAGCAGTCCTCATTAAGCCTGTGCTGAGGTCTTATGGAGAAAAACTAAAGAAATAGAAGTTATAGTCCCTGCCCTTCAAGAACATGCAAACCAGTGTCTATGGATTATCTGTTAAATGCAAGCCATTACCCTCAGCACTCTCATATGCATCTCATTTGCTTTTCACAATAACCCCAGGAGGTCAAGTACCATTTTCTCTGTTTTCATACGAGTAAACTGAGCTTGTCAGAGTGTATTACTTTTCTAGGGCCACCTTAACAAAGTACCACAAACAGGATGGTTTAAAAGAACAAAAATGTATTGTCTTGTAGTTCTGGAGGCTAGAAGTCCAAAATCAAGATGTCAGCAGAGTCATGATCCATCTTAAACCTGTAGGGAAGAGTCCTTCCTTGCCCCTTCCTAGCTTCTGGTGCTTGCCGGCCATCCTTCATGTTCCATGGCTTGTAGTTGCATCTGCCTCTGTCTTCACATGACCTCCCCTGTGACCACGTCCAAGTTTTCCCTTCTTAAGAGAATGTCAGTCAGATAGGATTAGGGCCCACCTTAATCTAGCTTGGCCTCATCTTAACTAGTCACACATTCGAAGACTTTATTTCCCAATAAGGCGACATTCATGGGACAGGGGGTTAGGACATGAATGTACCTTTGGGGACACACAATTCAACTGATAACACAGAGGCTGAGGAATTTGCCTAAAGTAACAGCTGGTAAGTGACAACAAGTCCAGGACCTCTAGTTCCAAGTCCACAGCACTTTTCACAATATCATAGTTGCTTTAAGAGAATCCATCTCACTGGGAAACACAGAGCACTGTGCCCTGGAATGGACTCAAAGCATTTTCAAACCAGCATGTCAGCAAGATCAAACATATGTTCAACTTTGAGCTTATGTATTTGGGTCTCTTGTGGACAGTTGGGTTTCATCAGTGAAGGACTCCTAAAGGCAACTTTGGAAATCTAGTTTGAAAGAAAGAGGGAATTATAGTGTGGGCAGAGAAGAGAAAATTAAGTTGGAATAAGCGTCTTCTCTTAAGGTTACTTAGACATTCCTACTGTCATGGAACAAATTTTCCGTTCTGTCTACCAGAGCAAGAATCATGCTTAAACGTGGCAGGGTGAATTCAGGTCAGATATCACAAGAAAATATTTCTGGTGATGAGGTAGTTAAATACCAGACTATTTCATTAAAGGAAGTGGTGAAATGTAGACTTTTTTTCCCTCAGATGACTTTGGCCTCCTCCCGTTGGAGGCAAATATGGAATACACGGGCTCTGGAAGTTTCATCTGAAAATGGCAATTCTGTGGCTGTATGATAACTTTATAGTACTCACAGTTCAGGGCGACCCGTACAACCACAACGTATTGCTCCACCCCAGACCCTCCCAGAGAGCTACTGCAAACTCTTTTCTCGCCTTTCCTCCCTGGCTCCCAGACTCTGACAAGCACAAACCAGAAAGGGCCTGAGTCACCAGGCCACGTGACTGAAAGTGCACACGGGGCCTCGCCAAGCTTGGCACAGCCACATGAAACCGACATCGCCTGTGCCCTGCAAGCCGAGGAGCACTTAGCAGCTACGGGTTTGTGTCTGGAAACATCCCGGGGCTGCCGTTCAGCCTGACCAGCTTTAGAGAAAATGCACATTTGGGAGTGAGTCATTCCAAGGTATGGGCACTTCCGCGGCCCGTGTATGTTGCTCTTGTTCGCCTTGGGGTCTACTGGGCACTGCAGTTCTAGGGTTGCTGAGGGAAGACAGGGAAGTCACTTCCCCCAGGTTTTCACTGCCTTTTACTTTTTTCCACAAAAGAGGATACTTGCAACAGCGTCTCCCCTTCCCTCTTGCTGCTCATCATGGGTCTGCTTGTTTTGGTTTTGTTTGTTTTTTTGCAAATGGCACAAGGGAAGAATCTACCCCAGGAAAGCCATGTCCTTTTACTGGGCCCCCTGATGATTTTACCGCCCCTTCTTTGAGTAGTAAGTCCCCATGCAGGAACTTTTCTCCAGCTGCTCTAATGAGCTCCCTCTTGCTAAGAACCGCAGCCTCGGAGGCTGCTCGAGCCAGTCAGAACCTCAGGACTCCTCCAGGGCAAGCCTTTCATTTTCCAGGGAAGGAAGCCTGAACCCAGAGAAGTGAAGTGACTTGTCCAGGGTCACACATCTGGCCTGTGCCCTTTACCTGGGAGTGGATGAGCACACACCCGAGGTGAAGGGGGAGGAAACAGTCCGTTTTCCTCTCCTGTTTCAAGTAACAGCATTTGCTTAAGATACAGAAGTACAATTTCAGGCCCTCTCCTTCCTCTCCTTCCTCTCTTTGTCCCAACCAGCACCTCCATCAGCCAACACGCACATAAATTGCCTGCTCTATGCCTTCTAAGAACTCACTCCCCCTTTTACTTCCATATGAAGACTTAACCATAATTTAAAAATTGGAAATTGGAGATTTGGTTCCCTCCACCATTAATTCTCTCTAGCAGAAATGTGAATGCCTACTGACCCGTGCACGGAGGCGGCTACCCTGCAAGGGCAGGCCAGAAGGAGGACGCAGGGTTCTTGCCCGTCTCACCTTCCCGTTCCCAGCACCCACCTCCTCGCAACCAAAGGGGATCAGCCACGTGGAGCCAACGTGGGACGCTGAAAAAGCCTGGGTTTCCACATCAGAAGGCCTGCACACCTGTGTAAGCCGCACGGTCACGGTCATCGCACTCAACAGCTGGTGTCTTTAGGGTGGGGACGGCAATGCCTGGTGCTGTGAGGATGAGATGAGAGCATATTTTGGGAAAGCCCTTGTGCAGTTGTTAGGAGGAAGGTAAGGGATTTTCATCACTGCTTCTAGCTGCCCTGGGCCGGCGCAGGCCGTAGAGTTCACGGCCCACGGAAGGGTGTCGGCGCCCGGGCTGGGCCAGAGGCGGCTGGAGATGGGACACGGCGCCTCCTGCACCTGTGTACTCAGGAGGGCGCCTCTCCCCACAGCCCTCGGAGGGGCACGGCCAGGCCAGGCCGCGGCTGGGGCCAGCTGTGAGACCACCCCAGAAGGCACCGTGGTGCTTCTCGGTGTCAGCCCCTCGAGTTGCCTGTGCTTTATTTATTTTTAATTCTCATGGCTTCTCAAGCATATTTTTTTTTAGTAAAATTTTTTGTCTTCTTTTTTTAAAGATGCCTAGATCACAGAAAATGTTACATTTTAAAAAATAAGAGGCTCCCATATACCCCACTGCCCACCCCGTCCCCACTCCTCCCACGTCAACAACCTCTTTCATCATTGTGGCACATTCCTTGCATTTGGTGAATTACATTTTGGAGCGCTGCTGCACCGCATGGATGATGGTTTACATTGTAGCTTACACTCTCCTCCAGCGCATTCAGTGCGTTATGGCAGGATATGTAATATCCTGCATCTGTCCCTGCAATATCATTCAGGACAACTCCAAGTCCCGAAAATGCCCCCACATCACACCTCTTCTTCCCTCTCCCTGCCCTCAGCAACTCCCGGGGCCACTGTCTCCACATCAGTGATACAAAATCAATGATACAATTTCTTCCATTGATACGAATTGAGCAAATCAAGCTGTCTCAGAGAGCTAGAGACTGGACCACAGGCTTACAGGAAATGGGGGGGCCAGAGAGGAAGGTTGTGAGCTGACGCCTATACGGGCGAAATCTATGACAAAGTGGAGGTAAGTAGCTGTGCTGTGTTCTCAAGCATTACAAAGAGCCTGTGTCACAACTGGCCTGGCAGACAGACAGCCTGCTCCACCGTCTCAGCGAGACAGCCTTCTCTAGGGCCCCAGGCTAACCGCACCCCTGGGCTCAGGGCCCTTTTCCATCACTTCCTGAAGCCTCCTCCCTCGAGGAGCAGAGCTGGCCACAGCCACTTCCCCTTCCCCGGCCAACAGCACCTTCGATTTCTCCTCTCCACAAACTTGTTCTCCTCTGCAAATGGGAATGTTCAGACCTCTCCTAATTTGAAAAACGACTCTTGGTGTTTCTTCTGGTAGTCGTCCTGTTTACACTCTGTTTATTTCTATTTCCTTTCTTGTCACACTTGTTAAATCTGTGTTCTGTTCAAGCGGTCTCTTCTTATCCTGAGACTGGTATTTTGTCCCATGACATGCTCTTAGAGAAGCTTTATGCTCCAAGTCACTATGGAATTGTCTCAGGGCCGGTGACCGATTTTGGGTCTTCATTCTTCCTCCGCGATGTTGGCGCTGCACTGGTGGGTTTCTCTTCCCACGCGCCCCCGCGCGGCACGCAACCCTGGCGTCCCCATCTGTCTGCGACTCCCACGTCATTTCGCCAACTCCTCTTCCTCCTTCTCCCTCCTCCATGTGGACGTTTGTCAAGATTTTGTTCTCAGGGCCTCTGCTACTCTGTTTATCTACTCTTGCCCTATTCATTTCATCTGTTCTCTTGAATGGATGGTTACCTCATTCTGAAAACACATCCAAAATCTGAATGGTCATACGTGACTACTCTGGCCTGCAAGTACCTATTGAATGCTGCCCCCTCAGGGTCTTGCAGAGAGTTGATGTATATGAATTTAAACTCATCATCGTCCCGGCTTCCCTGTTTCTGTTAATGATGCAATTTCTCTCTTAATTAATCACAGAAACTAAACTTGGGTCACTCATGAGTCCTCCACCTCACATGTCCTTCCTTAGTCACCAAGTCAAGTCAGTTCCTCTTTCTAGTAACTTTCACAAGCCCCTCACTTTTTTAACATTTACTGATATATATACAATACGATGTGTATATATATATAAAATAAGAATCAGCTTCCGCCACCACGGGGATTGATAAATCCAAATTCTATAAGGCAGGCCACAAGCTAGAAACACCAATGAAGATGAAATTATCATCGTCCCCGGAGAAACTGACGGGCTGAAGAAAGAACAGAAATCCTTTTTTTCTGACTGCTGAAATCTTCATCTTCTCCTTTCCTTCTTACCTATTTTATCCTATTATGTCACCATGCCTATTTCAAGTGATTCATTCTTTCATTCATTTGTTTAACAAAGACTCACTGAGTGGGAAACGGACTGGGCCCAATGGATAGGGCGTCCACCTACCACATGGGAGGTCCGCGGTTCAAAGCCCCGGCCTCCTTGACCCGTGTGCAGCTGGCCCACGTGCAGTGCTGATGCGTGCAAGGGGTGCCGTGCCACGCAGGGGTGTCCCCCACATAGGGAAGCCCCACACGCAAGGAGTGCGCTCCACAAGGAGAGCCGCCCAGCGCAAAAGAAAGTGCAGCCTGCCCAGGAGTGGCCCACACACACAGAAAGATGACACAACAAGATGACACAACAAAAAGAAGCACAGATTCCTGATGCCGCTGATAAGGATAGAAGTGGTCACTGAAGAACGCACAGCGAATGGACACTATAAAAACAACTATATTTGAAATGAGTACCCTGAAAGAGAAGAACACAATTAGGGGTTGAAGTATCAAGCATGAGTAGGTGTTCACTAGACAAATGGAGATGAGAGGGAAAAAGAGTCCCCGATTGACTTGGAGTTGTCCTAAATGATATTGCAGGGTCAGATGCTGGCCTTTATATATCCTGCCAAAACCCACTGAATGTACTGGGGGAGAGTGTGAACTACAGGGTGAACTATTATCTATGTGGTGCAGCAGTGCTCCAAAATGTGTTCACTGAGTGTGATGAGTGTGTCACAATGATGGAGGAGGTTGTTGGGGTAGGAGGAGTGGGGTAGGGGGATGGGGGGTATATAGGAACCTCTTATGTTTTTTACAATGTAATCTTTTTTGTGATGTATGTGTTTTCAAAAAATACAATTTACAAAAATGATGGGTGGGGGGGGATGGGGAGTGGGTTATATGTGAACCTCTTATGTTTTTTTAATGCAACGTTCTATGTGATCTATTAATTTTAATTTTTAAAAAATAATAAAATAAAAGAGTCCCTGACTGATGAACAGTTCATTCTAAGACTCTGGTCAGAAGGAACCTAGTAGGTTCAAGGAAGAGCAAGAGGGTGGGTCAGTGAGGCTGGAGCCACAGGGGCAAGGAGCAAGATGAGGCTGGAGGTAGGAAGAGGACAGGATCGACAATCTCAGGCCTGGCCAACCAGCATAAATTATTTGGTTGGAATCCATCCTAAGAGCAATGAGGAGCCGATGAAGCGCCCTCACTATTGCTCTCTTGCACTGTTACACTAGCCTTCTACTGGAGAGTCTGGACTCCCCTACTCCAATCTGTGCTGCATGTTATCACAAGAATTTTTTTTTACTTTGAAAGAAGCTTTAGATTACAAAAATGTTCCATGGAAAATATAGGGAGATTCCCATATACACCACCCCTCCCTTTCCCTCATGTCCTGCATGGCATTGCAATGACAGATACAGGCCATTATACATTTGGTCAAAACCTATAAAATTGTGTGATATAAAGTGTAAACCATAATGTAAACTATATACCATGGTTAGTAGCAGTGCTTCAACATGTGTTCATCGACTGTAACAAATGTACCACACTAATGAAAGACGTTGTTAATGGGACAAGAATTTTCATGAGGTAACCTCCCAACCTTTCTCTCCAAATTGACTTTCCGAGACCATCTTACACAATTTGTACATCACAGTCAATTAAGATATTGTTTCCTATAATAACCTGTGTTTTTCTGACTCCACACCTTTGCTAGCTTTCTCCACCTTCCTTGTTTTCAGTTGTCCTCTACTACCTCTCTCTACCTAATGCCTGCCCAATACTGAAAGGATCATTTAAATCCAAATTTTTCTGGAAATCATAAGTCCAGACCACTTTAACTTAAAATGACCATCCATTCTCTCAATTCCCATGATACTTTGCCACTTATATATTGCAAGAGTCTGGCCTTTAGAGTTAGAAAGTCTTAGTTTGAATCCTGGTTTTGAGCAAATCACTTAATTCTCAAATCTTGAGATTCCTCATCTATAAAATGGAGAAAACAATTGCACTCGTTTTATAGGGTTGTTGGAAGAATCAAATCAGAATACATTTTTTTTTAAATGATTTTTAAAAAATTTATTTCTCTCCCCTACCCCCCACCCCGCCCCTCTATTGTCTGCTCCCTTTGTCCATTCACTGTGTGTTCTTCTGTGTCTGCTTGCATTCTTTCAGCAGCACTGATAATCTGTGTCTCTTTCATTCGTTGCGTCATCTTGCTAAGTCAGCTCTCCATATGTGCAGCAACTCTCCTGGGCAAGCTGGACTTTTTTCATGTGGGGCGGCTCTCCTTGCAGGGCACACTCCTTGTGCATGGGGCTCCCCTACATGGGGGACACCCCTGCATGGCACAGCACCCCTTGTGCACATCAGCACTGCGTGTGGGCCAGCTCACCACACGGGCCAGGAGGCCGTGGGTTTGAAGCCTGGACCTCCCACATGGTAGGCAGATGCTCTATCAGTTGAGCCAAATCCGCTTCCCCAGAATAGATTTCTAAAGTCTTTAAAATTGTACCTGGTACATAGTGAAAATGGAATCCCTACTATTCACCTTCTCCCTTCACTTTCTCTTATTTTTCTAAGGAAATTGTGGGGTTTTTTTAAAAAGTACCGTGTGTTACTAATCTTCGTATTTCTACACTTTGTGTAGTGCCTGACCTATAATAGATACCCAATCAATAATATTAAATGATTAAAGAATTGCTTAATCAAATGGAATTCAACATTAGAAAATCTTTCAATTAGCATACCGCATTAACAGATTGAATGAGAAAAAACGATCATCTCAATAGATGC
Source organism: Dasypus novemcinctus (assembly GCF_030445035.2). Taxonomy (NCBI): domain Eukaryota; kingdom Metazoa; phylum Chordata; class Mammalia; order Cingulata; family Dasypodidae; genus Dasypus; species Dasypus novemcinctus. The sequence goes on along the minus strand of NC_080692.1, from coordinate 34,914,882 downwards.
AAAATCATCAGTCAAAACTTAAAACATAGTCATGAATAAATCTTAAAAAATAAATATAAAGTTCTTAATCCAAAAAGTATTTCCATGAACTATTATAAATAACATATATGAGGGCAAAATTTTAAGCAATTACATTAAAGTCAGGAACAAGACAAGGATCTTTCTTCTATGGGCATTTCTATTGAGTATTAGAAGTTCTAACCAACGAAATATGACAAGAATTAGAAATAAGAATTGTACAAAGTAAAAAATAATTTTGAGAACTGCTCTTATGGGCAGAGGATAGGATTATCTATAGAAAATCTACATAAAAAACAAATTTCAACGAAATTAATAGAAGCATCCAGCAATGTTATTAGAAACAAAATCAACATATAAAATAGATATAATGTCTATAAATAATTAATAAACAATGAGAAAACTTAATGGAAAAATCCCACTCATCAAATTAACTAAAACTGTAAGATGCCTAGAAATCTATGCATATTATGAGAAATTATAATATTGAGGGGTATATGAAAAGGCCAGAAACAAAACATGTTCATGGATGGAAGACTTAATATTGAAAAAAATGTCAGTTTTCCCTAAATAAAATCAATAGATTGAATGATTTTATTCAAAATATTTGTTTGATCCTAAAATTCCTATGGAAGGGAAACAGGCAAAAAATAGCCAAGACAGTCCTGAAGTAGATAAATAAATGGAAGGGCAGGGTTTAACCTACCAGAGACCATGACTTATTATAAATTATAATTATTAAGACACAGTATATTTGTAAGGGATGGCAAGGGGGCCATGAGCTTTTCCTACTGTCTTTAAAGTTGTGTTTTCTTGACCAGGCACTCACCAAGTTATTGCAACCTTTATCTGGTCTGTGGAGTTTTGAGGGAGATGTTTCTGCCAACTTTTGCTAGTTGTTCAAAGACTCTGTGGCAGAATGACATCCTGGGGTGTCTTACACAGTCATCTTGGTCGACTGGAAATTCTATACACATTTTTAACCTGTGAAAAACAATACTCCGTATAATTTATAGACATATAAACATGTAATAAAAATACAAAAACAGGGAAGTGGATGTGGCTCAACTAGTTGGACACCTGCCTACCACATGGGAGGTTCCGGGTTCATGTTCTGGTGCCTCCTAAAAGAAGACAAGCAGATGCCACCCCTGCCACATGAGAAGATGCCACAAGTCAGCAGATGCCACAGCCCTCGGGGAGCAGATGAGGCTCAGGCCTCTGGGCATTCCCCTCTCATGTGGGAGGTTCTGGGTTTGGTTCCCCATGCATCCTGGAGAAGGTGAGCAAACAATGAGCAGATAGACGAGAGAACCATCTAGGGGGAGGAGGGAATGAATAGAGAAAAATAAAATAAATAAATCTTTAAATATATATATACATAAAAACATGGGTGGGAATGACAATCAGACGCAGAAAGAAGTTCCACAGAGAAGTCAACAATTTCTGTAATGTTTTGCAAAATATGATATAACTTAAGATTTTTAAACTGGTGGTGAGCATCCCCCATATATATTCTTTATTTATTTCTATGAGTTTGACATATTTAATGATAATAAAAAAAAAGTAAAGACCTAGCTGCATACAAATATTCTAGACAAAGGGTTAATACCTTTAATACATAAAGGCTTGTGCAAATAAAGAAAGTACAAAAGATCCACCATAAATGAAAAAAAAACAGCAAATATACAGAAAACACAATAGTTAATACGTGCATGTTTGTAACTGTTATTTGTTAATAAATACAAATACATTTTTTCAAATATATTTTTTAAACTCAAATTTAAAATTAACAGGCATGATGTTCACATATCAGATGAGCAGAAAGATTTTTCTCAGTAATATTACTGGCAAAGGTATGATTCCATGAACACTCATACACAGCTGATAAAAATATAAATTACTATAAATATTCAGGAAAATTACTTTAGGATATGGATAAAAACATTTATAATTTTTGACCTTGTAATTTTACCTCTAGATATCTATCAAAAACAAAAACAGAAGTGTTATAAAGATTTGCACTCACAGATATTCTTTGTTGCATTATTTATAATAGCAGGAAAACAGGAATAATTCAAACATGCAATAATAAGAGAATGATTCAATAAATTATAGATTATTGACTACCCATAAGATGTCATTTATTAAAATGATGTTTATGAAGAATTCTTAAAAATATGGAAAAATAATTGTGATGTAGTATTAAATGACAACATGGCTATAGATCTGTATGTATGGTATTTCCCCAGCTACGTTAATATGAAGAATCCTCATTATACACTTATTTGTTCTCCAGGTCTCCACAGTGGTAAGATTTCATTAAGTCAATGAGAGGGAATTTGGAGGGCTGCACAAATCACATGCAAAACCACTAGCAAATGAGGATCTGAAGAGCTAAACCAGTAAAAAAATTTTGAAAAGAAAAATTTTTTAAGGATGATGACAAGATGGGCTTTGCAAAAGAGAATGATTTGACAAAGTATTATGAGAAGCCATTGAGGAAATTAATGGATACTCCAAATGTTTTTACAAAAATTGATCTCTTCATGATCCTGTTACCAAAAAATCAAGCATTAAGCAAAAGATGTAGTATTAAACTATCTTACATCTTCTTTGGAAAAATTATGTCCTCACTCAAAAAAATCACAGTTTATTGACATTTTCTAAAAACTTATAATAAACTTATTTTTACAATTATTATTACATTTTCAAAATAAAATCGTAATTGACCTTTTTAACTCCTTGTTATATTGTGATTCCCATTTTAATTGATGACCTTCAGATTACCCTTTTCTGGTACATTTATCCTAGGTTAACAAATATTTCCTGTTTACTATGTATAGAATATGAAAAGTAGAACAGCACTGTCCAAAAGGAATATAATGTGACCCACTTGTGTAATTTAAAATTTTGTCAGTGATGGGGAATGCATAGGAGGAGGTTCACTTATAAGGCATATGAAAGAGTTCAAGAGTTCATGGGGCATTGTCACGATGGGTAGAAATCCACACAATAACCAAAAGAATATCAAATTCCCATCCTGGTGAGTTCTGCCACATTCTCTAATGGGAAGGCAAGAATCCACCAAGTACAGGGCCAGTGACTAATAAAGGAGGATGGACTATTGCCAGGCCCTGGATATTGATGACTGTACTTATAAACCTTTTCTTATGAAACTGCAACTTAACCTCACATTATAGGTTGTCTGAGAGTTACCTCCTGAGAGTTTCCTTATTGTTCAAATGTGGCCTCCCTCTAAGCCAAACTCAGCATATAAATACATTATCTTCCCACCTCTACCCCAGCATGGGACATGACTCCCAGGGATGAGCCTCCCTAGCACCAAGGGATTATTACCAAGCACCAACTAGAAATGCAACTGGAAAAAGACCTTGACCAAAGTGGAGAAAGGGTAAAGATAAAAGAGTTTATATGGCTAAGAGACTTCAAAATGAGTCAGGAGGTCATAGCAGAGGTTATGCTTATGCATATCTCAGCAGGATCTCATTGACTGCCACAGTGAATATTGCCTCAAATAGAGGGGCTCCTGAGGATTCTGGAGATATCCAGACACTATAGGCAGGGCTGAAAGTTCAGGAATTTGACAGCCTGTTAGTGGGCCCTACTTTGGAATTTATGCTTCCCAGTGTGACAGAGCTGGCTCAGTTGTGGTTCCCTACACATGACTCTTCTGCCTCTATGAGCCTATAGTTAGTACTAGAGTTGATAGATTTGTATCCAAGCAACTTAAATCTTTGGGCTTTCCATGTACCCAGCCAAGCCCTAAATCTCAACAGATTTGCAACACCTACTCTCCAGTTCATTGGACTCACCCAGGACAACTAACAAGGAAATGATAATGGACAATGACCCATCCAACTGCCTCATGGGATCTAAGCCCCCTCTCAATTACAGGAGTGAACATCATCATCCCAGCATCCTCAAGATTGGAGAATGAACGATGGACTAGAGTAGACTTCTGGTATTCTAGTAAAGACTTACTGTGATTCTAGCATTGAAAGAACTTTTATCATTGATGTGGAGGCAGTGGCTACCAAAGGTTCTGAGGGGAGGGAAAGGTGAAATATAGGTGTAATATGGGAACATTTTTAGGACATTGGAATTGTCCTGAATGATGTTGCATTGACAGATACAGACCATTATATATCTAGTCATAACTTACAAAATTGTGCAGGAAAGAGTTTAAACTATAATGTAAACTATAATCCATGCTTAGTGATAATGCTCCAATATGTGTTCATCAATTGGAACAAATGTACCACACTAATGAAGGAAGTTGTTAATGTGAGAAACTGTGGGAGGGGTAGAAAGTGGGGCATATGTATCATTTTTTATTATCATTTATGCATTTTTATATATTATTTATGTAATCTAAGTTATCTTTAAAAAATAAAAAAATTAATAAAATAAAAGTATCAGGGAGCTACATTAAGAATTTTTAAAGAAATAGGTGAAATTAATTTATATATATAATTTCACTCAAATATCCATAGTTTATATATTCAATATGTAATTGATATGCAAATTATTAGTGAGATATTTTACTTTTACTTTTTTTTTACTAAATCTTTAAAATCCAGGGTGTGTTTTATACAGACCACACATCTCAATTTGGACTGGCCCCATTTCAAGTACTGTAAACTTCAGGTATAGAAGAAAATGCACCAAAGTGTTTTTCAAAATGTGCACAAAATAGTCATATATGAATGGAGGAATTAGATGTGTGAAATTACTTTCAAAATTAAAAAAAATAACTTTGGGATTGAGGTACCCCATATTATTAGTTTTCATGTTCTATTTTTGAAGGGTAATGTTTTACTATATCTTTCATTTATGCCTAAAGTATTTAAATAATGCAATTTGTTGTTTCTATTTATGTCCTTTTCTAGTTGAATTTCATATCCTGCTTTGGCTTTTCTGGATTTTCAGCAAATTACTTCCATCTTTTTCCATGCTTTTCACTGGTAGCCTGGACTACTTCCCACTTCTGAGATCATTTTAAATCAGTGTTTGGCCCTGCCAAGTTAATTCCTTTCTACCCTTCCCCGCTTTCTCATGCATTAAGATAGTTTAATCTTTTATTTCTTATGTTATTAAAAGCATATTGTTTTCTTATAGACCAAGCAGTTCTCCTGGACCTCTTTGTCTTTTGAAAAATTCTTCCCAGGGAACCCTTTAAGCTATTGGACTCTACTTGGTTGATATTCGTTCTTTCGTTCCTACAGATTTCCTCCTTTCTGTTCTTCTTCAGATCATACCTTTTATAAACATACAGTCACTTTCTACCAGGTTGCTAAGTTTAAAGTTTCAAATAGTCATTCCCTAAGCATGAGTATCACATCAAGAGTATGTTCTCACTCCTGTGACTTGATGTCTCCACCAATTGCCAAAAAGAACTATTTCTCCTAAAACAGCCTACAAAAGTCCTAAATATTCTCCTAAAGAGCATCACTTCAATGCTCTTTTCTCTTTTCAAAGAAGATGTAAGAGAAATTGTTGGGCTGCCCCCATTGCTTTCTGTACTGAAAATCTTTGGGTAAATTGTTCAAAGGAAACTGAGGCTCTTGGCTAAGAGATTCTCTGTGCATCATTTTGAGGCTAACTCCTGCTGAATTACACCTTTCTGATGTACTTAAGGTCCCAGAACTGGTTGAGAACAGAGTTGTCAAAATAGGTAGGCTCTAACTAATGTTCAGCTCTTCCCTGGACATTAGGCAACTGGTACCCTAGTGGAAGAAATTACACATTAGAAATTCTTCTAATATAAGAAATTACAATCTTGAGGCTTTGGGGATGGTGGTTCCCACTCTGCTTCTAATTGAGAGGGAGCTAAGAGGGGCAAATAACTATCTTGCCTGCAGTTGCAAACATTCTCTGTTCCTTGGAATGGGTGTTGTGCATCATCATCTCCTTGTTAGTTGTCCTGGGTAAGTCCAGTGAACTGGAGAGTAGGTGTTGCAACTCTGCTGAAATTCAGGGCATAACTGGCACATGGACAGATCAAAGATTTAAGTCTCTGGGATATATATTTATCAAGTATAGTGCTAATTATAGGTTAAAATAAAAGGGGCAGAAGAGCCTTATGTAGGGAAACTATAAATTATCTAACTCTGTTACACTGTGGAGCACAAATTCCAAAGTAAGACCCACTGACAGGCTGCCAAATCCCTGAGCTGTCTGGTCTGGTTATAGTTTCTGGATGTTAGAGATTGTATTTTTAGAACAGGTTTTTTAGAGGAGGAAAAGGGCAAAATAATGACTACAATTCCATTAAAAATTTTTTTTTTAATTTTAAAACTTATCGAGTACCTGCTCTATGCCAATTTGTGCTAGGTACTAAGGAGTGTCCCAGGACAACCAGAGCAATTAGATCTCCATACAAGGCAGACTTCTCCTCCCTGCCTCCTCCATGTGCCATCCCATCACAAGGCCAGAGATCCTCCCCAAAATGAAGACCAAACCAACCTCAGGCAGTTTCCAATCTGGAGGAGCCTTAGATGGTAGGAATGATTCTAGAGCTCATCTGACGCTTCTAGAAGTGACATTAATGTTGGTTTATTGTAAGCTCACCTTGCAATTGTCTCTTACCATTCCAGGATTTGCTCTGTCTTCTCATTAATTTCTAAACGGGCCATTCCTGGGAATATCCCAGACCTGAAGAGAGTGTTTAGGGAGAATGGCCTTGTAGTAGTTAGATATAGTTATGAATTCCAAAAATAGATATTGGATTATGTTTGTAATCTGGTCAATCACTGGGCATGATTGAGTTTTGATTAGGGTTTTGATTGGGTTACATCATTAGGGCATAATAAAAGGCATGACAAAGGACAGAGTTGGAGCTTTTGATGCAAGTGTTCTTAATGCTGGGTTTTTTTGTTTTTGTTTTATTTTGTTTTGTTTGAAGATTTCTTTCTTTCTTTCTTTTTCATTCATTCATTCTTTCTTTCTTTCTTTCCTTTCCCTCCCCCGTTGTCCATTCTCTGTGTGCATTCACTTTGTGTTCTTCTGTAACCTCTTGTATTCTCATCAGGCAGCACTGGGTATCTATGTCTCTTTTTGTTGCATCATCTTGCTGCGTCAGCTCTCTGTGTGTGTGGCACCACTCCTGGGCCAGCTGTGGTTTTGCACGGGGTGGCTCTCCTTGCACAGGGGCCACTCCTTGTGCAGGGGGCACCCTTACACGGGGGCATCCCTGCATGGGCTGGCACTCCATGTGCACAGCAGCACTGCACATAGGCCAGCTCATCACATGAGCCAGGAGGCCCTGGGTATCGAACCCTTGGACCTCCTATATGGTAGGTGGATGCTCTATCTGTTGAGCCACATCTGCTTCTCAATGCTGGGGTTTTGATGTTGGAGTCTGATGCTGAAGTCTTAAGCTTTCCCCAGGGAAAGAGACAGAGCCGTTCACCTAATAGTCTATAGCTGACCTTATGGAGAGAGGCAAAGCCTAGAGAACCTCATAGTTTACACCTGTCCTTGTGGAGAAAATAGGAGCTGAGACCAGAGGAACCCAGGAAGCCTGAAGCCTCACAGCCATTGGCAGCCATCTTGCTCCAACATGTGAAAATAGACTTTGGTGGGGGAAGTAACTTATGCTTTATGGCCTAGTATCTGTAAGCTCCTACCCCAAATAAATACCCTTTATAAAAACCAACCAATTTCTGGTATTTTGCATCAGCACCCTTTTGGCTGACTAATACAGGCCTCCACAACACTACAAAGCATTATTGCAAAAAATGCTGCAGGTTAAAGGAAACCCCAGTGTCTGGGGCTGAAGAAAAGAGTTCTGGAGACAGGAGAAAGCCTGAAACCCAGGTGGAAGAGCAAGTGACTACTGTGTGATATCAGGCGAATTGCTCAGCTTTTCACAGCATCATTTCCACAGCCTTTGAATGATGGGAACAATACTTACGTCACAGGGCCACCTTGATGATTAAATGAGATAAGACACCTGAACATTCTGGAAATGATAAAGTCTGAGCCAGACATTAATTAATATTTACATAATTGTGACAGACTCTCCGGAGAGGCGAGAGCACAGATTGCTTAAGCAGCTGAGGGAGTGAGCTTGAGCTAAATGGGTGAGGTTAGAACTGCTCCTAAGAGAGCCCCTGGAGACCAAGAAAGGAGCAGACTCAGGAAGTTGAAAGGAAACAGCCAAGACAGTTAAGGAAACGGTCCAAAAACTCAAACTCTCCTCTTAACTGGTGGACCTCTGATTACATACTTGGAATCATGTTACACCTAAACTCGACCGAGCTGTCTGTGGTAGAACCACACCCAGGGGCACGAGAAGACAGCCTGAACCCCCGCTGCCCAGCGCTCGGAGGCTGGCGAGCGTGGGGCTCCTGGAGCCATAAACAAGAGGGAGAGGCGGCAGGAGGGGCAGGGAGCTGGCGGCAGCTCGGCCGCGCCCTCCTCTCCTCCCGTCTGAAACCGCACCCCTGGGGCTGGCCGGATGCTGAACCAGAGTCCACAGGAGTTGGGGTGCAAAGTGCCTTTTCCTGGGCAATCGCCCAGGGAAACTCAGTGTTTCTTCTTAGGTTCCAGCCCTGCGTTTCCTTTCCCCTCCTCTTTGTTAATTTTGCAACTTACCTTGTTGCCCCTTTTCAGCACACCAAATAAAACTGCGAGGAGGTAAATGTTGAAAAGTAGGGCTACACCATTGAAATAAAAATAGTCCTGGGGGCCCCATTCCTGGAAAATCCTCGAAATACCAGCTTTTCCCTCATTTATATTTTCCTTCCTGTCAACCTAATGCCGGTGTTTCCAAATTTTACCTCTGAGACATTGTAAAAATTCTGGGCAACTAAAGCAGGAATTATTAATAAACTGCCAGTCGCTTTGGAAATTTAATCCAAGTCAATAATAAAAGGAATAATACTTAATAACTATACACCAGGTATTAAGTTTACCAAAATTCCTATCCATTGCCTTATTTGATATTGAAAGTTATTGTGGATGGCAGACTTGGCCCAGTGGTTAGGGCGTCGTCTACCACATGGGAGGCCCGCGGTTCAAACCCCGGGCCTCCTTGACCCGTGTGCAACTGGCCCATGCGCAGTGCTGATGCGCACAAGGAATGCGGCGCCACGCAGGGGTGTCCCCGCGTAGGGGAGCCCCACGCGCAAGGAGTGCGCCCCATAAGGAGAGCCGCCCAGCGCGAAAGAATGTGCAGCCTGCCCAGGAATGGCGCCGCACACATGGAGAGCTGACACAACAAGATGATGCAACAAAAAGAAACACAGATTCCCGTGCCACTGGCAACAACAGAAGCGACAAAGAAGACGCAGCAAATAGACACAGAGAACAGACAACCGGGGTGGCAGGGGAGAGGAGAGATCTAAATAAATAAATAAATAAATCCTTAAAAAAAAAAGAAAGAAAGAAAGAAAGAAAGCTATTGGGTGTGGTTTGCCAGTTTCCAAGATGGCTGTAAATGATTCTCCCGTCCTGGTCCTCATGCCCTTGGGAAGCCCACTCCCACACTGAGTATGGCTGATGGGTATAACCAATAGGATAGGATATTGCAGAAATAACAGTGGGACCTCCAAGGCTAAGTCGTAGGAGACATTGTCACTTTGCCTCACTTGGTCTTGGGTCACTCACTCTGGAGACACCAGGCTCCCTGTTGTGAAGACACTAAGCAGCCCCATGGAGAAGTCCACACGATGAGGACCGGAGGTCCTAGGTAACAGCTATCAGCAACTTGGAAGTGGATCCTCGGGTCCCTGTCAAACCTTCAGATGACTGCCACCTCCACCAACATCTTATTTTTAATAGCAGCATTATTGAAATATAATTTACATAGCATGCAATTTGCCCATTTATAGTGTACAAATCAGTTTTTTTTAATATTCACAAATATGTACAACCATCACCACAGTCGATTTTAGAACATTTTCATCATCTCACAAAGAAACCCAGTAGCCTTTAGCTATCATCCACCTAACCTCCTACCCTACCCCTAACACTAAGCAACACCAATCTACGTCTGTCTCCACAGATTAGCCTATTCTGCACATTTCGTATAAATGGAATCATCTCATATATGACTTTGTGACTGGTTTCTTCCACTTAGTATTATGGTTCGAGGTTCATCTATGTTGTATGTATCAATTCTTCAATTCTTTTATGTTCAAATAATATTTCATTGCATGTATATACCATTTTGTTTATCCAGTCATCAGTTGAGGAACAGTTGTGTTCTTTTCATATTTTGGTTATTTTAAATAAGATTGCTGTAAACATTTGTTTGCAAGTTTCTGTGTGGACATATGTTATCACTTCTCTTGGGTAGATACCTAGGAGTGGAATTGTTGGGTCATATGGTAACTCTGTGTTTAACTATTTGAGGTGAGGTTTGGCCAAACTGTTTTCCAAGGTGGCTGCCCCATTTTACACTTTCATCAGCAGGTTTTGAGGATTCTGATTTATCCATGTCCTCACCAACATTTGTTATTATCTAACTTTTTGATTCTAGCCATCCTAGTGAGTGTGACACGGTAGCTCATTGTTTTGATTTTCATTTTCCATTTCCCTAATGACTAATGATGTTGAGCATTTTTTCATGTTGACCATTTCTATATGTTCTTTAGAGAAATGTCTGTTTAGATCCTTTGCTCATTTTTTAATTGAGTTATTTGTCTTTTATTATTGAGTTGTAAGTCCTTTATATATTCTACATACAAGTACCTTCTCAGATATATGATTTGCAAATATTTTCTTCTATTCTGTGGGTTGTCTTTGCACTTTCTTAATAGTCCTCTTTGAAGCACACAAGGTTTTTATTTTGATGAAGTTCTTAAAAAAATTTTTTTATCTAATTTTTCTTTTGTTGCTTGTCCTTTTAGTATCATGTTTAATAATTCATTGCCAAATTTGAGGTCACAAAGATTTACCCCCTATGTTTTCTTCTAAGGGTGTTATACTTTTGGCTCTTACATTTAGGTCTCTAATCCATTTTGAGCTATTTTTTGTATCCACCTTCATTCTTTTGCATGTGGCTATCCTGTTGTCCTAGCAACATTTGTTTAAAAAACGACTGTTTTCCCCCATTGAATGTTCTTGGCACTCTTTTTGATAATCAGCTGGCCATAGGCACATGGGTTTCTTTCTGGACACTCAATTTTATTTCACTGATTTCTAAGTCTAACGTTATGGCAGTACCACACTATCTTGATTACTGTTGCTTCATAGTAAATTTTGAAATCAGGAAGTGTGAGTGCTCCAAAGACGTTTTTCTTTTTCAAGATTTATTTAACTATTCAGGTCCCTTGCAATTCCATATGAATTTTTGAATCAGCTTGTCAATTTCTACAAAGAAGCCAGCTTTTTTCTGATAGGGATTGCACTGAATCTAGATCAGTTTGGGGAATACTATCATCTTAACAATATTAAGTCTTCTGATCCATGAGTATGAGTTGCTTTTCCATTCATTTAGATCTTCTTTAAATTCTTTCAACAATGTTTTGTAGGTTTCAGAATATGTTTTTCACTTATTTTATTAAATTTATTACTAAGTATTTTATTCTTTCTCATGCTATATTAAATGTGATAGATTTCTTAATTTCAATTTCACATTGCTTATTGCCAATGTATAGAAATAGTTTATTTTTATATATGATCTTGTATCCTGCAACTTTAATGAACTCACTTGTTAGTTCTAATATAGTTTGTGGATTCCTTAGGATTTTCTAAATATAAGTCCATGTCATTTGTGAATATAGAAGGTCTTACTCCTTTCTTTCCAGTCGGGTGCCTTTCAGTTCTGATTATTGCCAGGTTGCTCTGGCTAGACCCTTTAGTACAATACTGAATAGATGTGGTTAGAGCAGGCAGACATCCATACCTTGTTCCTAATCTTAGGGGAATAAAATCAGTCTTTCATCCTTAAGGATAATGCTATCTGTGGGTATTATCACATCTTTTATCAGGGTGAGGAAGTCCCCTTGTATTCCTAGTCTGTCAAGTGTTTTTTAGAATGAAACAGTGTTAGACTTTGTCAAATCCTTTTTCTATAGATACAATATATTATGTTAATTATTACATATACGTATAATTAATTACATTAACTGATCTGCCAACATCTTGACTTTATCTCCTCATGAAAAATCTTGACCCAGGACCAACTAGCTAATCTGCCCCTGAATTCCTGCCTCACAGAAACCCAGATAACAAATGTTTATTTTTAAGCTGCTAAATTTTAAGGTAATTTGTTATACAGCAATAGATAACTAACACAGCATGGTTATCACCGCTTCATAAATGAAGAAAGTGAGGCTTGGAGTGTTTATCTGCCTTATAACCTAGGTTACAGAGTTAGCAGCGGAAGTGATTTGAGCCAGGCGTTCTGGCTTAAATAGCAGGCCCTCCACCCAGCCAGCCACAAATTCCCACTATATGCAATGACTCAGCCCGTGTTTACTACAAATGGTTGCCTCTTTCATTGGCAGGCCGATCTCATATGGCCAGGCAGGTTGTTTACTGCACTACAGCCACTGGCAGAGGGACGAATGGAGGCTGAAGTCTGACCTGTGCTCAGCCTGCCAAGCCATGCCCTCTGGTTCAGGGTTGCGTCTGCCCAGAGGAAATGGCCCCTTTTTCAAATGTGACCCCAAAGTGTGTCTGATTGCCCGGCAGTATGCCCAGAGTTCTGAGACTGCCCGCCCAATGGAGGCACCTTTTTCTAATTTGCACAAAGACGCAGTATGAGCCTATTGGTTGTTCCAATAGAATAATTGTAAAAGTTTTAATGTTTCATTATCCAATAGTCTCACGTGCCCATCAGGCAAGAATAGCCCACAGGACTAGCCCTGGTCAATTTTAAAAATTTATGTCAAAAGTCTTTGTCCCTCCCAAGCACCCTGTCCTGAGCTCTCCCACCTTTCCTTCCCCCATGCCCCGTCTCCTTCCTAGGAACTTGGTCTTAGGAAGGAGAAGAGCAGGGAAAAGTCCTCACATTATCTGAGCAGCTCCTGTGTGCCAGTAGTTAGCTGGGAATCCTACGTGCTCAATACCACTTAATGCTCCTAATTCTGAGAGGCAGATGTTCATATGCCCACTTTACAGAGAAGGAACCTGCTGAGAGGGGGCACATGATGTATCCAGAGTCACACAGATGGCAAATGGTAGAACCAAGGACCCCCTGCCCCCAGGATCTCTGCTCCACCTAGCACACCTTGCTGTGCCATCGTACGCACCAATCCAAAGGCAGCATTCTGCCGGAAGCATTGACATTCTCGCAGAGAACGCCAGCTACACAAATAACACTCAGGGTCCAAATAAATTAAAATGGTGAACTGATGATCCTGGGAATATGGGCTTATTTGGAGAGTTAAGAACTCCCAACACCCTTCAAAATATACCATCAGGAAGCGGATGTAGCTCAATTGACAGAGTGTCCATCTACCATATAGGAGGTCCAGGATTCAAACCCAGGGCCTTCTGACCTGTGTGATGAGCTGGCCCATGAGCAGTGCTGCTGCGTGCAAGGAGTGCCGCAGAGGGGTGGCCCTCACGCAGGGGAGCCCCATGCTCAAGGAGTGCTCCCCTCAAGGAGAGCCACCCCGTGCGAAAAAAGTGCAGCCCACCTAGGAGTGGCACCACACACATGGAGAGCTGATGCAGAAAGATGACGCAACAAAAAGAGACATGGATTCTCGGTGCCACAGAGAATGCAAGCAGACACAGACGAACACACAGCAAAAGGACACAAGAGAGCAGACAACGGGGGGAGGGGGGAAAAATAAATAAAAATAAATCTTAAAAAAAAACAAAACATACCATATAATAGTTGCAACATGGGGGCATTTTGGGGACACTGGAATTGTCCTGTAGGACATTGCATCAACACATACAGGCCATTATACATTTGTCAAAAACTATAAAATCGTGGGAGGCAAAGTATAAACAGTAATGTAAACTATAGTCCATGATTAGTAGCAATGATTCAATATGTGTTCATCAATTGTAACAAATGTACCACACTCATGAAAGATGTTGTTAATGTGGAAAAGTGTGGGAGGGGGAGCAATTCAGATATATGGGAATCCTCTCTCTCTATATATATATTTTTTAATATATATATATTTTTTTAGATTTATTTTTTATTTATTTCACTCCCCTTCCCTGCCCCCCCCAACCAGTACTCTGCTCTCTATGTCCATTCTCTGTGTGTTCTTCTGTGTCTGCTTATATTCTTGTCAGTGACACCAGGAATCTGCGTCTTTCTGTTGCATCATCTTGCTATGTCAGCTCTCTGTGGGTGCAGCACCATTCCAGGGCAAGCTGGGCTTTTTTCACGTGGGGTGGCTCTCCTTGTGGGGCGCACTCATTGCATGTGGGGCTCCCCTACACGGGGACACCCCTGCGTGTCATGGCACTCCTTGTGCGCATCAGCACTGCGCATGGTCCAGCTCCACACGAGTCAGGAGGCCCTGGGTTTGAACCCTGGACCTCCCATGTGGTAGGCAGATGCTCTATCCATTGAGCCAAATCCGCTTCCCCCTACATTTCTGAGGTAACATTTATGTAGTCTAAAGCTTCTTTTAAAACTAAAAATAAATTTTAAAAATGCATTCATACGTAAGAAAATGTATATATACCATGTGAGTGACACCTGGACCTAAGGGTAGCCTTGGTGACTAGCCTCCAGCGCCTGCTGCTCTCGGAGCTGGTGCACTCTTAGACCTGCAGCAGGGGAGGTTTCCTGGTGCAAGCAGGCAGTCACCCGTCACTCAGCCAGGATGTCCTGAGTGCTTGCTCTGGGCCAGGCACAGAGGCTGCAGAGTGCAACAAGGCAGCTGTGTGCCTGGCCCTCAAGGGGTTGGGGAGATAATGAGCTCCTTCAGCCTGACCTTTCTCCTTTTCACTAGCACACACGCACACGTACACCTACCCCCATAGCTCTCAGGCTCGACGCGGGCAGGGCTTGGTGGTTTAAAAGCAAACATGGCTGACAGCGCTGGCGATGCTTCCAAGAGCGTGAGCAACCCCAGCAGGCCACGGAGGCCTCGAAGCAGCTGCTCAGGGCCCTGAGAAAGAAGCCAGACTGTCACTCCACCCCTGTCCTGCAGGGGAGAGAGAGACATGGTTGACCCCAAGAAGCGAGACAGCATGTGGGAAAACTTGGCTTTAGACTCAGGGATGCCAGCTTATAATTTCCATGATTAGTCAAGGAATCTCAGAAGGTAGGAGAGCAACATGGAGAAAACATCCACTGCCCACCCAAAAGCTTCTCTGCACCTAAAATGTCTGCAAAATTGGGCAACAAAGAAATGCCTTTTCCTTGCAATCTTTTGGTGCCAAGACACTTTCTGGTCCCAGCTATAACCGAACGGATATAGCAGCCAAGAAAAATTAAAATGGAATTTTTGGAACTTAGTCCATGGGTGTGCTGCAAGCTGAAGACAGAAATATTTGGGTTGATGAAAGTGGGGTGTAGGCTTGTTGGCTTTAGGGTCATTTCCATTCTTCAAAACCTTGGCTAGTGTTATAAAGTCAGGGTGGCTTCCAGTCTCCTTGTAAAGTCTAAAGTTCAAAGAGATCTGTCCAAAAACCTCTCCATTCCTGATATATTATAGGGAGAATATTAGCCAACAACCCCTTTTTAAGACGGAATAACTCCATATACTGGAAAACTAGTTTAAAAATTAGAGTTCAAAACTATGGCAAAGAAACATATGCACGAGTACTGACAAGTCTCTAGAGAACAGTCTCTACAGCTGCTACAGAGGGCAAAGAACAGTGGGCAGGAAGTGGGAGTGGGGGGCTAAGCCCTGCACCCGCTTAGCCAGAACAGATCAGCTTTCCCTCTTTCACAAACCAGGGAACTATGAAAGATTAATGATTTTATATGGGGGAAAAGGTTTCAGAGAGAGATGATAGATGATGATAATGAGGGAGATACTAGAGAAATGCATACATACATAGTGATAGATAGATAGATGATAGATAGGTAGATAGATAGATAGATAGATAGATAGATAGATAGATAGATAGATAGATAGATAGATAGATAGATAAAGAGATACAGAGATATGTGCATAGACAAATAAAATGCATAAAACATTTGAAAACCCTGCTGGGGTAGGAATAATGCTGCATGGGATGTTAAGAGACCTGGCTTCTAGTACAATCTTCCTCTACCTCCTGGCATGAGCTTGAACAAGTTATCATAACCTGTGGCTCTCATTTGTTTTCATCCTGCAAGTGCTCGATATGGGCTGAAAGATCTCTAAGGACCTGCACTCTAAAACTAGTGGATTCTCTGAATCCGAGTGAGCACTAGAAGCTCACAGCTGCCTTTAAACAACCAACCGGACCCTCCCTGCATCGCCTCCTCATGCGAAGGTGAGGGTAACCCTGGGAACTCTTAGGTCACCTCTGTGTTAGGAGACCCTTGTGTCACAGAGAGCAGTTTAGAGGTGAAATCTGCACACTGTACTCCAAGGAGGCCTGTCCTGGCTTCTGAGTAGTAACAATAACTCCAGCAATGACAAGAGTGAAAGCAAGCAGTCCCTGAGCGCTCACACGGGCAGGGCCTGGGGCCCAGCATTTTACGTGTTCCCCTGAACAGCCCTAGATATTGGAGAGACTGTCATTCCCCTTTCACAGATGAGGAAACTGGCGTTCAAAGAGGTTAAGTGACTTGTCCAAGGTCGCTCTGCTGCTAACAGCAGCGCAGGAGCCAGGCGATCGGATCCCAGGGTCCCTGTAACCCCTGCACAGTCCACATGGAGTCCAGCTGAAGGCCCTTTTGGCAGCTGAAGACGGCACCTGGGAAGTGTGAGAAGCCAGAAAAGCAAAGCATCTCCTTGTCTAGCACACAGCAGCGACTCAGTAAAAACCAGATTCTAGCAGAGTCGGCTGGACCGACATGGCAGGTTATTAAGGAGCACTTATTCCAAGGAACAGACTGAAAAATAGGTTTAGGAAATGATGAAATCGGGTCACTGACCATCGGCAGAATGAGGGAAAGACAGACGGGTCCCAACAGACCCGTGAAGGAGCAAGGAGCAAGGAGCAAGAGGTACTGCCAAAATCTCGGGCCAAGAGCGCAAGACGGCCTGTCTGCCTTGCTCAACGGATCTGGGCGATCTGAACGGATCTTGCACACTGCTGAATTCCTGGTTTAAGGCCCAAAGGGGACAGTTCCAGGTCGGGTGGCTGAAAAAAGGCTCTGCCTCCACCTGCAGAGGTAACTTCCCCCACCCCTGTCCTCGTGGAATGGGATGGAACACGAGCTATTCTTTACCCACATTGCCCCCTTAACAATTGACAAAATCCTCCAGATAATCCTCTTCCACATGCCCCACAGCCTTTACCTTCTAGTCCAGGATTTCCAGAATCCCAACCTTTCCCTTCAATCCTCTGTCGACACTCGAGCTGAAATCTTCCCTGTGCCTAGCTTTTTTTGAAAAAACCTGCACGTCGTCCTTCTTTCCTCCCTAAGCAAAGAAGGTTGGGAAGCCTTTCCTGGCAAGCAACACAGAAAAGGTCTGGAGAGGCAAGTCTGCAGGGCCGGGAGGGAGCAGGGTAGGGGTGAGCCTGCAGGGCAGGGTTGAGCCTGCAGGGCAGGGAGAGAGCAGGGCAGGGAGGGAGGAGAGCAGGGGTAAGCCTGCAGGGCAGGGAGGGAGCAGGGCAGGGGCGAGCCTGAAGGGCAGAAGTAGCAGGGCAGGGGCAAGCCTGCAAGGTAGGGGTGAGCCTGCAGGGCAGGGGCGAGCCTGCAAGGCAGGGGCGAGTCTGCAGGGCAGAGGTGAACCTGCAGGGCAGGGAGGGAGCAGGGCAGGGTCAAGCCTACAGGGCAGGGAGGGAGCAGGGCAGGGGCGAGCCTGCAGGGCAGGGAAGGAGCAGGGCAGAGGCGAGCCTGCAGGGCAGAGAGGGAGCAGGGCAGGGATGAGCCTGCAGGGCAGGGAGAGAGCAGGGCAGGGGCGATGAAGCCAGCCCAGGAACAGATGGTGTCTGCCATGTGCAAAGCGCTCAACTAATATTTGTTGAATGAATGCATTCCTTTGATGGATAATTATACCTATTCTGAGGATTTGAAGACCTCCAGACCATAGTAGGGACCTGCCAGCAGCCACTGATTTTTTTTAATGAATCCAATGTACATTGTATTAATGACCTTGATAGCTGCTCTCTTTCGTTTTGTTTTTTTCAGCCCAAAAGTTTTGAGATCCTCCACTGGGTGACTCCAATGACTACCCAAACTTACCTCCCTCAGCTTCCCTGAGACCCTCTACCCCAACCAAGCCCCCTCACTCTGGTCTACCCATTGTGTTATCCCACTGCCTTTTATTAAAATTATGTGTTGATCTGTCTGTCTCTCTCACTAAAGGATAAGCTCCAAAAGGCTAGCGTGTTCAGCTTCCTATTTGGCCCTCCAGAGCCACTTTCCACCCTTCTCCACCCTGTCCTGATTCACAGAGGCTGAACTCAGGCTCCCTTGCAACTTCGACTGTCCATTGGTTTGGCCAACAGGAGATACAAACAAGAGATTGGAGGGTGGGGACAAAGAGAAGCCAGCGTATCTATTCCCTCACGCCAGGCCATGCTCTGGGCAGTGGCTGTGTCCTCCTGTCCAATGGCCCTGCTCCCACTGCTCGGCTGTCCAGGTCTCGTAGCCGCTAGTCCTGCCCCGACACTGCCGGCTGGGCGGTGGTGGTAAGGGTTTCCCACCACAGGTAATTCCTGGACCGCACCATCCTTGCCTGGTTCTCTTAACAGGCCCACAGCATGGAAAATGTCCATTCATGAAACCCTCATCCACGTTTTTGTTCATTATGGAAGAGACACTACGCTAGGTGCACATCAGTTTGTGAGCCTATTTCTCCTCTCCCTCCTTTCTAAGACCTGAGTGTTGGACAAAAACGGTGCTCGCTGGGACATGGGGACTGATATGATCACAGGCAGAGAAAGAATTTATTGAGAGACTCTCCCAAGGGAGGGGAATCTGAAGAACAGACTTCAGCCCCCCCACCAGCATGGTGGGGTCTGAAGAGAGACTTCAGCCCACTCCTGGAAAGGGGGAATTTCAATTTATACAGTACATTCCTAAGCAGGGAAATGATAGTTATCGGGAGGGGGGGTTGAGGGTCTGAGTGAGGGGCGGGGACCAATAGGAAGCCCTAGAGGTGAAAATTTTTCCCTGATAATGACTAGAGGATAGTGGATTAGGAGTTGTGGTTTCTTGGAATGCTCCAGGAGCAGCTGTTTCTTTGATCTGTAGGGATTAAAGGGTTTATCTCCCTCTGATAGGGAAGGTCTCCATCTCCCTCTAGTCCCATCTCTATGTGGTTTCTTTGTTTAACCTGTGGGGAAGTGCTGTGCCCTTAGGCTTATGGAGGATGGGGTTAGCCTTTCCCCAATGCATATCAGGGGAAACTGAGCTACAGCTTGTTAATTATTGCAAGCCTCCAACATTCCTAACTCTTTGTTTTTTTATATATATATAGGGGGACCTGGGTATTGGGGTATACAGTACTGGGCAGGATGGGAGGATGAGGGATTTGGGGCATCGGCTCAATTCTGGCTACTTCCTGCTGTCAAGGGGCAGAGAAAAGAAGTTTCCCTCCATCCTGTACAATGGGCTGTGGTTGCAGGTTCTGCAGGGGTTGATATCATTCACACAGCAGAAAGACGCCGTTTATGTATTCCTGGGTTATTGACTTCTGATTCGGCGTATGAATCAGGCAAGAAGATGATTGTGGGTGACATCTTGGATGGCTGTCTGGATAAACTGAGTAATTGCTTGGAAGATGTGTGGACCTGGCTGAGAGGAGGAGAATGAGAGTTAAAATTGTGGTAAGGATAGGAACTAACCATGAAACTTAGGGTAGGCTGTGGGGTTATCGCTTCCAGGAGTTCGAGGAGAAGGAATAATAAGATTATATATTCAGCATTGAACATTAATGACATTCATAGTTGACAGTGCAATCACATGATTTGATGGGCTTATACACAGAGTTTTAGCTGGAATAAAAGACTTTTGATTATAAACTGTGGTTTTGTAACAATGTTTTTGAGTGATTTTTTTTTTTTTAATGGATTTCAGAGTTCCAAAAACTAGAGCTGCAAAGACCAGTACAGTGATCAAAATCACCACACTGAGAAACCCAGCACTAGCCCCTGGCCCACCTCCTACCCAAGTCCTTCCCTTAGCTGGGAGTCTATTGAGAGCAATTAGCATGTCTTTGGGTTTAGGCTTAGCAACCTCTAAAATATAAATATGGCTTCTGGGAGGAGCACATTCTTAACTCAACCATTCTGGAGGTGACTGAGCTCATCAAACATGTTGGAGACAGCGGGTAAAGAGAACAAATTTTGAGAGCCTTCTGTTTAACAGCCACTGTTTAAGAGTTACTACTTTCGTGGCTCCCCGAAGACACAGCACAACAGCTGCTGCTTTGGATTAGGGCAAAAGAGGACCCTGAGGATGAGTGACGAGAAGATATGAAGACCAAATGGAAGGGGTTGTGCCCAAAGAGAAAGGAACTGCCTCATTCACGTACTTGGACAGGGCTGTCTGGCCGCCCATCTCCTTCCTCCTCTCCGACCACTGCTGGAGCTGCCACTTCCTTCCCCACTTCCTCCTCTTTCCCTGCTGCTTCCTTGGTCACCACTATCCAGGGTTCAGAGGAAACTCATGTTCGCTGTTGCTAAGAAGATGCCCGTTTCCCCTTGTGTGGCATCTAGACAGCTGAGGGCCTTGAAACCCCTTGGGATCGAGAAGTGGCTCCGGGAGGGCCCTGTCAGCTCTGCCTGAAATGAGCGAATGTTACGTGCATGAAAGGCCGACAGGGGAGGTGTCCATGGGACGTTGTCAGAAGAACTGGATGGCTAGCATGGGGGCAAGTTGGCGTGACGCCTCCTCTGTGGAGCATTTAACTAAGAACCAGCGATGATGATCAGATCCCACAGCTCAGCCTTGCGGGGGTGTGAGGTGTGGGGCTTAGTGACTCTCTGGAGAGGACCCTGCTGCTGTATGTGATTCTCAGAGGCTTAGGCTACTTTATTATCAGGAGAAGGGGCAGGCAAGCTCGCTGACCCTGATCCCAGGACAGGGCTTGCCTCTTGCTTGTGAGATTTGTGGTAGAAGCTGCGGGTGGCCTGCGATAGTATCTATCTATTCTCACCCAGCCAGCTGGGGTCAGGGTGCCATCTCTTAGCCTCCACTAAGTTCTGGCCAATGTGTTATCAGCAGAAGTGATGCATGGCAACCTCCAGGGAATGTCTTTATAAGACAGTTGTCAGGAGCCCTTTGCACCCTCCTTCACTGTCCCTTCCTTCTTTCTGCTGGTTAGACTGCGAACATGAAGGCTGGAGTTTGAGCAGCCGCTCTTGACTATGAGGTGGAAGTCACCTGCAGAGCATAGCAGGGTATTAAGACCGAAGTGTGGGTTCCTGACACTGTGCTTGACTGACCATGCCTGGACTGCCAAACCCCAGACTTCTTATATTTGAATGGAAAAAAAACCGAGATTTTGTTTAAATCATTATTATTTTGGTTTCTCTGTTTTGTGGATCTGATCTGAACCTAATTGATAAAGCATCCCTCTAGGCTTTATAACATGTAAATTATACTGCAGGAGTTCCTTTGTCCCTTCTGTAATTTCTCCAGAGGTTGTCTAAATATGGCACTTACTTTCTCTTCCTTTCCGAGGTCCCTGAAGATGCTCATGGCATAGTCTAAATGACAAAACAGGTGGTGGAACATCAACTAGGTTCCCTTCCAGGCCACCCTGATTCGTGTGCTCCTGAGAGCCGCTACCCTGAAGTCTCACTATGAAAGAGGAGCATGAGATGCACCGACATGCAGGGCCATCACAGAGACTGCTGGTGACTCAGCGTCTCCAGGTTCTTGGTGATCCCTAGATGAAAAGAGGCTTAGGAAGTAGAAAAACTTCCTTGTTTCAGCTACAAAACAACACTCAATCAGGGCCAGCCTTGTGACCAAGGCAGAGACCGGCATAGCTGGCCATTTCAGCACTTAGCAGTGGAGGGAAGTATGAGTGCAGAGGGGGATGAAGGTGGGCTGGCGGGGACAGATGCAGGGCTCCTGACCATTCTGCTGCCCAGTGTGGCCAGCCATGTCGGGGGCTTTGGTCCCTGCACCTTGTCTGAGGATCCTCTCTTTCCCAACTCTCCCACCTTCTCCGCAACCACTATCCCCACCCAAAAAATATAATTGCCTTCGTTCCCTAAAGAAACCCCGTTCCCTCATGGCTGCAGGTTCCTGCTGTTTCCTGTGTTTAGAAAGCTTTTACCCTCCCCTGGTTCAAGGTCACCACCTCAGGAAAGCTTTCCTAGATTGCACTTTGTACATCCTATTTTAGGGATCAGCCAGCGGTTGCCTCATATGCACAGCTAACATGCATGAATTTAACTGCACATGCTCCGTAAATAGAAGGGAACAAGAAGAAAAGAAAGAGAAATACATCTTTTTATTTTCAACCCCTTCAAAATATACTTTAGTCTCAGGGGAAAAAAAAGAATGCTGTAGCTGAAATGCAAAGGAAAGCAAAGGAAGATACATATAGTTCATGTAAAGGATTTGGGTAGGGGGTGATTTTCTTGACTACTTGTCATTTCACTTTATGTGCTGACTTTGCACTTGAGTCTCTGAAAACAGATGTTACTCTCCTGCACGGCCTCATGTCATGACTTCTCGCCTGTCTCCCCTTCTAGGTTCAGAGTTTCTAAGGGCAGGAACTTGTGCTATGCATTTTGGGATCTACGGAGTTAACAGAGTGCCTGGTACACAGCTGGTGCTCAATAAAGGTTCATCGAAAGAAACGTTGAATGATCCCAGGGCTTCTCAATGCCTACAGCGTAGTTAGGAGCTGAGTAAGGCCACCTCTCCAACCCACCTCTTCAACGTCCTTTTCCAAGTGTTATCTTTGAAGACACCTAAGGCGAAGCCATTCACTTTCCAAAGCAGGCGAAGCCATTCACTTTCCAAAGCAGCAAGCTCACTGCAGACAAGCCCAAAGGCTAGAAAACGAGGGACACTGGAGCCACCGTGGTCAATAAGGAGCTGCCACGGCCACCAGTGGTAATACCCCACTCAGGAGAGCAGAGGCCTTTTCCCATTTCATGAACTACACTGGCCTTCTAGAAGGAGGGCTGAGACGTTAGCCGGGATCAGGGCTCTGCAACCCTCAGGTTTCAAGAAGGGCTCTGAACCAGAAAGCAATGATGGGTTAAAGAGGGAAAACCTTTTGGTGGGGAAATTAACACTTGATTACCCATAGAAATGGGTCAAAGAGAGACAAAGATCTGAAGGTGACAGGCTGTGATGATTGCTAGGCCGTGCCAAGAACATAAGGTGCTGCCAATTGCTGGTGACACCGGGACATGTGTGTGCCTTTGCAAGGCGGAAAATGAGGCCACCCGACAGTATTTATTTTCAATTTCTTTCTTCCTCATCTCCTCCTTCCACTCCAATATATAGGGCAATTTACAATCCTCCCTGTTCATTTTTCCATTAATTCAAGAAATGGTGTTTGAACAAATGCTCTGCCCAGACCATGTGCTGCTAATTTGAGTCAGTGAAGGAAACTCGGTCTCACAGGGAGACAGTGCTGCGGGGGAAACTGTGTCCTCCCAAAAGATAAAGTCAAGTCCGAACCCCTGCTCCCATGAATGTCATCTTATTTAAGTGAGACGAGGGTCTTTGAAGGCGCCACTAGTTGAGAGGACGAGGGTGGGCCTGAATCCAATATGGCTGCCCTTACAGGAAGGCGCCATTTTGGACTGAGAGGCGCTGTGTGAACGTGGAAATAAGAGGGACGGTCCTGTGGAGGTGGAGGAAGGTGGAGGATGGTGTCAGGCCCCAGCAGCTAAGGTGGCCAGGAAGGATTTTCCCCTGGGCCTCAGAGGGCGCGGCCCTGCCGACACACTGATTTTTAACAACAATAATTGCTGTTGTTTTAATAGCTTTAAATGGCATGTGGCACTTTGTTACGCAGACCCAGACAACTAGTACAAGACTAGAGGAAGAAAAGGAGGGATGACAGTGGAGGGGAGGATTCTTGTGTTCAAGGCAGGGAGGGGCCAGAGTCGGCTGAGAGCTTGCTTAGGGCCTGGCCGGGGGGCATTTGGTAGTGGCGTCTTAGCTGGTTGCAGGCGGGTAGGAGTTGGTGTGCGCACATCTCCATAAATTCTGTCTCTCAAAAGGGCAGCCCTGCGAGGATGCAGCATTTAAAAGGTGGGAGTGTTCCAGAGCCAGGGAGCAAAGCCCTGCCTGGAGGCTACTTTGATAAGAGAAGCACTTACCGGTGTTTGTGTTAGTTTGTGTTTGTTATCATTAGCCTGCTGGCCCCCGCAGGGTGAAACTGGTTTAACCATAAACTTCTGAGTGTGCCCCGCATTCCTCAAGGTAAATAAAGTAATCACAGGAAACCCTCAAACCCTTAACCAGAAGAGAGACAAATAAAGTTACTTTTATTCTTCCCTGAACTTTTGTGAAGTCATGAGCAAAATAAGGTGGGCGTAACTTGTCCAAACTCTCCCAGTTTTCGCATCTGATTAATTTCCTTGGAGCTGCGAGTGAGAAGTTCTAGGTCCGAATGGGGAGTTGTTTGCTTAGTTCCTTGTTCTGTGTGTGTGTGTGTGTGTGTGTGTGTGAAATCAAGTGGTAGCTCACGGAGAGGACCAGGCGTTTAGGAATGTACGGCATTATATTGCAGGGGAGCCGCAAAGAAGTTTCCTAAGTCCATTCATTCTTTCATTCATTCCACCTTCCCAAACACTGGGAACGAGGGGTGTAAGGACGCGGAAGACCGCGGTCAGGCGGGGGGCTCGCCCAGGCCTTGCGGGCTGCGGTGCGGCTTCTGGCCCCGGCTGAGTCCAGCCCGCTCTGGCCCGCCGGGCGCACGGTGTCCCCAGGCACAGCCGGCCCGGCCAGGACGCGGCTCACTCAGCAGACCCTCTGCTTGCTCAGGCGCGTCTCACTGCCCTGGCACCCCTGGTGTCCCCGACTCGCTCCCCACACCTGCCACGCCCCGTCCCCAGCCTTTCCAGAAAGGTCCTCAAGGACTCTTGCGTTCCCACAACCAGCCCTTCCAGTTGGGCAGAAATTTCCTGCCTTGGCCATCAAGCAGCGTTTTGTTTTGTTTTAGTTTAAATGCACAACACATTCCCCAGGCAGCCCCACCCTCTGTTCGGAATTCCATTAAATCTATTCATTTTGGACCTTTCATTTCCGGGCACCGGACAGGGGGACTGGGAGACAGGGTGGGGAGAGATGCTGGCAAAATACGGAAATTGGGGGTCCCTGTAGCCCCGCTCCTTTACTCTCTCCCCCCGCAAATGCAGCACCTCCAGTCACCAAGCACCCCAAGGAGCAGCGGTGCATTAGCAGAGCTGGAATGTCTCGGGAGGAGGCGAGGAGAAGGCAGGCATCTGCGTCTTTGGACAATAGCACACGTGCACACCGCTCTCGTGGAAAGCCAGTCACTATGCCCTGCGAATATGATTAATAAATGAGGTATTTATTAGGTCTTGTGGGAACGAGTTGTTCCACATAACTGATTCTTTCAGATTCCTGGAGCTTACAATTTGGGCAGTCAAATAGTTTAAAAAAGGTTAATTGTTACGGAAATCTTTCTAATTATATTGAATCATTCTCTATTTTTCTAAACTAAATTCACCTGACATAACTTAGGAACCACCGTAAGGGCAAGCACCACGTTAGCCTTGTCCATTATTACATATACACCAGTGCCTGGCACACTGACCAGGCCCTCGATATATAGAGAAGAAATAATTATCAACTCCAGTACTGAACTTTGGAATTATGGGGAACCGTCTATTCTTGCCTCTGATAATTATGTATTTTCATTCTATTTGTGCTTTTATAATTCTCGTGACTTCTTCACTGTGAGCTTCCAGCTTCTTCTGTGTCTCAAGGTTCCTCCCTGCCTCATTAAGGTGCTGATTCTAATCTGCTGTAGATTAGAAGTAAGCTTATTAGAATCAGCCTGCAATAGAAGTAAACCGTCTCTAAGAGAGGCTAAGGAGCTCTATATGACTTTTTGGTCCCATGATGGCCATGCAGAGGCCTTTTTTTTGCATCCCTCTGGTTCCTCAGCTGTTGCAGATGACTGTGCCTGCTCTGTGACTAAGCCCCAGAGAAGTCAAGCGTTACCATAAGATCGACAACAGAAACTCATAATAACTAAGGCTCACGTTGGTGAGAACGTCTCGCCATATGTCGTCCGGGAAAAGACTGCCCTGATGATGGAATCTGGCATCTAAATAATCTGGTTCCTCTGCCCTTGTAAGTTAAAGGCTATCGGGGACCCCCTCCAGACTCTGGGAGCTCTGATACAGCAGAAGGCAGCCCCAAACTCAGGTGAGCCTCCTTCCCCCCACCCCACCGCAGTGCGTGCAAATCTTCCACTTGCCAGTGCTTGGTTCTAGCATTCTTTCCCTCCGTGGGTCCAGGAGACTCCAAAATTTATCCCTCAATCAATCCAGCAGGATGGAGAGTTTCCATGAAGTCAGTTAAAATGAGAACCATTCCTTATGTTAAAAGGATTTCTGAAAACAGATGAAAACCAAATGGGTGAGAATCCTGATGTTGAGTTTACCAGAAAATCCTCTAGCCTTCAACAATCGATTCTGTCCATCGCAGAGCTCAGTGAAGACAGCATCGACCTGGCCCCAAATAGGATGGGAGGGAGTAAAGAAAGGGCCTGGGCTTCCAGCCTTGAGGCCACCTCTACCACCACCTCGGGTCCAAAGCAGACTGGCCAGGCCATGCGTTCTCTTCCCCTGCGCGGGCTGGTCAAGGATCAGAGCGCTGTTGTTGGTTACAGAAAGGCAGGCAGGGCCAGGAGGCGCACCCCTGAGTCAGCTGCTGCCTCACTGGCTGCCCCGGGCAGGCTGCTGAGCCCTCTGGCTTGCAGTCGGCCACCTGTAAAGCAAGTGTGAGCATTCCCTTTGTGAGTAGCATGGGGTGAGAATCTGCTAATTGGTGTTGGGAACAGCTTGGCTCTTCGGATAAAAGCATTTACAAGTTTTTGAGCTCTGTTCTTAGCTCAAGTCTGTATAGTTGAATTTTATTGACTATGGCAATGGGCTTCCATAATGTTCCTTTGGAGAACCAATTCTATAAGAGTGTCGTGGTGAATAGGTGCCTTCATAAATCTCTTCCATTTCCCTTTGATTCATTCTCCATTCCTTGGATGATCAACATGAACTCCTCCAACTCCAAAAAAAAAATTCTTGGAAAATTTTAATTCTAAAAGTATGCGGTAAAAACCGGACTTTTCAAATTGTATATTGAATGCAACTGTAAATCTTGTTAGCTTAAAAATCTAATTTTGTGAAAAATCATGTGTTTCAAAGTGAATAGCTACCTTCCAACATTATCTTTTTAAAACAGATTTAGAGAATGAATGTAGCTCAAGTGGTTGGGCGCCTGCTTCCCATGTATGAGGCCTGGGGTTCAATCTCCAATACCTCCTTAAAAAACAAACCCCAAAAACCAGGTTTATTGAGGACTAAATAACATAGAATAAAATAGTGCTTATAGTATACCATTTGAAAAGTTTTGCCATGCATACACACCCATGACATACCCATGAACCATCCCCATAATCAAGATAATGGACATACCCATCACCCCAAAAACTTTCCTTTGTAATTCCTCCCCTTCGCCCCTTCTCTCATATTTCATATTTCCTAGAATTTTATATAAGCAGAATCATAGAGCATGTGTTTTTTTGGTTTGACTTCTTTCACTCAACATAATTATTTTGAGATTCATCCATGCTGTTCAGTGTATGAGTAATTCATTCCATTTTTTTTTAAGATTTATTTCATTTATTTCTCCCCACCCTCTTGCTGTTTGCACTTGCTCTGTTTGTCTTGCTTGTTTCTTTAAGAGGCATCAGGAACCAAGAGGTCCTCGAAACCAAACCCAGAACCTCCAATGTAGAAGGGAGGTGCCTAATCACTTGAAGCACCTCCACTCCCTGCTTTATTGGGTCTTTTAATATGTTTTTCTTCTTGTGTCTCTTGTCGCGTCATCTTGTTGCATCAGCTTGACGTGCCTGCCTGTCAAACCAACTTGCTGTTTTCTTTAGGAGGCACCGGTAACCGAACCAGGGACCTCCCATGTGGTAGACGGGAGCTCTATTGCTTGATCCACATCCTCTTTGCCTAGTTCATTCCTTTTTACTGCTGAATAGTATTCCATTCATACACCATAATTTGTTGTTTCCAATTTGGGACTATTACAAATAAAGCAACATTTGTGTACAAGTCATTGAATTTGAATGGATAAATCCTTTCATCCCCCTCAGGTAAACACTTAAAAGTAGAATGGCTGGGTCGTATGGCACAATATTATCTATTGAGTGTATCCTGGATAAAGTGTTTTGTAGAAAAGCATGCTATATAGGAACTTCTACATACATTTGCCTGGATGCCTTCAAGTGTTTATCATGGAACCAAAATGCATATACTTTTGTCTTCTTTACTTATATTACGAATAATATTAAAGAATTCACTTTAGGGTAACATGGTGCAATTTACAAAACACTTTTGCATATATTATCATAACATATTCTTGCAAGTGATTACTTCTTCTGTTTCTCTGATTCACTCCAACTGATGGTCTCCCTAAACAATAATAGTGTTTCCAAGGTTGAAGGAGGTATTCTAGTTAGGCTCAGAGAATCGCACATCTAGATTTCCTTTGCTCCTTGTTTGTTAAATGGTAATGCTTACCCTAGGTCATTCTACCACGCCAAAGCTGCATTGACTTTGCCTCAAAATGAATCAGCACAGTGGAGGCCAGATCTCCACTGGTTGACTCTTGGCTCTCTTCTTTCTCTCTCCACGCCTGTCTACAGACTCATCAATCACTAATACTGGTGAGCTTACAAATTCATAGCTTACAAATTTCCCATCTTGGCTCCAACTCTTTCAAAGGTAAGTATTGATCAAAAAGAAACAGAAACTACTCTCCTAGAAAAAATTTGAGGAGATACTCTTGGAAACCAAACTTGCATTTTCCCTGTTACATGCCAGACATAAATGCATTCAACTGCTGCAGAAAAGTTTTACTGAGACCCATAGAACCCTCACTCTAAAAAAGTTTTACTGAGACCCATAGAACCCTCACTCTAAAAATCTCACCCTTTCTCTCTTCCAGTCTCTTCTACCCTGTCTCATTCCTGCCTTCTTGTTGCTTTCTTCCTTCATTCTCCTGACTTCCTCTAGTTTTGGAGAGACCTGTCAGTCAAAGACTACAGGAGATAACTAAAAACAGTATATGGCTATAGGGCAACTAGTCTCCCTGTTGAAAATTTAGGTTACATTATTCCATACACAAAAATATAATCTAATATGGATTTTTAAAAATTCAAAATAGAACTCCCAAATCAGTGAAAGAAAATATTGAATTTGTAAGACAATGTTGGAATGAAAGAAGTCTTCCAAGCCAAACACAAAACCCAAAAGCCACAAAGAAAATTATTGACAGATTGGCTATATAAATTTTCCATTCCTATGTTGAAACATACCATAACAAAGTAAAAACATCAGTGTTAGTTTTGGAGAAAATACTTGCAATACACACAAAAAGGAAAAGATTGCTGCTCTTAATATATAAAAAATCTCCCCACATTGAGTGGTACCTTTAAGATTTGTGCATTTCACTGTATGTAAATTTTATCCTCCAAAATTAAAAAAATTGCAAACAAATATTGAATACTAGTTAATGATAAGCATCGTAAGTATTTCGTGTACTGATATTTGCAAGTTACTTTGCAATGTATTTTTAAAAACTAGGTGAATTGATGAATGACTAAAGAGATTATAGAGGAAAGATATGTGATAAAGGAAATATAGCAAAATGTTAATTACAGATACTAGATGCTGGATAAATGGATGTTTATTATATGATTCTTTCAACTTTTTCAGCTTTCAATTTTTCCATATTTTTGAAAATTTTCATGACATGTTAGGAAAGAAGCCCACTAAAATTAATAAGAAAAAAATATAAAACACCTAAAAACAGTAAACAAAGCAAATTAACAGACAATTTGAAATAAAGAAAAACAAATCCCCACCCCAGGCCCCCAAAAAAGAATGCTCAATCTCACTTGAAATCAGAAAAAAAAATTATAAAGCTTGATAATGTCCTACAGAAATACCCATACCTGGGGAAAATATACGTGTAGGGGTATTTATTCCTGTATTATTTGAAATAGAAAACAGGAAAAGAAAAAAAAAGAAAGGAAGAGGGAGGGGAGGGGAGGAGTAAAAAATAAAAAAGAAAAGAAGCCACCAAAACATACCTCCCTGGAGAAATGGTTAAATAAATGATAGTATGCCCATGTTATGGAACATTTTGCATTAGTTTAAAAGAGCAAGATACTTTTATATACATTGACATGAAATATCTATTTTCCAATAAAAGGTCTATTTACCAATAAAAATGAATGTCACAAAATGATTTGTACAATATCTCCACTTAACAACAAAAAAAATATATTAGAACTGAGTGTATGCAAATGCACAGAAACAAAAATGCTCCAAAGCATACACATTTAATCTATGAATTTCATCTCAGGTGAGAATTGTGTGGAGGGAGGAAACAATGGTGTGAGTGAAGGGACACTCAAGCCTTTACTCTGTAGACTTCCCTATCATTTGGACTTTTTACAACAAGCATGCAATACTCTGGTAACTTTTTTTTTTAATACTTAAACTGACCTGAGATGAAAATAATGACTATTAAATAGCCCTAAAACACCCAGCAAAAATTTCAAAATTCAGACAATTATCCACATATTTTTCCTGCCTAATATCAAAACCCTGAAATCTTGCAGACAAAATATCTGGTAATCTTTTATGGAATTGTTTTTACTTTTCATCTGAATGGCTCAGCATTCATGCTATAAGTCAAATGGTCACAAGCCTGTAAATCATGTGAAAGTTCTTTCTTCTCCCAACTGCATCCCCCTAGGGCCTTAACCCAGCTCTGGATGCCTAGTCTGGTCCCAATAGAAGCCTGATTGAGAGAAAAGTGCTCTTAAGCATAATGGACGGCATTCTGCATGAAATGTCAGAGATTAGGTGAGGTCAAAAACGCTGCAAGCCAAAAGAAAAAGTGGCAAAAGAAAGAAGTAAGAAAAAGCAGAAGTTAGGTAGAGGTGGAGGGAGAAGAAGAGAGCAAGGAAAGAGTTTTGATTCCTGGGTCTGCAGCACTCTGACCCATGAAAATTTCAGAAAGAATTCCATCACCTACAGCACGAATCTGCACACGTGCACACCTCTGCTCTGGACTTTTGGAGCCAGATCGAATGGCAAATCATTCTCTTGAAGTCAAGTTTCTGGCTCCACGATGTGTAGAAATGGAAGGAGGAATGGGAGGCACTGAGTCAGGACAGGCACCCAGCGTGCTTCTTGGCCCCCACCCCGACCTCTGAGCATTTTTACAAACATTCTGGCCGTAAGCTAGGAGGGTGCTCAGCCTCTCACTTGCCTGTGGCTTCTCCAGTGGGGATGGACGGCTTGCACTTGGGACCTGCCAAGAACAGCTCAGTGTGAGAGTAAGGATATCATAGAGCCACGGTCAGGCTGCAATGCACGGCGCATGCTTCGCACTGCCTTTGCTGGAGGAGAAACTTGCCCTGCACGTTTGAGGGAGGCAGGGGCTCCCTGCTCACGCATGTCCTCATTTTCACCCTCAGTGCACTCAGCAAACCTGTTTGGGTACCTAATTACTGCCAGGTACTGTGCTTTGCTCTGGAGACACAAAAATGAGTGGCATGAGCCTCTCCCCATGAATCTCAGTGTCAGCTGGGTAAGTCTTTACAATATGATGGATGTTTGTAAAAGGGGCTGCAATGGTACCAAGGCAGTAGTGATCCTCTGCTAGGGAAGTGAAAATGCAGGCCAAGCCTCACAGAAAGCAGCTCTTTGCTGGACTTTAAAACTGAGTAGGAGGCCGGGAACTGGCCAGGCCAACATGGGCTCCCCGTGTGGGTAAGGGACACAGCAAAATCAAGCTTTCTGGAGACATGTGGAAGTGCTCATGTGAATAAACAGAAAGATGTATTCTAAGAGCTCATAATGAGTTAAGCAGGTGACCAGGGCTGGGCAAAGGCAGCTTATGAACGTGAAGCACTTAGCACCAAGAATGGTGTGTTGTAAATGCCCAACCCGTCGTCGTTATGATGATCCTCCTCCATCCACATCATCATCATCACCATCAATAACAGCCTTCCAGAAAGGGGGAACAGCACATCGACCACCTGGAGACAAGGATCCCCATAAAGCTGTTGAAGGTTCAAGATAGATACAGTGAAGAGACAGGTCCTACAGAGCCATAATGTGGACTTGGTCCTGTAGGTAAACAGCAGGACTTCGGGCAGCCTTAGGTGAGGGAACACCTGAGACCAGATTGGTGTTTCAGAAAGATCAGGATGGGAGACAGCCCAAGGCACTGCCACTGTCCAAGAAGTGAGCAAGGCTTCTCAGACCAAGAGGACGGGGAGATGGAGAAGCAGCTGCGGCTGGGAGAATCCGCAGGCTTTAGTGAACCCTTGGATGTCAAAGGTGAGAGAGAACAAGAGGTGTCTAGGGTGGTGAGTGGGTTTCTAGGGTGGGTAAATCAGGATGGTAGTGACACTGGGGACAGGCACAAGTTGGGAGGGGACCGTGGGGTAGGGGGAGACGGCAGGGCCATTGCGTTCCCGTCCCTCAGCACTCCCCGGCTGGCCCTGGGCTGTGGCCTCCTCGAGGGTCAAGCATGCGCAGCACTGAGCACGCCTGCCACTCTGCTAGAGTCTCTAGCTTGCACTATCTCATATAATCCTTCCTACAACCTTAGAAATAGGCATCATTGTTGTTGTTGTTGCTTTACAGATGAGGAAACTAGGCCTTACAAGCCTGCCCAGAGCCGCTCAGTAAGGGGTAGAGCAGAACTCTAAACCCATGTCTCTGGCTGCAAAGCCCACGTCCTCCACGTCAGCTCACTATTGACTCCTGAGGGCCACCACCACCGCCAGCCCTTCCCCCATTCCAGCCCCTACCTGCATGCATAGCTTGGCGAGAGGGCCCACTTGCCCCATTTCCTAAGCAGAGCTGTGCACAGTTCCCTTGTCCTCAGCCGAGGCAGGATGGGGCAGACCTGAAGGCCCCCTAAACCCAGGCAGCTGCCATTGGGGATGACGTTCCAGTTTTGTTAAATGCCACTTCCTATAGGAATGGTCCTTATTGGAAGGGCTGCTACCTCCCTTACCCAGACAGTGTGTGCTTTCTCAGGAACTAAATAAGCTGCATAACAGAGTGGGGTTTTCATTTATATATATATATATAAATATATATTAATATATTAATATATAAATATATATATATATACACATTTACTCAGAGTAAAAATTGTGCCAAAGGGAAACAAAAGATGGATATTTCTTTTCCACAACTGTCATGAAAACTGTCAGGACTCTGCATTTGCTTTCATAAGCAATGTGGAGGAATGGAAATCGCTACAGTTAATGTGCATGGCTTTTAGCATAGCAGTTCCCAAATGTCAGTCCTTGGACTAAGTAGGTCCATGATGACGTGTCGCTGCAAGATGAAATAAGAAAAATAAGAGCAAAGCAATATGCTTGTGTCTATGTAGATATAACATATATTACATAAATATGTAAATATCAGTATAACTTTTTAAATTACCTTTCTTGGGAAGAACTCACCTGAATTCTGAGACTATTAATCTTCCCAATTTTGGAGTATTTTTTAATCTTAAGCAGTAACTCCCAAATTCTAGAACAACTATAGCAGTTAGCAGATCACATCTAGCCACTTAACCAGCATGAATTAAGCATCTACTTTATGCCAGGCTGTGCGGTTGTCACCATGAACAAGACCAGCCAACTGCTGTTCTTACCGAGATTACCTAGAGGGACAGAGGGGAACTGATCATGTCATAAGGAGCACAGGAGCACTGTGAAGGAGGAGCACGGGCTTCACAGCAGCAGGGACAGCAGCCTCGCCCCGCTGAGGAATCTGGGGAAGCTAGCCAAGAAAATGGCACTTAAGCTGAGACCTTGAAGGTGAGCAGTAATTAGCTGAGTAAGTGGCCCTGAAGTGACAGCGATGAATGAGGCAGGCTAGAGGAGCTGAAGGAAGGCCAGTGAGGCTCAAGTGCTGATTAGCAGTTCCATGGCAGGGGCACTTGGCTGGTTTCGGTCTAGGTTGTCTGTGGCTGCAAAGAAAGGTTGCCCCACCTCAGGGTAAGGAGACTCAAACACATGGTCGAGGCCTCTACCAGCTAGCCAGTGCCTGGCTGCCCACTATCAAACACCGTCTGAGAGATAGTAAGTGTAAGATTCTGTCAGCAGCTGGCAAGTTTGGGCAAAGCAGCCACTTTGCTGTCCACACTCTGCCTCATTTTTTTCCTCATGTCTAAAATAAGAGTTGAATTAAATAAGCTCTAAAGTCTCTACTGGGGCTAACATTTCGTGCTGATAAATATATGACAGCACCAATTTATTGAGATTTAAAATCTGAAGTCACCAAGTAAGGTGTAGTATTTGCATCATCCACGATCCTCATCACAGCCCCATGAGGAAGACACAATAGCCACAATTTTATAGATAAGGAGCCTCTGAGCTATTGAACAAAATTTCCGGTCACATACCCAGTAGGTAGCAGATCCAGGATTTAGACCCATTTCTATCTGATTCCGAAGCCCATGCTCTCCATGGGCCCACAGGAACATGAAGTCCCTTGTGATCGTCTAGGATTCAGTTATTGGGGTCTTTGGGCACTCAAAGTCTCTTATGTCCCACTGTTCCCCTCTGCTCGATCAGACTGGCCTGGCTGACCCAGTATCCTCACGTCCCCTAGTGCTTTGCTCGTTGCTGTTCACCCTTGGTCTCCCCATCACCACGCCCTTCTTCCACTGGAATGAAATCAGTAAGCAACTGGACAATGACCCAGCAACACAACACCCTGAGCATGTGAGACCCGCACTTGGGAGCAGATGTTGGAGAGAATGCCTGAAGTCCTACGGGTCTGACCAGCACAGTCTCCCAACATTCAAGGGAGTGACAGGGTGAAGGGCGTGGTCTCCACAGGCAGGGCAGCTCCAGCAAGTGGAGCAAGTACAGAAGTACATCTGGGAGAGAAGACACAAAGAACCAGGCAGTGGGGACAAGGAGTGCCCCATGATGTGGCAGCTAAATTCCTGGGACTGTGAAACTGGACGCAGGACCAAGGCAAGCTTTTCAGCCCAGGGACACAAGGCAAAAACCACCCCAGGAATGGAACCCAAGCTGGGCTTGGCCTCTAGGGACAAAGAAGGATCTCATCACTGGTGTGGGGATGACCCATTTGAGCCAGGCCAGCAAAAAATCTCCTCAAACAGGAAAAGGGGTAGTCCCAGAAGTTGGGACAAACATGAATCTGATGATCTTAGACAGTGCACCAGTGACATCAATGAATTTATCTTGGCCCACGTGAGTTCTAATCCTAGCCCTGAGGCTCACAAGCTGGGTAACCTTGACCAAGTTGTACAGAAACAATTTTCTGGGGTTCTCTCACATTTTTGCTTGTCTTGTGAGAGGGACATTGACTGCATTTTGTTCCAGATTACCTTCTCAATGACATTTGTATAATAAACAGCCTTGGAAGACAGGGATAGTATCATCTTCCTTTGGAATGAAAATCTGGCAGACTTACTGGCCATTATAGAAGATTTTGGTCCCCTAAATTCAAAGTTCCTCACCTGTAATGAAACCCACTGAAGATAAGGGTGGTCATTTGACACATTATGCAACAAATTCTATCCCTTCCTTCTACTACCAATCTCAAAAGGATATTGCAGGCACCATTTAAAAGAGTTCACTATAAATGATAATGTACTACAATATTATAAATAATTATTAATAATATAAACCTTACTCCTTCTTCAAGGCCTAGCTCAGCTCTTCGTCTCCATTATGATTTTTTTAATTGTCCAAAACAGAGTTTAGCCTCAAAATTTACACATGTTGTCAAAAATGTTCATGCTTGTTTCTTGAGTGTTATTCTTAGCTTCTTGATTTTATGTATTTGAGGGCAGAGATCATGTCCTCCATTTGTTATGGATCTGGCATCTACACTTAGCTTTATAATGTGAACACAAAAGATGTGGGTGAACATTTGTAAATAGATTGAGTCTCACATGTCACCATTCTGAATACCTATTACCAAGGCAACTTAAGAAAAGTCAATAGGAAAGAATGTTGATTCTTTTTAATCAGTTTTACTATCTTTACGATACCTGCTTTGTAGCTTGGAGAGGGCAGGCTGCTTAAAACTGTTTATGGAATGGCAAGCCCACTGAACATATCTGAAAGGTTGATTTAGCAGTTAATGAGTTCATCTGGATATTTGCATCAAGTGTTTTATTAAGCACAGGTTTGCACATTTATATATGCAAAGTAGACTGCTATAATTCATATTATCTCTATTCAGAAGCTCGTCATGTAGAACGGGCCATCTGCCCATCCATGGGAAACAGTCAAGGTCAAACCTCAGAAGTCCTATCTGCACCCTGTTCCTGGCATCACTGACCACAAATCATGTCGTCTATTCCAAAAAAGATGTAAATGGAATTAAGGTCTGAGCTATTATAGTCAGCAAGCAGTAACTCTTATGAGCAAAAGCAAAACTAAAGCTGGTAATAGAAATGGTCCTTGTCCTATTACTGTCATTATACACACATGGGCTATCCAAGCAGTTTGCTTCCTCCGAGATACCTGTCCTACGAGGTGGATGGAGATGCCCTGGCCACAGCCTACCAGCTAGGCTCCTTGAGACGTGGTTAACCTAAGAACTCGTTCAGTGACTTATGCTAAAGATACTAAGTCGTTTCTACAGAGTCACCAGTGCAAATCCAAAATGTTACTATGGTAGGGTGGATTAATCTACAAAATAAAATGAATCTATCATTTCACAAACCTCCAAATGAGGTTTTGTACCCCCCAAAGTGCCCAAATGTGTTAGAACCTGACAACATTTCAGCATGGTCACCTCCTCTGAGCATTGCCAAAAATGTTCATGATTGTTTCTTGTTCCTTGTTCTCTCCTACAACAGCCACAGCGTCCCTACTCCTTTATCTTTATGTTCTGATCTAAACTACATACCACCAACCACATTCCTGTACTTGGGTTTTCAAAGAGCCAGAGCTCTCAGGTAAGTGTGCAACCTGTGAAACCAAGTGAAGCTGTGTTTGTAATGTGTCTGATTCAGTGTAAGCCTTCCCTGAATATCAGTTCACTGCTTGCTTGCTTTTTCCCTAAAGAAATCAGAAATTATGGATAAGAAGGTGTCACCAAACCTAAGAGAGCAGTGATGGGGAGAGACTACCGCCAGCCTCACCAAAAGCCATCTCCATCCCTGCCTGCCATGTGTGGAGCACGCAGCAAGAGGAAAACCCTGGCGTCTATTGCTACTGGAGATGGGAACACACACCCTTAAAAGCCTGTGTTGTGGAGAGGTCTGCCCATATCAGCGGACCCTAACCTTTCTGAAAGGTTCAGGTTACTTCTAGGCAGATAACATCTCCGATTGAGAGTATTCACAGGGGTGGTTAGGAAATGAAACTTCTTCCACCAGAGCAGGGCGTCCTTGCAATGCAATTGATTGCTATTGAGGTAGAGGGAGAGCCACGCTTTAGCTGTTCCCAGTTGTGGGAAGAGGGATAAGCTCCAAATCACCCGACTCGCAGTCACTGGTCACACTACCCAGCACTGGGACCAGAGAAGACCTTCTGGGGCTAACATTTCATAATGTTATTGACAAACTCTGCAAAGTTAATTAGAAACCACAAACAATTGACTGATGGTTTCTCCAACCAATACAGTGTCTTTGTTTTTGTTGTTGGTTTCACCTAAGAGGTGAAACTCTGTAAACATGGGCAAATCAAAATGCTCTCCCTATGATTTATGCCTGACAACAGATATCAGATAAGTCAGGGATAAATATCTTTGGACTCTTCAGATGAAAGGCCCAGTTGCCTTCACTGTTTCCGGTGTTACCTTGCAGGAGCCCAGGATCACTGCTCCCTTCCTCTTTTGTCCCATGCTTTCCACTTCCCCCAGCCAAGGAAACAGAGCAGGAGAGAGTGCTCAGGACCAGGCTTTGTCTCTGGTTTGCTATGGGGAAGGGAAGGAGGAATGGAAAGGAGACTCTGGGTTAAGCTTTTCTGGTCCCTGAAAGTTAAAGATCACTTGGAATAAGCTCTCCTCCTCACATTACATGGATGCTGCAGAGAAGGAGCTCGGTTTACGATGGGCTCAATCAGGGTGACCTGCTGAACCTGAAGATGGTAAGGTACTTTGCCTTAATGAATGTTTTGCTTCTTTTATTCAAGAGCCTTGGAATGCTTTAGGATGAAAGGCCCCAGGAACCTGTAAGGAACTAATGACAGGCTTTAGGTGTTATTATCCTCCCACTGAGACACCTGCAGTCTCCAGGGCAGGAGGTGAGTTTTCTGCCTGAAGCACTCACGTGACCATGCAATTTTTGCTGTGCCAGAAAATTTCCCCCAGAGTGACCAACAGCATCAACAAAAACTGACAGGGAGAATAATAACAACCTTAACCACAACAGCCCGGGTTGAGAATTTACCATGTCCCCAGATGCTGTTCTAAATCCTTTTAATTTAATCCTGACAACAAGGGTACGATTTTTTACATTTGACAATGGAGGAAACTGAAGCCCTGAGCGACAAAGTGACTTGATCAAATTGAAACATCCTGTAAGTAGTATAAGACGGGATTGGAATCCGAATAGCCTCATTCTGAAAAACAAACTCTTGACATAGAAAAAGAGACAAAGTCATTGAATCCTGTCCATTTCAGAAAGGGTGCAATCACCTCAGGTGTGGATAGAGCCCCACACTGCTGCCCTCTGTACCTCTGGACTCGTCATCCATGAGTGCAATCCTATTCCCCATGCCCAAGAAATTAGGTGGAGGGGAGCTCGAGTAGCTGAGGAGGGGTCTGCTGAGCCCTGCTCCTCCCGCCACCCAAGAGGGTGCTCAGCTGGGGAAGTTGGAGGTAGAGTAGCATTTAGCTCTTCTGAAAAGAAGAATGACTAAGATGGTGAAGCTGCATCAAATGTGGAGCTCTGAGGGAACTAGAACTGTTTGACCTGGAGAAAAGAAGACTCCAGACAGGAGGACTGTCCTCGAATGAGCAACCTGTTCTTCCGTGAGGAGGGATGAGGCCCCAACGAGGAGCAGTCACACAAAGGAAGAGAAGGTACGTTCAGCTGACATCCAGAACTGTCCAGAGAAGAATGGGCTGCCTCTTGTCCAGCAGCAGGATTTAAGTCCAAGCAGAAGGCCACAAGTCAGAGGCTCCTGTCTGCTGGCCTGTTGTCCTTAGTGACGCACCCTTTCACTCTCAGAAGAGCCCTGGTTTGCCATCTAAATTGCTAGTCACAGGAGAGAGGGAACTCAGTCCCTCAGCTCCCAGATAACTCGGGAATGTTCCAAAACATTCCTAAGCATGTAATTTTTAATTTGCATAAAGGAGATTTTTGAGATAATAATCCTATAATGAGTTGTAGCTACATGGTTTATAAAACTTTTGATCTGCTTTTCCACCATCTCTCATTGTGGTCGTTGAGCATGTTCCCTGAGAGGTTTGCTCCATTTTCCTCTCTGTGCGCTCTGTGCCAGCAGCGGAAACAACCCCAGGAATGCTGTGCTGAGTGGAAAGGCAGGAAAGCACTGTTTCACTTGGAATTCCATGGCATATGACAGGCAGGGTGGAGAAGTGACCGAGCCTTCTGAACAGGGTGTTCTTTGGGGCCTAGGGAACTTGGCGAGGGGATCGAAGCTCAAAGCGAATGGGCGGGAAGGGCAGGAGGAAGAGAAGGGAGCTGGGCTGGTGCCCGGTGTGCTAGGCAGAAAGCAGTGGTCAGGGATGTGTAGCTCTTTCACAGCTTTGCTGTTCTCTTTACTTTTAAGAAACTGCATCACAAACTTAGGGGCCAAAATAATATAATTGCCATTTACGGGGAGGGAGGAATTAAGGGAAAAAGCAGACAAAAAATAGAGACTTGTAAGAGACCTCAGTAAAAGAAAGTCACTCAAGAAGATGAAGTAGGGAATTGGACGTGGCTCAACTGATAGAGCATCCACCTACCCTACGGACGGTCCAGGGTTCGATCCCCAGGGCCTCCTGACCCGTGTGGTAAGCTGGTCCACGTGCAGTGCTGCCACACACAAGGAGTGCTGTCGCCACCACAGGGGCACCCCCATGTAGGGGTACCCCACGTGCAAGGAGTGTGTCCCACAAGGAGAGCTGCCCCACATGAAAAAAGCACAGCCCACCCAGGAGTGGCACAGCACACATGGAGAGGTGGTGCAGCAAGATGGCTCAAAAAAAAAAAGAGATGCAGTTTCCCAGTGCCACCAGATAATGCAAGCAGATGCAGAAAAACACACAGCAAATGGACACAGAGAGCAGACAACAGGGGGAAAGGGAAGAGAAATAAAATAAATCTTTAAAAAACAAAAAGGATGGTGAAGTAAACTATATCTTCATTCACTTTGGGAATACCAGGTCGATGTGCCTCAATTACAGGAATAGAGCAAGAGCTCTCTCAAGCTACTTTCTAGCTTATGATTTTTGATTATTGCAAACAGGAGAGCACTTGGCTGGGAGTCCCCATTTGTCCACACAAAGGTTTTATTTTTTTTTAACTTTTTTTTTTAGATTTATTTATTTATTTCTCTCCCCTTCCGCCCCTCACCCCCCACCCCCGCTGGTTGTCTGTTCTCTGTGTCTATTTGCTGCATCGTCTTTGTCCGCTTCTGTTGTTGTCAGCGGCACAGGAATCTGTGTTTCTTTTTGTTGCATCATCTTGTTGTGTCAGCTCTCCGTGTGTGCAGCACCATTTCTGGGCTGGCTGCACTTTCTTTCGCGCTGGGCGGCTCTCCTTACGGGGTGCACTCCTTGAGCATGGGGCTCCCCTACGCGGAGGACACCCCTGCGTGAGAGGGCACTCCTTGCGCGCATCAGCACTGCGCACGGGCCAGCTGCACACAGGTCAAGGAGGCCCGGGGTTTGAACCGTGGACCTCCCATGTGGTAAACGGATGCC
This sequence comes from Dasypus novemcinctus, assembly GCF_030445035.2. NCBI lineage: Eukaryota > Metazoa > Chordata > Mammalia > Cingulata > Dasypodidae > Dasypus > Dasypus novemcinctus. Next base: position 34,873,701 of record NC_080692.1, on the reverse strand, counting down.
CTAACCACTGGGCCAAGTCCGCCGCCCACACAAAGGTTTTAGAATGGATGTTTCCAAGGCCCCTTCTAACTCTGAAATTCTGTGATTCTATAATTAAAGCTAAAAGGAGCATGTAACTGCCCCTAGAAACATCTTCCTCCAGGTAAAGTATTGAACTGGAGAGAGGAGCTGAAAGGGACTTTGAAATGTTTGTAAAAAGGAATAGCACCAATGAGAAGCATAAGTGGCCAGCCCCAGACCATTCCAGGGGATCAAGTCTCTCTGTCCTTCTCCACGACATTTGTCAATAGGAAGGAGCAAATGCAACCTGGGATGGCCACCTCTCTTCTGGAAATCTCAAGGAGTGAGGCGGTGGGCGGTAATGGTGACAACTGATAGCACCACTCCCCCTAAGGAACCTGGAGAGGTGCAGATTGGAGACCTATGTGGCAGCAACAGCCGACTTTGTCGTTAACTAGTCAAGTTTCAAAGACCACGAACTGGGTGTGCGAGGGGGTCGGTCCCGCCCCATGAGTTAAAGAATCTGGAAGCAGAAATTTGGCAAAATGTGGAGGGGACAGGAGAGGTATCAGGATAGAAATATTCATATAAGACTCTGAAATTACCAGGAAGCCAGAGGAGTTGGGAGTTAGTTACCTTCCCATGGGGAAACCCTTTTCTGGGATCCTTGACAGCACCCTAAACACAAACAGTTGCCCCTAAATGCCTGCCAGTGGCCACGGGGGAGCTCTGCGTAAGCGGTGACTTGTCAGGGCAAGCACATCACTGTTGGGGTGGGGGCACTCCAGAGCTCGTCTCCTTTTGCTCCTGAAGGAGATCGAGTTTTGTGTCTGTTGCTTTGGCATAGGAACAATTTTCAGCCAAGTTTCTGTGTGCTACAGACCCATGACCACTGAGGAGGCAAATCCCCTAAGGCTTCATACAGCCATCCCTCCTGGAGGCCAGTGAAGTACACGATGCTTTGAACTTAGCCGATTGCCATCTCAGACGTAGGGAGCCTCAGATAAAGACCCAGGTCCTTAGCTGAGTAATACCCTAATAGCACCTCACGGTTTATCCTGCTTTCCAGTTCACACAGCTTTTACGTGTGCTATCTCAGCGGATGCTTACAACCACCCCATAAAGTAAATAGAACTGATACTATCACTCCCAGTTCACAAATAAGAAAACTGAAGCTCAAGGTGACCTAATGGCTTATGCAGGCTCCCACACCTAGGGAGTGTCGGAGCACGCACTTTGGTGTCTAAATTAATCAAAGGCAGTCCTTCAAAGGAGAATGAGTCGTGGAGACAGGGGCCACTGGAGGTGCTGAAGGCAGGGAGAGGGAAAAAGAGGTGTGACATGGGAGCATTTTCAGGACTTGGAATTGTCCTGAATGACATTGCAACGACAGATACAGGCCATTATATATCCTGCCATAAGCTACAGAATGGAGTGGAAGAGAGTGTAAGCTACAATGCAGACTATAATCCATGCTAAGTGGCAGTGCTCCAAAATGTGTTCATCAGTTGCAATGGAAGTACCACACTAATGAAAGAAGTTGTTAATGTGGGGAAGGGTGGGATGTGTGGGGCGTGGGGCATATGGGAATCCCTTATTTTTTGTGTGTAACATTTTGCGTAATCTAAGGATCTTTTAAAAAATTAAAAATATATTTTTAAAAAATGACTACAGTTGTCACAAAGGGGGAAAAAAAGGAGAATGAAAGAAGGCATAATCTAATTCTCCTTGCCTTGCTTCAGAATTGACTTTTCATTCACGCCACTCCTGACATCAGCCCCAGGGAGAGAATTGTGTGCATGCTGCTGCTCCCTAAGAGAGAGGTTTATGATTTCCTGGCAAATCATAAACCTCTCTCCTGCACATCGGCCTCCAACACTGCACCCGACTCCCCAGAATCACATTGGGCCGGAAAGTTAATGACAATCCAACTTGCCTCTGGCACCACTTAGCACCTAATATACCTAATATACTAATAGTACTAATACACTCAATCCTCACTGAGATATACAGGGCTTTATGGCCCCAGAGAAAGTGTCGTCTTTATTCTCAAGGAATTCAGTCTTAAGAAGTAGGAGAAGATGCTTATCAAGTTATAAATGGCATAAAAAAGGCTTCACAAAATGCCAGTATTAAGAGGAGCACATGAAATCTAAAAATAGGTAGACAATAACTCCACCAGGGAAAATTTATTAGGGTTTGGTGATAAATCTATGTCTAAAGCTAAGTGCTTGAACAAGCATATACACCTCGGTTACTGTCATTAGTAAATAAAAACATAACATACTTGCATATTTTCAAAGATATGCTTGAACTTCATGAGACCTGTATTTACGATACTACAACTAATGTACTGCACAATTCCTTTGAACCTTTTTTATTCCTTTTATGTCACTTATGATTATTAATAATAATAATAGTTTCCATTAATTAAATGTTTATTCTGTGCCAGGCAATATTAAATGCTTTATATTTGTTACCTCATTTAATTCCCTCAAAGACTCTGTAAAGTTGGTATTCATTTTTCAGATGAGGAAACTGAGACCTAGAGAGATTTTGAATAAACTTGCCCAAAGTCATGTAGTTTATAAATGAAAAAAAAAGGTAGGATTTGAACCAAAATCTAAGTCCTAAGTCCTTAAGAAGTTTTTATTTCCTCGTTTTAGCTTTACAACATCTTTATGAAATAGTAGGAAAGGTTTTATTAACACCATTTTAAAGATGAGAAACTAGTCACCCAAAGTTTCAATGACTTACCTAAGGATTTGGGAGCCAACCCTACAACCCCAGTCTACTCACAACCCATCCCATCGTTGTTCTACAGTACCAGCAACTAGCCTTGAGGCTGAAGTATAAACAGGAGTGCAATTCATATATTTTCTAATTGTTCTCACACTCAAATGTTAAAAATTCTTCCTAGGATAGAAAAAGTAGATGGTTTAGAATCTTCAAAACAAAGCTGAAAATGACCTACATTTGAGAAAATTCCTGCCCTATACTCCTTTCAGAGCCACGTGATGCCACTGGTAATTTGGACATTGAACAACTCCCTTGAGTGCTTATTCATTTTAAAATAGCAGTTACGTCTGGATTCTTTATGACTAGGCAGAGTCCAAACTCCCTCAGAATTACTCTCCACATGTCCTGCCCACTCTCAGCTTGCCTCTGTGGAGAGCCACCTTTGCTGAAACTTTGCCATATTTGTTAGTCACCATTATAAATTCAGGTAATATGTGTGTCTCAACCATGGTCCTCCTCCGTGTACAGAACTCCCATTAGAACTACTGTCCTGTTGGAACTTATCAGAAAGCCACACGTGACCACCAAAAAGTCACACGCTCAGACTCCTTGTTGAAAAAAATGGTGTTAATAGAACTTCAGGGAAACAGACTTGGCCCAGTAGATAGGGGATCCATCTACCACATGGGAGGTCCGCAGTTCAAACCCGGGGCCTCCTTGACCCACGTGCAGCTGGCCCACGCGCAGTGCCGATGCACACAAGGAGTGCCATGCCACGCAGGGGTGTCCCCGCGTAGGGGAGCCCCACGCACAAGGAGTGCGCCCCATAAGGAAAGCCGCCCAGCGCGAAAGAAAGTGCAGCCTGCCCAGGAATGGTGCCACACACACAGAGAGCTGACACAGCAAGATGATGCAACAAAAAAGAAACACAGATTCCCGTGCCGCTGACAACAACAGAGGTGGACAAAGAAGAAGACACAGTAAATAGACACAGAGAACAGACAACTGGGGCGGGGGAGTGGGTAAGGGGAGAGAAATAACTAAATCTTTTTAAAAATTAAAATGAGACAATGAATTTAAAACCCATACATAGTACAGTACCTGGTACAATGGAAGCAATCAATAAATTTTAGCTAGCCAACATTACTATTATTTTTACTGATGAGGAGCTAAGTGTATAAAGTTTAGTTAAGGAGAGGATGACTAATCAGTGCAGGTGTGGATTAAAAGCAAGAACTCTGAACTGGATCCTTTCTCAGTCAAACTATGATTTAAGAAAGAAAAAGACGAGATAGAATGAATCATGTGGTCAATCTGGATCATGCGGCTGCCTGTGATGTGTGAATGGGCCAGGGAAAGAAGGCGAGGTTGGGAAACCCCTACCTTTAGGTATTAGAAGGAGGCAAGGCCTATGTAAAGAATCTCCATGCCCAAAATTAGGTATTAGAAGGAGGCAAGGCCTATGTAAAGAATCTCCATGCCCGAAATTGAGACCTTTGTTCCTTTATGCTCAGTAACACTACATGCTCATTTTTCTATGTTATAAATTAAGAGCAGTAAGGCTCAGAGAGGACACACCTTCTGGAAGGTATGTGAATGAGTTGGGCTTGTATTTTATGGGGAACTTCTTTTTACATGACCGTTATCAACTTTAGTAAGTCTAGCATTGATAGAATAATTTCATCTAATCAACCACCCACATTCCAATTCCCAAAAAATTCCAGTTTCATCCATTGACTCAATAATGTCTTTTACTGTTCAGGTTTGCCATTTAGTCATAATCTGCCATTAGCATAGCCCTAATTTTTCTTCAATTTGGAACATTTCCATAACTTTTCTTTGCCTTACATAACATTGGCATTTGTGAAGACTGTAGTCTAACGTTTTTTGACAGAAAGTTACTCATTTTGGATCTGTTTGATCTCTCGTGTTGGGTGCGGGTCGTGCTGTCTCAGCCCGCACACTACACAAGCAGTGCTGTGTCCTTCTCAGCATTTCACATCTGGAGACACAAAATGTCCATCTGCCCCTCATTGTGATGATAATTTTAAGCTTCTGGACAAGGTGTTACCCAATCTCTCAACTGTATAGTAACTTTTCCCTTGCAATCAATAGACAATCTTTGGGGAGACCCTTCAAGACCATGCAAATAGCCTGCTCCTCATGAAAAATTCCCCTTATATTTAGCACCCATTGATGATTGTGCCTAAACCCATCTTTACTATAACAGTTTCAAAACGCTGAGTGTCCAACCAGCATGCCCTTGTATTGTGTAGAAGGGAAGTAAGAGCTTTACCTCTTTATTTATCTCTGTATCGATTTATCTACCTATTGTTGTCAGTACGGACTCATGGAATCCTTTTTATTCCCAGTGGTTTATAATTCAATACTCTACTTAATTATTTTGGTGCTCAAATTGTACCAGATCTAATGAGTAGGCTCTCCCTCACTGTGCCTCCCATGTCCTTGTTATATGTCCACATCTGTTTCGTTTGTTTTTTAAGATTGATTTATTTATCCCCCTCCGCCCACTCCCTTCCGCTCTAACCGCCCCCCCCCTCCACCCCCATTGTCTGCTTTCTGCTTTCTGTGTCCATTCGCTGTGTGTTCTTTGGTGTCTGCTTGTTTTCTTATTAGGCAGCTCTAGGAACCAATTCCAGAACCTTCTGGAGGGAGAGAAATGTGCTCATTCTCTTGTACCACCTCAGCTCCCTGATCTGCTGCATTTCTTCTTGTCTCTCCTCTATGTCTCTTTTAGTTGCATCATCTTGCTGCACCATCTCTCCACGTGGGCCAGCACTCCTGCGCCAGGCAGGACTCCTGCACAGGGCAGTATTCTACGCAGGCCAGAGCTCAGCACAGGCCAGCACTCTGCACGGGCCAGCTTGCCACATGGGCCAACTTGCCTTCACCAGGAGGCCCTGGGCATCAAACCCTGGACCTCCTATATGGCAGATAGGAGCCCAATTTCTTGAGTCACATCCCCTTCCCTCTACATCTGTTTTGTTTTGTTTTTAGCATTTCTTTACTTTCTGGCCTAACAAGATGTCCCAAGCTCATCTTGTACCTACCTTGCCCCACGTCTGGAATTAGCCATTGCTTTGAGAAGCTGTTTCCTTTTATTGGAAATGGCATTAGAGAACAAGATCTGAGTGCTAAGTATGCTCACTGCTATGGGGAAGTCTGCATCTAGGCACTTTCACTAGACATAGCTAGAAAAACTACACATGTATTTACACATATACTTACAAATATACATGTACACAAATGTATATGAATGCACACCTATTGTTAGGTACCAGCATATATGTGTGTGACTGTGAATGTGTGTATTAGAACTTTAGAGTTCACAATGATTCCTCTCATTCCCATTCACCCTAACAGAGTTCTTTTCTGCCTTCTCCCATTACATATTTTCATTTTCCTTCTTCCACATTGAGAATTCTGAATCTCATTAGCATGAACACATTTCCTCATTTGCCCAATCCCATTATACATCTAAAATAATTTCAAAATTGTTCCATACATCTGCCACAGTAAGCAATGCTGCTAAGAAGAATTCATGAGTTGCTTGCATCTTCCCCCCTCAACCTCACCCAAGTCTGAGGGTAGGTAGTCAGACAGTGTGTTCCTAAGTTATTTGTATTACTTCCTTTTTTTGCTCTTTTCCCCTTCAAAGTGGTTTTAGTATCCATTTGAAATACAGTTGTGTTCATTTGTTTAATTTGCTTTCAGTTTAGATTTTTCTTTCCTTTCCCTTCTTGATGTTTTAATTTTATTTTTAAATCTGTGGAACAGCAGTCATGCTTCCAAAAGTCAAAACTAAACAGAAAAATTATTCTCAGAGTAGTGCCACTTCCTCTTGAATCGCTTCCCCTCCACCCTGCCCCTCCAGTAAATAATCAACTTCTATGTTCCCTGGCTAATCCTCCCTGGTTTCCTTTGCAATAAGCAGATATGTATATGTTTGATTTCCCCTTATTTCTTATACAAAAGGTAACATATTATAGATGCCCTTTTGTACTTTCTTTTCTTTTCTGTTAAGTTGTCCTGGAAATCATTCTATAGCAGAAATTTTTTTTCACAGCTGCATAATATTCCATTGTGTGTCCATCATATTTTACTTAACCATCTCTTATCCTTGGACATTTAGACAGTTTCCAATAATAATAATGCTGCAGTGAATTACTTTGTGCATATATATATTCCTATTTTTGGAAATATATCTTCAAAGCAAATTCCCACAAGTAGCATTTCTGGGGCAAAGGATAAAGGCACACGTCATTTTGTTAGATATTACCAAAATCTCTTTCACAGGAAAAGAGCAACATATGAACAATATATGAGAGTCCCTGTTTCCCCAGAGCTGCCTCAACATAATATATTAGCCAGTTTTTATTTTTTGCCATTCTGACAGATGAGAAATGATATTTCATTTAGTTTTAACTTGCATTACTCTTATTACAAGTGAACTTGAACATATTTTCATGTATTTAGGGTCTATTTTTATCTTTTTGCCCGTTCCTATATTTTGCCTACATTTTTTTTTAACTATTTGTTTTATGGGCAAAGTTGTGAGCTTACAAAACAATCACGCATAATGTGCAGAATTCCCATACATCACCCCTCCACCAACACCTTACATTGTTGCAGAACATTTGTTACAGATTATGAAAGAACATCATCAGACTATTACCACCAACTATGGTCCATAGCATATACTTAGCATATTTTTTCCACACACCCCCTATAATTAACACCATATATTAGTATTGTGCATTTGTTATAGTTCATGAGAGAACACACTCATATTTGTACTGTTAATCACAGTTCATCTTCGACCACATGGTCCACTGTGTTATACAGTCTCATGCCTTGTACATTCTATCCAAAGTGTACACTCAGTAGCTCTCACTTTCACCACAGAATTATGCTCTTTTGCCTGAAATTTTAAAAATTATTTTCCTTTTATTTTTAAAATGTATTCGCATATTATGGATATTAGCCTTCTATCTCTGCTGTATAGTGCAAATATTTTCTCCCACTTTGTGATTTATTTTTTACTTTGCATATGTTAATTTTGTCATGCAGAAGTTTGTTACTTTCAGGGGGGCACTCCTGTGCAGGATAGCATTCCAGTGTGGGCCAGTACTCCGCGGGCCAGCTTGCCCTCACCAGGAGGCCCTGGGTATCGAACCCTGGACCTCCTATATGGTAGACAGGAGCCCAATTGGTTGAGCCACATCCATTTCCCTGTTACTTTTTAATGCATTTAAATGTATCAATCTTATTTTCTATCTGGATTGTCTTAGGTAGAAATCCTTTCTTTACACCCAAGCTGTAGAGGAACTTACTCATATGTTTTCCTAGTACTTGTATAATTTCATTTTTCTAATTCATATCTCTACTCCATTTGTAGTTTATTCCTGTATATAGTTTTAGAAATGGATATAATTTATATTTTTCCAAATGACTATCCAGTTCGTCCCCACGCTCTTTGTCTGTGGTATCTGTTGTAACAGCCCTGGCTAACTAAGACCCTTCTTGACACTTTTAGGTCTGATGTTCCCTCTCAGATATTTACTTAGGTCTCTTAGGTAATTAATAAGATAATAAATATTTTTCAAGCAACTCTTATGTCTTCAGCTCTATATTAATCACCATAAAAGTAAAGAAGTAGCTTATGTCCTCAGCAGCTTAAAATTCCATGAGAGGGAAGCGGATTTGGTTCAACCGACAGAGCGTCCACCTACCACATGGGAGGTCCAGGGTTCAAACCCGGGACCTCCTGACCCCTGTGTTGAGCTGGCCCACATGCAGCGCTGATGCATGCAAGGAGTGCCATGACACGCTGTGGTGTCCCCCGTGTAGGGGAGCCCCACGTGCAAGGAGTGTGCCCCTTAAGGAGAGCCGCCTTGCATGAAAAAAGTGCAGCCTGCCCAGCAGTGGCACCGCACACACGGAGAGCTGATGCAGCAAGATGATGCAACAAAAAAAGAAAGACAGATTCCTGGTGCTACTGACAAAAATGCAAGTGGACACAGAAGAACACACAGTGAATGGACACAGAGAGCAGACAACAGGGTGGGGGGGGAGAAATAAATATATATTTTTTAAATTCCATGGGACAAGCAGAATAGCACACATAAAGCAAAACAAAGTTCAAGACCCACTTAAAGAAATTCCTCCTTGTAGAGGTAGACCACACCTGGTATGCAAGCTTAGAGGAAAGGGAGAGTAATGAGGACTGGAATAACAAGACTTGTGGCTACTGGAGCTGGAATCATGTGCCCTGAAGGTTGTGTAGGATTTGTCACACCTTGGGGTGACAAGGAAGTGGAAGGAATCCCAAAGACCAGAAAACCTGGGTAAAAGCTCAAAGATGAACTGAGCGTGACTTTTTTCAGGGGCCAGATTCTTAACTGGGATATTGTGAGAGTTGTGCTCCGTGTTAATAGTTCCCAAATCCTAGTTATTTGTTCATTAAAATTATGATAGCAAATGTTTAATAGGTTTCCAGATACTAATCCTTTAGGGTGATAATTTCTTTACATCACTACCTTTTTAGGAATAGTCTAGAGCTGTATAGTAGCAGCAATTCGCCCCCAATGAGCCCCTCCAATATGGCTATTGCAACTGAGGGATTGAATTTCTAATGTTAATTAATTTAAATGAAAACGTAAAAACTGAAGCAGTGTAAAGTATTTTTCCATTAAACACATTTTTGTTTTATTAGGACTATATTTTACTGGCATAAGACTGCATAAGATATTATTGTTGTTTTGCAGTGTGTGTCCATTTTATTTTTTTTAATGTGGCTACTAGGAACTTTAAAATTACTTATGTGGCTCGCATTGTATTTGTCTTGGACAGCACTTTGTCTACAGCCTTGCAACTCAAAGTGTGGTCTGCAGATCAGCAGCTTTGGCATCACATGGGGGCCATACCAGGCCTTCAGAATTTGCTTTATACGACAAGTAGAGAAGCACTGATCTATATGACTTCAGAAGACATTCATCAACCTTTGCTAGATACCCCAGGGTGGTCCTTCTGGGGGTAGGGGTGGAGGCAGAGGGAGCAGCAGGGAGGTCCCTGTCTGTCATTGTGATGTCACAGAATAAACCCCATGGGTCAGCCAGCCCCACCCCAGCAGCTCTACTTTATCCTTTCCATCCTCTCCAACCCCCCTACAGTACCTTACCCCTCTGCTGGACAGGAGGGGACCTGATCCATCCTCACACTACTCATTCCACCCAACTGAATAAGACAGGGCAAAAGTGAAACTGAAACTTCTTTGCCTCAGAACTTTATTAGTGAATGAGAAACACCTCTCCACGGATTCACAATGTTTGTGTCACCCAGGAGGTAGGTGGTACCTTGATTTTTGAAATCTCATGGTATTTCTTATATGGGTAAAATGTGTAACATCTTAGTGGAATTGAAAGTTCATATGTTAAATTCTAGGCCAGTGTAGAAGAGCCAGGCATCCCCGTGGTGCGGCTGCAAGGTTGCTCAGTACAGGAACCTGCTGGAACTGGGAAGTGGAGAACAACCTCAGGCTCTTCCTGGCCTGGGAGAAACTGCAGGGATCCTTCCAGAAAAACCCTCTCAGTCAGCAGAGGAGGCCTGAACAGATATCTCTGCTTGTTTAGGGTGGGACCAACATCTGGAAACTGCCTGCCTCCCCTCACAATGGGAGCTGCCAACTTGTCAGCCCAAGGGGTTACTAAAAAAGCAAATACCTGTTCTCATAAATCTTCCTTTCCTTAGGAGAAATAAAAATGAAGTTTACAGATAGCCAGGGAATGACTGTGGAAGTCAAAGAGAGAGCAATGTGGGGTCCTGTTCATTGGCTGAAAGCTAGAGATCTCATCTCAGAAGGAGAGATGATAGGGCCTAAGAGATGTTTCCAAGACTGCGACCAGGCAGAGCTGGCAATTCTGCTGTGGACTCAGCCAACTTCCCTAATTCAGAAGCCCAAAGAATATAGATCATAAATAGGAGACCCCTCAGAAGCAGCTCTGAACGTGATAGAAAAAGCCAATCATAGCTTAAACTGTAGTATTGTTTTTTATTAATGGTTTTCTAGCACTGACATAGAAAGGGAATGCAGGAGAGTTTATTAATATATATCTATGAAGCATAAGGTACGCTTAATCCATTGCCTCATTCTGTATGAGTTCTCACAACCTGGCCTAAATTTTTAAATATTTTTTTAAGGTGAATGTGCCTTCCATCTCTTAGCAGCCTGGGCCGTGAGTCGAGCTCACAATCTTTGGAGGTTTTGGATACTGACCCCACCATTTACTAGCTTTGGGGCTTGAGCAAGTCAAAGGCTCCGGATCTGACCCCTCGCCTGTAGAATGGGGAGGCCGCCCTCTTTGAGGCTGGTTGTGAGGAGCCTAGAAAGGTGCCTGTACCCGGTACCAGCTTCACCTTCCCTACTTTCCCCCTTAAAAGACACTTCCACTGCTCTTTTGAACTTTTCAGCAGAACTGTGAAGGAGGACAACCCTGTCCCTTTATTCACCTGAGGAAACAGTCGCTCAGGGAGGTTATGTCACCTGGCCAAATCCCCAGTCATACAGTAGTGGCCAAAACAGGGATAGGGAGGTTTCATCTCTTGGATCCAGGAACTAAGGCAAAGTCATACCCCAATTTTAGAATAGAAGCAGGGAGCTGTCCCTTTAGCGGGAGGAGGAAGGGACAGGGACCCCTGACTTTGGGGTCCACGGCGACCTAGCGTCTCTTGCCCTTGGCCTCCAGGCCTCGGGGTAAGGAATTGACCAGACCACCCAGTCCCTTCACTCCCCTCCGCCAAGTCCCTCTAGGGCCTCGCGCCGCGCCCCGCCCGGCCCCTCGGTCCTCGGCCGTTCCCGCGCCCTCTGCGGGGGCGCCCCGCGGACGCCGCGCTCCTCGCCGATGGAAGCCACGCCCCCAGCGCCCCGGCCCCGCCCGGCCGGGAAACCCGACCGGCCTGCCGCTCGCGCGAGCCTCGCGGAACAGTTCAAATCACGTTCCCCGCGCGTCGCCACGGCAACGCGCGCCGCTGCTAGGCGACGGGCGTCGTAAGGGGGAGGGGCGGCGGCGGCGGGCGTTCCTCGGCGAGGGAGGGGGCCGCCGGCGGGGACTCGGCAGGACTCCGTCCTCCAGACGGCCGGGGGCGGCCGGCGGAAAAGAGCGCGGGCGAGGGGCGCCCGCCGGCCCCACCCTGGGCTCCCCGCGGGCCGCCCCCGCGCCGCCCCCGGCCGCCCCGTGTCCCCAGGGGCCGCCCGCGGGCGCGTCACCCGCGTGAGCGATTGCCCCACAGGATGTGCAGCTGTGGCTGCCGCCGATTGACTCCAGCTGCTGAGGGCAGGGAAGAAAGGCGGCTTCCTCTCCTGGAAATGACTGCGTTAGCTGAAGCCCTCAAACAATTCCATTAAAAAGCGGAAAAGGAAAGGCTAGAGAGCGCGGGGAGAGGAGAGGCCCCGAAATGCGTCTCTGCCGTCCTCCCCACTGAGGAGAGCGCCAAGTGTTCCCAGAACTCAGGACCCGCGTTAGGAAGTCGGGGTCCGCGTTTATGACGGGAACATTTGGGGTCATGAGCAGAGTTAACGTGATTACGGTTGGAAATAATTATCCTGAAGCTGGGAAATCCCAGAGCTAAGTGTCTTGTAGTGATATTAATATTTTTGGACCCTCAGCAGGGGCGTTTTGGTGGCATTTCTCTTCCCTTCAGGGTTGGGAGACAGGTGCCAAAATGTCCCGTATGCAGACCTTCATTATCTTGGCCAGGGAAGGAGTCAAATGGCCCGTATGGAAGCAAAAAATTGTAACAAGAGCAACAAACTCTCAGAAGGTTCCAGATAAGTCAACCAAAGGGCTCTGATCCAGTAGGGAGCCGCGGAGCTTGGGAAAGGGCACAACGTTTCCTATCTGTCCCTGACTTTCGAGCTATCTGTTTGAATCCTGGTCGCTGTGAACTAAAGATAATAGTCGTCCATGAGATCATTGTTGTTTTCCGAGTCTAGCTCATCCAAAAGCAGAATGTTTCCACAGGTGGGAGGAAATTACTGATGGAGGAGCTATTTGGTGAACCATTGGATGCATCTGTGGAAATGTGTAGGGAGGGTGGCTCCCCTTCTCCCTGCTCTTCCCTTTGTGACTGGGGAGGATTCAATCCCCCTTAGCAGCAGAAGCCAGTTCAAACTTTTCTTTATTCACAACTGATCTTCACCTACAAGCTTCCTTACTATTGATGAGCCTTGTTTCCATTACAAACCTCATTCATTTATTCATCCATCAAGATTAGCGTTGGGCTCTGATGATAGACAATGAATAAAACCTAGCTACCACTCTACGGAGCAACTTAGTCAAGTGAGCATGGCAGGCAAGTCAACCGAGATGAGCTTTATGAGAGGCACACACTAGCGTGTGCAGGAGCAGAGAAGAGGCCCGGGCGGTCAGCAACTGCCAGCGCGTTTACACTGCCACGCAGCCCTTTGTTCTACTGAGTAACAGAAGGGAGTTCATGGAGGCATGGGTCAGGAATCTGGCTCCTGGGGGAAGGACAGAGGTACTACTGCCAGGGAGGGCAAACGAACCTTTGTTGGGGGAAGTTGCCAGTATGAAGTCAGAAAAAAAAAAAAAATCCACTGGATTCCTTAGCTTTGGGATTTGAGGTGGTGTGGTACACAATCTGCTCTAGCTCAGCATTCTTACCCATAGTTTTAATCACCTCTAATCTACAGTGTATCCATCAAACAATACATTGAATTCTTATTTACAAAGAATACGTAGGTATCCCAAGAACACTGTTTCCCTTTCAGCATACTTAGTAAATGTGGCTTCCTAGTGCAGGAAACAGTGGCTTTGCAAGTCCCAACCCTAAGCTTTATGATGTCATAAATGTTAAGTTGCATATATCTGGGAGTAATCCCAAAATGTTAACAGTCCACTGTACCAAAGTTAAATACTGTTTGAAATATGGAATTTTCATGTCTGGCCTGAGTCATTAGCTTCTGAGCCCAGCTTAATGATGTTACTTTGACTAGCAAATTACTTTTTTCTGTTCTAAGAGAGGAAAAGGAAGAAAAAAGTATTAACATACCCAAATTACAATGAAAGGAAGTGAGTGGGATGATGGGCGCTGATTTTTGTGGTCAGTTCGAGAAACTCATGTTTTGTCAAAAAGAGGAAACAAGTTGTGGCATGGGGTCCTCGGAGAGGGGGATCACTAGCAGTCACCCAGCTAGCTGACTGTGCACACAGGCTGCACAGCCGCTTAAGGGGTAGATCCAGGTTTTATGGAAGTCTAAACAATAGAATTTTGGAGGTCCTCTTTAAGAAAAATAACAAAATCACAAGTACAAATTTGGCAATAGGGCCTCGGAATGGACCCAAATAAGCAAGGGACCACGAAGCTGAAGTTTCCTTAGCTTCATTCTAAATCTACCCCTGGATCCCCCTCGTGTTACACAGTAAGACCCTGCCACTCCCATTCCCTTTTCCCTGGAGAAGGCAAACTTCAGGCTGTTAAGGCACAGGGGGTGCGGTTTATGAGCAGAGGCAATAAAAACCAAAGACATCAGGCTGTGCCAAGTAGTGACTCAAGCGGGATATGAGAAGTGTCTCCAAGTATTTGGAGGGTGTAAGTACAGAGAAGGAAAAAGAATTGTTCACTGTTCTGGGGTGGAAGGGGAGCAAGGATACAATTAAGTACAGAAAAATGTGCACAAAACTCATCAGGAAACATTGGCTAAATGTAGTTTCTGATACTATGGAGCTATATTTCCCATGGGAAGTATTTGAGGCTCTATTGAGTCACCGAAAGCTGGAACTGGCAGTAAAAATGTGCTACAGGAAATAATCCCACAAAGACGTCCTCAAGGGAGTGGCTGGATGCCCCCAAAGATCACCCTGAGCCTGAATTCCATAAGGCTGACACATGGCATTCTGTAGATTAGTATTCGGGGAGGAGGCCAAACGAAGAAAAAAAGAACAATCCTGCAGAGAGCAAAACCTCCACCCACATTTTGCTGACTGGTGGCGGAAACCTGTAATTGTAAGAGGAAAACCATGAAGAGACAGCACCACCCAGCGTTGGAATAAAAACCAAGTCGCCAGGAAACCAAACCTGGGACAAGCAGGGCCTAAAACTTCAAGGATTCAACTTGAACTTCAACAGCCAGTGCAACAGTAAAAAGAGATTACAAAATCCCTGCTGCCTTCTCTCAAACCAGAGTGACCTCTGTCTTAATGAATAAAGGGTTGCTTGGATGATTGGGAATTGTGCCTGGACATAAGCACATGTGTATCAAATATGTTAACATCAGTCTAGGTAGTAGAGAGTATATTGGGTGAGAGAGGCCTGATCCAAGGAGACTCATTTACCTAGCATAGGGGCTAATAATTCACTCTGAAGCTGAAGGGGACCTGTCTTTGATTCTGCAAACCAACTGCACAAATAGAGAATGGAGAAAACACAGCCTGGTAGCAAATCTGGAGGAGATCAGGGAGGACAGGGCAGGATATAGAGGGTTTCATGAAATGCAAGAACAATACGACCTCAGTATGGTCAGCCAAGCATCATTTTATGGTATATCAATTCCCTGGGTATATATTAAGCGATTTCCGAAATTACAGATTTTTGGGCCAATCCCCAGAACTGCTTCATAATCTCTCATGGTGGGGCCCAAGAATCTGCATATTTTCCAGAGTGCCAAAGATTATTCTGATGCTCTATCAGAATTGAGAACTACTGCTCTAAAATAAGGGAGAGGGCTCTGCGGAAATTACAATCAAGAGGGGAGAGACAAGTAATTAAAATGGAATATGGAAAATGCTATGAGACATGTACAGTGCCATGAAGACAGAGAAAGGAACTGTTCTGTCTTGGGGAGAAAAAGGGTTCGAAGAATGGGTGGCTTTTATTTATTTATTTTTTGTCTTTATTTTTTTAATGTTACATTAAAAAAACATGAGGTCCCCATATACACCCCATCCGCCTTACTCACTCCTCCCACAACAACAACCTCCTCAATCATCATGAGACATTCACTGCACTTGGTGAATACATCGAGCACTGCTGCACCCCATGGTCGACGGTCCACACCATAGCCCACACTCTACCACAGTCCACACAGTGGGCCATGGGAGGACATACAATGTCCAGCAACTATCCCTGCAGCAACACCCAGGACAACTCCAAACCCCCAAAAACACCCCCACATTCACATCTCCTCCTCCCACTCCCCACCCACAGCAGCCACCATGGCCACCTTCTCCACACCAATGCCACATTTTCTTTGATTATAATCACAATAGTTCATGAATAGAATATCAGTAAGACCACTCCAATCCATACTCTATTCCTCCATCCTGTGAGCCTTAGAATAGTTGTGTGCACTCCACATCTATATCAAGAGGGGGCTTAGATTCCACATGGATGCTGGATGCAATTTTCCCGCTCTAAGGTGTAGGCACTCTTGGCTCCCCGGCGTGGTGCCCAACCTTCTTTACCTCCATGCCAGCTGAGTGGGGTAAGTCCAATAAACCAGAGTGTAGGAGTTGCAAGTCTGTTGAGGCTCAAGGCCTGGCTATCACATGTTCAGCCCAGAGATTCAGGTCCCCTGGATATACATTAAACCCCAGCACCAACTACAGTTCTGGTAAAAGTAACAGAAGAGACTTGTGGACAAAGGTCACATCTAAGTCCAGCTCCATAACACAGAAACACAAACTCCAAAGTAGGGCCAACTGAGATGGCTCTGAACTCTGTCATGACCATAGAACCTGTGGGTCTCTGTAGCCCTCAGAAGAACCAATACCTGGGGTTGTATCTACTTTATCTGTCTCTGGGACTCTGCTCAGGTGTCCATAAGGGCAACCCCTCTGATACCTCCCGGCTCTTTTTGGAGACTCAAAGCCATATAAATTCATTTGTCCTTTCCATTTCCCCCTTTGATTCAGGTCAAAAAGCATTTTTAACTCCTGGTATTATATGTAGACAGATATTCTGCTGGTATGAGTTAGCCCTTTTATTCAAGGTCATTTTCCAGTTACATCATCAGCTGGTACTTGGTAGCAATCCCTCAGTGCCAGGGAGGCTTATCCCTGGGAGTCATGTCCCACCCGGGGGGGGGGGGGGAAGGCAACACATTTACATACTGAGTTTGGCTTTGAGACTGGCCACATTTAAGCAACATGGAGGCTCAAATGAGTGGCTTTTAAAACCAATCTTGAGAGGCAGTTGACCACCAGGTGAAAAGAGCTCAAAGGCTTTCCCAGCAGAAGGAAGAGCATTGCCAGAGGCACAGAGGATAACGTCCTAAGTGTTTAGGGAACCACAGCAGCTGCAGAATTGTTTCCCAGCCTTGTCATCCCAATTAATTTGTATACCTTTGAGGACAGAACAACTTGTTCTTTTAGGTGACCAATGGCAAGAAGACATGCCATTGACCCATTGTTGATTTGTCAAGTTACTTTAAAAAAAAAAAATGTTTTAGGGGAGTGGATGTGTCTCAAGTGGTTGAGCACCTGCCTCCCACATGGGACATCCCAGGTTGGGTTCCCAGTGCCTCCTAAAGAAGACAACAGACAACTAGCAGACATTGAGCAAAAACAAAAGCAGACAAGTACAAACAATGGTCAAAATACATGAGCAAACAGATGAGGGTGACATCTCAGGGAGGATGAAATTTCTTTGAAAAACAAGCCTTTCATTCATTTACCTCAAGGCTAGAGGAGAAATGGGATATAGCCATAGAATTGCTGACCCTAGAATTTACTTCTCTTCTACTCCATCCCTCATCCTCAACCCATCCCCATCCATTTCTTTCCCTCTCTCTTACTCTCTTTCAGCATTCCACATGAAGTGAGGTTAATAATCCTTACTAATGATGCTAACTAAAGGGTAAAACCAAAAGGGCACAAGGAAGTGATTTTGGCTCCTGGTGGCCATGAGGCCAACACTGCAGCTAGTAAAGCTTATTACTTAAAGGGATGAAAAACCCTCCCAAGGGAAGGAGGACTTTTGTAGCAATATCTCTGTAATATTTTCTGTTTCTTCCATAAAATTAAGCTTAATCTATTCACACCAGTTACCTAGGGAATGGCAGTTGGATGGAAACTAAACTAATTTACTTTTTAAAGAAACTTCCTTTATGAATGTCTTTCTTTGTGCTGAATTCCAGATCCCCATAGACAAGCCCTCTTGTGTAATCTCTCAGAACAGCTGGGCCATGATTGCCTAGTCAATTAGTAAATGCCCATTGTGATGGTTTGAAGCTGTAGGGACCCCAGAAATGTATGTTCTTAAAGTTAATCCATTCCTGGGGGTATAGACCCATTGTAAGTAGGATCTTTTGGCAAGTAGGATCTTAGGGTGTGACCCACCTCATTCAGGGTGGGTCTTAATCCTTTTACTGGAGTCCTTTAATAAATAGAGGACAAAAAACCACAGACATAGGGGAAAAAAAGACTCAGAAGGAGAGGTCTTGGAGGCCAGAGACTGGAGTCAGTGGAGCACAGAGGCATGGAAAGAGGCCCCCAAGAGACTGGGTCCACAGAGCAGCTCGAAGATGGAGAAATGAGAGAGATGAGGCCCGGAGCAGAGGGCAGAAGTGGACACCTGCATTTTGCCCTGCCGTGTGCTTGATTGCCCACAGCTGAGCTTGGAGAGAAAGCATCTTTAGATGATGCCACCATGTGCCTCATCACCCACTGTTGCAACTTGGTGAGACAGCATTTCTTGAGGATGCCTTGATTTGACACTTTCACAGCCTTAGAACTGTAAGCATTTAACCTAATACATTTCCAATATAAAAGCCAGCACAGAGGAGCAGATGTAGCTCAGTGGTTGAGTACCTGCCTTGCATGTATGAGGTCCCAGGCTTAATCCCTGCTACCTCCTAAAAATAAAAAATTATTTAAAGCCAACACCTTTTGGGAAACGGACTTTGGCCCAATGGTTGAGGCGTCCGTCTGCCACATGGGAGGTCCGCGGTTCCGGCCCGGGCCTCCTTGACCCGTGTGGAGCTGGCCAGTGCGCAGTGCTGATGCGCGCAGGGGGTGCCCTGCCACGCAGGGGTGTCCCCCGCGTGGGGAAGCCCCACACGCAGGGAGTGCACCCATGGGGAGAGCCGCCCAGCGGGGGGGAGGGAGCAGCCTGCTGAGGAATGGCGCCGCCCACACTTCCCGTGCCGCTGACCACAACAGAAGCGGACAAAGAAACAGGACGCATCGGAAAGACACAGAGAACAGACAACTGGGGGAGGGGAGGGGAATTAAATAAATAAAAATAAATCTTTAAAAATAAATAAATAAATAAATTCATTCTTAAAAAATAAAAAAATAAAGCCAACACCTTTCTGATATATTTCATTGGCAGCCTTTAGAAGATAACACAACCTGCAAGGCAGCATTTAATCACGAGGCACTCTCAAAAGTAATAGGTAGAAGGGGGAGTTGTGGGAGGGAACCTGGAAAGGCAGTTTACATTCTTTCAGTGTTAAACCAGAGGGATTTGGAGTGCAGGTGGCAGTTTGTGGTCCTGAACAGGCTGCAAGACACTGAGCAGGGGCCAAGGTAACCAGGAAATTCTTATTGCCCAGGAAACACTCCATATCTGTTTTGGACCTGTGGTAAGAGGTATGCCTATTTTATCAATTTGTTGCCTTACTTGCTTATGCTAATTCTGAATTTGTTAAATTATTGGAAGAATTATTGAGTTTCAAGTACCCATGTGCTTCCTAATTATCTGAGCCCTGAATGTCAGGGAAGCCACTCTTTGTCCCTTTCCTAGGGGGTAAAATGTCACCTTAGCATGGAGCCTGTCCCCTGGGCAATGATAGAGTTTCCTTCATCAACTGCACCTTAAGGAAACAACTGCAAAAATTCCAATTCAAGAGGTAGCTGGATCCAAGGGGGAAAGGGCATATTTTCATGTCCTAATGAAATATGTGACCAACTGTGGCACCTTAGGTGTTGAAGATAAACCCTGAAAATGAGGTTCTTTGTGTTTGTCCTTGCTAGACACTCCATTTGGAAGGACCCTCTTAACTTCACTTGTCATCCTTTGTTTCTCACATCACCTCTTCCTTGGGGTGGGATTTGTTATTCTTTATTTCTGAATAACCTGGAAATTACTTACTGACACATATAACTTGGAATAAATTGAGTGTAGAGTTAAAATCTGACATGATGTGATAGTAGACACATTTCCATACCAAATATTTTTAAAGTCAAGTTGTTGAAAATGAACCCTGAGATAACAAAATTTAAAATTGCCTAAATTCTTAGT
Organism: Dasypus novemcinctus; assembly: GCF_030445035.2. NCBI lineage: Eukaryota > Metazoa > Chordata > Mammalia > Cingulata > Dasypodidae > Dasypus > Dasypus novemcinctus. Next base: position 34,853,679 of record NC_080692.1, on the reverse strand, counting down.
TTAATCTTTATACAGAATGATTAATAATAAAGTTGTTCACCTAGAATACCATTTCCTACTGGAGTAATGGATATAAAAATAATTAGAAAAGATAACTTATAGTAATAGATCAATGGCTAAAACCAAGGGGATTTTCATAACTAAAAGATGAAAACATTCTTTTTTGATGATGGGGCAGTATATGTCTCCTGTATCTGATAATATAAGATCTTTTCTGCTTCTAGATCCTGTGGTTTTGCGTCCTTAGCCAAGGTCACCTAGAGTCTAGCAAGGATGACAATTCTTGGTGGAGTTAATTTGTTGAGTGCTTTTAAAAATTCATATTAGCATATTGCTTACCAGAAGCTGCTTTGTATGTTTTGTATATGGGTTTTTATATACATATGAACTTTGTGTACTTTTGTCATAAATAATATACACTTTGTAGTATACACTGTTTTAGTCTCTGGAAATTCTGAAGAACAAATTTATATTTCTAATATAAAGCTCTCTGTTAAGTGTAGAAAATGTTAAGCTGAGGATGATGAGAGGCGGATTTTATGGCTCTGTCCCATTTAGCTATGGTTTTATTTATGTCTCTTAAGCTAAGCAGGTTTAGATCTGATTAATGCTGATATGAGAGATCCCCTGGAAAGCTCAAAATGGCTTACGCTAAGAAGCAACTGTCAGCAGCTAAGCCTGGGGCTTCTTTTCCGTTCACTATGTATTAATATATAAAAGTATAAACTGCCCCATGACACAAAGTGCAAGATGTCAAATTTCTTCAGTTTTCTGAATCACATTAAATCTGGCTCCAAGCCACCACTCAACAAAGTTGGCAAGTCCCACATTGTCCATTGCTCTAGACAAAACAAAGTGCAGGGACACACAGGAGAGGCAGGGGCTCTGGCCAGAGCCACCAGCTGCTGTCCTTCCTGCTGTTACACACTGCGTCCCCACTGTGAGCCAGCCACTGCTGTCCCTCCAGGCTCCTCTCCACAGACTGAGGTTTTGGCCCTGGACACCTTGCCCTTTGCTCCAGTGCCATGACACTTGAGGCCCAGCGCCGCCCCCCCCCCCCCCACTACACAGCCACCTCCCACTTAAAATGCTGTCATCTCACAGCAGTGGGTGGAAGCTGGGTGCAGATTTCTGCTTCTCTCAGAACCCAGAACCCCAGCTCCTCTCCTAGTTTCAATAGGTCTCACCCCAGTTGGTCCACTGTCCTCTTTCATCCTTAATCCCAAAGTCTCCAACTGCTCCCCTGGGGGTGATCCAGTGTAACATCTGCTGATGAAACATATCCCCCTTTATACTCTGCGGGCAAGTCTGTCTTATGTGGAAAGGTGGATAACTCACTTTGTTTACAGTAACAAATCCCTCACCTCAGTGAGTTGATGCTGCTGCTTTGAAGTCAAGACATCCATCGAAATGAAGACAAAACCAAAAGTAATTACCACAGAGTGTTTTTAGTGCTCTCAATTCCTCTTCTAATCCTTAAATATGGTTAGCCCCAGTGCCTTAATCATATTCTGATTGAGGTTATTATCTGATGCTTACTGAACTCATCCTCAATTTAATAAGCAGTTTATTGTGTGTCTAATGTGCAAAATACAGTGCTAGACACTGCAGAAATGATAAAACATGAAAAAGACATGTTTGCTACCTAATGACATTGATCACAAATAAATCTGAAGAGGACTATCTTCACTCCCATGGAACATGCTGGTTGGAACCTTCCAGAATGAGCCTTAAGGGAAGTGAGTGGCCAGCAGCAGAAATGGTGGTGATACACCTTCACGTCTCTTACTCAGCCCCTGTTGAGCCAAAGGCACCAGCTAGTGGTTGCAGGCAAACTGAGGGCACTGCTCAGAGCATATCCTGGGGGAGAGGGGCCTTACAGCACCAAATACAAAGATATACATACATATTGTCCCTACGGTTTGCCAGCTGGGGGCCATGCAAGAACTATCATCGCCTTTTGAGGCATTTATGGACGATTTGATATGTTCCCATCCTGTTCATCTGACTTCTGCATCCTTCTTTACAGTTTGTCCTCCCTGGCAGATCACCTTGATCCCTACTTCTAGGTGTTGCTGTATATCACTTCCACAATCCAGCTCGTCTCATACAAATCACAGCTCCGTTTCTGTAGGGACCACACAAGGACCAGCTTAAGCATCATGATGATGGCACTTGCTCCAGGCCACACCTGAAGCTACCTGGAGAACAGCCCCAGGTTAAACCTGTCCCTGTTGGAAGAATGCAGGGAGCCACAGGGAAGCCATCTCCAAGGAGGCGCTGCCATCTGGCTCTCCAGCTCTCTTCCCTTCCCCTTGTGTTTCTCTCTTACAGATGGAGCCGAAGGTCCTCCCCGGCCAGTGGACATGCCTACCTGCCCTCCTCAGCGTGCTACCACTCAGCCTCTCCACAGCATCCCTGCTCAGCAAATACCGGCTTGTGGGCGCACAGAAGGTGCCCGAGCCCCTGTGCAGGAAAGGTCTGGCAACCGACTGCCCTGGCGTGCCGATGCCCTTGGATGGGGGCGGCACCAACACATCAGCCCAGGAGGTGGTGCGACACAGCCAGGAGACTGGGCATGAGCTCGTCTCCTTCCGCGCAAGCAGCGGCTTGTGGCTACCCTATGAGGAAATTGTGGAAGAACCAGGTAGCCCATCTTACCCCGATTGCCTGATTTTTGCCCCCCAGGGGTTCTTACGCAGCCAGAGAACCAGTTAGGATTGCTAAGGGCTGCAGCCCCGTCCCCGGCGGGTCCTCTCGGCCACCCAGGCTCACACCTTCCCCTTTACAGGGGTCCCTGCAGGGATCCCTTTGAATCAGCTCTGAAGTCCGTCTGGTTCTTCACCCCCTGCCTCTTTAATAGACTGCCAGCCAAAGGCCTCCCTGGCTTAAAAGAGCATTAACCTTGAGGATTTCCTTGAGACCTGTAGCATTAGAATTTTCCATTCTAGTGAAATGCTAGTGAGATGAATGTTGTAGAAAAAGCCTTAGCTCTGCCCACCTGTGGCCTTATATGAAGAATTTCAATTCTACAGCCTTGGTTTTCTTGTTAGTGAGGTAAAAGGATCAGCGTAGCTCACCTTTAAAGCCCCTTCCTCCATCCCCCTACCAAAAAAAAAAGTGTTCTTTTATTCTAAGTATTATTGTTACAATGAAAAGATGGGACTGAAGCCAGAGGGGCACCTGGGTCATGGAAAGGGGAGCCCTCAACCAGCAGAAGACAGACCCTCCCAGTCTTGTCACCTGGTGCCCACCAGCAAAGCTGCAGTGTCAACAGGTGTCAGTCAACGTGCATCCCGGGTCAGGAGGGGTCAGCGGAGGACACCTCCTCCTCCTCCCTGCCCAGGGCATTCAAGGTCACCCTGTGCCCTGGGAAGAGAGCACCTGGCAGCGATTGTTTTTCTAATGACCAGAATCATGTACAATTAGAGATCGGCTGTTAATACTTCTTCCTATGTGGGCCTAGGGAAAAGGAGATGCAAGAACATCAGTGTGTGTATTTACGTTTATATTTAAATTATTACTGTGCCCTTTAGCACTGCTCCAGCCCCAGTCCTGGAAACAGTTTAGAAGTCAGTCCAGTGGCGCAGCGCCAGCCAACAGATACCAGTTAACGCTCAGATCGTTTAGCTCTTCCTGATACGGTATATGGGAACATTTCCCTGTGTAGGCCCTCAGGGAAACGTCTTCCTCTTCATGATCAGGAATTGCGAGAGAAAGGAAATGTGCATGACAGAGCCTGTGCCATTCATTCACTCATCCACACATTCTTTCCTGCTTTGAAAAAGAGGCATTTATTGGATGTCTTCTATACGCTAGGCAGGCACTGTGCCAGAACGCATGGAGCAGCGCCAGGTGTGGGATGGGGAAGGCCTTCCTCCCGTTGGTCCGAGGAGGCACCGCCGTGAACACTGTGCCTTGGATATGTTTCAGGGGAGAGGCGCCGACCTGCCAGTGAGCCCACACCACCAACCGAGAGAGGTGAGAAAGGACTACTGGAATTTGCCACGTTGCAAGGCCCACGTCACCCCACTCTCCGATTTGGAGGGAAGCGGTTAATGGAGAAGGCTTTCCTCTCCCCACCATCCCTTGGGGATTGTGGCAAGTATGTGGGTTTGATAAAGAATTTAGTTGCCATTGATTTGGGTCTCTCTTGACCTAAACTGTACTGTGATCTCCTGCTTTTCTCTTCTTCTGCACCCCACCGGGCGATGCGGGTTCTTCCCACAGATGACTCTCAGTCATCTGCCGGAATGCGATGAAAGGCGCGGCAGGGAGAGCTCACCAATGGAAAGCCACCAACAGCTCTAGCCTATTCCTTTCCTAGCTGTTGCCAAGTAACCATGTTGAATCGTTTAGGTCCTTTTTCTTTCCAATAATTTTTTATAAAATGAAAGGAAAGAAAAGCAGGAGGGAGGGAGGGAAGAAAAAGAGAAAATACACAAAACATTGTCCCAAAATTAAATAAGAAAAAGGACACAAAAATGATAAGTAACAATTATGTCCTTGCAAGATTTTATGAAAAGTGAATGATGATTTCTTCTCAATCTCCCTAGCAGTATTCATGGTCATCAAGTTGACTTGATTATTTATCGGTCACTGCTTAGACTGGGAGCTGGGAGCTGATTTCAAAGAAGCCCAAGCCAGGCCACGTTCCTAGCTGGTTTCAGCTGTCTCATTCTCCCGTTTCTCTGATGCTCCGGTGCTTTTATAAAAGTTCACCTGTTTGGTTATTTAACTGTCAGAGTTAAGAGTTCTTTCTTTGCTCTGGTTTCTGACAGAAATCCTATGCTTATCACTGGGAGCCCAAATCACCTACATTGGACTGCAATTCATCCGTTTCCTCCTTCTACTAACGGGCTTGCTGTTGACCGGACTGTGGGCTCAAGCTGAGCACCTTGCATGCTCCCTCCTCCTCCTGTCAGGTGAGCGCCTCCCGAGGCAGGGGAGGCTGGTTGTCCTCAGCCACCACCGACGCAGCTAGAGCTCTTGAGTCTCTTATCCCAAGGGAAGGTATTTATACCCAACGGTTAATTTTCAGTTGTGAAATGCACCAGCATTTCCAGACCATCTATGTTAAAGTGAGAGACGCCAAGGTGGGGGGGTATGGGCAGGAAGAAAAGGGAGCAGCAGCTCTCCATGCAGCATGGACCCAGGGTCTTCTGACATGTCTCTGAGACTAAAGTTAGGGGTAATCCAGTGCAAAGATATGCCTTCTAGGAGAAGCCCCCTTTGCAGATAAGTTTCCCTGGAAATGTGGTGGCATATGGGCAATAGAACACCCCAATATAGGCTGCAGTCTGATGCAAAGTGGGAGGTAGCTTCAAATCATACTCAGCATGGCGATGTGAGCCTTTCTCCAGGGGTTTCCTATCCCCCCCCACCCCTGGAGGCCTTCTGGGGATGGTGGCCCATGTGATGTATTTGCAAGTCTTCCGGGCACCTGCCAACTTAAGGCCAGAAGACTGGAGGCCTCATGCTTGGAATTATGGCTGGGCCTTCTAGGAAGTGCTTATGTCTCCTGAACCTTTCTAGTCCCCGCCACCCCCCACCAACCTTTATTAGCGTTTATCCCCTGAACTAGATGCCTGCTCTATGTCCTTTGCCCTTTCTCTTCATTCCTCATTTTAGAAGTCTGTCACCATCAAACAAGCCTGGGCCACCAGATCATATCCGTTCTTTCCCTAGCTTCTGAAGCAGCACAGAGAGGATTCCTCTGGAGTGTGTGTGTGTGTATATCCAGTTGTTTTGCTGACTCAGCTGTAGCAATTGCTTCTTCACCTGATATGTATGTTGCCCTTGGGAAATGAGAATCAATTTGTATGACTTATGGAAGTGAACACGATATTTTCTAGTTATATTTTACGATTCAGAGTACTGCAGGACTGGGAAATGGAGAATTAGCCTTGAAATTTGGATTTAATTCCATTTCCTGTGAATGACTCTCTTCTCCCCTAGTGAAGTACCCTAATTTCTTTCTCCTACCTCCGTTCTTATTCCTCAAACTGTTAGAAACAAAATTTTCCCTACCACAGTCATTCTCTAACCATTAAAGAACGAAAGGGCCAGTATTTTAGATTTTTCTTAAAAACAAAAAAGAGAGAAGCAGCAACCATTACAAAACAAACACATTCAAGCTCAACTTTCCCTTTTTAAGAACTCATTTCCTCTTTCCCTCTTGGGGAGCCTGAATACTCTATTTACTACATAGTTACCAACTTGGACTTAAATTAAACTGCCTGGGATAAATGCTAAATACAGCACTGAAAAGATATGGTGCTGGGCCCTGATTTTCCATCCTAAAGGCAATATGGAAACCTATATAAGCCTTTTTCCCCCAATGTCTTTTATGAGATCCTCTCCTTTTCTCCTGGTTGAATGTCTATTTCAGTCACAGATCTTCGGTCTATTCCATCAGCTGTCGCATCGACTTAGCTCATTCTTCAGACCCACTGTTTCTCATTGTTAGTCTATCTTCAAGCCATTCTTGCCATGACAACTCCTACACTCAGGCTGCCAAACTTCCTCCAGAACAGCCCCAGGCCGAGTCTGCTTACAGACGCCAGAAGGAACATACAGTACCAGCCGCAGCCTGACTTTAACCATCACCTGGCCTCATGGAGTTCCTCTCTAACTTCACAAAACATCCTGTTTTCTCGGCTTCCCAGAGTCACGGGGAGATTTAGGGGGCTGATTTTCCGAGTTTTTAAGAATGTGTTTGATATAGTTCCCTGTTGTCATCATCTTTGTTTTTTTTCTTTCTTCTTCTTGAATCCATCAAGTTTCTCATAATCCCCAGCTTCTCTTCCATCCATTATAAACAACATCATGCCAAGAACCACATTGTTTTCATAATAATCAAATTCCACTAGTGCAACCTATACCTTCAGATTTGTAGTTAATGCTTCTTAAGTAACTCTCAGGGGCTCAACTTTGTGGCTCCTAAGGCTGCTAAGTCCAAAACAGAGGCAGAAAAGGGATGATTCCTCCAGGCATCTGAATGAAGGGAAATCTTTGGCAGGGTCTGTGTGTCTTGGGGGCGGGGGGAGGGTGTGCACTAGGCTATGACCCCTGTATACAGCTGAGCTAAATCTGTGGAATCTTAGGGATTAAACAAAAGTAACTGCACCATGAGAAACAGGAGTTAAAAATACATATCTATGTATATAGTTCATAATAAATAGGCAGACCTGGGATAAAAGTGCATGGCATACCCTGACAATAAATTTAGTAAAAACAAATTCATTAAGCCCTTTGTCTAACTTTTATACTGAAAGTCATTCTCTCTTAATACCAAACATTTAGAATGTACTGTACTCTTGCCCACAATTCTTTATCTGGACATTGTGAAAGGCAGAACACTCAGGTTCCTAAATCCCTAAGTGGCACTGGCTTAATCTACTAGTGAGAAGGGATCACAGAATTTTTCTTTCACCACTGTAAGAAAGACAGGTTTTTACTGTCCAGTTTTTTTGTTCTTGTATGTTTGTCCCTAGCGCTGCCTGGGTTTCCTTCACCTGCTGCATGGAATCCACCTTCAGCAAATATACCAGGATGGTGTTGCAGTTCAAGTGCAAGCATAGTAAGAGCTTCAAAGAAAACCTGAGTTGCCTACGTCACGACTAATATTTCCTTGAGCAGTTGTCATTGGCAGGCCCACCGGGGAGGCCACTGACCAACTACCACCAGTACCAAAATCAGCCTGTCTGCTCCATCTCTGAAGGAGTTGACTTCTACTCAGAGCTACGAAACAAAGGATTTCAACAAGGGACCAGCCGGGAGCTAAAAAACAGACAACTGTAAAGGAAGAACAGTGTTAGGAGTAAGAGGGTTTGGAGCGCATGCTGAACCCTACCTTACATGTTTATCAACAAGTGCCTAAGCCAAATTTGTTTCTTGAGCATGGTTTTTAAAAGCTAAAAATAAGGATATCTTAAAGTACAAGTCCAAAGGGGTCCCTGAGGGCCACTGCGCCCTTTTCCTTCACAGCTCTGTCTAGTGTCATCCACCCCCCAAATCTCGTTTCTCTTTTCTGTGCATTCAGAATTCCCTTCTCTTCTTGACTGACTCTGCTTGTTATGTGCCGGTGCTGGGCTAAAACAATAGATTTTTTTAAAAGGGGGTAAGCGGGGGGGTAAAATAGAGTTCCTGCCCTTACGGGGCTTATAAGTCTGGTCATTTGTTTGGGATTTGTTGGGCAAATTAATGGTTGTTAGATTGTGGCTCACAACACTATGGGTATAGTTGAATTTTGGGGAAGTGACAATGAAAGAGGAAAGACAGAACTCCTGTATACTTTGCTCTCTAGGACTGATGTTCCCCCACTGCCTCTGACAGTGTCCAAATATGTACCCAATGAAAATGTCATTAATTATTATCCTAGAAGCCATTATAAGAGCAGTATAATATGAGGAGACCCCGATAGCATGCAGGGACAGGTCCACTTCCAAAACTGCCTCCAAAAGGTTCTTCCACATAGGATTATGGCTTCTTAGTGGAAAATCAACCTTCCCAGTGAACAGGGCTTGGGCATATACTTCTCTATGGATCCCCACCTTCTCCTCATCCCTTCTGAGAGACTTATACCCTATTTCCTCCATAAAGAATGTCATCCAAGCACTCATCATTTCCCTTTTCCATAAGGGCAAAACAAACCAGCCTTGATGGCTAAGAAAAATGAGAATGGCACACAAGTATGATCCTATACATAATATTTATTTATCCTGTAACATTTCACATTTTAAATAGTGCTTCCTGGCATTATACCCGCTGGTTCTTCAATATGGGCAATGAGGACAGAAATTCACATTTTAGGGAGTTGATGTCACAATACCACACCAGAAGGGTGAGCAGAGACCATATGGAGGATGGTAAAGATGTTTGGGGTAGAAGGGTGTAGGGTTTGTAATGGAAGGAAACAAGAGAGACTGGGAGGAGAGGATGCCCTTGCATTTGAGAAGTCATTACTACTACTAAGGAGTGGCTGTTTTCGTTTTCCTGGCACCCTCATAGTGGGAGTGAGGAAAGGAAGAAACACTTCCTGTCCTGGGTATCTGACTGGGTGGCTGCCTGCAAAGAGAAGGAGGTTTGGAGACACATTTGAAAAAAAAACCCAGCACCCATAGTGGTTAAATGAAGCTTCCTCAATCTTCAGCCACCACATGTACCCTTCTGTTCTGGACATAAGAAGAAACCTAGAGGTAGTACTGGGTCCAACAAGGAGGAGATTCAAAACAATATGGTAAGTTCACAAGCATGTCATGAAGAATTCAGGTTCCTCATATTCTTTGAGTTTTCCCTTACATATTTTCTAGGATTTGCCCAGCAGGAACAGTCTTCTGCCTAAGACAATCTCCCCAAACTAAGACCACAGTAAACCACTTTACATTTTACTCCTCCTAGAATGACTGGCTTCCTGGAAAGCTTCAATATGGTAAAGAACCAGGTTTATGCCTTGCTGGCTGAGCCCAGACTGCAGGATACCACCCAAATTCTGGGTGTTCAATTGGGTATAAATTAGTTCTTAGCATTCTCTACTAGACCGAACTATATTCTAGGACCTTCTACCTAAGTAGATTCAAATCCCAAAAATGGACCTGGAATCATCCCCGTGCTCTAGGGTATCCTCTAGTTTGTTCCCCAAAGTCTGTAATAAGCTGGACCCACACATGATTTCCAAAGTGCTGAAACTACACATAGCTTCAGGGCCTTAAGGCAACAGTACCCAGAAACCTATCTGCCAATCTGCAGGCCAGGCAACATGCCTGCTTGAATCTACAACCACCAACCTCCCGTTAACCATAACGCTTATCAGTGGGCAAGTAACATGTATCTCTATAAATCTGGCTTGGCTGCTATCAAGCCAAAAGAAAGTTTTCTGAAACCTCTTTACTAGTAAAAGCTAAAAGAAAGTATAGTTGACCTGAGTTGCACTTAGGGGACCTACCTCAAAACTATATGAGAAGAAAAGCAGTTTTCCACTAGCTGATGTGGGATTTTCTGCTATATAAACAATGAGCTGGAAGTTTAAAAGAAAAGTAACAAATTTATGTAGAAGGGGCAAGTAAGCACTGGAGATAATTCTAAGGAAGTTAACTATTTACAAGTCATAGTATTTACATAGGAATTTTCTCAAAATACAATGGTTCAAAGGCTCTACAAGGAAGGAGCTATGCAGGGCACAACTGCATACTGCACTCAAGTAGCAAGGGTAAAAGTCCAGAAACAGCTTTGCTCTCATGCAAGCAAAGCAAAAAATCCCTGAATAGAAGAAAAGCAAAGTCAGAGGAGGTAAGGAGGAAGCCCTATTGGAAAAGATGCTAAGAAAGCAGAGGACAGATTAAGGAAGGACAGGGATATCAGCCTCGTTCCTGATTTCCAGTTTTCTTCTAAGTTGGGGACAGCACATACATACACATTTCTGAAGTTACTACAATAAAAAAGACCATAACTGGGAGAACAATCAAAACTACATATGGAATAACATAAGGACTTTGTCAGAGATGGGTTTTTAAACTATGTCTGCTCCCTTTCCGAAAGGAATATGGTTATTGTTATGGCCTCTAAATATATACAATGGATAGTCTGAGGAACAGGATACTTAAGAACAAGATGAGAGTGCTGGATGGCTAGCTCAGTCTCCCACATTAATCTCTCACTGCTGTCCACAATTGGGAAGTCGCCAAGGCACACATAGGGAGAGAATGAGAGAGATGAGTGACCCTCAAAGTCAGAGGTAGGCCATCTGGAAGACTCAGGATGACCAGACAAACTAGATGTATTTAGGGGAAGGGGAGAGGGGGGAATGGATTCCTGAAGCTTAGCAGATAAGGACAGTTAAGGAGGACCACAATATATTTTTTTTTAAAAACACACATGGTATAATGAAAAAAAAATTTCCTAGTTAAAGAACTTCACTGGAATTTCCCAGCAAAAGCTTATAAATTAGACACACAAAAATATACCTAAGACTCACATTTCCCAACTACCCACACAGTGTCTTGACGTAGGGACTGAAAGTGTAGGTGGTATACTCCAGCCAAATGGATCATGCTGCTATCAGAGGAGTCCAACATGCCTTCCAGGGCGCAACAATCACACGGGTGGTCAAATGAGGTTGAGGTCTTCCTTCTCTCCAAAGAAGTGATTTTACATTAATAGGAGACAGTATCCATTCCATCCCCTTCATCTGGAACTGAAGATTCCATCAGACTAGGTCTAGGGAGAAAGGTGGACGTATCAGTGACCTGAGGTTTTTTCATGGTAGAGATTTTCAAAGAAATGGAAACCTAAAGGTCAGAATATTCCTCTAAAAGGAAAGATTCAGGGATCTCCTATATTCCTTAGATAAGCTCTTGAGCTTTTATGGCATGGTAGGCAGTATTAGCAGTTTGAGCAGGATAATTCTTTTTAATATAGAAATGCCACAGGTCCTGAATGATGATAGTATCATGGGCCCCTAAGTACCAAAAGTACCAATAGTACCTCCCCACCTCAGTCAATAGAACACCGAAAAACATGACCCCACATTCCAAACGCCCCTAAGGTAGGTGGTATTTCCAGCTGAGAACAATTTTTAACAGAATGATTTCTTTGGGGTCATGAAGCACCCTAGGGAAATAGTGCTGGTTCCAAAACAACTAGTTCTTAATATCCAGCTACTCAAGAAAGCTCCCACTCTCCCTTCTTTCTACAGAGCAAAGTGGGAGTTAGTTACATTTGCCCTTAACCCACAACAGTAACCAAATATTTCTTGCAGAAGCTATTCACCCGGTAAGGAGAATCAACAAACTTGATCCTGGAGAGGAATCTTCGCAGCTCCCCACGGCCAATCTTGGGGGTGGTCTCCTTTAGCTGGACCATTTGGCCCTCCATCAGTGCCCACCGTAGGCTAAGCTTGCTGACCACCAGGGGTGCTGGATGGCCTTCAGCGTGGAGCCCTGTTATCCTGGTAACATAAAAGGCATCTTTCCAGAGGTCGTTAATTCCAACTGGGGAAGGACAAAAACAACAGTTAACAAGGTCTGAGAGCTTCCAGTAAAAGAAGAGTGGTTTAGTTTAGCAACTAAATTCATTTACTCATTAATTCATACAAGGAATTTATTGAGCACCTAATGCAAGGCCCTGAGCTGAAAGTGGATGCATAGTGGTGAACGACTGGATGCACGAGGCAGCACACTCTTCTCAGTCTTTGCATCTTCTCTGAAGTTATTTCTAAGAAAGCCCCACTCAGGAACTAAGATCATGTGCCATTTATGGCAAGAAATCAGTAGAACACTTAGCCAATCAGCAAAGGAGAGAGCTTGAGAATTCTGCCACTATACATAAGCGATTTACCCAGCCAAAGTTAATCTTACCTCATCTTAAAAATAGTTGCAATAAAAATGGTCTCAAGATTCTTAAGGCAAGTGGATTTGACTCAACGGATAGGGCATCCACCTACCACACAGGAGGTCCAGGGTTCAAACCCAGGGCCTCCTGACCCGTGTGGTGAGCTGGCCCACGAGCAGTGCTGATACGCACAAGGAATGCCATGCCACGCAGGGGTGTCCCCTGCGTAGGGGAGCCCCACACGCAAGGAGCGCGCCCCGTAAGGTGAGCCGCCCAGTGCAAAAAAAGCGCAACCTGCCCAGGAGTGGGACTGCACACATCGAGAGCTGACACAGCAAGATGACTAAACAAAAAGAGACACAGATTCCTGGTGCTGCTGACAAGAATACAAGAGGACACAGAAAAACACAGAGAACGGACACAGCGTAAACAACCTGGGGGGGAGGAGAGAGAATTTTTTAAAAGATTCTTAATTACCAATATGGAATCGTCACTGAATATTTTATTAATATTGAAAAAATAACTTACGTCCAATCACAGGATTTTGCAAGTTGACACCACCCCCCGCCACTCCCCCACCTGCCACCACACAGCCAGTGGAGAGGCCCACCTAGAAGTGCCCATTTAGCTCTTCTTCCCCATGTATCCCAATAAACTGAAAGCCACAAGCACTAGCTTCAACTTCACAGCAAACAGTTGAGTTTGTAAATGGAGAACAAGACCTTAGTGGCAAAAGACTACTGAATGACGGAAAGAAAGGGACCCAAGCCAGTCTGGCCTTTGTCCCCCCAGCAGAAACAGATGCCCTGAGGCCAGCAGCAGGCAAGGAATTTCTGAGGAAGAGGCCATCAGAAAACTTCCAGGCTAGAAGGAAGCAGAGTTTCCTGAAATAAGGGCCCCCAATATATGATCCTAATTTTCCTTTAACAATATTATTCAGATGAATATATAAAATAGATGAGCAATTCCAAAATGTTAACAGTGGTTATACATGGTCATCTACTGGGCGATTTTTCTTTTTTTCTTTTTGCTAGCTCCCATTTCTATGCAACGGGCATGTTTACCTTTACTATTCAAAAAGCTTCTGCTGTTCCTAAACCCACACTCTGCCAAAACAATCTCCCTCTTTTATTAAGTCCCTTCACATCAATTCCCAATCCTAAGCTCCCAGAGGGCCAGGCGTCTAGTCTTATTTCTATTCCCAGCACCTGCCCGGTGCCTGGCAGTGGGATGTTCAATAAGCACCTGCTGCGAGAGTGGCCACGGGACTCCTCAGCGTTCAGCACATTCAGAGGACGGGGGTTTTCACCTTGGCAGCTGCTGCTCCCACCCAGAGACAGCACTGCCCCGGGCCCAAGGGCCACCAGGAGTGGCTGAGCACAAACCCACCGCTGTCATCTGAAAAGCACACCCTTTTCCCTTGGCGGGACAATGGCATCTGCACACACAGCACATACTCTCCCCTCGTCTGGTGCACAGGCTCCCATCACCACTGGGACTTACTCTCTGAAGCTGTCACTGTGCCCGTGGTATTGGCCAGATCCAGAAGAATCGAGGGAAATGCTGGATGCAGGAGGTAAAGGTGGTGAAGGTTGGAAGGCTCAGTTCCTAGGATGATATCCTGGTGATAAGAAGCAAAAAGGAAGAACAAAAGTAACTCTTTATCCCCAAATCTGATGCTTCTCAGATGAAAAGGACGGAAGAGAAAGTAATGGTTACTCATTCCTCTCTGATGCTAAAACCTGATCCCAACTATAAGGATTTGCTTGAAAGATTCCCATATGCAGAAGACATCAAATTTCAGAGAGCTCACAACACTGATCCCTAACTTTACTCAAACCACTGACCATAGCTAAGAAATGCTTTCTCCCTTCTAAAAACAAAAGGAAGAAAGGAAATGTGCAGAAATCAAAGAAACTTTGCTCAGACAGAAGCAAATCAATTATAAAAATTCCAAGTCCTGGGTGTCTGTCTCCAAATTCCCTACAGGGCAGAAGAAGTGCACACTGAAAATACCTTTCTCGGTATGGCTTCCATTGGGAAGACTAGTCAGCAGGTGCACACGTGCACGGCCACAGGGTTGTGAAAGCCCTGAAATACTCCCATCCAGGTTAGTGAATGGTGGCTCTCCTCCACTTCCCAGGTACTTCCTCTGCCCTGGGACCATCTTGAGCCGCCCCTCATAGAAGAGGTGGAATCCCTGAAGGATGGGTATCACCCTGACTCCCATATTCCTAGCACGGGAAGCAGTCTGCTAAGTGAGGGGAAACGTGTGTGGGAAGCTGCGACCTCACACCCACCACATGCCCACAGAGCAGAAGGGGCAGTTTTCCACGTATGATCCCAGGTGTGAGAGGACAGATCTCTGGCTCAGGTTAACACGACAATAAAAAAGCCAAATTCTTTCTGCAGTGTCCACACACCATTTAGCCCAGATTTGCCTTTTTCCAGCCTTCTGCTACATTTAAATACCCATCAGCCCCATGCTACAAGAATGTCTGACTGGGAGGGGGAAGGGTGGGGTATATGGGAATCCCTTATGTTTTCTATGTAAATTTAAAAATTAAAAAATTCAAATGAAAAAAAGAATGATTACCCTAAACAAACATATGCTTCATTTCTCTCTAACCTTTGCCCATCTTATGCCTCCTTGACTGTCTGGTCAGCCCTCTCTACCTATTTCCACACATTAAAACACAGCCCATCCACAGGTCCCCAACCTGAATGCCATCTCTTTTATAAAGGGCTCCTTAATTGCTCCAACAAAATTAATCTCTCCCTCCTTTTGTGCTTCTATCTAAACTTTGTATTTGTACCTCTATTACAGCATTTGTAACTGCTTTGTAGTTATTTACAGAAGTGTACATTGAGAGTCAGCTGGTCCAATCTGTCGTTTTACCATACAAGGAAAGGAAGTGAAAATGTTAGGTAAATTGCCCATTGTGCCTGTTAGGGCATGGCAGCCAGGAATACAATCAAGATTTTAAATAAATCTAATCTTCAAGAGAATAGGTTAGCATCTTCATTTAGTGGATAAAGAACATGAGTCTCAGAAAGATTAATCTGTCCATGAATTCAGGACTCTTCGTCCATCATCTGTGAACCATCTGTCTTCTCTAGATGGGCAGGACTGTTTCGACTTTATCCTTGGGACACTACAGAGAACATACTGCTTGGTACATAGTAGATGCTGAGTCTATATTTATTTAACTGAATTAAATCGGGGGGGGGGAGTCTTACTAAAAACTCCCAGTCCCCTAGTATAGGCAGCACCTTGCCTCTTCAACCCTATTAAAATACTCTCAATGTACCTTCCATAAATAACTACAAAATGGAGGCATGTTACATGCGCGCAGTACAGCATTAGACTTCCCAGAATCTGCCTCATTCTATGCATGCCTTTCTCTCCCATAACTCCCCCAGCTGAAGGCTCCACTATAGCCTATTCAATGTCCCTCCCCAGCCACTCGGCTAATCCCTATGTCCTCACACCCATTTCTGCAGTCTCAGGTTATTCATTTCAAAACCCACCTTACCCCTCCCATGGAACTTTCCCTGCCTGCTCCAGACCAGCCATAACTCTTTCTCCTCTTCAGCAACTATGGCAGGTATGAATTATCTGCACATCTGGACCTGGTACCTTGAGAGGACGTTTTATTTTTATCTAGCCTCCCCCTGCGGGTAGCCAGGAGTTAGGGGCTGCTGTCGGCTTTCACACTGCTGGCTGAAAGGCAAAGGCACGGAGGCTCAGCTCAGGAGGAAGCGAGGTCCCTGCTTTCATGTGAGCATTGTTCTGTACTGCCCAGAACCACTCGGAAGATGGCCATGACCCCCGGGGTCCTGGTGAAGGGAAAGGGGCCTCCCAGGCTCACTCACGGAATTGGGGGATGCAGCTGACAGCCCCTCAGCCCAGAAGAGGAAGACAGACTTCTGGTCTGAAGTCACTGCTGAAGTGGTTGGTGTTTCTTTCATGTGACATGGAACACTGTAACTCCAAGTGATGGAGCCAGAGTCACCGTCCACCACCATCATCTGCAAAAGAGAAGACATGGGGAGTGGGTATAGCCAATCCTTAGAAAAGCAGCAGGACATGAAAACAAACACATAAAAATTTTTTTAAAAATTTTAAATGAGAAAACTAAGTATATTCAAATAATACATGCAATAACAGGTTGCAATTCTTAGCTATAAGCAAATTGGGTGCTCAGAAGGCATTGAAAAATGCTGTGATGGTTAAGCTATTATGTCAACTCAGCCAGGTAATTGTGCCCAGTTGTTTGGTCCAGCAAGCACTGGGCTAACTGTCATACAGGGCATTTATGGGCTTTAGTCACCATTGACTTTTCTGCAGAGGTAAATCATAGATAGCTGATTACAATTACATCAATCAGGGAGATTGCCATCAGCAGTGAGTGACGCTTAACCCAGTCAGTTGAATGCCTTAAGAGGGGAAGTGAGTCCAGCATTGAGAGAGAATTTCCCAGCTCGTCTTTGGACAGCCAACATCTCCCAGAACTTGTCAAGAACCTTCACTGGACTTTCACTGCAGCCCCTGGCTGCAGCCTGCCTTGAAACCTGGACTTGAGCATCCCCACGGCTGCGTGAGAGACTCTTATAGAATCGCATGCTATTGACAGATATCTCTTGTTGACTCTGTTTCCCTAGAGAACCCTGACTAATACAAATGCCAAGGACCAAGACCCCAGTTTCTGCAGCCCTTGTTCCTATTTAACAGTTTGAGTGAGTGTAAACTTCTCGAGTGGTAAGAGGACAGTATAAATCACCTAGTCCACCTCTCACTTTACGGATGATAACCTGGAGGCTGACACAGGTTGTTCAGCGTTCACGGCCACCCTCAGAGATAGAGCGTCCATCTGCAGTAGTGGTACTGACGCCAGAAGCCACAGCAGCACCTTGTTTCCATTTCTTCTCTCCCACAACTGCAGTACTTAGGGAGTAATTATTGAGTGACTACCCTGTCCTAGGCCCTGGGCTAAAAGATGCACGTATTTACCCTAGAGCAGGCTCCAGAACAGGTAAATAAACAAGTGGATAGGTCTGCGCTCCTTAGGTACATCCCTCAAAGGATAATTAAGGGGATCACATGCCCCCAGCCCCGGCAGCAGCACTTCCATCTCCTCTCCACCCCAAAGCCCTCACACCTCACAGTTCTAGAGCGTCTCACTTGGCAAATCCCTAAGAAACTCGCCCTCTACCTCCAGCGCACGCGCCTCAGGCCCTCACTCCTCGGGGCCTCTGCTCCTGCAGCGGAAGGACGGCCCCTGGGGACCCCCGCTTGCTGCTTGCCCTGCTTGTCCAGTCGCTCCCGCTCCCGCTCCCGCCCTGCCCTGGCTTCCTTTGCCCGTTCTCAGACTCGGTCTCACCAAAGGTCTTGGGACCAACCTGGCAGAGACAAACTCTTCTGAGTGAGCAGAGGAGGACACAAAAAGAAACAAAACAAACTAGCAACTCAAGAGTCCCTTTAGCGGTCTTTGGGAGAAAACACCTCATTAAAATATTTCACCCTGTCACACACACATTTTATTTAACTATTGCAATAACTCCATGAAGTCAGGCAATATTATTTCTCTCATTTTATAGATACAGAAACTGAGTCTTGGAGAGATTATACAATGTGTCACGAGTAAGTAATGGAGCCAGGATTAAAAACCCAGGTTCAAAACCCTTAGAATCCCAGTCCTTAACCAATCTACTCTATACTTTCTCCCTTATCCGCCTAGGAATGCCAATGGAAATTCCCACCTCTCCCTGGAATTCTTTTCAAGTACCATCAGACATGGCTTCTTTCTAGAACAGCCCTGCTGGAAGACCCTCCCTGAGGTGGCACTTGTATCATCACGACTGTGCTCTGCTCACAACCCAGTAACACCACTGCCTCCAGCACCTCATCAAATCCTGCAGCCTTGCTCTCCCGGCCCTCCATGAGCTGACGGGAATGCACCTCGGCCCGGCCTTACCTACCATCCAGCAAGCCTCTTGTCTGCTCTAGGTTCTGCACATGCAATTCCTGAGCCACAGGACGTGCTCTTGGCTCCCCGGTCCCCAGCCACCCTTCACTCTCTGCTGCCGGTGTGCTCGCCTCCGCGGCAGCGCGTCCCACGACATGGCAGAGCTATGCGCGTACAGCTACCCGATGGACTGTGAGCTACACAAGAGCAGTGGCTTCGTGTTCATTAATTTTGTGCCTCCAACATCTGCAGAGAACTTGGCACATATCAGAGGTGATGAAGAAGTGTTTGCTGAGTTCTTTTTCTCTATCAGGGAACAGCATATGCCTATGTAATATACAGACACATATTTTACAGCAAAGACAAGCCACAAAATTAGGTCAAATATTTTTTAAAAAAGAAATTTTAAAAATTCTGTACCTGAAAAAAATTAAAGGCGTGAAAATCGTCTAACCAATCACTACATCCTCACAAAATGCAACCTTAGGTTAAATCAGAAAGATCTGTTAACCGTCCTTGCAACATACCACACCTGCTTCTGTCTCAGGACCTCTGCTCTTAGTATCCCTGACCTGGAGTGTCTTCCCTTCTATCCCCTCCTCATAGAAGGACAATTCAACTTCAAAGGCCCTGCTCATATTCTCCAGCTTTATAAAGTCCTCCACCCCAGCCCCAGCCACCACAGATACCCTGACTTCTCTGAAATCCTAGAAGCACATGTGCAATGAAGTGTTTCGTTTATTCATACCTGCCTTTCTCCACCAAGAGACTCCAAAAGCCTCCTATTGCTTAACCGTAAGTTAGTGATCCAGAAGAAAACTCCTGCGCAGGAAGGACGTCAGCTTAGAAAAGCTCCCAAAGATCTATGACAGCACTGAATCGTTCTGCCACCGACTTATGAGTTTTTGCTTTATTCATCCAGCTAGACTTTTGCGTTCTATGAAGAAAGGGCCCATATTTAGGCTCTTTTATTCCTCGCAGTGCCGAGCTCAGGGCTGGACACAAAGGTTTTTACTGATTTGAGTCCCAAAATTTTACCTTTTTCATCCCAACTCCATCCTGTATCTGCAGAAGGAAGTCTAAGGTCTGATCATCAGTGAAATACCCAGGGGTAGGCTGGCTGCAAAGAGGACAGAGCAAGTAACAGTGAATAAGACACTATGAACAAGGACCGCTCGCCCTCCCTTCTCCTGCTCCAGCCTCCGTGGAAAGAGGGCCATAGAAGGAGCATGCTACAAACCTGCGCAGGCCTGGGAGGCTCAGTGTCCAGTAAGGTGTGAGATCTTGCCCCCGAAGCAGGACAAGGCCCTGGCTAGTGGTGATCAGGAGGTTGCTGCAGTTGGAATCTGACGCCTTGACCATCTGGAGCAGCTCAACACCACCACTGAATTGAACAAGATGAACCGTCTGACTTGAGTGAGATTGCGGGGCCATTTATTTTGGCTTTTTCTCTCAGTATACATGTGTTTGAATAGACTCTCCATTTCCCACCATTATCTTATCAAGTGGGGAACTTTATCATTCCAGTTGAATCTCATTTTGGATCCTAAGAAACCAAGGATCCCTAGCTAATTCCATTGTGGTGCCATACATCTCTCATTGCATTCTCTGGGAAAGATGACAAAATCAAGGATAATGGCAGGGACAGCAGACGGAGATCAAAGCCACGACCACTGTCATTGAGCATGGGCAGAAATGCACGGTGTACTCTTCATTGAATTATTTATTTCTTTATATAACTGGGACCAATATGATACTTTGCCTAAGAAAATGCTAGAAAATGATTTGAAATTTCTGGTAGAAAAGAACAAGGACAATTATTACTCAGGCCTGGGCTTAAATGAGTAAAATCCACTGCATATAACAAACTACATCCTTTTAGCTAAGAAGTAAGTAAGAATGAAAAATGAGATCTCAAAGATGCTACCCTTGCTTCTGCCAAAATGACGCCTCAACTAAAAAAATAAATAAATAAAGGAAAAGAGTAGGGCACACACTTCAGCAAAGCTTTGCAAACAGTTGTTTTTTAAAATATGTATCCCTACCTAAAGGTTTCCCAGCCTCACTCTGCCCTGCTCTGACTTGGAACCCTGAACAAATCTCTCTCCTTGAAACCTGTGTGTGAAGTGATCAGCAAACCATAAATAGCAACACATTATGTTACCAAGAGAAGAAAATGTCTCATCACATTAACCAGATGAGAAGATGATACATGAAGGCTGTAATATGTTCCCCCCAAACCTCTGCCCACATACGCACCAGCCCACCCAAACTGAAAGGCTCCATGGCACGTAGTTCACAAGGGATATTGCGTGATGAAGGACAAACCATCTTCCCTACCTGTAAATGTCAATGAGCTCAGACAGGTTGATGGATCTCCGCTTCTCCCATTCTGGCTCTTCCAGCTGCATAGAAGGTGGCACGCTGTCTCGATTTTGGGCCTGGACAAAAATGTCCCGCAGGGCGACAGCTTGGATATTGCCTAGCACCACAGGAAGAACCAACACAGGAAGGTGAATTTAACAGAACCACCCCAGGGGAGGATCTGAATGGGAGACCAGAGCCTGATCAGATGGGTCTGACAAAGTCCTCCCAGACTGGCCCAACATGTGGTGACCGGGGAAGTGAGTAAGCACATGCTGGACAGAAAGTCCTCTCCCTGGAGAAGGCAGCAAGGGGAAGCAGAGTTAACAACCAGTAACAGGTGGGGGGTGGGGGGTGAAGGCTCCCACAAGAGCAGGAGATGAAAGGAGGTGTCAACCACTCCTGAGTGTTCACCCTGCCTCACAAGAGAGGTCTAACCACATGCACCAATGAGGAGCAGCAGCAAAACAAGCCTTGCTTCTTACCAAAGCCAAAGAGGATGTAGACCGCCCCATTGGTGGTGATGTAGACCTGAGGACCAATCAGATTCCCCACTCCCACGATGTTGTACTTCACAGGCCGACCCACTGGACTCCCCGTCCGGCCAGACACCAGCAGAAAGCACAGATCTGGCTGAAGAAGGAAGAGAAGGGCGAGAAGTCATTAGAGGCCCTGTCATTTCCTCTAATCCAATGGCTTCTCCAGTCACTGCCTCCTCATTAGCTAAGGAGTCAGAAACATTTCCCTAAGTTGGAAAGCACAAAGCCAAAGCTGCCTCACTTCATCTCCCTGCAAGTGAGAAAGACAGGCAACTGTCCCATTCCCTCACTAGACATGTGCAAAGGGCATCTGTATTAGTCAACCAAAGGCGTGCTGACGCAAAGGAATTGGTTGGTTTTTATACAGGGTGTTTATTTGGGGTAGGAGCTTACAGATACCAGGCCATAAAGCTTAAGCTACTTCCCTCACCAAAGTCTATTTGGAGCAAGATGGCTGCCAACATCTGCGAGGGTTCAGGCTTCCTGGGTTCCTATGTTCCTGGGACTTGCTTTTCTCTGGGTTCAAGGTTCTTTTCTTCCTGGGGCTGGCTTCTCTTACCTCTGTGAGCTTACTTGCCATAGCTCCAGCTTAAGTCTTCAGCATCAAACTCCAACATCAAAACTCCAACATCAGAAACCCTCAAATCTGTTCTTTGCCATGCCTTTTATCTGTGAGTTCCCACCCACCAAGGGGCATAACTCAATCATGCCCAGGTACAGATCAGATTACAGGCATAATTCAATATCTATTTTTTTAATTCATAACCATATCAAACTGCTACAGCATCTTTATGGTAACTCAGGCAATTTTTCAGAAGCACAACTGTTACAGACTGATCAGTCTCCTAAGGTACTGAATTCTAACCTAGAGCTAAGTATAGGGCAACAGACCCCCAAATCTACACTCCTATACCCAGATACCTCCAGTAATATCTGGTCCCAACTAGAATAAATCCATGGAGTGTTCTCGCATCATGACACTGAACATCTGGCCTGACCACCATCCATCATACTCTCAAGCAGGGGCCAGCAAGTATTTTCTGTGAAGGGCTAGATGGTAAGTATTTTAAGCTCTGTAAGCCAGATGGTCTGCTGTATCTATTCTGCAACTGTAGGAGGAAAGCAGCCATGGGCACATAAACGAACAGTCGTGACTATGCTCCAATAAAACTTTATTCACAAAAACAAGCAGTGGACCAGACTTGGCCTGCAGGCCACAATTTGCCAACCCGGCTTGGCTCTAGAGGATTACCTTTTGGGGAAAGAATACCTAGTTGGGAAATAAAGGGTCTGTATTGATATTGTAACTTCAGTAAAGCTTTTGACAATGTTTACTGTGATTTTCTTATGAATAAGGAAAAGAAATGTCCTTCACAGTACACCCAGAGAAAGGTGCTTAGGGGGTGATGCCAACCCAGAGGGAGGCTTTTAGTGGAACATCACAGCTCCCTGCTATTGCCCCTGCCTATAAAACACACTCATTAATGACTCAAATGAATAGAATTCAATCTTATCGCAAAGCTGAGAGGGATAGACAATATATCATATGACAAACTCAAAATTCAAAAAGGCTGGAAGACAGGTCAAAATCCACAAGATGAAATTTAACAGAAAGTGTGAAGTCCCAAATAATAGGGGCCATTAACTAATTAATAAATTTTTAAATGTGGGTGGTTTGACATTATAAACAAAAAGCCAATCTTAGGCTTCCACAATCTTTGGCTGCATAAATAAAAATACAGCCTCAGGATCAGTTTCCTTATGTTGATATAACTGCTTATACTACAAATAGAATACTGTTTTCAGACCCAGGTGCCACATTTTAAAAGAGATGTGGAGAAACTGGGGTGCAAAGGGAAAGAAGTCAAGAGTGGGGTCTGGACTTCAAGTTGCATGAGGAAAATATTAAGAATTTGGGGGTATGTAGCCTTGAGAGGAGCAGGTAAAGGGACAGGCCAAAGGCTGAAGGACTTTCCTATGGAAAGGGGATTAGATTCATTCAGAATGGCTCTGTGCGACTGATTGAAACATGAACAGAAGCTATCAGAAAACAGATTTCTCATCAATATGACAGAACTTTCCAGAGCTGTCCAAAAATGAAAGACTGTCTCAGAAATTAGTGATATTCCACAGCCTGAGTGCTCAAGGAGAGGATGGGTGCCGATTTGTCTGGAATGCAGTATCGGAGATTATAGCGTAAGTGTGAGAGGTTTGACCACATGGCATTTAAGGTCCCTTCCCACTAATGTTCTAGACCAGATCAGGTCCAGTTCTCCCAAGCCCCCCTTGCCTTAAACCCAGATATAAGAATGTTATCACTCCAAGTCATAGCCCTATTATTTCATGTCTTGTGAAGAGAGTCTTCCATATCTACAGCTTGGAGGAAGCAAAGAGGTTCTTGGCTGCTGGTAAAGTCATCATTAGAAAGAGGAAGCTACTCCTCTAAACCCGTCACCTCTCTGAGGTTTTTCTAGTACTGTCTGTCACTTTTCAGGCAGAATGGAGACTATTCCATATCTGGACACGATTGGGCAACTCACTGGGTAGAAACCAAAAGCATCTGAGAGGTAGCAGTGGGAGAGAAGCCGATTCCTCCAACAGGCCTCCTGCTTTCGGATTGTCCCTGACGGCCTGAACAGCCCCCCTGTAGACACTATTGGCTAATGAGAAGCCAGACGGCGTATTAAGGCCAAGACCTTGGACACCTGTTCAGGTATACATGCACTCCTATGCCTCTGCTGGCCATAATTCCATCAAAAAGCAACTCCACTTTGGGACCTTCAGAGAATCACGGTCTCCTGGAGTTAGTATTATATAATTGAAAGCTTCCCTAGACCCCAGTCTCTTTACTCACAATAGCTGGGATAAAAAAGATTACTTGAGTAACTCCTCAATTCTTGGTTCTGGTCCACTGAGAACAATTGGCTAGTTGGAAAAAAGACCATGTACAATAGCCTTAAAACTGACATAAATTATCACTTGGAGTGATAACATTCTTAAATTCAACAATTTAGATTATTATCTTCTTTCCTCTCACCTTAAAGCAGAAACATGATGTTCTGGCTGGTGTACTTGAACAGTGTTCTTCAAAACTTGAGACTGGTAGAGCACTTTGAATTTATGGTGCTCTTGGCAGAAAACCACAAAATGTTGACAATTTAATTCTATTCTATTTGCAGAATATGTAACTATATTCAATACAAAAGTCACAACAGCAAACACAAGGTCTATTAAAATTATAATAAGATATCAAATGATAAGTTTGTCCAATGTTTTACAGTTAAAATAAAGTTTAAATATACATATAATAGAGTAAAACTATCAACACATTTTACATGGTAGAAAATAGGCTCTTTAAATATGTTAACTCTAATTTTTATAACAATCCTACAAGGAGATATGAACACTCCCACCTTAGATACAAAGAAACCAGAGCTTGGCAACAGTTTATATGGCTAGCTCAAGGCCATGAAGCTTCAGAGTGGTATAGGTGAAATTCAAATGCTGACCTGTCTGGCTCCAAAGCTCCACTATACCACAGGCAATGAAACGGCCATGAGACTGCCAGGAAAAATGAACTCATAATGACAAATTACTCAACGAGTCTCACAAAGAAAACTGACTTAAACCTAAGCCCTAGTAAAAGGAAAGTCTCAAGCAGCATTTCTAACAGGAACACCAGGAGCTGAGATAACCTAAATTGAAGCATTTCCTATAAGAAGCAAGACTCATTCAACGTAGCTCGTACCTGTGATTCCCCGATGGCCAAAACTACAAGATCTCTGATGCCATCTTCATCCAAGTCTGGCAGCACCACAACTGGGGCAGCCAAGGTACCGTTGGATAAGTAGTTTGGGTTTAAAGTCCAAATGGTTTTCCCTGGGGAAGGATAAACAGACTGATCACAATTACAGCTTTCCACCTCTGGACAAGGCAGATGCAGTGTTCTAGCCCAAGAAAGAAAAACTCAGTGGGCTGAACAACAGACTGTAATTCCTACTTACTTTTTCCTTGTTGTTTTATCTTATTAGGGAGGAAGGGGACAGGGGGTATGAGCTGAAATCCTAGAGAATCTGGCAAACAAATCCATGTAATGACTTTACATCTAGAATTTTCAGACATGGAGATGCAAAAGTCTTTCCAAGAAAGAACAGCTCATTTGTGTAAGGAGGCGGAATTGATCTGTCAGAGATTATTACAACTATTGAGGAATCATCCAGGGGCTGTCAACCAGAAGATCAAATCTCTTTCCTTCTACCATATGTTCCCCTAAGTAAGCACCACGGAATTGTAGGAGGTTTTCAAATGACTTCAGTTCTAGAGTTAACTCACAATCAAATTTTTTTCAACCAAAAGCAATCCACCACCAAACTACTACCTCCAAAAGTAGGATTTATTATTTATTCCACTTCTTTAGAATCCATAAACCAAGGTGTTAACTGCTTTTATAACAAGCATATTGGCAGAATGCTTATGAGCCTTTATTTTATCAGATTCTTTCTCGATCCTTTTGGCATGTTTGTCTGAATGCAATAAGAAGATAAAAGGCCAAATCAGCATGCCTCAACAAATCTTTGTTTCCTCACTGGCATATTTTTAAGTCATTAATGCCCAACCTTACACATGGATCCCATGAATACAAATCTGAAGAGACAAACCTCGGCTGACTTTTGTACAAAGAACAGAGACCACGGTAGTTTCCATGTGGATCACTCAGTTTAGTCCCACCCTTTTACCAAACAGGTTGAACCATGCATCTGTTTATTCAATCTACCCAAACTCTTTCTCTTATTTTCCTCGATATCCACCTTCCAAATAGTAAATCAGACTTCCTACCATGTAATAGTGAAGAGAACTGTTCGGCAAATGATCTTTACCTGACGATGCATTGACTGCACTGAGCAGCTTGTGTGTCCCTGTCACAAGGCAGATGGTTTCAGCCACGCTTCCTGGCATCAGGTCCAAACAGGTGACATCTCGGGCCTCCTCCAAGAGGGGAATGGACCAGAGTGTGCTGCCGTTCATCCCCGAAAGGCACACGAGAATCGCTGTTGGCCTTGAGACACCTGGAAGTAAAGGAGAGAGAGAGAGGAAAGGAAAGAATGCAGAGATGACAAGACACAGAGATGGGCAGGAGGCCAGAAAACCAAAAATAAACGGTGGTCAGGTGGCCGCTCACATTTGTATATCCCGCTCTCTTCCACTGCTGGCAATAAGGTTGGAAAACAGAGCGCCCGTCATATCTGCTCAACACACTTTTTTCTGGATGGTGATGGATGACCCCTTTCCCACGAGACCATGACTCCTGTTGGCAGGGACCAGACTCATCTTGTTTAGCACTAGATAGCCAGCACCTTGCACAGTGCTGGCCAAAGAGCAGGCACCAATGCAGAGTTGTTGAATGAACGGATAAACAAATGATCAAACAAATAAAAAGCTCAGTCCCTTTTATGCTCGGCGGCACGGATCTGTGACCCCGCTGGCTGTTGCTATGGGCGCAGCAATTTGGCACAGGGATTAAGGGCACGACCTTCAGGGTCAGACACCCTGGGCTGAGTACCAGTACTACCATTCAGCAGCTGTGGGACTTCGGGGAAGGTCCTTAACCTTACTAAGTCTCCACTTCCTCATCCGTAAAAGGGGACAATACTAGCCTACCTCACAGGATTGCATGGAGGGATATACTGCCTATGCTCTGTATGTGGTATATGTTATGTGCTTACAACAGTGCGTAGCACGTAGGAAGCACCATATGCCAGCCATGTGTTATTTCAACAATCTGTGGCCCAGGCAGGCTGGTGCACATTGTGTCCAAACCTAGGGCCTTAGTATTATGAGGCCTGACACGCAGCAAATGTGAGATAACAAATGACTAAAAACACCTCTAAGTCTAAAAGTGGATGGGCAACTTTGACTTCCAAGACTAATGAGTCATAGGCCAGAAAAAAATGTAACCGAGGCTCGATCACATAAAAAACAACTTCGGGGCTGGAGGTTCTCATAACAGACCTCTGCCTAGACTGCCCGTCCCCACGGCACAGGCCTCAGGAGGGTGTTTCTCAGAACGTCGGAGAGGCACACAGTTTGGAATTCTCTAAAACTTAGCTATAAGTTCATTCCAGGGTCTAAATAATGAAAAAGTAGATACTAGGGCCTCCTCAGCCTCAAGCTAGAGTTCTTGTATCAGTTTACAGACCGCAGTTCCAACCCACGTTAGCGGAGGCTGCAGGATGAACCCAAAGCCCTGTGTACCTTTGCTGAAAATGGAACTCTTTTCTTTTTCAGCTGACTTGTTTAACAGCCAGGGTCGCAGGAAACAGCCCATTCCAACTGAGATAAGCTGTGGAAGCTCATTAGGGACGCCCATTTTGATCTACATAAATTAAAGCCATGGCTGCCCAGAGGGTGGAGGTGAGCTACAGCTTCTGGCCAGGTGTAGCTGCCCCTGTGGCATGTGTTGGTTCCAGCACCTTGCAGCCTCCATCTGTTGAGACCCCTTGCTCACCGTCAACTCTAGTCCTCATAACTACTGTAAGCGGGACGGACTAGCAGGGCAGAGGGGAAGACAGGCATATGAGCTATGCGTGACCCAGGACCGGGAGACTGGGGTCTCTCCACCCCACTGATACCTTATTCTAAGTGTGCCAACCTACTCCATCTCTTTCCACTTGCTTCTCATTGTCTGTTTTATAATAAAATAGACCATGTGTTTCAAAGCAAAAAAAAAAAAAGAGTGAGCAAGAAGTTGTAGAAAGCTTAATAAACAGATTATTGGCAGGAAGCGGATTTGGCTCAACTGATAGAGTGGCCGCCTACCACATGGGAGGTCCAGGGTTCAACCTACCACATGGGAGGTCCAGGGTTCAAACCCAGGGCCTCCTGACCTATGTGGTGAGCTGGCCCGTGCGCAGTGCTGATGTGCGCAAGGAGAGCCCTGCTATGCAGGGGTGTCCCCCTGTGTAGGGGAGCCCCACATGCAAGGAGTGCCCCCTGTAAGGAGAGCCACCCTGTGCAAAAAAAGTGCAGCCTGCCCAGAAGTGGCGCTGCACACACGGAGAGCTGACACAGCAAGATGACGCGACAAAACGAGACATAGAATCCTGGTGCCACTGACAAAAATCCAAGTGGACACAGAAGAACACACAGTGAATGGACACAGAGAGCAGACAATTGGGGGGGGGAGATGGAGAGAAATAAATAAAATAAATGAATCTTTAAAAGAGAGAGAGATTATTGGCAAAGATGTGGTCAGGGTGTAGAGAAACTACAAGAGATAGTACATCCCCAGAACTGTTACCGCTCCTAGGCCCAAAAGGCAAGGGAAGGAAGCAATGACTGGAAGCCAGAAAAGGAACAGCAGGGAAGAGCCATGGTGAAGGCCGTAGCCATCCTGGCAGGGAGGTCAGAAGAAGTCCTCTATTCTATTCTATGAAATGAGCTTCAATTACATGCCGGGACTTTCTGGTAATGCCTTTCACGTAGGACAGTTCCACGGGGACTTCCATGCAGCCCCTGCTCGACAGTCCCCTTGGGAGATAATTCTGATGCCTTCCTTCTCTTAGCTGAGAGCCCCTCCAGTCAGTGAGCTTCTCTGGTAGCATCCTCTAAAAGACAAGTCTTTTACCTGTTGCACTCTCATTCCTGGAAGTCACAAAGGAGAGAAGCACATCACGAAGGCTATTTCCGTTCACATCAGCCAATTCCAATGGAGACAGGTCCCCACCTAATATACATATAAAAAAACAAAAAAGGTGCTCAGCAGGTTATCACAAACCAGTTCTCTGCCCCAGGTCAGAAAGGGAATGGATGCATAGGCTATCAGACCGCTATCCACTCCAGGTGGTGTTTATGTCTTTCCAGTTCTAAGACAAGGGGATAGACACACTTCTCCCCATTCCTTCCGCTAGAGCAATACAGCTAGAAGCCCTGGGCACTATGCATAAAGCAAGCCAAAGAAGACTTGAGAGACGAGGCAGATAAGCTAGGGACTGTGGGACCCCAGAAGTGACAGCATGAGGTTCCCTGGGTTTTCTTTTGGCCCTACATATCCTAGGCAGGGAGCTGGGGAAGCCAGCAACCCAGAAACACCAACAGGTGTGGATGAAAAAGACCCCAGGAAACCTGGCTCTCTCTAGCCAGAGCACCAGGAAGGGGGCAGCCTAGGAAAACCGAAAAGTTTTAGACAGTCACCCCTCTACTTCAGCCCGACGCAAAGAAAAGACTGCAGGCCCTCCCCAGCCCTGCAGCAAGGCTGGGGGAGCAGGGACTTCCACCCTCATTGTAACAAGGTGTCCCTCCTCCTCTGGCCAGGCGGGGAGCCAGGACTTCCGCCCCACCTGGCAGTAACAGGGGATGCCCTCACTTCCCCAGCCAGTGCAGTCTCAGAGAATGCCTGCCCAAGTTTGGCGAGAACTCACACAATGCTAGTGGGAGTGTAAATTGATACAAACATTTTGGAAAATAATGTAAAACAGACTACTAAGAGTGAACGTGAACATACCCTGGGACCCAGGAATTTCCCTCCTAGAGAAATTCTGATAGATTGCATCAGGAAACATGTACAAAAATAGTCTTAGCATCATTATTTTTTTTTAACTGGATGCCATCTAAATGTTCACCAACAGTAAAATGTATAAATAAATCATGGGATATTCATATTCTGGAATATTAGATAGTAGCAAAAATGAATAAATTTTGAATGATCTTCAAAAACATTTTAACAAAATACTGTTGAACAAAAAGAAATTACAGAAAACTATCTGATTAGATAAAACAGGCAAAAGTAAAGAATATATTGTTTAGGGTGATAAACAAGAATATATGTTCAAAATTAAAGAATATATCCTGTAAGGTGATAAAACCTAAAAAAAATAAAGGAAGGATCAATGCAAAATTCAGGCCAGTGCAAACCCCTGGTGTGCAGAGGGGGGTACAACCGGGGGAGGCACACAGGGGCCTTCAGAGGTCTTAACGACGTTCTCGTTTTTAAACCAGGCGGTGGATACACCATCATTTGCTACTAGTATTTACACTGTACGTAAATATTACAATTTCTCATTAAGAAAAAATCAAAAAAGAAGGGAGGAAGAGATACTCTACATGATAGAAACATATCATGAATTACATCCACCCAGTTTTGCCTTAAGAGAAACTGAAAACGAGAACATCAGAAGCTAGTTCAACTGGGATCGGAGAAGTGACGGAGTTATAGAAAACATTTCCAGAATGCAAGGAGGCACGGGGTCTGAGAACTGCCTAGTAATCCAGTTCAGAGAGGCAGGAGTCCTCCGCACTGTTGGTTTAGACGTAATCTCTGCCTGGGCCCAGAGCAAGGTGTTGGAAGAAACCTGCTGGAGGAGCGACAAGCAGCTGGGCCCGCCACCGCCCTAGGCACTGGGGGCAGGAGTGAAAGGGCAGCGGCCCTCTTCCACGGTAGGCCGGGCTTCTAGAAGGAGCAGTGCCCTGGGCTCTGCTCTGCTCTGGCCTGGGGCCCCGTGGATGCCCCTCCTGCAGTCCTGACGGCCCCTGGCAGCTCCGGCTCCGCCGCAGGAACCCAGCCAAGGCAGGCTGTGCCTCCTCGCGTGCAATAAAGACCACGGCCACCCAGACACGACACGGCCAGGAGTCCCAAGGTTTTGGACACGTGCCCCTCCATCGTTTTGTTTTCTAGCCACCTTCACACATACGGGGGGAGGAGCTCTAAGACACACATCCGTTTTTAAGACCCGGAGGAGAATTTCAATGCAATCCGACTGGGCCTGAAGCTTTCCCGGCCGCGGTGGGCAGTCCTCCCGCTCACCTCCCTGGGGGCCCAGGTGGCGGCTCCAGGTGCTGTGCAGGTCCCTTGGGGGGCAGGGGATCAGGAAGGCGCAGACCAGCACCAGGACCATGGAGACCCCCAGCGTGAGCAGGAAGACGGCCGTGCGCAGGTAGGAGGCCACGGAAGGCGCGGCCTTCTGCTCCAGGCCCCCGAGGGGCTCCGCAGAGTAGCCCTCGGGGGTGACCTCGGAGAGATGGGGCTTGGCGGCCCCCGCAGCCTCCGGGTCGGAGTCGGGCTCCGGGGCCTCCCCCAGGGGGCTCTTGCCGTTTTTGACCCCGCCGTTCTTCTGCTGCAGGTTGAGCACCAGGTCGTCCTCGCTCTCATCGCTGTCGGCCTGTGTGAGGGGGTCGTACTCCCCGAGGTCTGGGCTCTTCTTCCCTGAAAAGGCAGAGAGTCAGGGCAGCCGGGAAGGGCAGGGGCTCCCCAAACACTCCGCAACTGGAACGCCCGGGGGCACCCCCCTGGGGGGCACAGAACAGACAGATCTGGGTTTACGAGGAGTTTGGAGCTTGGTGGCTACTTGTAAAATAGATGCCAGCAGAGTGGGGAAGAATGGGGAAGGCGGGATTAGCGTTTTAGAAATACGCGCCTTCGTGAGTTTAAGGAAATGGAAAAAGACAGAAAAATCAGCAACTTTCAAAAGCTTGTGTAATTTTAAAAAATTAAAAATCTCCTCATTTGTTTGAATCTAATGAAAAAGACCATGGCTCTTGCATCAACTTTCCATATGCACATTTCCTTAGATTTGTGAATTCCTCATGTTTTCTGGCAAACTTTTAGAACAAGCCTTCCCAGTATGCTCACTACCTTTCACAGTCCAATATTTGTGACTTCCCAATTGTTTCTAGTAGATGTGGCTCAAGTGATAGAGTTTCTGCCTACCATATGGGAGGACCTGGGTTCGATCCCTGGGGCCTCCTGGTGAAAAAAAAGAAGAGAAAGCGTGCCCATGCAGCAAGCCAGTGCCCTCGCGCGTGCCCACGTGGTGAGCCAGTGCCCTGCGCAAGTGAGTCACACAGCAAGATGATGATGCAACAAAAGAGAAATAAGGGGAGAGTCAAGGTGAAGCGCAACAGAGACCAGGAACTGAGATGGCGCAATTGACGGGGAACCTCTCTCCCCCTCAGAGGTCTCCAGGATCCAATTCTGGTGAATCCTAGAGGAGAGAAAATGAGAAGAGAAGACAACACAGACAGCAAAAACAGCAGGGCAGGAAGAGGGGGGCAGGGGTAAATAAAATAAATCTTTAAAAAAAAAAGTAACTTGGAAAGTTAAGCATTAAATGTCATCTGGAGATGTTTTATCAAAAACAAACTTCTAAGAAATTTCCTG
Source organism: Dasypus novemcinctus (assembly GCF_030445035.2). Classification (NCBI taxonomy): domain Eukaryota; kingdom Metazoa; phylum Chordata; class Mammalia; order Cingulata; family Dasypodidae; genus Dasypus; species Dasypus novemcinctus. The sequence continues at coordinate 34,821,325 of NC_080692.1, read as the reverse complement.
TGACTCTAATTCCCTTGCAGAGCCTCTTTCCATAACCAGTGTTTCCCTCTTAAAATGCTCTTCCGAGCATGTATTCTGGGAGGGTGGCAATCGAGCAGGCATGTAGAAGCACAGGGCTTGTCTTAAGCTGGCGTGCACAGCAGGCATCCTGCTTTTCCTAGGCTCTGCATTTAGAGAAGTGGCTGCCAGGTAAAAAGGAGAAGATGCTAAAGCACACTCCTCTCAAGTCACTCCTTGGGCCTTACTGCCAACAACTGAATGCTTTTTGCTTTAATTTCCTTCTGTAACTAAGTAAAATCCAAAATAATTTCTGTTTTGGGAAATTACCTGGCAAGCTGTTAGTAATAAAAACTCTATTGCTAAATCTTTTGTTTAGAGGAAATAAATATTAAAAAAAAAAAAAAAAAAAGCCTGCCAACTGAAAAGAGAAAAAGAATTCTTAATGCTAATCTCTGCCTCTGTGATGCGTTGCTGTGAGCTTGGTGATTTCATATGTTATATGTCTCAGTTTCTTCAACACATGAAAAGAAATAAAATTTTATGGAAAGAAAATGCAGGATATAAAATCTTCATGTAAAGTTTAGTGTGTGGTACAGAGAAAATCAATAAATGTTGAATTTTTAAAAATTAACATTCACAGAATTATTTTATAGCAAAGTATTTTGCAAAACAAAACAAAATAAACAAAAACAGAAGACACTGAGGAATACAACATTCTATTGACGAGAAAATTCCATTTACTTTCACTTTTAAAGCTATTCATTTCTATGCAATAAATATTGGATTTTATTTTTAAAGGTATAAATCACAAGAAAATAAACTTATTATTAGGACCTCAATTCAAAACAGTACTTCCAGGCTATACTACAGGGTCAGTACAGATTCCGGCTAATATCTTACAATGTATATAACTACTCTATGAACCAAATTATTTTATTAATTAGGGTACACCACTCCCCCACCTTCCTAGATAACTTTCTATATACAATAATTTGGAAACAGTACCATAGGTCATTATAATAATATTAACTCTGATACTTTTAAAGTGGTTTCTTTGGGGGAGCAGATGTAGCTCAGTGGTTGAGTGCCTGCTTTCCATATATGAGGTCCTGGGTTCAATCCCCAGTACCTCCTAAAAAAAAGGTGGGGGGGAGGGGGGTTCTTTGTTTAACTAAAAGAATATAAAGGGGAAAACATACATAGCATCCCCAAATCCTAAGAGTTGGAAAAGACTCTGAAGATCACACAATCCACACCTGCCCCTAATTCAAACATGCAACTCCTTACAAACATCCACCATGCAGTGACACAGAACATGGCTGAACAGCTCCAGTACTGGGGAATCCACTCCCTCCACTCTAGAAAACAGTTCCTTACACTGATTCAAGAATGGGCTTGTGGACCAAAGTCAGCATGTAAATGCATTACCTTTCCCCCAGCATGGGACATGACTCCCAGAGATGAGCCTCTCTGGTGCTGAGGGATTACTACCAATCACTACCTGGTGATACAACTACAAAGAGACCTTGAATAAAAGGGTCAACTCAGACCAGCAGAATATCTCAGCCTACATGTAGGATCACGTGTTAAAAACTGCTTTTTGACCTTGAATAAAAGGGGGAAATAGCAAAGACAAATGAGTTTATATGGTTAAGAGTCTTCAAAAAAGAGCCAGGAGGTCATTAGAGGGATCACGCTTATGCATGCCTCAGCAGGATCCCAGAAAAAGCCAAAGTAGATAGAACCCTAGGTACTGATTCTCCTGAAGGTGAAGGAGACCCACAGAGTATATGATCATGGCAGATGGGTTTCGAGTTCTGTGCCATGTCAGAGGGCCTTACTTTGGAATTTGTGCTACTGAATGTGATGGAGCTGGACTCAGATGTGACCTTTCTACACATGCTCTTCTGTCACTTTTCCTGAACCAGTGGTTGGTGCTAGGGATGGTGTATACTCAGGGGACTTGAATCTCTGGATTGCCCATGTGCCAGCTGGACCCTGAGCCTCAGCAGAATTGCAACTCCTACTCTCTGGTTCATTGGACTTACCCAGGTCAGCTAACAAGGAGGTGAAGATGGTCAACCACCACACCAGGAAATCAAGAGTGCCTACCACTGCAAGCAGGAGAAGCGCATCCATCAGCCGTGTGGGATCTAAGCTCTCTCTTGATCTAGAGGTGGAGTGGACATCGCCATCCCAGGGTTCACAGAATGGAGGAATAAAATATGGATTAGAGTAGACTTACTGATATTCTAATATAAAACTATTATGACTGGTAATAGAAGAAATTGTAGCATTGAGGTGGAGAAAGTGGCCACAGTAGTTACTGAGGGCAGGGACAGGGAAGAAGAGATGTGATGTGGGGGCATTTTTGGGACTTTGAGATGTCCTAAATGATATTGCAGGGTCAGATGCCGGACTTTATATATCCTGCCATAACCCACTGAATGTACTTGGGGAGAGTGTGAACTACAGGGTAAACTATTACCCATGTGGTGCAGCAGTGCTCAAAAATGTGTTTGCCGAGTGCAATGAGTGTGTCACAATGAAGAAGGAGGTTGTTAGTGTGGGAGGAGTGGGGTGGGGAGGTGGGGGGTATACGAGAACCTCTTATGTTTTTTAATGAACATTTTTTGGGATGTACATATCTTCAAAAAAATAAAATTTACAAGGGGAGTGGGTTATATGGGAAACTCATGTTTTTTAATGTAACATTCTTTTATGGTCTATTAACTTTAATAAAATAAAATAAAAAATAAAAGAATGGGCTTGTGGGCCTTTGCCAACTATCTGTCATAGTTTTAATTTCTGGAGCCCTTCTTCCATACATAAGACCTTTGAGTGCTGGAGATAGCAATGGTAGGAGAAGTTAAATGGTATTTAAAAGCTCAGGTCTCTACAGTCAGGGAAACAGAATCAAATCTTGACTCTGCTTCTTATTAACTCTGCAACTGCTGTTAAATTTCTCAACGTTATTAAGCCTCACTTTCCCTATTTATAAAATGGTCTAATAATTGTTCCCACTTCACAGGATAGTAACGAGGATTAAGTTAGAGAACGTATGCATGGGTCTTAGTGCTCTGGTTTATAGCAGCACTCGGTAAATTTTAGCTCCCATTAGTATCCTTATCATTATTATTGCTGGCATTCTGTCTCCCAACTGCCCCATCCAGTCTTCTCATCTCCAGATGAAATGTCCCCACCTCTTTGAAGAAGCATCGTTTCAGGTGTCCTTCCCATCCTGGTCACCCTTCTCTGAACACCAAGTGATATGTAAGTGCTTTCGCAAGTATGGTGCTGGGAACTGCGTACAAACCCCCAGGGCAGGGAGGGCCAAACTGGGTCGCCCTTATTCCAGAGAGCACATTACAACTCAAGTTACCTAAGATCTTGGTAACTTTCTCCGCAGTCTCATCACGCAACTTACTCACCTAAAATTCCCAAGCATTTTCTACACACATGCGTTGTAGTCTGTAATTGTACACCTGGATTTTTAGCATCAAGTGAAAAATTTACAACTGACACCCACTAAATTCAATCTTGCTAGTCAGTTTCCCATCAGCTTGAAACAGCACCTTTGTCAAGTGAAATCATTAATAAACTACTAGCTAACAAACAGTTTAAAGGAAATAAATTTTTATTATATCATATACTATCACAGGTAGAGAGAAAAAGAACTTGGCTGCACATGCTACAGATGTTGTAAAGCCTTTGATAAATCTATAAAAATAATTTTCAAGCATTCTTTGTAAAACAAAGCTGATACTAAATTGGTTCTTTTAAAGAGATTATATGCTTCTAGTTAACAATGGCAAAGGAAGGCATTTCAGTTCTCACTCTCTTCCCTAAAACTGGAGGGGGAGGGAGAAAAATAAAAATCACAAAAAATAGGAAACAGTTATATTCCCAAATCTCAATTTATGAAAAATTGTTGCCAAGTACAGCGAAACTTGTATCAAATTCAAGGAAGCACAGTAAGCATAGGCACCTACTTCTGCAGATCTCCAGCAATGAGTTTGCAGAATTGATGAAGATGATGATGATATGATGCTGACTGCAAGTTTAATATAAAAAAAGTTATTAACAATCCTTGCAGAATAAATGTAAAGATGGAACAAGAACTTGAAAAGGTACCTAGGGCTGAAGGACAGTATCCAGGGAGTTGGTGTTTAAAACAAGCCCAACTTGGCATTTAAAAGGCTCATCTCCATTTTCACAGATCAGGCAACAAAGGTGTATTTGGAACTGAGGGACAATACATTTCAATAACTGGCACAACCACCAAAAAAGGTAAATGCTAAGTAGCACTCTACGGCCCTGGGACAAACAGGCAGACCTCTTGCTGGCCAGGACAGATACCCCCACAAAGGATGTTGGCTGATGGGAAAGGGCTCAGAGTTCTTTTTTTTTTTTTTGTCTTTATTTATTTTTTTCATATTACATTAAAAAAATATGAGGTCCTCATATACCCCCCACCCCCTTCACCCCACTCCTCCCCCCATAACATCAATCTTGTCCATCATCATGAGACATTCATTGCATTTGGTGAATACATCTCTGAGCACCACTACACCTCATGGTCAATGGTCCACATCATAGCCCACACTCTCCCACATTCCACCCAGTGGGCCAAGGGAGGACATACAATGTCTGGTAACTGTCCCTGCAGCACCACCCAGGACAACTCCAAGTCCCGAAAATGCCCCCACATCTCATTTCTTCCTCCCACTCCCTACCCCCAGCAGCCACCATGGCCACTTTCTCCACACCAATGCCACATTTTCCTCAATTACTAATCACAATAGTTCATGAATAGAGTATCAGTAAGTCCACTCTAATCCATACTGTATTCCTCCCTCCTGTGGACCTTGGAATGGTTGTGTCCACTCCACATCTATATCAAGAGGGGTCTTAGATTCCACATGGATGCTGGATGCAATCCTCCTGCTTTCAGTTGTAGGCACTCTTAGCTCCCTGGTATGGTGGTTGACCTTCTTCAACTCCATGTTAGCTGAATGGGGTAAGTCCAATAAAGCAGAGTGTAGGAACTGAAGTCTGTTGAGGCTCAGGGCCTGGCTATCACATGGTCAGTCCAGAGATTCAGGTCCCCTGGGTATATATTAAACCCCAGCATCAACTACAGTTCCAGCAAAAGTAACAGGAGAGGCTTGTGGACAAAGATCACATCTGAGTCCAGCTCCATCACACAGAAACACAAACTCCAAAGTAGGGCCAACTGACATGGCACTGAACTCCATCTGACATGACCATAGAACCTGTGGGTCTCTGCAGCCCTCAGAAGAACCAATACCCAGGGTTGTATCTACTTTATCTGTCTCTGGGACTCTGCTCAGGTGTGCATAAGGGCGAGCCCTCTGATAACCTCCCGGCTCTTTTTGGAGACTCATAGCCATATAAACTCATTTGTCCTTTCCATTTCCCCTTTGATTCTGGTCAAAAAGCCTTCTTAACTCCTGGTATTATATGTAGATTGAGATATTCTGCTGGTCCAAGTTTTATTCAAGGTCATTTTCTAGTTACATCATCAGCTGGTACTTGGTAGTAATCCCTCGGCCCCAGGGAGGCTCATCCCTGGGAGTTATGTCCCACACTGGGGGGAAGGCAATGCATTTACATGCTGAGTTTGGCTTCGAGACTGGCCATATCTGAGCAACACGGAGGCTCTCAGGAAGTAACTCTTAGGCACCCTGCAGCTCTTGGCCTTGTTCTTATTTCAGGTGCACAGGCTCACAAGCATAGTCATTAGTATCAAGGGCTCATTGTTGGACCTTCCTTCTTTTTTGGTCTTTGCCATTGCACTTGGGGGATTGTTGCTGTTCCTTTACAGACTGTGATAGAGCTCCCCTAGCTAGAAACTCAGCACTCCCACGGTTGTTGTTTTTAATTGTATCCACTATGAAAATATCCAAACATTTTTATGTACCCTAGATATATGCTCCGGAGAACTCCCTGCCAACCATGTGTCCCCTGTCAATAACATCCCACACCAGTATTCCTCCCCTGCCATTGTTGAACCTCTCTGTGATCCAAAACTTCTTCAAAAGTGAAGCCCAATATATTGCCAGGTTCCATTAATAGTAAAATGGAATATAGTGATGAGTTTAAAGGTTAGATATAGAATACAAATTAATTTGGAAAAATTAAGGTAAAAATAAATTGGGGAATCAAAAAATTTAAAAATGCAAAAGCTTTGTTTTTGATGTTTTGCCTTCCATCACTGCAATAAGTGTTGCCCTGTATGCAAACTGGCAAGGCAACTACTTCCATCTTTTCCTCGGTGTCTACGTCCTATCTTTTTTTCTTTTTTCTAATTATTAAGCTTATCTTCACAAAAGTTTTAGATCACAGTAATTCATATATACAATATACAGTACTCTGCTGTGGAAAGGTTTTATGTCAGAGCTCATTTTAAATTCTAGCTTCCAACTGCCCCAGCTCACTTCCCTGGGCCCACCCAGTGTCTCATATGTCAGCCAGTAGCTGGCTGGAAAACAAGCCCTGTTTAACTATGGTTAATTCTCAGAAAGGAACCATCATTGGTTCACTAAATATTCAGGAAGTTCAATAAATATTCAGGAAAAAAGTTACAATGAAACACAGTAAATAAAATCAGGTAAAGAATAAATCCTGGATAAATCATAAAAAGAAATGGAAGAAATAATGAATACTTTCCCATGGAATCCAAGAAATTAAAGAAAATGTCTTCTCTGAAATAAGTGCTCATTGAAAAGATACAATATTTCTAAGAGAAAATGATTATTCAATAGAAAAGATGAAAAATAAATAAGCACCCTCAGGAAAATAATGAAAGAAAATAATGAAAAAAATTACAGAAAATAAGTCTTTATTTCCATCAGCAAAAAGGAGAACAGACACTTTTGAAAACAGAGTCAGAATGGCAAGGCTGGAAAAAAATCAAACAAACCGAAATGGAAATCATAATAATTACCAGCAGTTACCAAGTACTTACACGCTTCCAAGCCTTTTTAATGTCTTATCTCAGTAAATCTTTGTAGCTCTTTTCGGTAGATCCATACTTGTTTCCATTTTAAAGATGAAGAAACTGAGGCATGGAAGTTTAAGTAGCTGGAGCATAGTTAAACAGCACATGATAGTGCAAGGATTCAAAGCCAGGGAGGCTGGCGTCAATGCTGGTTCTCTTTTTGACTACCTATGTGTCTCCCATGGAGAAGAACAAGGGTTTTAAAAGGGCTAGAAAGTAAGTGATGGATATAGAGAATAATGGTGATCCAATACATGCATAACTGAAGAAAAGAAAGAAGTAAAGAAGAGAACAAAGACAATGAACCAAAAACAATATTAGAATACCAAAAAAAAAAAAAAAAAGGTTCCTGCAATGAAGCAAGACCCAAAACTACAGAATTATAGAATACACTGATTTCCAAGAAAAACTGATACAAAATCATCAATATCGATGCATATCCCACTAAAAGCACTGGAGTACAAGAACAAAGAAAGAACCATATGAGTAGCCAGGAGAGAGCAAAAACAATCAAGTCAGTCACTAAAGACAGGAATTAAAACCAGGCAGACTTCTCCAGGATATACACAGTAGTAAAAGATAGTGGAGTAATATCTACAATGCCCTTTTGAGAAAGAACACAGGGTGCAAATTCTAAGCTTTCTGACCCAACCATGATTATCTTTGAAGTATAAGGCTATTATACCCTTGAGATTTTCTTTAAAAGATTGGAAAAAAAAAAAAAAAAGATCATAAATGATTAGGGCCAGTTATTGACCAAACTCTTGGAAAGGACATTTACTTTTACAAAATTAATATATACTTTTCAGATAGTACAAAGACAAATCTCAGCTTAATCACAACAGACTGCAAGTTTTGATTAGGGAATTCCTAAATAAATTTACTTCTAGCTACTCACAGAAATACAACGAGAGTGAAGTATATAAAGTACACAGACATGCCTAAAGTCAGACTCAAGCTAAATAAAGAGCTAGATAACAAATCCATGCTTTATAACTCAGGGTACTTCAGCATTCTCTGCTGTTTTCTGCTACCACCCAGATTTTCAATCACTCAAATATTTTCATTTATATTTTCAAAATATAAATGAGCTTTCCATTAGTATTGCTTATTCTTAGGAAGGCTGAGGATACTGGTTAAATAGCATTCCTAACTATAGTTAGTAATATTTTAAAGATGCTCTTTCAAAGTTTGTAATAAATGTTTCACAACAATGCAAGGTATTGATAGTGGGGTGATACAGGGGAGCCCTGTATGATGATATGCATGTTTTTTTGTAGGTTCACAACTTTTACTATACACTATTGTTTATGTATGTTCACGTATGAATGATATACTTCAATAAAAAAAAATTTTAATGAAAAAAAAAAACAGCATTCCCAAAATGGTACAGAGGAAAACATAAATAGGAAAGAAAGAGTTGTACCATCCCCAAATGTTTTCAGGAAAAATACTTTCCTAAAACATATACTATACTATACTCTCTAATAAAACTAAAGTAAATAATTCATATCATGGATTAGTTTATCCAGGGGCACATATTCATTCTAATTTACATGTAATAAACCATTGTAATAATATTATGCTTTGATATTCCCTTCAGTGTTTGAACTTCAAACTTTAAAATGGCCTTTAAAAAAAAAATAGATACTTACGAGATAAGCTGTCCTACAAGCTTTATGGATGTCACATTGTCCTTCTGTTACTGATTAGCCTCATTCTATGCCTGTGTGCCAAACATCTTTCTACGCTGCGCTTAGTGAAAGGGTACGAGATAGTAAAATACATTCCCAGCGACTGCTCTTCCATCATGAAGTTGCTGAGATCTGGCCTTGGCTCACTATTACATTAGTCCACTATTACGTTCAGGTATCACATTCTTAGATGATCACAGTGCTGCTGCTAATAATAATAATAGTAATACTTATTAACTATTAACATGTGTCAGAGGTTAATAAACCTTTGAAATACATCCATTTCTTTTAATATTCCAAATAACCCTACAAGGTAAATGAGTAATGGTGGTGTGTGTGGCATGTGGTAAATATCCCATAATAATATTATTATTACAAATGAGTAAAGTAAAATCTAAAGAGATTAAGAAATAATCAGAAAGCTGGCGGTCCTCCCAGGCCCGTCTCACGCTCTTAGCCAACACTCTCTCCTGCCTCCCTACGCATAAAAACAGCGAGGAAGTTAACTAAGGTAACATGACACGTAGCCCAAACAGGCCGGCAGCAACACAGCCTCAATTACAGGGTATCCAAGAAAAGCTTTAAGAAAACAGCTTCTACCTAATATAAAAGCCAAAAAGTGTGTTTGCAGGGAGAGGAGAAAGGGAGAGGCAAGAAAAAGCATGAGGGGGTGGGGGGAACCCAGCATTACATAAAAGAGCATCTGGCTATTATATCCGGGGCTTAAAAGTATCAAGACACACCTGAGTGCTCAGGGACAAGCCGCCCTCCAAACACAGGCCCAGGAAGACATTGGAATGCTTTATCCCCGTCAGCTGACCAAGCTACTGTAACTAAATATTCCAAGGAGTAATAAGTACCGCAGCCACGGACGTGCGGATGCAAAAGAGCTCAAGAGCTTCTAAAGCAAGATGTTCTTGCATTTTCATCCTCACAGAATAACAATTACCTATGCTGAAATAAAACAAGGAACTGAAAAGAAAAAAGGAAGTTAAATATGCCTCACATCCCATTAATCCCTTGTGGAGCACAAAGTATGCATAAGATAACTCTCTTCAAAGTTAATAAATTTTGCAGATAAAGGAACATGTCCCTGATTCAATTCCAATGTTACGTATGCATTTCCCGATAGATATTATCAGCATTTCCTCCAGTGAGCCCATGATCTATCTGAGGTCATGAAGTCTGGGGACAGATACGCAATTTCATATCCAACCCAGTGTCACCCAATGCACAAGGCTTGCTTCAATGTATCAGATTGAAAACTCCCTCGAAATATGGGCCCTGGATTCCCGCTCAGCCTCTGCATCCAGCAGACAGCCACCTAACCCTTCCAACGACGTAGTGAAAGCAACTGCTTTTCCCACCAACATATGTTCAGAGTTCAATGTTTAAAATTTGTTTGGGTAGGATAAACAGTGTAATTCTATTAAAATAGAGGTTTCCAGTAGCACAGTCCCTTCTGTAGTTTTAGAGAAAAAAGAAAGAGAAGAAAAAAAAAAAACAACTTAAGCTGCTGCCCAAAGTCCTGAATTAGCTCTGGGAGTTGTCATCACCACACGTGCCTCCTTAAAGGAAAGTCCATAAATTATCTGCAACGCGCAGGTGCCAAATCACTTCCCCGGGAAATCCTTAGCCTGGACAGACGGCAGCTGACCAAATGAAACTAAAAGTCCAGGATCTAGAGTCAAAAAGACACGTGGAATGCAAGAGCAGGCTTTGTCCACACTGCTTGTGTCGCCAGGGTCCAGTCAATCGGCCAGAGGACTCTCATTTGGCTCTTCGATAAAACAGGACGAGAAATACCTGTTCCACCTTCCCCTCGGCTGCGTCACTGTTACCATTAAAGGGAGAAGGTGCTTCACGGGGGGTCACTAAGCCCCCCTGCGGCCCCTGCCCCCTGCCCGGGTCCAACCTGGCTGCAGGCGCCGGCGCCCACCCCCAGGCCGGCGCCTCGTCCGCGGGGCTGGGAAGGATGCTCGGCGCACCCGCCCTCCGCTCGGGACGCGGCCACACGCGCCGACATCCGCCGGGGTCCCGCCGGCCGAAGCCGCCCGCCCCGCGCTCCTCCAACGGCTTCGCTCCCAGAGCCCCGCCTCCCTGTCCCCGGGGGCCCAGCGGGGACGCGGTGGTCGCGAGCCGGCGACCCCTTACCCGGGAGCTTGAGCGCCCTGGACAGCACGGTCGCCATGGCGGAGGCCCCAGTGCGCGTGCGCGTGCGCGCCGCCACCTGCCGGGAAGTGTAGTTCCGGGCGCGGCGCTCGGGGCCGGGCTGGGGGCGGCCGGGGCAGGGCGGTTCTGCCACCCCCTCCCTCGGCAAGCTACCTGGCTAACCTCGACCCCGCTTTCCTCCTCAGGAAAATGGGGGAAATTCTAAGTGCCCCGTAGGCTTGCCGTGGGAATGGAATGAAACGACGGGTCCTGGGGAGGCGCGGGTGTTGGGGCGCCGGGCCCCGGGGACCTGGGGCCTCCCCTGCTGTCTGGGTCGTCCTGGGCAAGTCACTGGGTACGTCTGAGCTTCAGCATTAATTCGTAAGTGGGGACAGTCCTACTTAGTTCACAGGCTTGCTGTGACACAAATTATTTAATTGTTCAAAACACATAGCTCACAGAAGGCCCCTCATAAATATGTTTCTTTCCTATTTCTTAGGTAAAGGTTGACCTTTCCCGACGCTCTAATCTTCATTTCTTGTTACCCTTTCTTTCCGGGACTCAGCCTCGCAGCTTCTAGCCTGAAGCATCTCATGTGCTTCTGCCCCCATTTGTCAAGAGATCAGCATTTTAGTAGGGAGGGAAGCTAAGGATGTTATATTATCTAGGAACCGGAATGACTTAGGGACCTTCTAGTCCCACTCTCCTTGTTTCATTGAAGAGAAATCTGAAATCCAAAAAAAGTGAAGTGACTTCTTAGTGTCAGAAAAAAATCTCCATGATACTTCTTACTTCCCAGGCAGCTTCATTCCCAGAGAAAACTAGATAGGACTATTGTGTGGGTGTAATCTATGAGGCGCTTCGCAGCCCTTTCCCAATGAAAAAAATGTCACCGACTCTAAGAGCAGAGACTCAGGAGCTGGACTGCCTGAGTTGAAATCCCAGCTCCGCCACTTCCCAGCTGTGAGAACTTGGACCAGTTGTTTAATCTCTAATCACCTCAATTTCCTCTTGCCCAGATGGGGATAAAATAGTTCCTTTTCCATAGAATTGTTATCAAGATTAAACAAATTTATATATATGCAAAGCCCTTCGAACAGTGCCTGGCATATAGTAAGTGCTTTATAAGTGCTAGCTCTTCCTTTAATTGATTTTTTTTTTGAAGATTTATTTATTTATTCCTACCACCACCCCCCTTGTTGTTTTGCACTCGCTGTCTGCTGTCTGTGTCCATTCACTGTGTGTTCTGTGTCTGCTTGACTTCTCTTTAGGTGGCACACAGGAACAGATCCTGGGACCTTCTGGAGTAGAGGAGAGGTGCTCAATCTCTTGTGCCACCTCAGCCCTGGTCTGCAGCATCTCATTGTCTCTCCTCTGTGTCTCTTTTCATTGGGTCATTTTGCTGCACCAGCTCTCTGTGCAGGCCAGCACTCTGCATGGACCAGCTCTCCATGTGGGCCAGCTCACCATGCAGGCCAGTTTATCTTCACCAGGAGGCCCCAGGAATTGAACCCTGGACCTCCTATATGGTAAAGAGGAGCCTAATCACTTGAGCCACATCCACTTCCCAATTAATATTTTAATATATTAAAAAAAATAAAAACATATTTTACATCTCTGTAGGTCAGGCAAGAAGACCCAACACTGCAAGTCACAATAAACCAACAGTAACTTGCCTGGTATCAGAGTAACTAATTGGAACACATTCTTGAGATATGAAGCCTGAGAAAAATAACCTTTAAGTATGAGCTGAATACAGGAAATATCAGCGTTAATTGTAAAGCACAGGAACTTGAATTTCTAGGAGAGCTGCAAGTGGACTGGAAGAGATAGGTTACAAAGGGTAGGAGGAAGAGAGAAACTGTCCTTGGAGAGAGTATCTTTAGTGATAAAGTATATTCCAAGAGTGTCTCTCCCTATATGATCAAAGTAAAATAAAATTGCACATTTTAAAGTTTGATTGAAAACTTTGCTTAACACTGTAAGGTCACCCAACTGCATTATGTGTGTGTAGATAAGCGTGAGTGTATACACAGCCAGTAGCTGTGACATCTCCAGCCCCTCAGATGTCTATGCCTAATCTTCATGGCTTTTCCACTCTCCTCATAATCTCCCCAGCTTTGCTTGAATGATTTCCAGGGGAAGCAAATGCTGAGCAAATCCCTCCCTGGCTTCCTGGCTTCCCTCTGCCTTGTCTTGCTTGAATCTCTGGAGCCTTGCTCCCATCCCACCACATTTTTTTTCCACTTTAAGAGGAAATACAGTTTAAAGCAGTGTTTCTCAATTTAATGAACTTTTCTTTCAATTAAAAAAAAAATTCAAAATGGAATCCAAATGAATCAAGATCCTTGTTGGAAGTGGATGTGACTCAACCAGTCCGGCACCTGCCTACCATGTGGGAGGTCCCAGGTTCAGTCCTGATGCCTCCTAAAGAAGACAAGCAGACATCCACACCCGCCACAAGGAGAGCTGGAAGCTGGCACCACAGCAGCCTGCAGGAAGCGCGTGTGGCTTAGCCTGCTGGCATTCCTCTGTCATGTGAGGGGTCCCAGGTTCGGTTCCCAGGGGCTCCTGGAGAAGACAGCAAACAATGAGCAGACAGACAAAGAGAACCCTTTCAAGGAGGGCAGATACATTTTAAAAAATAAATAAATCTTTTTAAAAAGATCCTTGCCTTTTTACATAGAGAAAACCTGTGCATACCTCTGAAGTTACCTGGCAGTATGTGGGTGTCTTCACTGCCGAAACACCCACTGATGTCACTGTGGAAAATGTAAATGTCCAATGGTCCCTAACTTCCCAATTTGTCCCCCTTTGAAGTAAAACAAAGTCAGTGGGGAATGAAAACCATCGACAGCCTTAACCCACCTGACTGCTATGCCTGCTATAAAGAGAAGAAATTATTTATCCAAAAGTTACAATTGAAACCAGAAGAGCACCTTCTATTTCTCCTAGTCTTGACCTGGACTGGGAGTATCCCCCAACCTTCCCAGTCCCAATACCTGATAGAGGGAACCCATATGTGCTGGTTCTTTCTATCTTTGTGACAGCCCAAGAAATGCTTGAAATCTCCAAGTGTCCTACAGCTGCTCATGGCCAAATCTGGTCATCTCATACGCATCATCCCCTGGGCATGGTGGCGGCCAGTGCTGGTACCGGACCTCCTTCCACGTTTCTCCACTTCCTCCTAGAACTGGTACCACTGTGCCCACTGGAAGAGGCCACCCCTCCGCCTTGGTATCACTGGGACTGCCAGTCCCTATGGTCACCCCTGTCTCCTTTTCAAAGCTGCTACTGAGAGGCTGCTGTGCTGCCAGCAGTGGAGCAGGAGACAAGTCTCTGGAGAGAAGAGGCAGCGGCCCGCAAGGCCTGGCTGGAATTCCAGCAGGCGGGACACTGGCAAGCAGCGGGTGGGCCGGTGGCCCTCTCCGCCCTTCCTCATCCTCTCGCCAGTGCCCTTGAGTGCGCTCCGTTTTTGCGCTGATGGGCATTTCTTGTTTGTGAGCGCACCAAGGAGGTCCAGTGGTGGGCAACGCTGACTCCCGAGGGTCTCCAGTAGCATAAAAGGGTCTGGGACTGCGGGCGCCTCTGGAAGATGTGTAGGAAGAAGAGGGAGAGAGATGAGAATCAGAGTGTAGGAGGTGTCCTGAGCGACTCGGAGGGGGATTTGGGCACAGTACTTGCCTCAAGTCATTTCTAAGTGGGAAGGAAGTGCCCCCACCTCCCCCCGTGTATTCCTTACTGTTTTTCTCAATTATTGATTTTCTCTGAAACAAAGACAAGGAATCTTTAGATTTTGAGTACTGCAATGAGCTGAACTTTTATACCTTTAATGCGAACCTTTTGTGAATGATTAAAACATTCACCACTGGAAAAAAAAAATGCTACTGATATTAACATCTGGTGGTATTAACATATATTAGTTGTTTCAAAGAAAAATGAAAAATGGTCTTATACATGCAATTTTACCTATATTCATATTTCACATGCCATATTACTGTGCTATACATTCCCATGTTACATTTTTTAGCTTTCCTTTTAGCAATATGCATGACCTTAGACTTTCCCTTTCAACCACTGTCATACCCATATAATAGTACCGCTAATTACAAACATTATGTTGTGCTTTCACCTTTTCTATTCATTTGTATTTCATTTGGTTTTTTGTCTGTTTTTGGGGGGGGTTATTATTATTATTATTGGAATAATGAAAATATTCTAAGGATGATCGAAGTGATGAATGCACAACTATTATACCAAATATCATTGATTGTACACTTTGGATGAATTGTATGCTTTATTAATATGTAGCAATAAAATTGATTTGTTTAAAAAAAGAAAAACGCTTCTGCTTTCCGTGTCTCCCTCCAGTCAGTGCCACCTCATATTTTAGTGCTGTGCAGGGCAATGGCAAATAGGGGGGCTGCCTCTCTTCTTTTTATGTTACGCTTTATTAGAAAGACATCAACACTATGTTGTAGCAGAGAAAAGTTGGGTGTCCGCGGTATTGAAGGGCAGGACATGAGAAGCTGAGAAGGAAGATTTATTAACAGCCAGCCAGGCTCGGCAGACTCCTGTCCTAATAAAAAAAAATGAGCCCTGAATACGATTTTTGGGTTCCTTTTATACAGAGGATGTAGGAGTGGGGAGTCAAATGGTGCTTATATGCAAAAGGACCTTTTTTTGTTTGTTTCTTAGAGTTTCAAGTGTTTTATCTGAGGACCAGATATGTCTTGCATTAACACATATCCCCCACATTCCAGGCAAGCTTGAATTAGCACATATAGTTTGCACCCTCCCTGAATATCCAAAGCCTATAGAGCTTATACCTCTCAGTTGGCTTTCCGGAAACCAGGCATACTTGGATATAGAATAAGTTTGAATCTATGCACAGGCCATATTACTATGCTGCTTATTATTCAAGGCCACATCAAGTGTTTTTATGAAACAGGGCTTTTCATTTTCACTTGGTCAATCAATCAGGGCAGGCTATTCACAAACAACCTTAAAATTCCAGAGGCTCAGCAGAAGTTCGTTTTTGCTTATGTCACAGGGTGGGGCAGGGGTAGGCAGTATTGGTACCCTCTTCCTCCCAGCCTCCTGCCATCCAGCGCTTCTTACTTCCTCAGGGCCCTGGAATCTTCCATGGGGTCATTTGCATCCGGGATCATGCAGCAAGAGGGCCAGGCCTGGAGGAGGTGTAGGCGATTTCTGCCCACATTTATTTGGCCAGAACTCAGGCACAGAAGTTGTGTGCCAGGCAACTGTGGACGCAGCAAGAAAAGGAAACAAGTCTGATGAGCACTTAGCCAATCTCTGCTACACGGGTCAACCCACCTCTTTACAGGCTACACTCTTGAGCCCTCACTGCGGGGGAGGGTGGTCATACACTGCTCCACTTAGAACTGCCTTTCTCCTCTAGCCACCAACGCTTCATTCCTAAACTGAGTCCTGACTCAGGGACTTTCCATTGTCCTTAAGGTGATTCCCTCCAGGAGGCGCCCCTTCCCCTGCAGGTAGATCATGCAGGCATTCCCATCTGAACTGCACAGGTGGAGCCATCTCAGGCTCAGAGCAGCACCCTCTGCTCCACTGGTGCCAAAGGGAGAAGCAAAAAGCATAAGTAATTTTCACAAGACTTGCATGCTACTTTATTAGAATTGTAGTTGGTGCTGGGGTTTAAGATATATTTAGGGGATTTAAATCTCTGGACTGATAATATGACACCCAGGCCCAGAGCCTCAACAGACTTCAGCTCCTACACTTTGATTTATTGGACTTACCCCACTCAGCTAACATGGAGTTGAAGAACGTCAACCACCACACCATGGAGCCTAGAGTGTCTACAACTGAAAGCAGGAGGATTGCATCCAATATCCATGTGGAATCTAAGCCCCCACTTGACATAGATGTGCAATGGACACAACCAAACCAATGTCCACAGAGAAAATGTGGAATAGGTGTGGGAAGGGTAGCCATGGTGGCTGCTGGGTTTGGGGAATGGGAGGAAGGGATGAGATGTGGAGGCATTTTCAGGACGTGGAGTTGTCCTGGGTGGTGCTTCACGGACAATTACGGGACATTGTAGATCCCCCCAGGGCCCACTGGATGGAACATGGGAGAGTGTGGGCTATGATGTGGACCATTGACTATGGGGTACAGTGATGCTCAGAGATGTACTTCCCAGGTGCAATGGATGTGTCAGGATGATGGGAGAGAGTGTTGCTGTGGGGGGAGTGGGGGGTGGGGGCGGTGGGGTTGAATGGGACCTTATATTTTTTTAATGTAATTTTTAAAAATAAATTAAAAAAAAAAAAAAAGCATAAGTAAGTACGAGGTCCTGAAAGCAGAAAACCCAATAGCAAAGAGCAATAAGAGCCGTGAGATGGAGGACAGCAAGAGTTGCCCAGCAGAGACTGCTGCGGGCGTGAAATGCAAATATCAAGGAACCTGTGAAATAAGACTTGCATTTGGCTCAGGACTTACAAAAGGGTCTATACAAGTGGCGGATTCACGTCTCACTGCAGAGCGCTCAACTATGATCAGGAGCTGCCTGGCTTGTCATGAAGACAGACATGTTTATACCCCCAGAGCATCTTTTATTAACACTCCAGCTCAGAATCCTACAGACTTCCAGCTTGCACAGCTCTCTAGAAGCTAGACAATAAAATGCTTTCCAGGCCCTGAGATTTAAACAAAGGCTTGTTTATAGCACGTCTGGGGCTGGAACGTCCATGCCTTTCCATGGGCACTTCTCACCCACAGGTGCAGGCATTATTTTGGACCCTTGCCAGCCCTGGTCCGACACTTGGCCGCTTCACCGTTTGAAACCCCCAAGGGACCAATCACAGTGATTCGTCCAGTTTTGCCAAAGACTCGTGGGATGGCAGGAGGGGCCGCAGGACTCAGAGCGAGCACACGGCCCGTGTGCTACAAGGAGTCTCATCTTCACCTGCGGCCCCTCGCAGACCCCGCGCGGTTTCTCACAGAGCCTGGACGCAGCTTTAGAGGCCTTCACCCAGCTCTCCGGGGGCCACTCCCATCGATTTGATTTGGCTTAGAATCTGAAATCCCCAGCTCACTTTCCGCATTGCGACCAGACTAAGAACCCCTTTAAGACGGTACCCGATTCACCTAACAGAGCTGACGTGTGGCCAGCATTTGCCCAAATTCCTGGGGGGTCCCATGGGATCCATTAGGCAGGTCCTGACTGAACACACGTTCTTAGCCTTGATCTGCGTCCCTGTGGGTGTGAACTTACTGTTATAGGACCTTTCGAAGATGTTCTTTTTAGTTATGCTGTGGCCAACGGAAGCAGAGTGGGCCTTAATCCAGACTACTAAAGGCCTTATGAGAGAACCCAGAAGTCACAGGAGTTGCAAAAGGAGAGGATGTTGCCACCTGCCTGGGAGCTGGAGGCACCAGGGAACCCTAGAGATGACTAGCAGCAGGAGCCGGCATCAGAGCTGGACTCTGAGCAGACACGAGCCTTGCCCACACTTGATTTTAGACTTCCGCTAGCCCCAAAACCCTGAGCCAATAAATTCCTGTAATTCTCCCAACCCATGTTGTGGTAACTATCATAGCAAGCTCTGGCAAAATAAGAGAGGACCTATGCAGAACCAGTTTTTAGTATTTTAGAAAACACCCCTGGTTGAGTTGTTTTAGTTCTACACTTACGCTCAGTAAGTCCCAAGAAATGTTCTACAAGTTAATAAATCAGGGCTCCACTGTTGTATAAGTGAAATATTAGAAGACTTCATTTTTCTGTTCTTCCTAGTGTATTTATCATAACCTGTATGTTGTACTGATTTAAGTGTATGTCTATCTATACCTTATTAAAACACACACTAAATGTTGAGTTGCTAAAGAATGGACGTGAGATTGTGTGTCTTTTTAGGCCTACGCAATGCATAGTATATAGCAGTGGAAGTTTTATTGGATAAACTTGAACTCATGAGTGAATGACTATCACATTATGAGAGAAGAATAAAATAAATTTAGAAATAAGCCAAAAGAAGGAAAAGGGAGCTTTATAATTAATACAACTTTTTTTTCCCTACTTTTGCATTCCTTGATTCATGTAGTCCAAATGTTCAAGTTCTCTCGCTGCTCTTCACGCCAGTGCTCGGCTCATGCACCCACCCTGCGTGACTTCTGGAGCCCAGTTCTCTGCGTGTTTCTCTGAGGATCCCTCAGTAGTGCTCACATGTTCCTCGTATGTGTCACCATGTCAGTTTCCTGCTTTCCCTCCAGTCAGGTGCACCCAGCTTTTCTGATTGTTACCCTACATCTGATCATCTCGTCTCTGTCTCAGCACAGAATGGGAACCTCGATAGCAAGTGCCTCGCTCCTGGAGTCCACTGGCTCTGTCCTTCTCTAGGGGCCTCGCCCGCCCATTCCTTTCCAGGGAGCTGGATATAAAGTAGTGAACAAAACCAGCCAGAGCCTTGTCGCCAGTGGCCTTGCAACTAGCGTGGGAGATAGACATGAAGTATCTAAAGAGACTAAGAGGTAGAGCGTCCGCCTACCATATGGAGGGTCCAGGGTTCGATACCCAGGACCTCCTGACCCGTGTGGTGAGCTGGCCCATGTGCAGTGCTGCCGTGCGCAAGGAGTGCCCTGCCATGCAGGGGTGTCCCTATGCACAAGAGTGCACCCCACAAAGAGAGCCACCCTGCACGAAAAAAGGGCAGCCTGCCCAGGAGTGGCACCGCACGCCCGGAGAGCTGATGCAGCAGGATGATGCAACAAAAAAAGAGACACACATTCCGGGTGCCACTGACAAGAATGCAAGCAGATACAGAAGAACACACAGCAAATGGATACAGAGAGCAGGCAGCAGGGGGGAAAGGGAAATAAATAAATAAAATAAAATCTTAAAAAAAAATAGAGAGAGAGAGAGACTAAGAGGTACATTATCACAAATTGGGACAAGCACTGTGAAGGATGAGAACATCCTTCATGTTCTCAGAGGACCAGGAGAGCATCACAGGGAGAACGTAGATGAGGTTGGCGAGTGAGGAAACAGCCCTCTGACAAACTGCAGGCTGGGCTGAGACCTGAAGGATGGGTAGAAGTTGGCTGGGGGAAGGCTGAGGAGCGACAAGGGCAAGGCCGAGTGTGAAACGAGCCTGGCTGTGTGGAGGAAGGTCAACGTGCCTGCAGGATAGCTGCAAAGAGGGGGTGGCGAGAAGCAAGCGGGGGCAGGAGCCAGATCCCACAGGGCTCTTGAAAGCCTCGATGAAGGGTTTGGATGTTCTTCTAGAGCAACAGGAAGGCACTGAAGGACTTTAATCAAAAAGGTGAAATGATTCAAGTGGCCTACTCTGTGGAGAATAAACTGGAGGAAAACAAGAATGGAGACAGGGAGACCAGTTACAAGGAGGGCCTGATGGGTTACGTCACTCCGACTCTGGCTCTCAGGCACAGCGCATGCACAAATTTTGACTTTTTTACTGCTTTCCTGCTCCGACAAGAAGGGATGTATGGGTGCTGTTTCTTTTCCTCTTATACGAACTGTCAACCCTTCCAGGACTCACGTCTTCTCCTGTGAGCCTGACTGTGAATAAGACAGAGCCATCTGTACCCAGCCTGACACTGGCGCTCCCGCAGTCATCTCTCGTGTAGGGACCACAGCGCATGCAGACACTGAGCTCCCTGCCTCCCGCCTGCCCTGAGCGAGGCCAGTGGCTACATGGACCATGGCCTCAGATGACAGCCCAACGCACAACGTCTGGGAATAACTTCTTTCCCTCTGTATTCATCTAACAGGAGGGGAAGGTAAACAGCCATCGTAGGAGGTAGACGATCTAAAAATAAATTCCCCCTAAGACACAAGCATATTAAATAGTATCCATTATTCTCATTCTCACACAAGTACCACTTGCAACTTTCTTAGTTGAAGTACATTGCTATAATATAACTTTTTGAATGGCCTAAGAATTTGCTCTTATTTTGCCTTATAATCTTGCCTCCTAGATAATCTACTAAAACCTGACCACCACTTACTTCTGGCCAGCCTTCTGGGTTTGTCAACATGGAGTTTAAGTGACAGCACTTGAGCGGGTGCTTAGTTCATTTCTCAGATATTTATGAGGCTCTGAGAAGAGCAGTACAATGCAGAGCCAAAGGGATGCCTGGGTGTAGCCACAAACTGTGCAGAGGCAAACAAATCTCCTCCACCTTTTCCACCACAAATTTTTTCATTCATTTTTTTTTTCCTTTTCTTTTCTCTTCTTTTTTCCTCCTAAGAGCTTGTCTTTAAAGCACTAAAGGCTCTGGGATGTTTTTCAGGAAACTATGTATTTAAAGCTATTTAAAAAATTTTTTCTACTCCTTAAAATTTCATTCATTTCTCTCCTTTCTACTCCTTTATATCTCCTTTTATATATTATCCTTTTATATCTTAGTCAAGACATGGGAATTTTATTCTCTCATCAGAGTAACTACTTTTTCTTCCCTTACCCCAGTCTTTAAGACTAAGGGTCTGTTGTTTCAAGATGATACTTCACATAAAGGTATTCCCTCTTTCCTAATACAGGTAGTCCCAATTTATTTCTTTTTCTCACTGAGTCATAAAAACCTGAGTTCTGTGCTTTGCCTGGGAGATTTTGCATGTAGCTTGTCTTTGCTCCTCTTACCCAGTCTTGAAGACCAGCACTGGTCTTATTTGAGATTTTTATAATAGGTTTTTACATTTTCCACCTCACTCTGGGGGGAGCACTTATTCCCCAATCCTTAGGTGTAGGGATTTCCACGAAAGCATCATGAAATGATGAAAAAAAGTGAGTTTTCTGATTGGTGAGTCCAAAGGAAGGAAGAAAGCCATGCTCAGCACAGCTGCTCCCCTTTGGGAGTCATTCATTCATTTTTGAAAGTATTCATTCAGCAAATACAGGTGGTTCTCATTATTTGCAGTAGTTTTGTTTTATAAAAGTGCCACGAACACTGCACTAGGGAATACTGAATCATTGCTCCTGAGGGAAATACAGGGTAAGGCTCCTGGGAGCCTGTGGGTCACAGCATTTCCATCAACTCAACAGTATCGCAACCTTTATTTAAAATGCACTGTTGATTCACTAACACTGCACGCACAGCCAGCACACCGTAACTCATGCCTGGACAAAGCTTATCTAACACATGGATCTTCTCCACAAAGCTTGTCACAGCCTCCTTGCACTTAGGACACGGGACAGCACTTTAGCACTACATTTGGAGGCCATTAAACAGTGAAGTCACCAACAAAAATGTACAAAAATGCAAAAATCCTGGCACCAACTCTACTGTGGAAAGGACACTTGGACAGGATGAGAGCAGGAACAGGCAGGCAGAGCACGGCATTACTCTACCTTGGGTGGGCACGTGAACATCAGGCTCTTCACATTGTTCACCACTGTGTGCAAGTCCATAAATGACCAGGAAAGTGAAAGTAAATTTTAGCAAGTAGAATACCAAATCCATGAACAATGATGATGTTTTTTTTCTGTTTTCTTTTAACTTTTTAAATCTTTTTTTTGTAAAGAAACGTAGATCACACAAAATGTTACATTAAAAAATATAAGAGGTTCCCATATACCTGACTCCCCACTCACGCCTCACCCCTCCCACATCAACAACCTCTTTCATCAGTGTGGCACATTCATTGCATTTGATAAATACATTTTGGAGCATGGCTACACAGCGTGGATTATAGTTTGTGCTGTAGTTTACACTCTCTCCCAGTCCATTCAGTGGGTTATGGCAGGATATATGATGTCCCGCATCTGTCCCTGCAGTATCATTCAGGACAATGCCAAGTCCCGAAAATGCCCCCAAAGCACACCTGTTTTTCCCTCTCCCTGCCTTCAGCATAGATGCTTGCAGCAATGCTGAGGGCTTGACACTCTAGTCTGTCCTCCCCTATTGGGAGCCACCCATGCTCTCGAGAGACACCCTCCCCTCTGTTTTAGAACCTCAGCCCCCACTCCACCCCAGGATGGGGGTATAACACCTTCCGCTCATTGTATGGGTCTCCATCCACTGATATAACACGCTAAGACATGATGAGCACTGAATACTCCCTAGAAGCCGGCCACAGGTGCACCTTGGGCCAGATTCTTCCCCCACCCCCCACCCCTGTCAAACACCTTAAATCAGTAACTCTTCCTTATTATATTTTCTAAAGAGTTTTCTCAACATTGTAATTTCACCATGTACCTGACAATTTCCCATGTTCATCTGCCGTCCCCTAAACCTCCCCCTATTCCATGGGCCATCTGACCCATCCTCCCAACCTTAGCCCCCCTCAAGCCTGCAAAGCCCCATCCAATAATATCCCTATGCCCCCATCTTATCCCTTCACTGCAAAAATACTTATCTCCACTCTATCATACATTTCCCCCGTGTGGGCGTTGGCTCACAACCCTTCTCTCCCCTCCTGTTTCCTGTAAGCCTATCTTCCAGTCTCTAGCTCTTTGAGACAGCTTGATTTGCTTAATTCATAGCAGAGAGGCCATGTAGTATTTGTCCTTCAATGCCTGGCTTGCCTCACTCAACATAAGGTCCTCAAGATTGAGGATGACATTTTAATGACCACTGCTTTTCAGGTCGTATTCTAGATGATGGGGTTATAAGACCAAACAAAACAGATGAAAATCCTTGCCGACAAGGTACGTTTGTGGGAGCAGTGGGGCCAGGCTGGGATGAAGAGAGGTAAATAATAAATAAGTAAACTGTATGCTATGTCAAGTGGTGATAAGTGTAATGGGGAAAATAGAATAGAGAAAAGGATACGAAGTATGGAAGTTACAGGGGCGTGGGGGTATCTAATTTTAAATAGGATGGTTGGGGACCTCAGGAAGAGGGTCTGAACAAAGATCTTATGGAGGCAAGAGAGCAATCCCTGCAGCTCTGCCAGAGAAGAGCACTGCAGGCAGCAGGAGGGGTGGGTGGAAATTCTCTAGGCAGAAGCATGCCTGGCCTGTCTGAGGACTAGCTGGAAGATTGCTGGAAAGTGTGGTCCCAGGGAGAGGGTAATAGGAAATGTGGTGGAAGCGGATTTGGCCCAACAGATAGAGTATCTGCCTACCACATGGGAGGTCCGCGGTTCAAACCTCAGGCCTCCTTGACCCGTGTGGAGCTGGCCCATGCGCAGTGCTGATGCGCGCAGAGTGCCATGACGCAGGAGTGTCCCCCACGTAGGGGAGCCCCATGCACAAGGAGTGTGCCCCGTAAGGAGAGCCGCCCAGTGTGAAAGAAAGCACAGCCTGCCCAAGAATGGCGCCACACACATGGAGAGCTGACACAACAAGATGACGCAACAAAAAAAGAGACAGAGATTTCGGGTGCTGCTGACAAGAATACAAGCAGACACAGAAGAATACACAGCAAATGGACACAGAAAGCAGATAATTGGGAGAGCGGGGAAGGGGAGAGAAATAAATTAGAAATAAATATTTTTTAAAAATTTTTTTAAGAAATAGGAGATGTGGTGAGACATGGCCAGAGCAGAAATAGAGTATGTTGAGCCTGTAGGTGTAAGTAAAGGCTTTGGCTTTAGTCTATGTTAAATATGAAGCCTTTGAAAGGTTTTGGGTAGAGGAGTGCTGATTTGACTGAGATCTTCAAGGGATCCCTTTGGGTCACTTTGGGGAACAGCCTGTGGGGGAGGTAGGATGAGGGATAGCTTTGGGCTAAAGCAGTAATCCAGACAAGAATCTGAAGCAGGCTAGCAAGATAGGAAATTAGTAGACAGACCTGGAACCTGACAAAGAGTCCATGTGGACATCAGCAACCCCCAAGACGGCTGCTGGAGGACCCCCGCCCCCAGGATTCTGCCATCCAGAACTAAGACTTCTTCCTGGGAGCAAGGAAAAGCCCCGGATGTTCCCCAGGGACTTTATCATTGGATCCTCACTAAGGGATTGATGGGTGGGGTAACCAGTCAAAACAGCCAACAGCTGGAGCCCCCTCCCCTGCCGTTAGCAAAGGGGTGGAATAATGAAGAGTTTAAAAGCCAGAGGCACAGCCTGAGCCCTGCACTCTCGCCTTGCTCGCTTGCCTGCGGACCCGTTCTGTCCTCTGTGCGCTGCTTTCACCATTTTTCCTCTGCCATGTGGCCAGGCAAGTAAATCTGGGGATTTATCATCTATAATGGGGAATTGTAGCTGGTAAATCAGCCCTCTTCATCCCTTTTCACCCCCTTCCTCTCTACCTGGGACCCCTGATCTGTTATTTTCTTCCATTTCTCTTTCCTTCCTACCTGAATAAATTACTGACCTAACTCATCCGACGTGCTCTCGGAATTCATTTCTGCAGCATAGCCAAGAACCTGGAGAGAATCTGGTAACAAATCCATGGTGGCTAAGAGCAGGGCAGTGGCAGTGGAGGTGATAAGTGGCAGGATCCTCGATTTATTTTGAAGGTAGAGCCCACAGGGTCTGCTGATGAATTGAATATGAGGCATAAATGCAAGAGGAATCAAGGTCAACTTGGAGGCTTTTGACCTGGGCAACTGGCAGATTGGAAACTGGGAAGGCTGAGAGAGGAGCGGGATGCAAATGGGAGATCAGGAGTTTGGTTTTGGGTGCGGCAAAGATGCAACTGAACAGCCGGGTGGAAATGTGGAGCAGGCAGGTGGACATGAGAGAATGGAGCTCAGGGCAAAGTCGCAGCTGGAGTTGTAAATTTGGTAGTCTTTAGCGTGTAGCCCATGTTTAAAATCAGGAAACTGAATGAGATCACCAAAGGAGAGAGTATAAAGAGGGGAGGTGTGTGGTGCCAGAAAGTGAGTCTGCAGCATTTCAGTGTTCATAGTTCAAGGAGAAGAGGAAGAGCCAGCAAAGGACACCAATGGGAGTAGCTAGTGAAGTAGGAGGATAACCAGGAGAGGTGGTTGCCTGGACGTGAAAAGTGTTCACCATTGTCAATGCTGCAGAGAGATAACGGAAGAAAAGGTTAGGAAATGACTGCCTGCTTTCAGAAAGCATGCATTTTTGTCTGCTCTCTGCTGTGGCTTAAGGAACCTTCAGTTGTCCAGCCGTGCTGGCCTGGGTAAACCTCTAATTCAAAGATAAAGAATCAGCAAGCCTTTTTGTCACAGATCTAAGCCATGTCATCCGGCCTGGCTTTCTTTAAGTGGTAAAGCAGATATTTTTATCTCCCGCTGCCCATCCCCTCTATCTCAAATCAAACAAAGATGGACAAGGAAGATAATTATTAATTTATTGGGCCCCCTAAACCTGTAGCAATTATAAAAATTCTCCTTGTGTATCTCCGCTTGATAGGTGTAAAATTTATTCTCTTATATAGTAAATTTTCCCAATAATACTGTTTTCTCTTCTTTGTATCTGTTGCGGGAAGTTGTTCTTCTCTAGTCCAACTTTAAAAATCTACCACGGTAGTACTTGCAGCCGCCATGTGGGACCAGAGGGAGAGCCTAATCCAGCCAAGCAGGAATCCAAAGATGGGAAGCAGCTGGGATCAAGAGACAATTACTCATAAATTCTGGTTCTTAAACAAGGTGCTGTAAGATTCATAAACCTCTTGCCAAGCCAGGCTGCACATCTGACCACGGCAGCAGAGCGTGGCTCTTCCACGACTTCAACATGAGAAGCCCCTCTTTATTGAGAAATCAGGCTTGCCCGTTTTCACGTTTCTGCAAGGACAGGCATGAGCTTGCCCCTCGGTGGCCCAAACGGAAGGGGATGTGACCGTATATCTCAGTATAACATCCACTCTGAGCAAAGTAACACACGGAGTGGAAAACACCCCCACTCCCTGGAACAGCCCCAAGGTCATGCTGCAGACGCCCCATGTCATCCCCGTTCTGACAGACAAAGAAACAGGAGTCCAGGCCCAGGTCCACAGGGCGTTTTTGGGAAAGGACCTTCAAGCAGAGGGCAGGAGCCCTGGGGCCGTACCTGCGGGGAACTGAGGTGGGAAGGGGTGGGAACTCTGATGGCTTTGCCCCTTGGTGTCTGAAATTTCCATCTCAAAGTTTAAAAAATCAAAATACAGTCTGAGAAAGGGGCGCATGCCCTGATTTAGAAGAGCCTCAAAATAAAACCAAGGAGGATCTCTTAGGAAGATAACATTGCAAGAAGCTACTTTTCTATGAAATTAGATACATTTATTTTTTATTCTTTCTTCTATCTTGGAGTTAAGATGTGGATATTTTTTAGGAGGCACCAGAAACCAAACCTGGGATCTCCCAGGTGGAAAAGAGGCGCTCATTTGCTTGAGCCACATTCGCTCCCTGCTTTGTTGTCTCTCTCATTGTGTTTCATCTTTGTGTCTCCTTGTTGCATCAGCGCGCCATACCAGCTTGCTGTCTTGGTCATCTTCTCCAGGAGGCTCAGGGAACCAAACCTGGAACCTCCCATGTGGCAGGTGGGAACTCAATCACTTGAGCCACATCCACTTCCCTATTCTTGAGTTACATGCAGCTATTTTCTTATTGCCATCACAGACACCTTATTTTCATCCCCATCCCCCACCTTCCTACCCCCAGGCCTTGAGAACCTAAAGTTTTGTTCTTTCATTCAGGAGATAGTATGAGAAATTACTTTCCCATTTCGGTGGAAAACTTTTTTTTCATATTGCTTTATATACCTTGGCCTTAAAATTCTGAAACTCTGTTGTCTTATTCTGGAGGTTTTGCATAAAGCTTTCTCTTTCATTAATGTAGATTTATTGACAAGCAGATTTCTGATAGAGGACATTTCAAACATTAACTTCTTTAAGAAAACCTTTTTCCTAAGCAATAAATTCTGATGACAGATGTATCTTATTGGGAAAACAAGTGTGCATTCTTTCTTCTTTACCTTGAAACTTGAGCTAGAAATATTAGACACTGAAGAATTCCATTACCCTTTGGCTTTATGCTATATAATTCTTCCCAAGTGGAGTAACACTTTAACTTTTGATCTATTTTTCATTAATTAGTACCCAGATTTTAAAATATGAATCTCCTTGATGATACATCATCTCTTCCAATTCCTGGTACATGATAAACTACGTGTTCTTAAGTTTTAATTTAAATGAAGGCAAAAATTAGGCAAAAGTTTGGTTCAGAATGGAATGATAAAAAACGTCTGTAATCTTAACCCCACTCGGAATATTTGCCTTGGCTATTGTTCGCTTACCAAGTTTAACTGCATGTCTTCTAAGTCAATGTGGAATGACTGTTCCAGAAAGGACAGTGTGTCCTCAGACTCAGGCAGCAGGGGCCCCTGTCCTGGGCCATGCGCCTCAGGGAGCCCCGTGCTTTGGAGCAACTTCCTTCAGAGGCCCTAAGTCTCTCCAGTGTCAAAGCCAAGGTGGGAAGCTGTGGCACCCAGAAGCAGCCGACCCCTGCTGGCTTCCGGTTCTCTTCTTAGGGACGTCTCCGCCCTAGGTGTCCCCACCCTGCCCGTGAATTCTGCAATATATTTGTAAATGAAATTGTTTCTATTGATGAGGTGCTGCAAAAAATCTCTCTCCAGGGTTTGCGCCACCCAGCCCCCTCCCCAGTGCCAGCCCTGCTGAAGAGGGTGTGTGAGTTTGTGGTTGTTTCTTTTAAGAACACTGGATCTCGGTGTTGGAAGGGACATCAGCCATCTGCCAACCTAACTCCCCACTGGGCAGGAATGGCTGCTGTAATCCTCAGGCATTTCGCCCCGCGTGGGCATCCTCAGCTCCACAGAGCTCACGACCGCAGCAGACAGGCACTGCGGGATAACTTTGACTGCTCTCCTTCCCCCCCCCAGCAATGCCAAGGGGGTCTTTGGAAATTTTGCTCAAAGCTATTTCCTCCTTTCTATCAGAAAAAGTTTTCCCTTCTTTCCTTTGTCTTAACTATGTGAAACGTTGTCCTCTGACGCGAGAAGTTTCCTTTGACGTGCATTTTTCCTTCAGCGACCAGTCTTATGTTCCTGGGAGAGAAGGCTCTTTATAGTTATTTCCTCCTTCCTGTCAGAGATGGTTTCTCTTAATGCAGTGACTTGGGAGTCTGTAAATTTTTAGATATGTGCTCTAAACTGAGAAAATTTCCATTTCCACTAGTTGAGGCTTAAAGACAAAATTTCACTTTTTTTTTTTTTAGAGAAGAGAATGTACCTGGAGCTACACTGGCCGATGCCAGAACAGAAGCTTTCTCCTCATTTCTCTTTCTGTGTTGGCCTTAAAGACCTGAAGTTTTGTTTTCAACGCTAAGAGCAAAGCTCTTTTCTTCCTCACTAAGTCAGTTTTAAATAAGAGGGAACATCTTTGAGAAAGGATTTTTGCATGAAGGTTTCAGCTTTCCCAAAAAATCCCTTTCAAACTCTTTTTTTAAATCCTCCCCCCTTGTGGCTTTTTGCTTGCTGTCTGCTTTCTGTGTCCATTCCCTGTGCATTCCTGTGTCTGTATTTATTTTTTTATTTACTTTCCCCTCCTTGTGGCTTGCTTGCTGTCTGCTCTGTGTCCATTCACTGCACGTTCTTCTGCGTTGTTTTTTTTTTTGCTTGTCTCCCTTTTTGTTGTGTCACCTTGCTGAGTCAGTTCTCCGTGGCACTTGCAGGCCAGTGGCTCTCTGCAGTGTGCGGGCGAGACTGCCTTCACAGAGAGGCCCTGGGATGTGAACCCAGGACCTCCCATATGGTAGACGGGAGCCCAACTGTTGAGCCACAGCTGCTTCCCTCAAACTCTTTTTTTAAACCTTAATTTTTATCCTGAATGTCTGTTCTCTTATCTAATAAATTGTTGGATACATTTTCTTGCACTCCTCAGTTTTAAGTATCAGATGTAAAAGAGTCTATTTTCTTCTGTTACAAATGCCTTCCTTTTTGTGCCTTAGTCTTATAGCTCTGTGGATTTGTTTCCTCTTTGTGTGAATGAATGACAATACAAACTGGCAATTTATAGAAGAAATATACAGCGGGGATCAGTAACCAAGTACTACTCACTCAGATTACTTTTTATAATGTTTTCATTTTAAAAGGGAAAAAGACAGTATGATTCATTTCAATTTCATCTTTTGGGGTGTATTTTTCAATGAAAGAAAAACATAATTTATTAATATAAATATAAAGTGAACTTTAGCTATCTAAAATAATGACAGGGAAACAAATGTGGCTCGAGGGATTGGGCTCCCATCTACCATACAGGAGGTCCAGGGTTTGATTCCTGGGGCCTCCTGGTGAAAGGCAAGCTGGCCCACATGGAGTGCTGGCCCACATGGAGTGCTGGCCCGCACACAAGTGCTGGCCTGTGTGGAGAGCTGGCACGGCAAGATGATGCAACAAAAAGAAACACAGAGGAGAGACGTAAGAGATGCAGCAGACCAGGGAGCTGAGTTGGCACAAGAGACTGAGCGCCTCTCTCCCACTCGGGAAGGTGCCAGGATCAGTTACCAGTGCTGCCCAAAGAGAAGACAAGCAGACACAGAAGAACGCACAGGGAGCAGACAGCGAGCACAAAACAATGAATTGGGGGGGTAGAAATAAATAACTCTTTAAAAATAATAATAATGGTGGCATAATCTAACTGTATTAATATGGGAACATGCCATCATAAGCTTCAGAAATATATGCATATAATGATTCCATGCATGTGATGTGTGTGTAATGGATATTAAATGTTTATTTAAAAGTCTGGAAAGATAAATATAAAACTATTCAAGAGAGATAATCTCTGTAAGATATGCTGGTTGCTTCTGTGAAAAGAAATAAAACAAAATAGAGTTACCACGGCTAAGAGACTGAAAATGGAGCCAGGAGGCCATTCAGGAAGTTCCTTCTGCAGGTCTCAGCCAGGTCTCAGGAACTGCCAGCTTATGTGTTGCCCCAGGCAACAACCTTGCCGGAAGCCCTGAGGCCATCGGAACATCATAAAACAACCACAAAATAAAGAAATCAGTGAACTGTCCAACCTGAAGGACATTTGGAACGCCCCAGATATCCACCAATCATAAACAACTTATGTAATCCTCTTTTTCTTTAAAAACCCTTACCTGGAAGGCTCAGGACAGAGTGTATAGTATCTAAGAAAGAGGGTGAATATGAAAAAAAAAATTGCAAGTGATTTTTTAAAAATGGAAGAATGAATTAAAATGTAGTGAAAATTGGTTCCCTGTAGAGGAGGGAGAAAGCAGGATGGACGGGAGCAAGTTAGAAGCTTAACTTCTCTGAAGATACTTTGCTTTATAACAGGGATTCTTAACCAGGAGTCCGTGAGCTTGGATTAAAATTTTAAAAAAAAACAACATTCTTGTGGGGACGTTTTGGTGCGGGCGGGTGTGATCTATTTATTAAATAATACACGGTATAATGTGGATTTAGTAAGGGGTCCATGGTTTTCACCTGCCTGACAAAGGGGTCCATGGAACAAAAAAGGTTAAGAACCCCTGCCTTATAGCTTTTAACTTAGGAACTATGTAAGTATTTTCCATAATTATAAAAGCAAATTTAAGTGCTAAAGAGATTCTTTAACCCTCTGTTAATTAAAGTTGTATGAGTAAAAATAAATAAATAAATAAAAGCAAATTAAATCAAGATGGAAAAATATCGATCACTAAAAAGTGAAATCAAAATATTAAATATATCCAGTTAATGGCTTATCAGTTTAAAGAAGTATTAATTCAATAACTTCAAAGCACAATAATTTGACTGTATCTTCCTAATGGGATATATTGTAAGGAAAAAGAGAATTACAAAGAAATCTTAAATTATATTTAGGGGTCACATTTTTGGTAAAAATATTGGTATTTTGTTAGTTTTAAATACTATATGCACTTATATAAAGCAAATGGCTATTTGTTACTATATTTGAAACTATTATAAATACACATAGAAAGTGCTAAAGTAAATACATGATTGTGCTAATGAGTAAGAGTTTAAAAATACAAATATAAAATCAAAGTTAAGTAAAAAGAAACTATAATATTTTATGTTAATTGGGAATATGAGTATTAATGCATGATGTATTTTCCTTTTTCAAAAAAGAATCCATATTTCCAAGATTTGTCCAGGGAAAAGTCCTAGAAGCAAGAACCAACCCAAGAGCACTGAGGACCCCTAGTGCCCAGATAGAGACCTCTCGATAGCATTTCCCACTAAAAGGAAACTGCTCTTTGGGAAAATGGATGATTCCATGTTTGCATCAGGAACGAGCCTAAAATACTAGAAAATAAGGAAGCTGTGAATGTCCACTGGCGTCATGTTGAAAGGCCACAGGAACCAATTTGAAGGGGCTTCCAATGGTCAAAACTGGAACGCTTTGAAGGGGCTCCCAGTAGCTGAAGATGGAGCATCATCAATAAAAATGATTGCAGTAGAGTGAAACGTGTAAGATGTGTTAAAATTCCCAAGTTCAGAGGTTCACAATGACATTTTAAAAATATTTTTCTTTGTTTTTAAAGGAGCTTTGTATTACATACATGTTACATAGAAAGTATAGGGCATTCCCATAAATCCCACCCCTTCCCCTCCCACACTTTTCCCCATTAACAACATCATTCATTAGTGTGGTGCATTTGTTACAATTGATGAACACATACTGAAGCATTGCTACTAACTGTGGTCTATAGTTTACATTATATTTTATACTTTGCACCACACAATTTTATAGGTTTTGGCAAAATGTATAAGTCTGGTATCCATCATTGTAATATCACACAGAATGATTCCCATGTCTCAAAAATGTCCCATGTTACACCTACTCTTCCCTCTCCCTCCCCTCAGAACCTCTGTTGACACTGTCTTTATATCAATGTTACAAGTTCTTCCATTATTAGAATAATAATGTCTACCTGTGTCCATAGTTGCATCCCTCTTTGTGTTTGTTCATTCCTCCATCTTGAGGATTTGGGGATGGTGAAGCCCACTCTGCTTCCGATTGAGAAGGGACTTAGATCCCATGGGCAGATGGTTGGAACTGTCTTGCTTGCAGCTGAAGATACTCTGCTTCTTGGATTGGGTGTTGTCCATCATCATCCTATTGTTAGCTGTCCTGGGTGAGTCTGACGAACTATAGAGTAGGTGTTGATTGCAACTGTGTGGAGATTCAGGGCTCACCAGTCACAATGACAGGGTTTTTTTTTTTTAAGATCTATTTTATTTATTTATTTCTCCCCAACCCCTTGTTTTTTCACTTGCTGTGTCTGTTCATTTTCCTTGTTTCTTTAGGAGGCGCCAGAACTGACCTGGGACCTCTGATGTGGGAGGGAGGTGTCTAATCGCTTGGGCCACCTCTGCTTCCTGCTTTGTTGCATCTTTCATTGTGTTTTTCCTTCCTGTGTCTCTTGTTGTGTCATCTTATTGCATCAGGTCGTCAGGCCCACCCGTCGCATCAGCTTGCTGGCTTCTATAGGAGGCACTGGGATTCAAACCAGCGACCTCCCATGTGGTAGGTGGGAGCCCAGTCGCCTGAGCCACATCCACTTCCCTGCAATGACAGTTGAACTGGAAATTTGAGGGAGTTAATACACCACGAGACAACCCTTGGCTGGCAACACCTAGGAGTCAGGGATAAATATTCCCTTCTTCACCTTCAAGCAGACAATTCTTAGCTGCATTCTACACGACTCCCTAGAGGGTCACTAACAGGATTGATCTCTCCACAGTGGTGATCAGCAGTGAGGTGTCCTTGGATTATCTTTTCCTCCTTTCCTGCTTTGCTCTACCTTCCCCTATTCCTTGGGGGGTAGGGAGGGAGTTCATTTCCCAAGAACAACCACCTTCATGCAAGCCCTTGTCTCAGGCTCTGTGTTTTTGAAGAACATAAGCTAAAAGAATTGGTAGCAGAAGTAACCTTAAAAAGCAGATCCTCAGAGTGAGATTCTGGAAGGAGTCACTAACTGGTCAGACCTAGGTAAGGAATCCATTGCCAGTGATAAGTGGGACAGAGATGATCATCAAGACTATGGAGTTGTCTGGCTTTTGTTCATGGCTTTAGTAGTCTTGAAGAAAAGAAAAAATAAGGTGGGCACAGGTTAACCAGACAATTCAAGACAGACAGTGAAAGCCAGAAAGCCTCCATGATGGGGCTTAAAGAGTTCCTTGTCCTTTATAGTCACCGGACAGATTGTGCTGAAAATCAAGCCCAGGATTTAATGCCACGGTAACAGAGACCAAAAGATACTGAATGACAGTCTCAACAGGCATCTGATGTCAAGGTCAGGGACCTGATAGAGTAACAGTGAGAATTAGAGACATGAGTGCATGAGCCTGCCATCCTTGAACCCCTGTTTTAGTTTCCTAGCTGCTCAAAGCAAGTACCATGAAATGGTTCAGCTTAAACAATGAGACTTTATTTGCTCAGTTAGAGTCCAGGAAAACATCCAAATCAAGGCATCATTAAAGGTGATGCTTTCTTTTGCCGACAATCCTTGACTCCTCGGTCACATGGCAAGGCACATGGCGACATATGTTGGTCTCTCCCATCTCTTCTGGGTTTCCTTGATTTCAGCTTCTTGCTTCCATGGCTTTCTTTCTGTCTGAATTTCATTCCATTATAAAGGACTCTAATAATAGGATTAAGACCCATCCTAAATGTAGTGGGTCATACCATGAAGTAGTCTCATCAAAAGGTCATCCTTGGGGAAGCAGATGTGGCTCAAGTGATTGAGTGCCTGCCTACCACATAGAAGGTCCTGGGTTTGGTTCCCAGTGCCTCCTAAAGAGAGGCACACAGAGAGCACACAGCAGATGGACACAGAGAGCACACAGCGAACACAAGCAATAAGGGGGGAGGGAAAAAAATAAATCTTTAAAAAATAATAAAGTATATATTTTTTAAAAAGCTCCTACTTGGAGCAGATGTAGCTCAGTGGTTGAGTGCCTACTTTCCATGTACAACATCCTTGGTTTAATCCCTGGACCCTCCTAAATAAATACATACATACATAAATAAATAAATAAATAAAGGTCCTACATACTAACATAGTGATTTCGGTGGTGGATAAAGATTATGGTTAATAATATAAACAAATGTTCTTTTATAAAGTGTTAAGAATATGGTGAAAAAATAAAATAAATTAAAGAAAAAATACAATAATACATAGGAAAATTAGGATTAATGTAATTTATGGCTGCTAGTTACATTGTAATATTTTTGCAGCAATGGAAAAGAAGGTAATATATCACTTCTAAGGAACAACAATAGGTAGGTATAAGGGGGTATGGGATTTTTCCTCCTGGAGTAATGAAAACATTCTAAAGTTGACTGAGGTGATGACAGCACTATTCTGTGATGAAAATGTAAGAGCCACTGACTAAACATGTTGAATGGATTATACAAAACATGGGGCTGTATGACACAAGGAATACAGTGGTGGAAGATAGACTGTGTTAACAGAACAAACAAGAGAACGTGCTCTCATGAACTACAACAAATGTATAATACTAATCCGGGGGGGTGATAAACAGGTGGGTTGGGCTTAAAATATACCCCGTGTAAGATATGGGCTATAGTTAGTTCATGGTTTGTAACGATGTTTCACAACAATGCAAGGTGGTGGTGGTGGGGTGATGTATGGGAGCCCTATATGATGATATGCAGGTTTGTTTTGTAAATTCACAACTTTTAGTATACACTTCTTGTTTATGTATGTTCATGGATGAATGATAAACTTCAATAAAATTTTATTTGAAAAAAAGATCCTACTTACAATGTCTCCATACCCTCAGGAATGGATTAAATTTAAGAACATGTTTTTCTTGTGTACACCACAAGCCCTAAGATGCCTCTTGATCCTTCAGATTGGAAAAAGCAGCTAGAGGAGAGCAGCCTCCATTCAACTGGAGACCCTGAGGCCTCACCAGAGGCAGGCGCCTCACAAAATGGTGCTCGTCCTCCAGATCTGGCTCCATCTTCCCTCATCGCCTCTAAACTAATGACTAGAGACAGGTCACAGCGCAGCCCAAGTGGGGGTTTTGTCCTGTGGGAGCATGTAGTATACACACCCAAAGAATGTAAAGACCTGGCCAACGTGTATCAGCATGGGATGTGGGTGTGGGTGCAGCTTCAGCAGCAGATACTGACATGGGCGTACCCTTTCAAAATGTGGGGTTTAATATCCTGACAAGGATGCTTGGAGTCAGTGCTAAAATTCTGTTGGGATAACTCCTTGAAGCCTGCACACATTAATGGTCTAGCACAAGATAGAGCTGCTGGAACTGCCATGACAGAGTGGTGAGAAAGGTGGAAGTACGTTCAGGGGAGTAGAAATGTTAGAAGGGTTTATTATGTGAATCAGAGAACATACCACCTGAATAGTTTCCCCAGGAGACCCAGGCATTAAGAAACAGCACTAGTGATGGGTCCCCAGCGTCTCGGAGTTCAGCAGTAGTAGTGTACTACAGTACACAGCAAGAGATTCTCCCACGGAATTGAACTCTGTATTCAAATCTCAAATATCAGAGAATTTGTGGCCATCTTTAAAACCATCACACTGAAGGCATCTTCAAAAGGCAGATTCCAACTTTTGAACTTAAAAAAATTTTTTTAAAAGAACAGACTATTAAAAATATATAACACTGATAGCATTCTCCAATATAGTTATAATATAAAAACAAGACCAAAACTCAAAAACATTTTACCACCTGGAAATTTTTTTAATTCTATCTTTTATAATTTTGGGGTAGCATAAGAGAAATTATAACAGAGATTGCCAAATATCTGGAAAATAATGATTATGAAAACACTACATATTGGCATCTATAGGATACAACTAAAGTAAAGCTTAGTGGAAAATTAGAGCCTAAAATATGTATATTAACATAAAAAATTTTAAATAATTAACTGGTACAATCTATATGGGGCTTCCAGTTTCACTACCCAAGGGTGGAAGTCGTTACTTCCACCTTTAAAACAAGAAGAAATTGGACAAACTAAAACTGAATGCCTTTTGCTAAATCCATCACAGATCTGAGTTAGCAGGACACACTGCTACCCTGAAATCTGGAGACACAGGAAAATCAGAAAG
This sequence comes from Dasypus novemcinctus, assembly GCF_030445035.2. NCBI lineage: Eukaryota > Metazoa > Chordata > Mammalia > Cingulata > Dasypodidae > Dasypus > Dasypus novemcinctus. The sequence goes on along the minus strand of NC_080692.1, from coordinate 34,784,532 downwards.
TCACAGCCAAGTCAGTCAAGCTCTGCTTACCTAGAGCAGAAACTATCAGAACCAGATACCAATAGGAACATGTAAGCTGTAATTCTGATGGGTTTTGGAAGCTTGAGTGTGGACCAGCATGAGAACTCCTGAGAGCCACCATCTTGGGGAATGCCTCACACTGTCATGGGTTTTAGCTCTAGGAGCCCCACCATGTTCTAAGGTGTAAATTCAAGAATGATATTCTCATAGCTCTAGCAGGGAAAGGGGGAAAGAAATTGTGAAAAATTTCCAGCGCCTTCTCCATAACAAAAATCATTTTCTAGAAGTAAAGACATTCCCAGAGCTTTGTCCCAGAATTGAGGAGGAAGGCCATTCTTTCACTCCAGACCTCTCAAGCACTCCTGCCTCCCACCAGAGGGATGCAGGAGCTTAGACAGGGGAAACACGTGAGGGTCACTGGCCAGAGACACAGGCCCATTTGAAAAACTGATATTTAATGACAATTAGAGAATGTCCCACATGTACCTCACCACCTCACCAACAGGGTTCCAATATAATTGTGGTAGATTTCAGCTGAAAGAACTGCAAAACACAGATACTTTATGAGGAGGAGAACTTAGGGAAGCCCAAAAAAATGTTAAAAGATTTTCTTCAAGCAGGAGGAAATGATGAGATCAGAAACGTGGATATTGGAAAGGAAGAGAATCAGAGAATAAATAAAAGTAAAAAAATAAATCAGGGAAGCAGACGGCGCTTAACTGATAGAGCATCCACCTACCATATGGAGGGTCCAGGGTTCGCTACCCAGGGCCTCCTGACCCATGTGGTGAGCTGGCCCACGCACAGTGATGATACCTGCGAGGAGTGCCATGCCATGCAGGGGTGTCCCCCACATAGGGGAACCCCACGCGCAAGGAGTGCACCCTGCAAGGAGAGCTGCTCTGCGTGAAAAAAGTGCAGCCTGCCCAGGAGTGGTGCCGCACACATGGCAAGCTGACACAGCAAGATGACGCAACAAAAAAGAGACGCAGTTTCCCAGTGCCGCTGACAAGAATGCAGTCAGACGCAGAAGAACACACAACGAATGGACACAGAGAGCAAACAATGGGGGGAAGGGGAGAGAAATAAATAAAATAAATCTTTTAAAAAAATCAATTTTCTTATTCTTGGTTGATCTAAAAGATAACTGTTTAAAGTAATAACAGTAACAATGTGTTGGGTGATTATGATACATGGATTACATAACACTACATAATCCATGAAATTAACCAGAGTGGCTCTGTCTCTCTTAAATAAATTAAATCAGTGATTAACAATTTTCCAAAAAAAGAAATCAACAGGGCCAGAGCCTTCCATTGATGAATTCTATTAACCTATATGGAAAATAACCTGGCAATGTTAATGAAAATTAAAAATTTATCCTTCAGATTCACTTACACATGTGGGAAATGACATACATAGGAGGTCATTCATTGCAGTATTGTTCCCATTAGCAAGAGATTGAAAACAGTGTAAATGTCTATCATAGACTATTTGTTTAGTAAATTATAGCACGTCTATTCATGAGAATATATGCAGCTGTAGAAAAAAATGGGGACATTCTTCATATACCAATAGGGAATGATTTCTAAGAAATATTGGCACATGAGCAAAACAAGATACAGAAAGCATGAGTATAATATGCTACCATTTGTGTAGTAAGTGAGTGGGGAGAAGAATTTTATGTAATGTTTCCTTGCCTATGCACAGAAAATCTCTAGAAAAACACCTATGAAAGGGTAAAAATGCACACTGGTAGGGAAGAGAACTGGCTGTCTGGGAGACAGGGCTGGGAGGGAAAAGCTTTACTGCCTATCTTTCAGTAAGCTTTGAGTTTTTGGAACATGTGAATGCATTTTTTACTTAAAAAAAAAATGCATGCAATTTTTAAAAAGTTAACAGATTCACTGTCACTCCCTCCCAGAGATTCTGATTTGGGGCCCAGGAATCTGAATTTTTAACAGGCTTGACAAGTGATTCTGGTGCAGGAGGTGCAAGGAGCAGGCTGTGAGGAACGCTGGTCCACAGGTCCACACCCAAGAGTGTCTTAAGAGAAGTGCCACAGGGAACGAGGGTCAAGGATGACATCCACCTGTCGGTCCCAACAGAATGCGAAAACTGTTAACATGGTCCTGAATAAAATGGAAGTGTAATTGCCCAAAATAAAGGACAATACAGCTCTCTACAAGTAATTAGGAACTAGTTCCTTCTGCCATTTGAACTGCAATTTTAATATAACCATGTCATCAAAAAAGAAATAGCTGATGTTACAACTGAGTTATGGGTATGTCAGTAAAGTTCCTCTCTTATGGTTCCTCTTTTTCTCCAAAATTGCTGATTATGATCAACCTCTAAATGTCAAATAATCATATTTTACACAGCTTTTTCCTTCTCACTCTTTTAGTGTATCTTCCTTCTAAAGAATGTACTTGGTTGGGTCGCTCTCTCTTCTCTCTCAAAGAAGGAAGACACTTTATGTTGGACAGTCAAGGAGGGACTTCCTAAAGAGATGCTATGAGGCCTGAATGATGAGAAGGAGCTAATCAAGTAAGGAACAGCAAATGCAAAGACCCTGACGGAGAGGACATCTGGCTCGTCTGAAGAAGGCAAAGGAGACCAGCCTGGCTGGAACATAGCAAACTAGGAGGAAGGCACGAAATATTATTATGTCAAGAAGTAGGCTGTGGTGTGTGTGTGTGTGTGTGTGTGTGTGTGTGTGAATACATATTACAGTTCTTTCTACACTGTTTGAGAGTGGGTTGCATATGTCCTCTTATCCCTGTACTACTTCAATGCGTATTTCCTAAAAACAAGGATATTCTCTTAACGTCCACAATACTGATATCAATTTCAGGAACTTTAACATTGACACATTTCTTTCATCTGATCTATGGTCCTTATTCCAATTGAAATAATTATTCTAGAAATGATTTTTATACCATTTGTTTTCCTAGTACTGAGTCAAGTCCATAATCATAGATAGCATTTAGTTGTCACGTTACTTTAGACTTTTTTCATCTGCATTAATTCCTCAGTTTTTCCTTGTTTTTAAAGATATTGTAAAGATACAGGCTAGTAATTGTATAGAATGTTCTCTCAATTTGACTTTTTCTCACGTTTCCTATGGCTAGATTCAGGGCACACATTTGTGACTGTAATGTTGCCTTTTTCTGTCCTTCTCAAAGTATCACATCCAGAGGCACAACACCCCTTGTTGGTGATATTAATTTTATCATTTGGTGAAGGTGTTATCCAGTTTATTTACTGTGTTTTTACTCTTTGTGGAAAGACACTTTGAGAGGAGGTATTTTGGTCCTCATCAAAGGAATTTTTAAAATATAAACATTATTTTTTAAATAATCACAACCTTGATTTTTTAAAAGATTTATTTATTTATTTCTCCCCTCCCCCCCATTGTTTGCGTTCCCCATCTGCTCTCTCTGTCTGTTCGTTGTGTGCTCTCTGTGTCTGCTCATCTTCTTTTAGGGGGCACTAGGAACCAAACCTGGGACCTCCCATGTGGGAGGGAGGTGCCCATTGTTTTGAGCTGCATCCACTCTCTGCTTCTTGTGTCTCTCATTATGTCACCTCATTTTGTCATCATATTGTGTCATCTTGTTACATCAACTCACCACACCAATCTGTTGCATCAGCTCACTGTCTTGCTCATCTTCTTCAGGAAGTACAGGGAACCAAACCTGGGATCTCCCATGTGGGAGGCAGGCACCCGACTGCTTGAGCCACATCCACTCCCAACATATTATTTTATACCCAGCTGAAATGGTTCAATTCCTGTGTTCAATTTTCCATACTAATTAGAAATGTTTTTACCTTTAGTTTGTTTATATCAGGATCCAGGGAAGCGGACATGACTCAACTGATAGAGCGTCCATCTACCATATGGAGGGTCCAGGCTTCGATCCCCAGGGCCTCCTGACCCGTGTGATGAGCTGGCCCATGGGCAGTGCTGTCACGTCCAAGGAGTGCCGTGCCACACAGGGGCCCCCCTGCATAGAGGTGCCCCATGCACAAGGAGTACACCCCACAAGGAAAGCCACCCGGCATGAAAAAAGTGTAGCCACCCAGGAATGGTGCCACACACATGGAGAGCTGACACAGCAAGATGACACAACAAAAAAGAGACACAGGTTCCCAGTGACACTGGATAATGCAAGCAGATGCAGAAGAACACACAGTGAATGGACACAGAGCAGACAACCGGGGGGGGGGGGGGAAGGGGAGAGAAACAAATAAAATAAATATTTAAAATTAAAAAAAAAAAACAAATCAGGATCCAAAGAATGTCCATACAATACATTTGATTACCGTCTCTGAAGTCACTTTCAAGTTGTGACCTAAATTCTTAACTCGTACTTTGTGAAATTCCATGATTGGGGAGAAGCATCAAGGACACGTCTTGCAAGGTCATTATTGTATTTTCAGGACCTGGCACCTAGAGCTCGGTACGTTTTTGTTGAACTGGTGGGTCCTCATTGTCCTCAGCTGAACACGTTTTGTCTCATTCTGCTTCATATGGCAGCTGAGTGACCCTGTGCCGCTACCTCGCCCAGATCCTGGTTGAGAAGAGCTTCGACAGAACTCGAAAACATGAGCAGTGCAAAAGGCCCGGCAACCTCGACAGCTCCTGGGTGGAAATCTCTGAGCTGATGACTTGGGAGGCAAAAGTGTAAAATAGACCCTGTGTGTCCTACCTCGAGGCTGAGCAACGCCAGGCCGACTGCCTGGAAGAAACTTCCTTTCTTGCAATGACGACTGCGGTGGAAAGAAGCTTAAATCCTGACTGAAATATGACAGTAAAATATTTAAAGCCTCACTGAGAATGGTAGAGGTTGGAAAATTCATTTCAATGCTGCGAACTTTTTTTTCTTGTTTTGTTCTGTAAGAGGCAGAGGTTTGGATGCCCTTTTGGTGCAGACTGTTAGATTTGGGGAAACTGCCTGAATGGACTACTGAGTTACGCGAACATACAGCAGAAACCACGGTGGGAAACGGCAGCTCTGAGGAGCTGTGCTCCTAGACGTTGAAGGGCGTGAGCATTCGCAAGCTGGGCTGTCCGTGTGGGGGCAGAGGTCGTCTCTGCAGACTGCTTCCTTTAGAAGAAGAAATCTTTTAAAAAATTTTTTTAGTTAAGGTAAAATTCACAAAACATAAGATTAACCATTAATCATTTTAAAGTGTACAATTCAGTGGCATTTAGTACATTCACAATGCTGTGCAACCATCACCTCTACATACTTCCAAGATATTTTCATCATCCCAAAGAAAACCCCGCACCCATTCACCTGGCAAACCCCATTCCTCCTTCCCCCAGCCCCTTGCAACTACTAATCTGCCTTCTACCTCTATGATATGCCTGAATATTTCATAAAAAGGGAATCATACCACCTATCCATGTTGCAGTATGTATCAGTACTTCATTCCTTTCTATGGCTGAATGATACTCCCTTCTGTGGATATACCACATATTGATTATCCATTCATTTGTCGATGGCGTTTATGTTCCTTCCATCTTTCAGGTCTTGTGAATAATCCTGAAATGAACATTCATGTACAAGTATTTGTTTGAATACCTGTTTTCAGTTCTTTGGGGAATATGCCTAGGCGTGAAATTGCTGGTTCATATGGTAAATTCCATGTTTAACTTGTTAAGAAACCAACCACCGGACATTTTCAATAGCAGCTGCGCCATTTTACATTTCCACCAGAAATGTACAAGGGTTCCAAACAACGTTTGTTATTTTCCTTTTTATTAGTATTATTGTGGCCAACCTAGTGGGTGTAAAGTGGTATCTCATTGGGGTTTTGATTTGCATTTCCCTAGTGACGAATGACGATGAGCGTCCTTGCCTGTGCTTGTTAGCCATTTTTGTATTTTCTTTGGAGAAATGCCTATACAAGTGCTCTACCCATCTTAACTGTGTTAGCTTCGCATTGTGAGTTGTAAGGAGTTCTTTATATACTCCGCATACTAGATCCTATCAGATACAGGATTTGCAAATGTTTTCCCCAACCTGGAGGTAAACAATTGTTTATTTTCTAAGGATGGATTTAGACTGTGCTGTGTCTAAAATCTCCTTGATATAATTTTTCTTATTTGAGCAACTGCAACTAAGACGTGAGTGGTGGAGGCAAAGCAGCACACAGCCGTGGCCTGCACCTCAGCGTGAGGGACGCTGAGGTAACAGCAGGGCCGCTGCTGCCCGCAGCTGGCTTTTTCAAGCTCCCACCCACCACCAGCCACCCCTCAGTTTGTGGGCACCCCTCAGGAGTTCTCCCTCCCGCTCCCTTCCCCCGGGCTCCTTCCCACCCTCCATAACTCCCTCTCGCTCCAGCTCTCTCTCTCCTCACAGCACAGGCCTGGCCGCCTCTCTCCACAGAGCTCCGACCTGGCGTTCTTCCCTCCTAAGTGTTCAGCGGACACTTTTTTTTTTTAAGATTTGTTATTTTTTATTTATTTCTCTCCCCTTCCTATCCGCATTGTCTGCTCTCTGTGTCCACCCGCCCTACGTTCTTTTGTGACCACTTCTATCCTTATCAGCGGCATGGGAATCCGTGTCTCTTTTTGTTGCATCATCTTGTGTGTCAGCTCTCCATGTGTGCAGCACCATTCCTGGGCAGGCTGCACTTTCTTTTCGCGCTGGGCGGCTCTCCTTACGGGGCGCACTCCTTGCGTGTGGGCCTTCCCTATGCGGGGACACCCCTGCGTGGCAGGGCACTCCTTGCGCGCATCAGCACTGCACATGGGCCAGCTCCACACAGGTCAAGGAGGCCCGGGGTTTGAACCGCGGACCTCCCATGTGGTAGACGGACGCCCTAACCACTGGGCCAAGTCCACTTCCCTCAGCGGACACTTTAACATGCGTACAACTTTCTTGAGTTCTGTTTTGTTCTGCTTAGCCCAAAAACATTCGTTCATCCGTTCCTTCACTCCCAGGCTGGTTACTCTTCCCCTCTGACGGGTCTCCAGTTACCAGCCCTGGGCTCAGTCTGACACTGGTCCTCTCCGAAGGCTCCTCTTTCCAGCTGCTGCTTCTGTTCGGCTGTGAATACCCTCCCCACACCTCTTAGCCTAGGTGTCCCTAGGTGTCATTTCCAGGTGAACGACAGGCAGTTGCAGCAACCGCTCTTACAACTGCTCTTACGACGGTGACATCCCCTGGTGTCGTTTCTCCCACGCCCTTCTGCACTTTGTGTTTCGGGAGTTGGGTTCACCTACCTGCCACACAGCCCTAGGGGCTTGGGTTTGTGTTACGAGAGGCAAGGCTCTGGCCCTACAGTACCTGCCCTTGAACCCTACCCTCTCCATTACAAGCTACCTGATCTTAGGTAGATTGCCTCGTCTCTCCAAACCCCAATTTCCTAATCTGCAATATGGGGGAAATAATAGTACCTTCCACTCAGGGTTCTTGTGATGGTTAAATGAGATAAACCAAATACAGCACGTATTGGCTGATAGCCAGCCTTCCACGAACATAAATTATTGTCTCTTTCCTACCAGATTCTGCTTCATCGTAACATTTCATTCATTTTTTTAGACCAATCAATTTTATTGATACATATTAATAAAGCATACAATCCATCCAAAGTGTACAGTCCATGGTATTTGGTATAATCGCATAGCTGTGCATTCACCTCTTCATTCATTATTAGAGCATTTTCATTATTCCAATAATAATAAACAAAAGACAAAAAAGCTTCATCACCACTCAATCTCTCTATGCTTTCCCTGCCATCCATAGCTGCTATTCTGTTTCTGTCTCTCTAGTTTATTTGTATTTATATTTTGTAAAAAAAACAGTCTTATATATGCAATATTACCCATATCCTTATTTCACATGAAGTTTCACTATGTTATACAGTACCATGTTATATATTTTAGCTTTCCTTCTAGTAATATCCATGACCTTAGATTTTTCTTTTCAACCACTGTCATACCCATATAATAGCAGTGTTAGTTACAAACACAGTGATATGCTTTCACCATTTCTATTCATTTCCAAAGATTTACAAACAACCATTTTACCAATTCTGCACAGAATTACAGTTTTCCATTCTCTAACTTCATTCTATTTTCTGGAGACCTATATTCTATTTACTAAACCCATGAGCTTAACACAATGTATTTAGCACAATCATACAGTATTTGTCCTTTTGCGTTTGGTTTGTTTCACTCAACGTAATGTCCTCAAGTTTCATCCATGGTGTCATATGCTATACAACTTCATTTCTTCTTACAGTTCCATAATATTCCATCATGTGTACACACCACAGTGTTTATCCATTCATTGGCTGATGGATACCTGGGTTGTTTCCATCTTTGGGCAATTGTGAATAATACCACTATGAAATTGGAGTGCAGATGTCTGTCGTGTCACTGCTCTCAGTTCTTCTGGGTATATACACAGTAGTGGTATTGCCGGGTCACGTGGCAAATCTATATTCAACTTCTTTAGGAACTGCCAAATAGTCCTCCACAGTGGCTGTAGCATTCTACAATCCCTACAACTGAGTAATATATGTTCCTAACCCTCCACATCCTCTCCAGCACTTGCAGTTCTCTGTCTTTTTAATAGTGGTCATTCTAATAGGCATGAAATGATATTTCATTGTAATTTTGATTTGCATTTCCCTAATCACTAGTGATGTTGACATTTTTTCATGTGTTCTTTTTGCCATTTGTATTTCTTCTTTGGACAAATGTCTATTCAAGTCTTTTGCCTATTTTTTAATTGCACCATTTGTCTCTTTACTGTTAAGTTGTAGCATCTCTTTATATATCATGGATATTAAACCCTTATCGGATAGGTGATTTCTAAATATTTTCTCCCATGGAGTCGGCTGCCTTTTCACCCTTTTGACAAAGTCCTCTGAGGTGCAAAAGCACTTTTGAGGAGGTTCCATTTATCTATATTTCTCTTTTGTTGCTTGTGCTTTGGGTGTAAGATCCAAAAAACCACCACCTACAACAAGATCTAGAAGATGATCCCCTATATTTTCTTCTAGTAGCTTTATGGTCCTGGCTTTTATATTTAGGTGTTCGGTCCATTTTGAGTTGATTCTTGTATAGGGAGTAAGATAGAGGTCCTCTCTCATTCTTTTGCTTATGGACATCCAGTTCTTCCAGCACCACTCGTTGAAGAGACTGTTTTGTCCCAGGAACGTGGATTTGGTAGGTTTGTCAAAAACCAGTTGGCTGTAGAGGTGAGTGGTTATTTGTGGACTCTCAGTTCTATTCCACTGATCAAATAACATTTCATTCTTAAAACCTCAACAAAAATACTATGTAAATTATCTTTTGTCTACAGTACACATGGTACCAAGCAAAAGCAGGTGCTTTTCTCCTGATGCCTCTTCAAAGCCAATGCCTGAGACACCAGGGTTTCAAAGAGAGACTTTATTGGTTGCACAAGCAAAGGAGCACAGTGGTTTCATGGCCCCAAACTGCCTCTCTCATCTGCAGAAATTCTAATATTTTAAAACATCAGAGAGCTAATGAATAATTGGGGTGGAGCTGGACAGAGGTTCCTTCATTAATAAACTTTAAGGGGATGAACAGGATGGACTGGAGGTGTGGGGGGGTTGGCCCCAAACAGGGAGAGTCGCAAAGATACAATAATTATCAGAGACCAAGGTTCTGGGACAGGGGTATCAAGAACAAAGGTTACTGGGAAGCGGACTTGGCTCAACAGATAGGGTGTCCACCTACCACATGGGAGGTCCGCGATTCAAACCCAGGATCTCCTTGACCCGTGTGGTGAGCTGGCCCACGGGCAGTGCTGACGCACGCCAAGGAGTGCCGCGCCATGCAAGGGTGTCCCCCTCGTAGGAGAGTCTCACACGCAAGGACTGTGCCCCATAAGGAGAGCCGCCCAGCTCGAAAGAAGGTCCAGCCTGCCCAGGAGTGGCGCTGCACACATGGAGAGCTGACACAGCAAGACGATGCAACAAAAAGCGACACAGATTCCCGGTGCCGCTGACAAGAATGCAAGCGGACACAGAAGAACACACAGTGAATGGACATAGAGAGCAGACAGCTGGGTGGGAGATAGGGAAGGGGAGAGAGAAAAAAAAAAGAACAAAGGTTACTTTTAGGTTTTCCATATAGATATTAAACGGAGGAGAGTGGAGTGGTCATCAACATACGGGTAAGCATACACAAGGGTGAGCCTAATCCATAAACAAGGGTAAAGTCAATCTCCAATTTCCATCACAAAGGTAAGCATACACAAGAGTGAGGTTGAATCTAAAGTAACCATAAACAGGGGATCCCGTGTAGCTCAGTGGTTGAGCACCTGCTTCATATGTACAAGGTCCTGAGTTCAATCCCTGGTACCTCCTTAAAAAAAAAAATAGGGTAACCATAAACAGGGGTGAGACCATTCTAGCTAGCTGGAATCAGTAATTTCAGATATTAATCTTTTGCTATTTTATAATATAAAGGCATCTATACAATGATTTTGTAATCATAATAGTTCATTCTTAAGTCTCAGTTATACACGCACACTCAACATTACTTAACCATGAGACCTAATAAATTGCTAAGGAAAGTTTCTCATTTCATATCAAAGTTTTCAGATAAAAAAAGGATGCCTAATAATCTGGGCTTGCAATGCCGCACCCAGGCAGCACTCAGGAGAGCCGTGCCCCCCCTCCACCTGCGCCTGGGGCTGGGGTGGTGGCCAGCCCTCCACAGGGCTTGCTGTGCTTTTAATCCCAGCTCCTTCAATCCTCCCAGCAGGTGTGGGAGGCACCAGTATTGTCCCAATCAAGCAGAGGTGAAAATGTAGGAAAGTCCTGCCGAATTTAGGACACTTGCTGAAGTGACACTTGACACAGTGTCAGGATTACAACCCAGATTTTCTGACCCAAGTCTTCTGATTCCCAAAGGCTTTGCTAGTTTACTCTGCAGAGTAACAGGCCACATTCCACTGTACCTAGTTTAATAAAATAGAGTAGATCTAATATCAAAAACAGCTTCGTTAATCAAAGTAATCCCTGGGTGTGGAGAGTGAGAGGAAAGGTAAAATCACTTTATTTTTTTTTTTAAGATTTATTTATTTATTTATTTTTCTCCCCCCGCCCCCCTCCCCCATTCTCTGTTCTCTGTGTCTATTTGCTGCGTCTTTTTTGTCCGCTTCTGTTGTTGTCAGTGGCACGGGAATCTGTGTCTCTTTTTGTTGAGTCATCTTGTTGTGTCAGCTCTCTGTGTGTGCGGCCCCATTCCTGGGCAGGCTGCACTTTCTTTCGCGCTGGGCTGCTCTCCTTACAGGGTGCACTCCTTGCGCGTGGGGCTCCCCTATGCGGGGGACACCCTGTGTAGCACGGCACTCCTTGCGCACATCAGCACTGCGCATGGGCCCGCTCCACACGGGTCAAGGAGGCCCGGGGTTTGAACCGCGGACCTCCCATGTGGTAGACGGATGCCCTGACCACTGGGCCAAGTCCACCGCCCCTAAAATTACTTTAGATTATTTTGTAATAAAGGAGACATAGCTGTGAACAGGCAAAATACTCTTACAAAGCAACACACAGTATTTTATCAGTTGTCAGCTCCTCCACATTTTAACATCTCTGGATGCAGTTTATAACAGAGTGCCACTGTTTAGTTGGGGGCATTTATTTGTTGGTGGCACATAAAAATAACAGTGCATCATAGAATCAGTGGCATCTTTAATTCTTGGAGTAATGGCAATTTATTTTACAGCAACAAACAAGTATTTATTCATCAAAAAGCAAATCATTTTCCCTGCAGTTAATAAAGTTATTATCTCTTTCCCCGAAATGTAGAGGTCTTATCTCCATTATTGATCCCCCTGCCTGGGTCACGTCCAACCTCCCCTTTCGCAAGGGCACAAGGTCCCTCCACTTTGGTTCAAAACAGCCTTCAGAAATGAGATGAGCAATTTCAAAGGACAGTGGAACCAGTAGGTTAAAAGTGCACAGAGCATTGCCACACAGGCAGAACATCTGGACAAACAAAACAGCAAAGGGAGTGCAGACTGAAAGACCCCACAGAAACGGAGGACTGCAATGCGCCTGAGTTTGAGGGGGATAATGTCCCGAGGAGTGCGTGTGCGCAGGGACAGGAACACAGGGAGTCTGGAGAGCGGTGCTACACGCAGGGGCTGTGTAGATCTGCAGAAGGACGGGGTGAAACATGGTGCAATAGAAGACTGATGGACAGTGACACTACAGATACGGGTTCAAATCCTGCCCGTACCACCCACTGGCTTGTGACCCTGGACTCAACCCTAAATTACCTTGACTCTCGCTTTCTTCCTTTGTAAAATGGCTACAAAAATAGCTATATTTAGTGGTTTGAGGAGTACCTGATAATGTTTGTAAAAATGCGTGGCACGAAGCAGTCACTCATTAAATCGTAAAAAAACAAACAAACAAAAAAAAACCTCTTTTGAAGAGGAGTGAATGATCAAAGCCATGCTTTGGAAAATTAATGTGAGAATTTGTGATTTAAATGGATGAAAGTAAAGCAAGTGGTTAGTAGAAAACTAGTTAATATGCGTTTACAATCAGGTTATTTCACAGATAATGAGGGGAGGGCAAATTGGGGTATCTGTCGGTGGAGATGCGAGCGGGGGAATGTAGAGTTGGGGAAGGCGAGGGAAGAGGGAATACTTGGGGAATTTGGGCAACTGGAGAGATGGAGATAAAAAGACTCCGAGCGGGCGGGCGTAGCTCAGTGGTTGAGCGCCTGCTTGCCAGGTCCAAGGTCCTGAGTTCAATCTCTGATCCCTCCTTTTTTTAAAAAAAAAAAAAAAAAAGGCTGCGAACCTGAACTATGCAGGACCTGCCGGGGACAGAACCCTCGGGTGGAGACCTGGAGAGGCGCACGAGGAATCTGGGAGGTCCAAAAGTTTGGAACCCGGATCCTCGAGAGGACGCAGCCGCAGACAGAACCGGAGGGGGCGGGGGCCACCAGTTCTCGTGGGAAGTCCCTCCCCCTCCCAAGGCGGTCTAAGTCCCACACGCGGAAACTCTGTCCCTGGTACCCGAGAAGAGAGCAGGCTCTGCGCAAGCAGGGGCGGCGGCTGCTTGCGCCGGGGGGCGGGCGGCTCCGGGCCCGCAGCCCTGCGCGCCCCGCACGCCCGCCCCGGGGGTCCCAGCCCGCGGCCGCGGCGCCCCCGCCCGCCCCGGCCCCGTGGCTCCACCCGCCCGTCCCGGGCCGCCTCCCGCGCGCCCTTCGCGGGGCGGAGTCCCGGCGCCCGCCCGCCCGCGGCCCTGCGTGTCCCCGCGCAGCCCGGGCGCCCGGCGACACCATGCTGGGCATGATCAGGAACTCGCTGTTCGGGAGCGTGGAGACGTGGCCGTGGCAGGTGCTGAGCAGAGGGGACAAGGTAGGCCCGCAGGCCTGCGAGCGGGCTGGCCGCGCCCCGGGGACGCGCGGGGAAGGACGGCGCCCGGGTGAGCGCTGCGGTTCCGGCCGAGGCCGCGGCCCCCGGGGGGAAGAAGCCGTCTGCGGGCCAGCGCTGGGACGGGGAAGGAGCAGCGGGGCAGGGGGCGGGGGCCAGAGGGCGCAGCCGGAGGAGGGGGCGTGGAGGTGAGGCTGATCTGGGGGGACCCCGGCTCGCAGCTGGAGCCCGCCTGGTGCGTGCCTCCGTTCATGCACAAAGTCCAGGCATTTGTTTGCTGGGAGACACTCGAGAAACTCGCAACCACTGAGCTGAACGGAAGGAAATCTGTGATGTCACAGAGGTAAGTGTGCAAAACCGGGGGCACGGGGAGGGCAGGAGTCAGCTCTACCGGGGGCTGCTGAAGAGACCTTCCCAGAGGGAGGGTCGGGGACCTTGAAGGAAGTGCACGGGTGTCTCCATTTCCTAGGGGTGTGGTAAAACACTGCAACCAACTGTGTGGCTTCCAAGAGCAGAAGTTTATCCTCTCACAGTTCTGGACGCTGGAAATCTGGAATGTGGTGTTGGCAGGGCCCAGGAAAGAATCCTTCCCCTTCTCTTCCTAGCTTCTGGGGTTTGCAGGCAGCTCTTGGGGTCCCTTGGCCTGTGGCTGCATCACAAGGCGCTCTTCTTCTCAATGTGCCTGTGTCCAAGGCTCCTCCTTTTCTTTATAAAGAAACCAGCCGGTGGGCTTGGGGCCAATGCTAATCCAGTATGACCTCATCTTAACTCGATGACGTTGGCAAAGACCCTTTTTCCAAATAAGGTCACGTTCGCAGGTACTGGAGGTTAGACTTAAAGTATCTTTGGGGAACACAAATGAACAGGAAAGAAGGGCATGTGCAAAGGCCGAGAACGGCAGAATTCCTTGTTGGCTGATAAAACTCCCAGAGTCCGGTGCCTGAACTACAGGATGAGTGAGGAGGGCAAAATTGCTGTATTTCCCCCCCAAATTTACATCCAGTGCTGACACCTGCAAATTGGACTGCCCCCCGAAAACAAGGATTCCACTACTAGATTCTGTCCTCCCTGGGGGCAGATGGGCTGCACAGTTTGTTGCCGTGTGCTCCCAGCACAGAGCCTCATTTGTGAAAGGACTGTTTGGGGGCAAAGCTAGGATAGAGGTCACCTGGACTCCTCCAGCAGGGGTAGCCAGAGACCTGTCATTTTGTCTGTCCACAGCTCAGTTTCCCCAGCTGTACGTAGAAGGAGCCGTTTGGCCTGAGTCAAAGGTCAAAAAACGCACATGCCTCCAGCAGCCAGGCAGGTACTGGAAATGAGTGGAGTTGGCTCTTTTAGACTGTAAGTCCTGGTGAGGACTGAGGCCAGCTGGAGAGAGCCCAGCTCCCCAGCCAGTTGCCACCATGCAGCACTGTGAACCAGTATTGCCAAATCGGATGTTTCCAGAAATCCAGATTCTTCATGTGAAATATCCCAATTTAATATGAATATTGTTATCAACTATGTGCTCTTCCCTCTTCTAGGCAACGGGGATAAAGCAATGAACAGAACCATCAAAAATCCTTGCCATCATGGCGCTTACATGGTAATGGATAATTCACTAGTAAATAAGTATACAGTGTACCATGTATCAGATGGTCACCAGTGCCCTGAAGGAAACCAAGCAGGGAAGGGGAGTAAGGAATTGGGGGTGTTGGTGGAGACGCTGTGGTTTTGCATAGGGCAACCATGTCAGCCGTAGCAGTTGGCCACCAACTAAAAATATTTGTGAATACTGCCAGCCACAGGGTCCATGCTTGTGGGCCAGGCCAACATGTGGCCTCCTGCCTGGATGAGCTCAAGGGTCCCTGTCGGCTCCGGCACTTTCATCGTCCACCTGTTACGGCCCCTGGAGTGCTTTCCTTTCTGCAGCAGACTCAGACTCACCTAGTCCTTTGGGGCCCAGGTTCTGGGCTGGTCCCGGGCTTGTCTGCCCTCAGGTCTCTCCCCCATCCACTCTTCTACCTCTCTGCCCCTCCAGGGGTGGGATCTGGATGCACCCTGTTGCTTGTGTTTCCCAGACTCCCACATCAACTGGCTTCCAGCTAGCTTTAGCCAGTGGGAGGCATTGGTGGGAGACAAGCAGGCAGGAGGAAGGGAATCTTGGGGCATTTCTCCCGCTCCTTCTGTTCCTTCTAGACAAACCACCCTGGTTCTAGTTTCCACCAGGTGACCCAGGTACCTGAGCTCAGGTAATGGGTCATCCTCCCACCATCCTTCCTAGCCTCTGGGTTGCCTCCCTGCCCCCTGTTTGGCATCTCAGCTCTTCTATGACCCGTGTAACCAATTCCTTGCATTAAGGTGCCTGTGTTTGAAATACTCTAGTAGTTTCTCTTCTGTTAGACCCTTTTTAATACACTGTCACCTGCTACTGTTCCAGTGCCTCTAGGAATAGGTGGAGTTCCCTGATAAACATCTCTCAACATTTGATGGGAATATGGGGTCTTATAAGATCTCCTTACCAGGCTGGAGCAAACCAATTAACCCAAATGAACCTCAGTTTCTGCCAGCTGTGAATGGGTATAAAAATCTCATCCCTGTCTACTCTCAGAGTTGCTGTAAATTTTATAAGTTTTAAAAACAGGAAAATGTTTTATAAACTGTAATATACCCTACAAATGTAGTGATATCATTATGCCCACACTCAGCTCCACTCTTGCTTGTGTGGCTGTGGGCAACTTACTTAACTTCCCTGAGCTAATCATAAAAGAAAATAATAATTTGTACTTTATAGCATTGTTTTGAGGTTTAATTGAAACAATTATAAATTGTTCAACAGACTACATAGCACTTGGCCAGTCGTGGTAATGGTTAGCTCCTTTCCCCTTAGTTTTACAGATGACTTTGTTTAAGTCACTTAACCTCTCAGCCACTCTGAACCCTCAAATTCTTCAACTGTAAAATGAGAATGACAGTGCCTGTGTGACAATTAATTACATATTCAAAGATAGTTGTACACCTTTTAAAAATATGTACAAATTCAGAGTGTTAACTATTTTTGAAGAGAGTCTCTCCCTGAAATTGTCTCTTACCCTGGAAAGAGGTTGGGTCAGAAACTAGTGCCCACTCTCCCTGGGCAAAGGAAAGGCCCCTGGTTGCCCCAGCGGGCGTTGGGCTCTCCAGATGTTCAGGACTGATTCCACCTGCTTGGTGGGGAGCCTGGGCTGCTGCAGACCTTATCAGGTGCCTTCTGCATTGCTCAGGGAGGGAGCAGCATACCCAGTGCCCTGGGATTGGCCAGGCTGGGTCTTGCTGATGCTCAGACCAGGACTGATATGAATAACTGACACCCTTAAGGGGTTTGTATCCAGCTGGTACACATTGGTTAGGTGTGAGTCCTGGCTCCACTGCCTTGCCCGCACACATCTTCACCTTTCGTGCTGCATCTGAAAGTGATGATAAGAGCAGTCCCTTCTTCCTAAGGATGTTGGAGGTAGTGAATGAATGGCGCCCTCTAGAAGTGTTTAAAGTACTGCCTGACATGTAGAAAGCACTTGGGTGGATTATGAGTAGTGGGATTTTCTTGTAATGGGAAAGCTGGCTTCCAGAACCAGCACGGAGACTGACATCAGGTGGCAAGAAAAAAACTGACCTTGAGGAGCACCCTGCAAATCCCTTAGCAAGAAGCTTTCTTGCAAGACCTCTCTCTGGGGCTTGAACTTGACCAGAGTTCCCACTGGAACTCTGAAAATTGCTGTTTGTTGCTGCAGACACAAATCCCCAGCTAGTAACTGATTGGAAGCAAGGGGAGCACAGGCCACCTGGCAATGGGGGCGAGGGGCACGATTATCGTGTTCCATGTAATAAGCAAATGCAGAGGACAGAACATTTTAAGAATCAAGACTGTGTTCCCTGAGGTGCCTTATTTGCTGTAGAAATAGAGGGAACTCTATTTAAAGCCAGCTCCCTGGAGAACTAGCATAGGTTTGTAATATCCATCTCTCAAACCTCAATTTTCCCAGGGTTCCGGTGGTTCAAATGAGAGGTTAGGGACAGAGATGCTGTGAAAAGAGGCGGTGCCTGCAGGAGAACCTGCTTAAGACATTCCGACCCAGCTTTTCTCCAGGATAGATGCACTTGGACAGGTTCTCATCTCTCTGCCCAGCTATGGCTGCTATTCCTTGTCATTAGAGTAACAATAGGTTCACTCCCCAGCCAACTTGCCCACTGTATCCATCTGCTCGACAGAAACCCTAGAAAGTACCTACTACGTGCAAGACAGTGCCAGATGCTGGGGATACATGGGGACAACGGACACAGTCCCTGATCCCCTGAGGCTTAGGGTTCAGTGTTAGGGGTAGGAGGGGGGCGTGAAACAACACTGTTTAATATAATTACAATAAATATTGCGCTGCGAAAGTACAAGGGCCTATAAAAATCATCGTGGGGAACCGGTTTTAAATTAAGATCCTCTCTCTGAGGCCGTGACTTTGAGATTAGAACCCATCAGTTGAGCAGGGGTTAAGGAGGCAGCAGGTCCAGAGGCTGTCAGGTGGGAGTGACGAGGGGCGCTGAAGGGAATGGCGGAAGGCCCAGGGTGGTCTCAACCTGAGCGTGGCTTTAGTCGCCCCTTATATATGATGACGTCTATCAGTCCCAGGCTCCAGATCTGTGTGTCCAGTGGCTCAGTGCACAGTTTGCTCCTCTGAAGCAGGAGATGGGTGAACTGATGGATATCTAAGGCCCCTCCAGCTTGAGGGCTCAGCCTGATTTGGAGATCGTAGGAAGGAAGGATTATGGCGGGGGGTTGTGGAGTTCAGCAAAGGCCTGAAGGGTGGTGGACTGAGCGCTGGGCCTTGGCTCTCTGGATCAAAGTGGATGCGGGCTTTCCTTGCTGTGGACTTCCTGCCCGAGGGCAAGGTCACCTGGACCCTGCCCTGGAGCTCTTTGCTGCTGTGGGGGCCCTAGCCTTTGGGACTCAGACAGACATGCAAACTCCTGGTTCCAAATCGCAGAAGTCAGTGGAACTCTTTTAGGGCGAACGAAACTGGCCTGTCATCAGACCATCTCCACTAGAGCATAGGTCCCAGAGTCCACTTCCCCACGCCCGCCTGCAAGTTCCTCTGGGATCTGCCCCTGCCCATTGCTGGCCATGCCTCGCCCAGCAGGCTTTGCTCTTGTTGCAGCGCACTGCTTGTTTCTTTACTCACGCCTCTTTTCTTTTTCTCCTGCTGGGCACACCACCTGGAATCCCTTCCCTAAACTATCAGGGCGTTTACTGCACCATATACTAATTATTTGTGTACTTCTCACCCCCCAGCCAGACTGTCCATATCCTATTAATCTCCAAAACCTCAGCACCTGGCAGACACTTTCAGTAAATGTTTATTTGATGAATCAGTGAACCAGTGGCCGAATCTCCAGTTCGATGATCCATAGGCACCTCAAAGTCAGCTTAACCTAACCATACACCTGAACACACCTGTCCTCCCCAAACCAGCCTGAGTATCCCTCTTCTGTGTTCCCATGCCGTTCGGGCACTCATCACCTCTTAAACAGATCATCAAATTATAACCTGTTTTCCTGGCTGCTTCCCCTATGCCAGAGACCACACCTTTCATCTCTGTATTACAGCCTCTGGCACAGGGCTCAGCATACAATAGGTGCTCAGTGTCGCTGCCTGAATGACTAAAGGGAAGAAAGAGCCAGCCAGCCAAGTGACCTCCAGTCTTACTGTTGGTTTTCCATTTGTCAAAGTAGCTGAATAAAACGATTTTTCACACCCGCTTTTGAGTGTGACGTGTGCGTACAAATGTCTGCCCAAAATAAGAAACTCGATAATAAAAGAGAGAGGCTAAACTGTCCACTTCATTCTCTAGAGCAGTGTAGCATCTTGTGAAGAGCATTAGACTGAAGTCATGGGACTAGTTCTCACTCCAGCGTCACCATTTAGTCGCTGTGTGATCCTGGGCAACTCGGTCGCTCTGCGTCTTGGTTCCCTCTTTGATTGAAATTAGTTGGAGGAGATGAACTTAAAAACCTCTTTCAGGTCTGAAATTCTGTGATTCCCAGAGTGACATTTCCGGAATTTAAAACATTGCAAGTGGCAAAACTCAAAGGGGCCTCAAATAAAGGGCAAGTTCAAGAATTTTCTGCTCTGACCCACAGAGCCAGAAAAGAGCAAACCACTTCAAATTTACGTGGCACATGTTGCTTTTGAAAGGCTCTTCGGAAGTGTAAGACTCATGGAGTAGAGCGCCTCACAGCAGTCCTCAGAATTAGCAAGAATTAGGAGGCACCATGCCCCAAGTGCACATAGCTGATTCGTGGCCTCTCGATTCTCGGCCTGTTGCAATTTCCCCCTACTCCATCATGTGGATGGCAGTTTCCGGAACTGGCACTCAGGGTGTGCTTTCAGATTTCCCTGGCCTCTTCCTCACAACAGCCTGTTTTTTTTTATATATGGCTATGTGTGAATATAAAAACGTTGAAAGATTTTTTCAAGCTTTTTAAACCCATGTCCCTTTTTATAAATAAAATTTACTACTCTCCTTTAATTTTGCATTATAAAAACAAAAGGTATTTTTGTCTTCCAAATATAAAGTTTGTAAAATTAAATATACTTTTCCAGATGGCATGGGCCCCTCACAGCACCAGTCTTGCCATCCTCCAGAGGTTTTGGGGGTCACGCCCCTATCCCTAGTTGAGAATCCTCAGACTAGGGTACCGAGGAAGGCCTGTTTTTCCAGCCAGGGATAGCTAGATTTTCTATCATGTGTTTCTTTTTCTAGTCATTAGTAGGAGAGACAGCTTCTTAACCAATATACAAATATCTATTGAGCATCTAACATCTATAGCTCTGTGTTTTAGGTTCCTGTCCACAAAGACTTTGTAGCAGATTTTTTCAAATTGCAGTGTGTTCTCCTACCAGACTGGGAGATCAATATAGCATCTCTTTTAGGGAAATAGAATAAAATTGACTAGGGCCAAGTAGAAATAGAGTTAGGTAGATAGAAAGGAAAGGCTTTAGAGTGCAGTCCATCCTTAAGGGTAAAGTATTATTTTGTAAAACTTTGTTTCAATCATGAGGGGTCCTGATATAAAAACTTGGTGTGGGGGAAGCGGACTTGGCCCAGTGGTTAAGGTGTCCGCCTACCACATGGGAGGTCCACGGTTCACACCCCGGGCCTCCTTGACCCGTGTGGAGCGGGCCCATGCGCAGTGCTGATGCTCACAAGAAGTGCCATGCCACGCAGGGGTGTACGGGAGCCCCACGCGCAAGGACTGCGCCCCGGAAGGAGAGCCGCCCAGCGCGGAAGAAAGTGCAGCCTGCCCAAGAATGGTGCCGCACACATGGAGAGCTGACACAACAAGATGATGCAGCAAAAAGAAACACAGATTCCCATGCCACTGACAACAACAGAAGCAGACAAAGAAGAAGACGCAGCAAATAGACACAGAGAACAGACAATCGGGGCAGCGGTGGAAGGGGAGAGAAATAAATAAATAAATCTTTTAAAAAACAAAACAAAACTTGGTGTGGATTGTGAGTTTTTAAAACTTTGAAAGCCACTGCCCAGGAATGTCTAGGAATACAAAGTTGTATGGTATGAGACATCAGGTGGCAAGGAGGAGGAGTGAGAGAGGGCAAAGGAAAGCATGAGTCTGAACTGAATTATCAGTGGGACAGAGGCTCCATGCAGAGAGCTGTGATGAAGGCGGAGGATCTCTGCCAGAGAGGGAGGATTTGTGTAGGAAGAAGAGTAGAGCTGAGCGTTGGGGGAAAGGGGGCATAGTTTGGTGAGGTAACAGGTGGGGAGAGGGCATCATAGCCGGGGCTCAGCGTGAACACAATTGCTTCTTGAACTCAGCCCGGCTGCTAGAATGAGGCTAATCTTGGGCTCCTTCAAGTGTTGTGGGATTTTGCCATTGTTGTTGTATTTCTTTATTTTCTCCCTTTCAATTTTTTCTTCTCTTTTTCTGCAATTCCTATGGGATATTTTTTTTAAAGATCTATTTTTTATTTCTCTCCCTTCCCCCCAGTCACCTGCTCTCTGTGTCCATTTGTTGTGTGTTCTTCTGTGTCCACTTGCATACTTGTCAGCACCAGGAATCTGTGTCTCTTTGTTGCGTCATCTTGTTGTGTCAGCTCTCTGTGTGTGTGGCACCATTCTTGGGCAGGCTGCACTTTCTTTCGCACTGGGCAGTTCTCCTTACAGGGCACACTCCTTGCACGTGGGGCTCCCCTACACGGGGGACACCCCTGCGTGGCACAGCACTCCTTGTGCACATCAGCACTGCACGTGGGCCAGCTCACCACATAGGTCGGGAGGCCCGGAGTTTGAACCCTGGACCTCCCATGTGGTGGGCAGATGCTCTATCTGTTGGGCCAAATCGCTCCCCCCTGTTGAATATTGGAGGTTGGCTCTCCTGGCCTGATCCTCTGATTTTCTTTTCTCTTTTTCACCTTTGTCTTTTTTATTTTCTGGGAGATTTCCTCCCAACCTATGTATGGAATTTTTCAGCTCTGCTCTCGTATTTTTAATTTCCAAGAGCGCTTGTGATTTCTGAATGTTCCCTTTTTATAGCATTCTGGTGTTTTGTGAATACAATATCTTATTTCTCTTAATTATTTGGTGCATCCTTCTGCTTCCAACATTTATAGAAACCCAGGAGTCTGTTTCTCACAACCCTTCATGCTAAGACCTGTCTCCTCTGCCCCGGGCTCATTACTGGAAGCTCTTTGGCTTTGGTGCCTCCTGTACCTGAGCTCTTCCTGCTTCTGAAGACTGGCCTGTGTTGTCTCTCTCAAGTACTGTATATTCTGTGTCTCTAGAAAGACGTCTCCTATGAGGAAAGGACCTGTGAAGGCGGGAAGTTTGCCACAGTAGAAGTGACAGAGAAGACTGTGGACGAGGCCCTGCGGGAGGCGATGCCCAAAGTCATGAAGTATGTGGGAGGGACCAATGACAGAGGTGAGTATCCCCGAGGAACACGGCTGTGGGCTCAGAGACAAGCTGGGCCTTCCTTCCTCGGTAGAGAGCCCAGGGGTGGGGGCGCAGATGTGTCTCTACCCACTTCAGCGCCGCGGGAGCCCTCTGTGCCGCGTGTAAGGAGTGCAGAGCATGACACACTGGCCCAGCCCACCCCCCACCTGCGGTGTACCTGCTCAGTCTTACAGAAGGCAGGCGCCTCTCCCAGGCATGGGGCCACGTGCTCGGAACCCTGCGGTGCTTACCACGCACTGCATCGTGGGGTGGCGCCTACCAGAGGGGACCGCAGGCCAGGCCAGCATCGGACTTGAGACCTCCGCCCGCAGGGCTCAAATTCTACCGCCTGTGGAGCCCCCGTGAGCGATGAGGAAGGCGGGTTCCAGGCTCTGGTGCGGCCAGTGGTCAGCAAGAGGGCCCTGGGAACTCTCAAGCTGTCCCTCTCTTAGAGATGTGGCAGGCCAATGCCACATCTCCATTTTAAAAAAGGAGAGTCCCAAAGCTTCGGGTCTGTGTGCCTGTTGGCATGACAACCATAGTTAAATAGGAGCTTGACTCTTCAGAAGCGCTCTAATTTGGATGGCAATTTTGGAATCACTACAAACCAAAGCTGGGTCAAAAAGCAAGGTGAAAAAATAGGTACCATGTTTAATTTTCAGACTATTTCTCAAGCTGATAACTTAGAAAGTTATAAACTGGCATTAACCTTAAAAATACTTTCTAGGACCACAGTAATCAGGCTTTAGCAAAGAAGTTGACCAGCAAGAGCCAAGAAGAAATCTTTTCCTTCTTTACTCTTTGCCATAGCATCTTTTTAAGAAAATACATATATATATATATATATATGATAAAACTCATTAAGGAAAATCTCAGAAATAACAAAATAGCACCTCTGATTCCTCCATTCTAATATGGTCATTGTTGTCTCTTGAATGTCTTTCTTTAGGGTTTTTTTTAATAGGCTTTTTTTTTTATTGTAATCATAGTGTATGTACAGTTGCATATCCTGCGTCTGTTATTACGGCATAATTATTTTCCACTGTTGCTAGTTTTCTTAAGCATAATTATTAATAACTATATTACATCATGTGACTTGATCTTCAACATCTTCCTTAAACATATTTTGAACATTTATGTGGTTCCCAGTTTTTCATAATTATGAATTCTGCTGCAGTGACTATCCTTCTGTCTGTACCCTTTTTCATATTTTGAATTATTCCTTTCATATTGATTTTTAGATATGAGATCATTGGATACTACATATTTATGGTCTTGGTATATATTGCCAAAAATTTTTCCAAGGGTTGTGCTATTAGACTCTTACCTCCAATATATAAAACTGAGAAGTGTTTGTTTGTATCTCACTGTATCTTCTGAACCTGAAATGTTTCTTATGAATTTCAAGAACAACAAAAAATATCATCTTGAAAGAAGAATGAGGCTCTTAGATATTCCACAGGAAAGTTCTGCCGTGAACACCTACCTCATTCTGTGTTTTCACGTTTTCAGGAATTGGCATGGGGATGACAGTCCCTGTTTCCTTTGCCGTGTTCCCCAGTGATGGTGGCTCACTACAGAAGAAATTGAAGGTCTGGTTCCGGATTCCAGACCAGTTTCAGAGCAACCCTCCAGTTCCCAGTGATGAAAGCATTAAGATCGAGGAGAGGGAAGGCATCACCGTCTATTCCACGTAAGGGGACGACTCTCTGCATTGAAGGGTAGAGCTGGGTTCCCTCACCTCCTCCTGAATCATCTCCACTGAACATTGACCTTGAATTCATGTCGTTGATTTAATTTAAATCAGAAATACCATGTCCTGACAATTTCCCACTTTAATTTCTTCAGACCTCAGCCCACAAACATTCGTATTTTATCTGATTAAATGCCTTTGATAGTTGCCATATTGACACGGGTAGAGAGAGTACCCCTTGGCTTAAGCTGGACACCCCCATTAGCCAGAGCAGGGTTCCGGGAGGCTCAGAGAATGTCCAAGTCCAGCTCTGGCTGGGTCACGCACATGTGGAAATCTGAAGGCTGGGGGGATGCCTGTTTACCCCCCACACCCCCCTTGGATGCCAGAAGAGGGTTCGTGGCCTGTGGCCCCTGGAGCAGAGCATGCTTCTGCCCTATCATCATGCTGTCCTGTGTCCAGAACTTCATTTAAGGTCATGTTCCCTTGACTGTCAAGAAGAGCCGTGCAGACCATCGCATGTTTTTGTCCTTGGGGGCCCCTACCTCCCTTCAGAAGCCAAGTCTCTTCTAGATAATTGATGACTCCCCATTTGTTAAAATCCTAGTATGTGACAGGCACCAGACCCTGTACCGGGGGAGAGCAGGAGCTTCACCAGTAGTGACCGTAGGTGAGGATTTAGTGCTGTTCTAGAACTACCCTGTGAAGACGTCACATACAAATAATCTTGCACTGGACAAAGTTTTGGTCCACTCCTCAGATCCTCCAAACTTATTTGGCTGCCCTGCCCCAACAGGGCAGGTGGGACAGCTTTCCCTGGATCCAACCCGGATGCCCAGAATGGGATCTTGGCTGCTCTGGGCAGTCTTACATTGGCAGACCATGGCCAGACCAATGTCAAGGCCAGGTGACCGTACAAGGCCAGGTGACCTCAGGGCCCACAGACGACCTTGGGTATAAAGCAGCTGGGCAGCCAGCACCAGAGCCCCCTACCTGTGTGTCTCCATTCCTCCTTCACACTTTCTAATCCTCCCTGCTGAGGCTGCAGAGAAAGCAAGCTATAATTAAAGAAAGTCTTTTTCCCAGGGCAGAGACCAGGCGCAGGATTTAAGAAGGCACTGACTCTCGGGGGCTGATCCTGCATCTGCATGATTCTGAGAATGAGGACTGCCTTAACTTTTGCACCTTAGGAGCCTGGCATTTCTCTGCCTAATCTTTCCATTCTCTTTGCTGTGCCCTGGGAGGAGCCTGGAGTCCTGTAATGCACTATAGTGTGTTGTAGTTCAAATCCCAGCCCTGCTGCATACTAGCAGGGTGATTCTGGGAAAGTTACCCTGCCTCTCTACAACTTAGTTTATCTGTTAAGTGCTGATAATAAGGCTTACCTTACAGGGTTATTGTTTGAGTTTCTTTCACTATTTATTAAGATACTGTTTATAGATTGCTTAATGATTATGACCTGTAGTGGGTTTCAGTAATTATTCTTTCCCTTTGTGCATTAATTCATAAGGAGTTAGGTCAATGATTAAATCAGTTCACATAAGGCTTCAACCAGATGCGGTTAGTTTCAAACTTATTTTTCCAGATGCAGGGTAATGAGTTGGTACAATTATTTTCTTTTGTCTTTAAATTTGTATTATGGAAATTTTCGAACTTATAAAAAGATGAGATAAGATAATGCATCCGGATATAACCATCACTCACCTTCAACAATGATCAAACTCAAGGCCAATTTTGTGTCCTCTCTACCCTCACACCCAGCCCCCTCCCAGATTATTTTTAGGCCAACTGCAAACATCATATTATCTTTCTTTTTTTCACTCCCGCCACCCTTGTTGTTTGCGTTCACTGTATGCTCTCTGTGCCCATTCACTGCGTGTTCTTTCCCTGTTTGTCTTTTTTTGTCATCTTTCTCTTTAGGAGGCACCAGGAACCAATCCCAGTATCTGCAGTGTAGGAAAGAGGCACTCAATTGCTTGAGTCACTTCATCTCCCTGGTCTGCTGCGTCTCTGTCTCTCCTCTGTGTGTCCCTTTGTTGTGTCATCATGCTGCGCCCCTTCAGCTCAGCGGGCCATCAGCTCTCCATGGCGCAGGCTAGCTCGCCTTCACCAGGAGGCCCCAGAAATCAAACCCAGGGTTCCTATATCGTAGACATGGCCCAATCGCTTGAGCCACACCCATTTCCCTATATTACCTAATTCATAATTTCATTGTGATTATTGAACATTTTTTTTAAAATACAATCACAATACTTCAGACTCCTAAAGTTTGAACAATAATTCATTAGTATTATAAAGTTTCTAGTGTTCCACTTTCCCCCATTATCTCATAATTTGTTTTTACAGTTTGAGTCTGGAGTCAAATAAGGTCCATCCATTGCCATTGGTGTCTCACTACCACACCTTTTCATTTTTCTTTGCCATTTATGAATCATTTGTCCTATTGTTTCTCACGTCTGGATTTTGTAGATTGTATCCTAGTGGTATTTTAACATGTTCCTCTGCCCCCTGTATTGCAGGTAAATTAGGAGCTCGTAACTAAAGGTGTGATCAGATTCAGGTTTGAGTTTTCAACAAGAGCACTTAACATAGGTGGTTTGGATACTGACCTTCAGGGACTATTTTTTGCCTTATTCCAGTAGGAGGTGTAAATGGCAGTGTTCTGTATTTTTCCTGCTTCATTTATTAACTGGAACAATTTATAAAGAGAAACTTTTCTTCATCCACTCTTTGGTTTCCCTGAGATTAGAGTCATATAGAAAAGGTAAGATAACTGCTTGAGACTGTTTACCAGTGTTTAGAATAATTTCTTTTCCTGACATCCTCCAGAGATGGTCTTTGTTTCTCTTTTCTGAGTTTATTATAAACATATAAATTTAAATATATTTGATGTGTTGTAGTCCTTTGTAAAACAAGTTGATGCCCAAATTGTTCCTTCTTTGGCCAGTGGGAGCCTCTTCATGTTGGCTTTTTAGTCCTTTCAACATGCCTCTGTCTTTGGTAACGTCTTGTTTTCTGGTCTTGATAAGATATTTCAAGCACATCTTGACATTTCTTTCTCTAGAGCTAGAATTAACCATTTCACTAAGGAATCCTGGTTCCTTATGCTAGGAAAGGGTATCTGTTAAAAGGGTGCTATTACAGTCAGGTCTGTGCAGTTGCCTTTGAATTCCCTGAAATCTAAGCAGATGACGTGCTTACTATGGTATCTAGCCCGGCACAATGACGTTTTTTTGAACCTAATACATGTCCAAACTTAGCCTATGGCCATTCTTCAACTAGCCACTAGGTGCCACTGCACAGTCAAATGTGCATTTGAAGTCTCCTGCAGCACTTTGTGTTATTTCTGATTCCGTCCCAGGCACGGTTAGTGAGATGGTAGAACGCAAAAGTACGATTTACTTGGCCCAGTGGATAGGGAATCCACCTACCACATGGGAGGTCCGCGGTTCAAACCCCGGGCTTTGGCCCATGTGGAGCTGGCCCATGTGCAGTGCTGATGCGCACAAGGAGTGCCCTTCCATGCAGGGGTGTCCCCCACATAGGGGAGCCCCACGCGTAAGGAGGAGTGCGCCCCGTAAGGAGAGCCGCCCAGCGCGAAAGAAAGTGCATCCTGCCCAGGAATGGTGCCGCACACACGGAGAGCTGACACAATAAGATGACACAACAAAAAGAGACACGGATTCCCAGTGCCCCTGAAAGGGATAGAAGTAGTCACCAAAGAACACACAGCAAATGGAAGAACACATAGTAAATGGACACAGAGAGCAGACAACTGGGGGGAAGGGGAGGGGAAGAGAAATAAATCTTTAAAAAAAATAAAATATACAGTGAGTGCATTAGATAACAGAATTAATTCTAAAATAAAAGCAACCTTAATTCAGTCATCTTTTTATGACCTTGTGACGGGATAGCCACAAAAAAATAATATATTTATTTAGCAATATTAATTACTATTGCCTTTTAGATGAATACAGTGCTGTGGGAAAGAAAACAAAAATTCCTTCCCAAAGCTAAACACTATCAGACTATTTTTAATATTCACAAGAAACAAAAGAATTATCTTCACACCATCCTCCTCCCTCTTTTTTCTACAAAGGCCCCAAGGTTTGAGCTTGGCCTCCTCCTGTCAACACTGTGTTCTCAACAGAGACCAACAGCAGAAGAGGTTTGGTGGTTAAAAGAAACGTGGATAGTTTTAATGAATTGTCTGAGTATGAAGGAAAAAATCAAGGGCTTCCTCGTGAGGCTGGCCTGTGCTCCAATCCCAGCTCTGCCACTTAATGGCCTTAGGACGTTTTGCATATTGCAGAGCATCTCTATGCCTCAGTTTCCTTGTCCGTAAGATGGGGTAAGAGTGCCTACTTCCTAGGATTGTTGAAGATGAAATATGATAATTTCTGTAGACTGCCCACACATTGCAAGGCATGAGTTAAACAGTCAATATGAGCTTTTCACCTTTTTGACTTCACCTCCCTCCAAGAATTGTATCAAGTTTTAGCAGAATTAACAACAAAAAATCAAGTTACTACAGGTGTACTTGGGTTCAAATTTCAACCCCCGTAGTTATGAGCTGTATAACTTCGGGCGAGTTGTTTAATCTTTCTGAGCCTGTTTACTCACCGATAAAATGGGACTTAATGAATGTGTACATATTCCCAGCGAGTCCAAGGAGGTCGTGTGTCTGCAAGGACTTTGTCAACTGTAAGGCACCTGGGATTGCAGGTGTCATCTCTCTCTCTAGACGACCAGGCACTGACAGAGGCCACCAGCAGCTTCGGAAGTTTGACTGGAAGAAGAGAAATTTAAAAGACAGAGTCCAACTGCTAAGCCCCCAGGGTGTCCCTATACTGCAGAATAGGAAACCTACGGACCAGCGGTGGCCCACGTGCCGGGATAATGCCAGCACTCGTCTGTAACGACGGGAGGTTTGGGCTGAGGGCTGACCTGGTACTGCTTCACCTCGAGGCTCAGCTTGCTCAGCACCCACTGGATTTGCTCCCTCCCTTCAGTTTGGGTCCCCATTCACAGGTGGTCTCAGAGGGGCCTTGCCTGACGATTCTGCCAAAAGTAGCACCAGTCCTTTCCCAGCCCCTTCCCTGCTTCATTTTTCCTCGCATCCCGTGTCATCACCTGCGTTATGTATCTGTTCATTCGTGCATTTACTGTCCTCTTCCTAACTAGGATGTAAGCCTCCTGGGGGCAGGGCCTCTGGCTGGAGTCTAGTAATGCGCAGTAAGAAGTTGGTAAAAGGCTGAAGGAGTGAAAGCCTTGCGCTTCTCTTTTTCTCCTCTCCCCTGCAGACCTCGGTTCCTTCTCGTGGCTTCACCATCTCCCTTCTGGCAGGAACTCTCCAACCAGCCTCACTCCACTTCCTTTGAATGTTCCTTCTTCCCGTGAGACTCAAAGTGGGGGCTTAAGTCAAGGCCGTTTACTCGTTCACGCATACATTTTTTTAAAAAGCATTTGCTGTTCACTGACTGTCCCAGGAACTGCTCTGGGAGCTGACAATGCTGAAAAGCAGCAAAGCTCCTGCCCTTTGAAGTGAGGGAAACAGACAAAAAAACAAACGTCTCAAGCTGTTTGAGGACTGTGTCACTCCAGAGACGAGAACTGGTTTCTGTGGATTGAAATGATAAGGGGGCAGATTTTGACTCAAAAATTAAAATATCCTGTCACTAGGTGCCTGACAGTAGAATGGGCAGGTGACGCGATGGCAAAGTCCTTCCCTGGGGAGGCATTCAGGCACCCTCGGATAGACGTGGGACGCTCGTGCAGTCCAGTGTTTGTGTTCCGTGGGACGTTTATTGAATATCTCTAGAGCGGGAGCCACCTCCTCTCAAAGCACGACGGGGGATGAGGTTCTGCATCTAAACCCTAGCTGATCCCATGCGCCACAACAGCGCCCGCTCTGTCGGTCGGCTGGCACTGGCTTCGGTGGCCGTTTCCGTGGGGCTGACCCAGGTCAGCACATCTCACCTGCCTCTTCTCCCAGCACCTGCCCCTCCTTTGCAGCTCCCCAGGGCCCATCACCGCAGAAGCCTCAGGTATCTCCCAGATCACGTGTCCAACGTGAAACTCGGATTTCCTCCCCGGATCTGAACCCCTTCTGTGTTCTGTCCCTGCAGGTCCCTCCATCCCCCTACCACCCCATTGGAATGTTAGCCTGACCCTTCCTCCCCCCACATCCCGTTGGCCAAGCCCTGGTGCCCTCCAACCTGCCACTCTGCCACAGCACTTCATTCTCTTACCTGAGCCACTGCCATGGACCCCCGATCGCTTTCTAGTCCTGCAGCCTCTGCCTTTCTTTTTTTTAATTTTTAAAAATTTATTTCTCTCCCCTTCCCACCCTCCAGCCGGTCCCCCATTGTCTGCTCTCTGTGTCCATTTGCAGTGTGTTCTTCTGTGTCCACTTGTATTCTTGTTAGTGGCACTGGGAAGCTGCGTCTCTTTTTTTGTTGTTGCACCATCTTGCTGCGTCAGCTGTCGGTGTGTGCAGCGCCACTCCTGGACAGGCTGTGCTGTTTTCACATGGGGCACCTCTCCTTATGGGGCGCACTCCTTGCGCGTGGGGCTCCCCTACACGGGGACACCCCTGCGTGGCACGGCACTCCTTGTGCACATCAGCACTGCGCATGGGCCAACTCTTCGTACAGGTCAGGAAGCCCTGGGTTTGAACCCTGGACCTCCCTCCCACGTGGTAGGTGGATGCTCTATCAGTTGAGCCAAATCGCTTCCCTGTGCCTTTTCTAAATTGTCCTTTTCTCACCCCTGCTCTGAAGCCCAGGGCCGATGGCATCCCGTCCCCCCACTGGGAACCTGAGCTCTGGGGAGGCTGCTTGGCTCTGGCTGTGGTCCCTGGGCCTGCCTCCAGCCTGGGCACACATTAGGACTCGCACCCAAGCCCAAGCTCTAATAGTAAGGAAATCTCCCTTCCCACGAGGAAAGGAGTGAACTGCAGGCTCCCGAATGTTTCACGAGGCTGTAAAACCCCATCAGGGTGCCTGACTGTGGCACGTGCTGCCCTCCACGGCCTGGCCCCGCTCGTACCTGCCCCGTCGTGGAGCGCCCCCACCCACCCCAGCCCTGAGGACCCGACTTGCCTTCCAGCCTTCACTCCCGCTTGTCCGGCCCCGCAGCCCTCCTTGCCGGGCTCTGCCTGTTGGACACTCCTGTGGACGGGGGTCTGTGTCATGCCCTTCCCAGCATCCCCCCAGCATCAAGAAGAGATGCTTAATAAACTGCTTAATATATCCTACACGACGCCTTCCTTCCTCTTCTAAGTCAGAATCCATCTCTCTACCCTCTGCTCCCAGAGCCTTCTGTGTAGACCTTGTACCTCCACTCTGGTGTTTCACTCTGCCCTAAGTAATCTTTATGTGTATTTCTGTCCTGACCACTACATTTATATCTCCCAAGGGCAGAAAGATGTCTTTCATCATCTTTTTAGCTCTTGTGGTAACTAAGTAGGTGCTTTATGTTAATGAGGTTCAACTCATTAAGCATTGTTCCACCTGGTTGGATTTAGTTGCTTAAACCCCTTTATTTATTTTATCTATTTACTTAGTTAAGCCCCTTTCGCTGTTTAAGTGACATTGTCAGCTCCTAGTCTTACTTTTTAAAATGTTTTATATATTCTTTCAGTTAGGGAAGTTGTTAGTTTATTGAAAAATCATGCCAAAAATACAGTTATCATATACCCCCCCTTCCCATTTTTAGCTCTTTGCCTTAGTGTGATACGTTTGTTATGACTGATGAAAGAGTACTACTATAATTGTACTATTAACTCCAGTGCATAGCTTGCAGCCGGAGTCACTGTTACATTGTTCAGTCCTGTGGGTTGTTCTTTTAATTTTTTTCTAGTAACATATATACCGTGTCTTACACTCTTGCCTGGCACAGTGCTGTGTGCACGCGGGCTCTGCACAAGTTCCTGTTGACTTGTTGATGTTATAGCTGTTGACAGAGTCTTTTGCCTTCTCTCCCTTCAGTGGGACCTGCCTGAAAGGTTGTGGTTTTTTGTCTCCTTGGACCAGACGCCTCTCCCCGTCAGCCCTGCTCGCTGATGCCCGCATCACCTTGGGCCTTTCTGGCCCTTCCAGCCCCTTGAGTCAGCTTGCTTTGTGTTTCTGGAATCCAGGCCACGTGGTCCATTCCTCTGTTCCCATGGTAACCAAATTCTTCTTCCCCAGTGCCGGGCTCTGACACCGGGGGAGATAAAACACAGAGCCCCGGAGGGGAGCCTCTTTGAAGATGTTGGTTCATAGCCTTGTTAACAGGCTTACAAAAATAACATACATACTTAGTGTTTATTTCCCCTAAAAGCTCAAAGCGCTTTATGAGCACGATGGGACTCACACTCAGACACACTCCTGAATTTCGTCATTCTCGGTGCACAGATTGGAAACTGAGGCCGGGAGGGCCGCGACCGTGTGTCTGTGACCACGAGCCGAGCGGAGCTGGGCTGCCTCCTTATTCCAGGGCTGTGTGCCTGCTGGGCTCTGCGACCAGGCACGGGGTGGGGTTAGGCTGGCAGGCGGGAGACCGCGCGTCTGTTTGCACAGTGGTGCCTGACTTGCTCTCCTGGTAGGGTGCTTCCATGAGGACGCAAAAGGGAAATCTATCAGCACCACAAGCCTCTGCCAGCCTGGGAATAAACAGTGGATCTAAGCGTCTCCCGTTGGATACGGGGACCTCACGCGGCCTCTGCAGCACTGCCTTCTGCTCCTCTGACAGCTGCTTGTCAGTGTCCTTGGCCTGGCCCAGCGCTCCCACTACGTGTGTTAATATCCCCTGCTCATCTGCCTCACTCACGCCTTCCCGTGGTAATAGGCAGGACCTGCTCGCTGGGGACTCCCAGGTTTCTGTTGCTAGACCCTTCTCTGTCCCCAGTCGCTGTAACTCCCGTTCTTTCTTGAGTCGGAGGCGTGCCCGGTGCAGGTGAAAGTCCTCTGCGCTCCCAGAGGCACCTGAATACAACACGCCCCAAGTCGACGAACGCCCCCCTCCCCTCTTTCTGAGGGGCGCTGCAGTCGGTACTTCCTGTCCAGCTCCTGCCCAGAGGCTTAGCCCTGGAGAACCCTCGTCCTCCCCCTCACTCGCCTCCATTCCACTTCCCAGATCTGACCTGGTCCAGGTCATCGCCTCCCACTGGTTTGTCCCCAGCCTCAAGTGACTCCCCATCCCTGCCTCCCGCTTCCCAGGGCCCCTCTGCCACCAGCAGGCTCTTTCTAAAACAGTCCCTTCCTGTGGATACTTCAAAACCCGCTCTAGGTCCCCCTTTGCATCCAGGGTCAGGTTCAGACTCCTTGGTGCCCTTCCCAATCTGGCTCCAGTCAATCTCTTTTCCTGTTTTAGTCCCCACCCCTAGCCCCTTAGTGAGTGCTCAGGGGTTTACTATGTGAGTGAATGAGTGAGTGAAGTGGGGGCAGATAAACTTAGTTAAATACTTCACTCACTGGTAGGTCTAAGTGCTCATCATTAGGTCCATCATCCTGAAGACAGCAACTTTTATTGTTTATCCCAGGATCACTCATTTATCCAAGGGGCCTATTAGAGTCAGGCACTGTGTTAGGAGCTCAGGATGCATCAGTGGACAAAAAGTGACAAAGAATTCTTTATTCCTATAATAAAAAAAAATATAGGTTCCACCCTTCCCTTGTGGAGCCTATATTCGAGCAGGTGATATGGCCATAAGCAATTAACATAATAAGTAAATTATATAGTAGGTTACAAGGTGATAAGTGTTGTTACAAAAAAAAAGGAAAGAAAAGCCCAAGGAAGAAGATTGGGACTGGGGGTTGTAGAGCGGGGTGTTGGTCAGGTTGCAATAATCCAATAGGTTTTTTGAGATTAAACCTAATTGAGGAAGTGAGAATTGTTCATCGAGCATGTTCCTTTTTTTTAAATAGATTTATTTTTATTTATTTCTCTCCTTCCCCCCTCCCACCCTCTTTTATCTGCTCTGTGTCCGTTCTCTGTGTGTTCTTCTGTGTCGGCTTGCATTCTCAGCAGCACCAGGAGTCTGTGTCTTTTGTTGTTGCGTCATCTTGCTGCATCAGCTCTCCATGTGTGCGGCGCCACTCCTAGGCAGGCTGCACTTTTTTCATGCAGAGCAGATCTCCTTGTGGGGCTCACTCCTTGCACATGGGGCTCCCCTACACAGGGGACCCCCTGAGTAGCATGGCACTCCTTGCGCATGGCAGCACTGCGTGTGGACCAGCCCACCACAGGGGCCAGGAGGCCCTGGGTTTGAACCCTGGACCTCCCATGTGGTAGGCAGATGCTCTGTCAGTTGAGCCACATCTGCTTCCCAAGTATCCTTATTTATTATTCAGTTCTCTTCCTGGGTTCAGGATATTCCTTTAGATTATCACCATGTTTCTCACCTTTGTCGTCAAGGCATTGAAAGTCTGATCTGAATGAATTGCAAAAGGACAATAATAGTTACTGCCTGTGAGTTCACTGTGCAGCACAAGCTGGGATGAGCAGTGGGCACCGCCTTTTTGGGGTTTTTTTAGAGTGTTTTATTGAGATGTATTCACATACCATACACTCTGTCCAAGTTGGGCACGGCCTTTTCTCCTTTAATCTTTCTCATGCCTCCTGCTGTTGATGCAATCAGCGCTGCTTAAGAGACAAAGGACCTGAAGTTGAAAGGAATTAGAGAATTTGCCCAAGAGCATGAGCTAAAAGTGGCAAGGCTGGGTTTTGCGTACACCCACTACACCAGCTGATGGGCGAAGGCATTTGAAAACCATTCTTTTGGACTTTCCTAAACTAGTAAAGGAAGAAGTCAACACCATCCATTTTCAGAGAAGCATTAGTGTCAAAGCATTGGAAGGACTGGAGAGAGCACTTCCACCTCCAGTGTCCGATTCGTTCACACAGGCAGCTCTCAGCTAAGAAGTTTCTGGTAAATAATTGCAGTGTGTTGAAGTCTCCTAGTGTCAGAGAAATCCTTCCTTCATGTTCCTGTTGTCTACCAATCTGGGTTCCTCTCATTTGAGCCACAGTGAAGGCTCAGCTTTCTTCTTCTGCCGTACAGGTTTCCTTCGGTATATCTGAAGACATGAGCCTCTACTCCAAAGTGGTCTCAGCTTTGCCCGTGGTCAGTAGCTGTTGTCTAGACATTAGGATAACCAAGTCCCTTAAGTTTGAAATCCTGGGTGTTTTCACAACCATAAGCCTGTAATCAATGTGCTGAATGCTTGCAGCACATGACTAACCACGTATAAAAGAGGCAAGCATGATTCAGAGATCCCAACCAAAAATAATGCATTTGGCCTCCACTCGGTCTAGTGCAAATTCAGGCTTTTGAGTCATAAAGCTCCTTAGAAACAGGGATGTATTTGACTCCGGCGACGATCCTAGTGCCAGATTCGGAGTGGTGTGTTCACGCAGGCCTTGGGATGCGTTTTGGAGTGTGGGCAGATGACGTGCGGAAGAGAATAATAGTCTTGAACAGAAAGGCTTTCTTCTCATTCCTCGTTTTCTGCGAGAAACCTGATTTAGGCCCAGTCTCTCTACTTACTGAAAACAGGAAGGCTCTCGGGATTCCCGCAGAAGGCAGTAGTAGCAGTGATTTCTCCACGGGGAGCACGCCTGCAGCCCGTAGGGGCCTTGCCCGAGGCGCTGGGGCCCCTGCCCCGGGAGCTGCTCCTTCCAAAGCTCCACGCGCCCTGCTGCGGTGCGCTCAGCTCCAGGAGACCCCACAGCTGTCAAACTCGGGGGCAGCTCCCGCTAACCCCCCCGTGCGGCCCCCCTTCCCCAGCGGGTGACGGACAGGCGGGAAGGGGCGCGGCTGGGGCGCTAGAGGGCGCTGGAGAAAAGGGCCAGCCGGGCCCGCAGGGCATCCTCTCTAGGAAGTTTCAGGAAGGGAAGGGAAGCGCCCCTTCAGTGCGTGGCCTCTGCGTTTCAGAACCCGCGCTAGAGCTGTTCACATCCATCCCAGCGCCTCTCATAATGCCCTGAGAGGAAAAAGACAACAGCCCATTTTTGCCGGGGAGGAAACTGAGGCTCAGAGAGGTCAGGGGTCACGCGGGCCAGAGCGTCCTCCTGGGAGGCGGCAAGTGCCCGGGCCTGCCATCCTTCCTGGGCAAGAGGGGCGCGGCTGCTCTTGGGAAGATAAACCTCCCTGGAGGTGGGGTCGGCTCCTGACCAGCCCCTTCCGGTGTCTCCTCAGGCAGTTCGGTGGTTATGCCAAGGAAGCGGACTACGTGGCTCAGGCCGCGCGGCTGCGCTCGGCCTTGGAGGGCGCGGGGGCCTGCCGGGGCGACATGTACTTCTGCGCCGGCTACGACCCCCCCATGAAGCCCTACGGGCGCCGCAACGAGGTCTGGCTGGTGAAGGCCTGAGGGGGGAGCCGAGCGCCCGGGCCACGGCCCGCGCTTGCCCCGCTTCCCTCGGCGGGCGCCGTGGCTGCGGGTGCTGCGAAGTCCGCGTGGTACCCCGCACCGCAGCGCCTTCCCTCCGGCCGGCGTCGCGCGGCAGGCGAGGCAGCGGCCTTCCGATTGATTCAGGACCAGCCAACTCAGCAGCATTTTTCCAGCTCTCTGAGTCACTGAAAGCTGGAGTTTTTTTCCCTTAAGTATTGAATTTGGTTTTTGTTTTTAAGGGGAAATGTGATTTGTGTATCATTTTCATCTGTGATTCTTATAAGAGCTTTGTCTAAAAAGAAGCTGATAATAAAAATCTTTGACTTAAAAAGAAGAGACAATTTTTTTTTTTTTTTTCAGGTATACCGGGGGCCGAGTTTTGAACCCGGCCGGTGCTTGACCGCTAAAGCACGTTGGCTTCCCTGAGTTGTTGTTTTTTGGTTTGTTTGTTTTGCTTGTTCTTTGTTTCTGCTTTTTTTTTTTTTGGAGGTGTCAGGAACCGAACCCAGGACCTCGCATGTGGGAAGCTGGTGCTCAACCACTGGGCCACATCCACTCTCCTGAATGGGTTTTTTCTTCTGTTTTACTTGTTGCTTATTTTTATTTTTTCTAGAAGGCATCAGGAACTGCACCCAGGACTTCTCGTGTGTTCCCACACTCAACCACTGAGCCACATCAGCTCCCCTAGACAAATCTTAAGTGTGATTATTTCCAAGGTTCTATAGTCTTATACATAATATAGTTAGGAGCAGAGTTGGTTTTATGGTAGCAGGAATCCTATACCGAGGACTCCGGAGTCCTTCAGAAGTATGAACCCGTAGGTCCCAGGGTGGGCCGACACACGTCACACGCTCAAGCGTCCCTGAATCGTAGACGTTTTGCCGTGCCTGTTGTGTGGTGATTCCACGGCTGTAAATTCAGGATGCTGAATGTTTGCAGCTTCAGTCCATGAAGGGTTCCAGGAGCCCCCAAGAGCAAACTGAGGAGAAAATTCTCACACAGACCACCATGGACATGAGAGATTTGCCAGAGGGATTTATTCACTGTTTAGGAAAGGTGGGGCCCAGTTTCATTAATGGAAGAAACCCAAGCAACCATCTGCAGTTTGGCCCACGGAGCAGGGAAGGGGACCCGGGGCTGTGAGCAGGAGGTGGGAAGCAGCTGAGCCGGAGCAGTGGGGATGGGCAGGGATAGGAGAGTCTGGGGGGTCCCCCAGATCTCAGAGTAGCCCACCTGGGACGGCTGGAAAGGGTGTCCATGGGAAACCCCCCTCGGCACTCCCCGGTACCCCCTCAGGTCACTACACAAGCAGTGGGGCTTTGTGTGGATGCTCACGAAGGAAGAAACAGAAAACTGGGCTCTAATGCTCAGCGCGAAGCTTCTTACTGAGTGTAAAGCAAGGCCTACTAAAGAGAGGATGAGAGCTATTTAATCACCTTTGCTGGGGCCTTTCAGAACAGCAGTGTCATCTGAGGCATGAGCCATTTTCAAAGATAGGTGGTAAAACCACTGCCTACTGAGCATGATGCCTTACATGCATCACCCACTCCATACAGACTCTGAGGGAGGCTGTTAATATTCTCATGCACAGATGAGGAGCCTGAGGGTCCCACAGGCCCACATACTAAAGTCAGGGTCAAGACAAAAGTATCCACAGGGATGGCCCTAGGGGCCTTATGTCCAGGAGTTTTTATTTAGCCTAATTAAAGTGAAGCAGAGGCCTCTGAGCAAGAACATGACATCACCATGTTAGAAAATTCTGTCCTCAGTGTGGAACATGGATTGGACGGGGATGTGACCAATGCTGAGAAACCAGTCACAAAACTAAATGAAAAGCCACGGTGGCTAATCGGGGGTCATGGTGGAGGGGATGGAGTGAAGTAGACGGTTTGGAGAGAGAAAAACGGGATCAGCAGCCCTGGTGAGGATCAGGTGAGGGAGATGAGGGAGAAGGGGTCTAGTACAATGCCCAGGACTGGGGGTTGGGCAACTGGGTGGGTGGGGCTGCCACTCGCTGAGGGAACACAGAAGCCCTGGGTTGGGGACAGTGCCCACAAGGGGGCACTTAGACCTGCAGAGCCCCCAAGTGGGGTTAGCTACTGGACAGTTGAGTATAAGGGCCCGATGCTAAAAAAGGAAATCAAGCTGGAGATAACGTTTGGATGTCATCAATATGTAGATGGAGAGGAGGATGAACTATGAATTCACCCAAGAAAGTCTGTAGAGTAAGGACAGAAGAGAACCTAGGTAAGAACTCGGGAACCCCAAATATTTGTGAGAAGAGCAGAAGAAAAGAACTTGACAAAGACCAGAAAGAAATGTCCAGGGAGCAGATGTGGCT
This sequence comes from Dasypus novemcinctus, assembly GCF_030445035.2. NCBI lineage: Eukaryota > Metazoa > Chordata > Mammalia > Cingulata > Dasypodidae > Dasypus > Dasypus novemcinctus. Next base: position 34,745,743 of record NC_080692.1, on the reverse strand, counting down.
CGAGCAGTGAGGCACCCGCCTCCCATATGGGAGGTCTCAGGTTCAGTTCCCAGTGCCTCCTAAGGAAAACGAGCAGATGCAATGAGGAGACACAATGAGCAAGGAGCAGATGTGGCTCCAGCAGTTAGGCACCCACCTCCCACATGAGAGGTCCTGGGTTCAGTTTCTAGTGCCTCCTAAAGAAGAAGAGCAGACATAACAAGCAGACACAACTAGCAGAGACAATGAGCTGACCATGAGCAGACAGACAAGGAAGCCATGGGGGAGCGGGGGACAGGAATACTATTAGAAAATAAAGAAATGGCCAGTGATATAGGAGAAAAATTAGAAAATCAGAAGGGTAGAGATCATCAGGGAGAGTCAATCACTATACAAGTAACTATATCAATAAGTGCTACTGATACAGGAAGTCCTAACTACATCCTGAGTCTGTCCACATCACCCATCTCTGCCGGAACCATCCCAAGACACGTCATCATCGTTCTTACCTGAACTGCAATAGCCTCCGAACTGGCCTCCACGCTTCCATGCTCACCTCCCTTTGGCCCATTTCTACACAACATCCAGGGAGATCTTGGCTTTAACACTCTCTTTGCAGTTAAAGATTCAGACCCCATTGCATGGCCTGCGGGGCCTTGTGTGGTCTGGCCCCCAACTCCTTCTCCGTTTTCCTTTCATCCCAGGCTCTCCCTTACTATCCTCCAGCCACAGCGGACTGCTCGTTCTTTGGCCACACTACTTTCTTGCCCTAAGGCCCTTTCACTAGCGGTTCTGTCTTCCTGAAACCCTTTCCCTCTCCTTTGCAGATGGCTCTTCTCCTTACCCTTCAGGTCGTCACAATTCCCTCCTCCTTGGAGACGGCTTCAGCGAGCCCTCCGACTCAATGAAGTGAGACCCCTCCTCTAGATGCCGATCATAGCATTAGGGTTTGGTTTTCCTTCCTAGCACAAATCGCCATTTGTAATTATTGGAACGCACTCATTTACCTTTTTTCTGTCTCACTATATTGTAAGTTTGATACCTGCTTTGTTCTTCATTATAGCCCCAGTGCCTAGCTCAGGGATATACCATTTATGAATGCATTTTAGGCTGTAAGTAACAGAAAACCAGCAGTAGCTTAAACCTGTACCTTGGGTTTTTTCCCCCATATAGCTAGAAATCCAGAGGTAAACATCAGCTGGCGTTCATTCAGTGGCTCAAGGCTGAATCTCTGCATTTGTCTTGCTCTTTCCCTCATGATTTCAAGATGGCTGGTACAGCTCCTGCCATCTCATCAGGTTCAAGGCAGGAAAAATAGAAGGAGGGAAAGGCTGTGCCTGCTACATCTGTCCCATTTTATGAGGAAGCAAAAGCTTTCCCAGAAGATCCCCCAGCAGATTTCCACCTACATCTCATGGGCCATTCTCAGCTGCGAGGGAAATGAGCCAAATGTGTGTTTGACTTCCCAGCCTCTCTAGTGGGGAGCAGCAAGAAGGCTGTTGAGAATGGCCTGTTCTACACTGAGAACAGTGTCTTTTCCAAGGGGGTTATGTGTAGGTGGGTGCACCTGGGTAGCTGGGAAGGCAGGTTGAAGTCAGAGTGCAGAAGACCTTAAAGATTTTCACTTTTGAGCCAGGGCAAATGGCGTAGGAGCCTTCTGCCTCTCCCGCGGCCTTCCTCTCTCCTCTTCTCCCCTTTGAAATCCAAGACGGCGGAGCATCGCCACAAGGAAGACAGGATGAATGGGCTTCAGCCGCTTTCCCCACACTGAGGACATAGGGGGTGGCAGGATTATGGCAATAAAATTGAATAAAGAGAAAAGAGGGACGAGAGCTAAGAAAATGAAATACATTTATCCTCATTCTGGATTTAATCATGGAAACCAGAACCACAGAGACCACGGTTTCTAATTGCTAACCCTTGGACTGATAAGGCGATTTTTTTCCTGACGCCCGCTCACTCTCTTGCCAGTATCCTTCCTAAAAGAGAAATTGTTGAGAAGACCCACTGGTCCCATCTCATTCTTCATCTCTAGGGTCTGGAGCAGAGAATATTGCTAATATTCTAGACGGTTGTATACTTAAGTTGGGAAACAGTAGACATATATAAGGATGCTTTGCTGTGTCTGGGAAGCCGTTTGCCTGCGGCATTAACATTATGCATTTTGTGAGTACTGCCCAATAAAGTTTGTTCTACATGGACCACAGCACAATACCACACTCTTGGGCTTAAGCAAGTGTTGAAGGGGCATGAGGTGACTGCGTAAGTACACACGAACCCTTGGCTGAGCTCCGGCAGTTGGTCATCACTAGTTTAAGGAAGACCTCTTAATTTACACTTGGCTTCTCCGCTCCTGAGTAATGCTGCTTTGATCGTGAGCATGGCAATTAAAGCGTCATCGCTTGCTGGATCGGCGGGTATTTATATGGTCGAATGCCATGGATTTTGTCTTTGAATTTATATTCTAAACTAGCTCTAGGCCTTTTTCTTTAGAAATAGCTTTGTTTCTATAGCAACCAATATGCATTAGGAATTTGGGGACAGACCCAAGCAATATCCACAAAATTCAGAACCAAGAATCCTGCGAGGTAGAAGTGCCAGAGGGCTTACAGATGTGGCAGGAGTCGGCGTGTGCGAAATGTCATAATGAAGCTTCAGGGGAAGCGCCCTGGTCTCTCCCTAGCAATGAATTAATTAGACCCCGTCCAAGTCAGGGTAGGAGCTGGCTCAAACCACAGCCTCTTCTCAACACCTGCTCTTCTCCTGGGCTCCCGACCTGTCAGGAGCACTGAAATAACTGCTGGGTCCCCCAGGAAGCTCCCGCCCCCTCCAGGCCTGGGCTCGCTGCCCCCCGCGCCCAGCGATGCCCCTCTCTCTGTCAATCCTCTACCGGTCCCTCAAGCCCCAGCTCGAGTCTGAGTTCTTCCCTGATCTTCTAGTAACCCCTCTTGTTTTGTCATTTATAGTCCCCACGTCACCCCGTAGCATAAGGATGCTACGGTATAAAGATGCTCAGCACTTTTTTTGTGGTTTGGTTTGAACGAGGAAAAAAAAAAAAAAGAGGCATTGATGGTTAACATTTCTTGAGCACGCCCTGTGTCCAGGGCACTCTGTTAAACTCATCACGTGAGTTTACATCTTCAGTCTACGCAGCACCGCTGGGAGGTAGTCACTGGTGTTGTCATCTCTACCCCTGCCACAGCTGAGGGACTGAGGCTGCTCAGAGAGGTTCACTAACATGCTCCAGGCTGCACAGACGGACCGTGACGGCCAAGCAGTGTAACCCCAGAGCCCGGGCTCTTACCCACGCTGGCGACAACACTAACTACACAGTTCAATGTCCAGTTCTCCTGGCTGGCAGGAAAGGAAATGAGGCAAGACGTGAATCTACGGGTGAGGACAGCAGGTGGCTGCTCCTCTCCACTCTGTAATTTACTCCGAGGCTCAGCCAAGTAGCAGTGATCAAAGCCCTGTGTCCCTGAGGTAGACGCCATGGCCTGGAATTTAGAGGAACAAGCTCTGGGGGCTTGAGTCTCCAAAACAGCCCCGATTCCAGCAGCGCTGCTTTCACCACTCGTCAAATCAGCAGCCCTTATCTTCTCTCCCCCTCCTAGAGATTAAAACTCAACTACATAAAGTTCTTCTGCGGTCAGTACAGGCACAAGACTGTTAGCCCTCCGTAAGCAATGTCTATGGATGTCAGCCGGCAATCACGTCGCCCCTGCCCTCTCTTCAGAGTCCTCCCTCAAGGGTCACCAGATGGTGCGTTCACAGCAGGGCTTGGCCGTGCGAGGGGGTGTGTTTTATGAGTTGGGGGCTGTATTAGCCGAAGAGGTGCTGATGCAAAATATCAGAAATTGGTTGTTTTTTATAAAGGGTATTTATTTTTAAAAAGGGTATTTTTTTATAAAGGGTATTTATTACAGATACCAGGCCATGAAGCATAAGCTACTTCCCTCACCAAAGTCTATTTGGAGCAAGATGGCTGCCGACATCTGCGAGGGTTCAGGCTTCCTGGGTTCCTAGGTTCCTGGGGCTTGCTTTCCTCTGGGTTCAAGGTTCCTTTCTTCCAGGGGCCGGTTTCTCTCTCCTCTGCATGGTGACTTCCTGGGGCTCCAGCTTAAGTCTTCAGCATCAAACTCCAACATCAAAACTCCAACATTAAAAGTCCCCAACTCTGCTCTTGGCCATGACTTTATCTACCCTCATCATAACTCAACCATGCCCAGGTACAGATCAGATGACAAGCATAATCCAATATTTCTTTTTGGAATTCATCGATAACATCAAACTGCCACCAGGGCAAAGCCCCGCGGAGCCACGGCCATGCTGAGCCTGGAGAGGAGCCGCCAGCACCCGGGTGTACCACAAAGGCTCGTGGAGGAGGTGGACTGTGGGAGTCAACCAGGCCGTCGGAGAACGGGTGGTCGGTGGAGACCTTCTCTCAGAGGATCACCAGGCCGTCGGAGAACGGGTGGTCGGTGGAGACCTTCTCTCTCAGAGGATCAGCTGCCCTACCCGCTCTCCAAGCCTCCCTCTGTCATCTGTGCTTAGGGTCAGTCCCCAGTCCCAAGGGGCAGCCGATGAGCAGTGGCTTCTCCAAAGGGGCCTGTGTGCAGCTGTGTGTACCTGGACCCCGAGCCAGGGCAGGTGCGAGCTTCCATCCCCTGCTCTGTCCCTGTGACTCCAGCCTCGCCCTCTTCCCTGCCTCCTTCTGCTCCGTCCTGCTCAAGGTCTCTCCAGTTAGACAGAAGAAACTCCAGGGCCCATCCCGGCGCCCCCATTCCCTTCACAATTGCCTCCCACCGTGGTTTACACGGTGGTCCTCTCCTCTGTCGCCCCGTCCCCCGGCGTTCCCTTTCCCCGAAGCTGACTGTCCCCTGTGAGGTCCAGCAGGCACGCCGGGGTCCCCCCAGGGCAGGCGGCCTCCTCCAAGGCTGCTCCTCCACCAGCGAGGCCTGTCCCCCCCCGGCCCCCGCCTGGGACCCTGCTTCCTTCACGGGCGCCCCTTTCACAGCCCCCTCGGGCGCTGTCCCCGGGGGCCCATCCTCGCTCCTCCCACGGCCACAGCCTGTCACTCCGCGCACGCCCAGGGGGAGCTGGCCATGACCGGGCCGCTCGCCCTCCGTGTCCCGGGGACTCTGGCCCGTCTCAGTCCCCAGCTTGTTCTTCATCTCCCCTCCGTTCACAGTCTGACCCTCGGGCCTGTGCACCTAAGACCTGGGTCCTACGGGTGGGGACCTGAGAGGATTAAAGGAATGGGGGGGAGGCGAAGTTTATTTTTCAAGTCACGCATGCTTCTTAGCACAAAAACCACAGCAACGTCTTAGCAGAGCTCCCCCGTTAGGGGGCATTTTCTTGGCTACTGCTCTTTAGTATTGTTCATTTTTGTACTCTCAGTTCCCTGCGGGATGCCAATATGCAGAAAAGGCGGAGGATATGATTATGGAATAAATAAAGGAGTGAATGCATCTCCGATTCATGAAGCTGGGAAATGAGAGGACGGAGCGGGTCCGACCGCCTGTGGCCACCAGCTCAGTGCCTGTCCTCAGTGCCCACAGGAACTTGGCATGTGGGAGAAGCCCCCGAAGGCAGAAATGAACGACTAAGCTCCAGGCGCATGGCTCCGATGCCCCACCTGCCGTGGGCACCAAACAACACACAAGTATGTCAAATGAGCCGTGTCCAAGCCGGACTCTTGGCTCAGACCCTTTTAGCCGCCAGAACCTTTTCTTCCCTCCATCCTCTTCACCTCTCAAAACGGTGCCACCCACGTGCTCAGGGCAGAAAACTGGAAATCATCCTGGAGAGACAAATCCTCCTTGTTTGCCTGGAGGGCTGAGGGCCATCCAGACACCAAGCCCCATGCGACTGATGCCTGAGATGAGAATCTTAAGGCCATGTCCAGTGGGAAAGCCCTGTTTTCTTCTTTTTTTTTTTTAAGATTTTTTTTTTCTCTCCCCTTACCCACCCCCCCCCCCCCCCCCCCCACACACACACACACTCTGTCTGCTCTCTGTGTTCATTTGCTGTGGGTTCTTCTGTGTCTGCTTACATTCTCAGTGGCACCGGGAATCTGTGTCTCTTTTTGTTGCATCATCTTGCTGTGTCAGTTCTCCATGTGTGTGGTGCCACTCCTGGGCAGGCCACACTTTTTTCACACTGGGCGACTCTCCTTACAGGCACACTCCTTGTATGTGAGGCTCCTCTACACAGGGAACACCCCTGCGTGGCACAGCACTCCTTGCACGCATCAGCACTGCATGTGGGCCAGCTCGCCACATGGGTCAGGAGGCCCGGGGTTTGAACCGCGGACCTCCCATGTGGTAGGTGGATGCTCTATCCATTGAACCAAATCCACTCCCCCCCGTTTTCACTTGACCGTGGGTCAGCTGCTCCCCTGCCTCCTCCCAACTCCTCTACGTAAAGTGGAGGGATGGGGCGGGGAGGAGTGGGTACCCTCGCCTGGAGCACAAACCCACAGACCCTCCAGCCGTACCTGGCCATGCGTGGGAGTTTGGGAGCCCCCAAGGAGTCTGCAGCCTATGCAATTAGTATTCCCTATAAACTACCCTCTAGCCCTGTAGGGAACCACCCGCTGTGAGACCTATTTACAGCCTCTCACAACATGGCGGATCTCACAACATGGCGGAGTTCACAAATCTGCCCTGTCATTTCCTTATTCTTCTTCCTCCCTGCTTCTTTGTTCTCCCCTTCCCGCTGCAACTCAGGTGACCACAGCAATACGCATGCGCAAGGCGCGAAACACTGCAGACCCGGCACGAACTTTCAGCCAATCCCCTCCTTGGACATCTGCCACCCGCAAAACCAGCCTATCACCTATGTACACGTTCCCTTCCCTCAGTATATATTCCCATGTTTTACCCCCAATAAACGAGGCTTGATCAGAATCCTGTCTTGCCTCCATTCTTCTCGTACCCCTGCCCCCACTTCTTCCCACAGGTCCCTGGAATCCGCCCCCGCCGGTTCAGACATAGCCCTGACTTTGTTGTTTGTGCAACTCCACCCTCTGCCTTAACACAATCTTGATTTCTTCTCACCATTCATTCATTTCATCAGTATTTATTGAGCACCTACTATATGCCACACACCATCCTAGGCAATTAGATAAGTCAGTGAACAAAACAAAGGTCTTGTCCTTGTGGAATTAATGTTCTAGTGGGGGATAAAGATAGTAAACAATAGACATTGCACAGTACATGATACAAAGTAACAAATGCTACGGGAAAAAGAAAAAGTAGAGCGGGATAAAGTGGAAGAGCAGTATGTTAGGGAGTACAGTGTGGAGAGACAGCTGGGAATGCAGAGGGCCTGAGCAAAGGGGAGAGTGGAGAAGGATAGGTCAGAGCAACAAAGAGAAGGGGCAGGTCATTTAATGCCTTACAGGCCATTTTAAAGATTGGCTTTACCTACAAATGACAAATCCATTGCAGGACTTTTTCTGCACCCTGAGATGGCTCCCTCATCTGTTTGCTCATTGTTTGTGCTCGTTGTCTGCTCATTTTTGCTCGTTGTTTTTTCGCATTGTCTGCTCATTGTCCATTTTTTCTTTAGGAGGCACAGGAAACCACACCTGGGACCTCCTGTGTGGGAGGCAGGCACTCAACTGCTTGAGCACATCTGCTTCCTGCTCATTTTGCTTTTGCTTGTTGTCTGCTCATTGTCTTGCTCATTGTTTTTTGCTCATTTTCTCTCATTGTCTGCTTGTCATTTTCGCTCAATGTCTGCTCGTTATCTGCTTCTTGTTTGCCTGTCTTCTTTTGTAGGCACCAGGAATCCAACCTGGGACCTCCCACATAGGAGGCAGGTGCTCAACTGCTTGAGCCACATCCGCTCCCTCATTGCAGAGGAGTGACATGGAAGTCAAGTGTTAAAGGAATTCCTCCAGCTGCTCTGTTGATTATACCCTGTAGGAGGAATGAGGGCAGAAGCAGACCAGGCAGGCATCTCCTGCGTGACGCAGACAAGAGGGTGATGACTTGGGCCCTCCTTGATGGCAATGGCGAGGTGTTGAGAAATGGTCAGAATCTGTGTGAATTGTGAAGGTAGAGCCAACAGGGTTTCCTGACAAATTGGATACGGGGTGTAAAAGAAAGGAGTCAAAATGATACCAAGATTTCTTTCCCCCATGATCTCTTTATTTTTTTTAATGTTACTTTGAAAAAATATAAGAGGCTCCCATATACCTCTCACACCCCCTCACCCCACTCCTCCACATCGACAACCCCCACACCACCACCGCAGCACTCATTGCACTTGGTGAACACACTCCAGAGCTCCGCCACACCACAAGGATAGCAGTCCACATTGTAGTTTACACTCTCCGCCAGTCCAGCCAGTGGGTTATGGCAGGATAGATAATGTCCAGCATCTGTCCCTACAACATCACTCAGGACAACTCCAAGTCCTGAAAACGCCCCCGTGTCACATCTCTTCTTCCCTCTCCCTGCCCCCAGCAACTACTGTGGCCACTTTCTCCACATCAATGCTACGATTTCTTCCATTACTAGGCACAATAGTTCCATAGTAGAATATCAGTAAGTCCACTCTAATCCATATTTTATTCCTCCATCCTGTGGACCCTGGGATGGTGATGTCCACTCCATCTCTCTATCAATATCAGAGGGGGCTTAGATTCCACATGGATGATGGATGCAATTCTCCTGCTTGCAGTTGTAGGCACTCTTGGTTCCCTAGTGTGATGGTTGACCATCTTTACCTCCCTGTTGGCTGGCCTGAGTAAGTCCAATGAACCAGAGGGTAGGAGTTGCAAGACTTCTGAGGCTCAGGACCCAGCTGGCACATGAACAGTCCAGAGATTCAAGTCTCCTGAGTATACACCAACCTAGCATCAACCACTGGTTCAGTAAAAGTGACAGAAGAGGCATGTGTAGAAGGGCACATCTGAGTCCAACTCCATCATACTCAGGAACGCAAATTCCAAAATAGGGCCAACTGACACAGCACTGAATTCCAGAGCCATTTGCCATGACCATAGAACCTGTGGGTCTCCATAGTCCTCAGGACAACCAGTACCTGGGGTTGTATCTACTTTGGCTGTCTCTAGGGTCCTGCTGAGGCGTGCAGAAGCGCAACCCCTCTAATGACCTCCCAACTCTTTTTTGAAGACTCTTAGCCATATAACTCATTTGTCTTTGCCATTTCCCCTTTTATTCAAGGTCAAAAAGAAGTTTTCAACACTTGATCTTACATGTAGGCTAAGATATTCTGCTGGTCTGAGTTAACCCTTTTATTCAAGGTCTTTTTCTAGTTACATCGCCAGCTGGTGCTTGGTAGTAATCCCTCGGCACCCGGGAGGCTCATCCCCAGAGGTCATGTTCCATGCTGGGGAAAAGTCATGCATTTACATGCTGAGTTTGGCTTAGAGAGTGGCCACATTTAAGCAACATGGAGGCTTTCAGGAGGTAACTCTTAGGCATCCTGCAGCTCTAGGCCTAGTGCGTATTTCAAGCACACAGGCTCATAAGCATAGTCATCAGTATCAAGGACTCATTGCTGGACCATCCTTCTTTGTTGGTCTTTGCCATTGCACTTGGGGGATTGTTGCTGTTCCACTGGGGAATATGATAGAGCTCCCCTGGCTAGGAACTCAACACTCCCTCAGTTGTCTTTTGTAACTGTAACTACTATGAATATTCCCAACATATATCCAAACGTTTTTATGTACCCTATATACATGTTCTGGAGAACTCCCTCCCAATCATGTGCTCCCCATCAATATCACCCCACACCAGTGTTTCTCCCCTGCCATAGCTGAACCTCTCTGTGGTCCAAAACTTCTTCAAAAATGAAAACTAATATATTGCCAAATTCAATTAATAGGAAAATGAAATATAGTGATGGGTTTAAAAATTAGAAATAGAATACATACTAATTTAGAAAAACTAAAATAGAGTAAAAATAAATTGGGGTATTAAAAATGAAAAATATTATAAAGATTTGTTTCTGATGTTTTGCATTTCATCACTGCAGTAGGCATTGCCCTGTATGTACAGTGGCAAGGCAATTTCTTTCATTTCTTCTTCAGTGTCTACATTCTTTTTTTTTCCTAATTTTTAATTTTGTCTTCACGAAAGTTTTAGATCACAGCAATTCAGATATACAATTTAGGGGATTCCCATATATCCAACATCAAACCCTTTTCCCCCTTCCCCAGCAATGATCTTTTTACATGTTCACATTATATTTGCTGCAGCTGATGTACAGATATTGAAACACAGCTATCAAACAAACATAGTTCCATTTTGGTTTACATTATGGTTTATATTTTGGACTGTACAATTATCTAAATTTTTAGGTACCTTATGTTTTACATTATAGTTTACATTTTAGCCTATAGACTTTTATACATTTTTGGTGTGGTTTAGTATGTCCTATATCCATCACTGCACAATCCTGCAGACACCAAGATTTTTGGTTTGAGCGACAGAAAGGATGGATTTCCCATCGACCGAGCGTTGGAAGGCTGCTGATGGAGCATCAAGAGCTCCGTTTTCCTTCATGCTCTGCCTCCTAACCACCAGCAAGACCAACTCTACCTGCACAGTATCTCTTGAATCCCTGATTCTCCATCACTTCCCCCCAAGCCCGGAGAACCAATGGCCACCAGCACGTCTCGCCTGCACTCTTGAGATGGTCTCCTGCTTTCTAACCTGCCTCTCCAGCCCGTTCTCAAATGCCTAGGGTTCCTTAGTAGGTTAGACAGCCTGCAGCCAGATTGTCTTCTAAGCCCCCACTGGGTCGTGTCACTGCCCTGCTTGCCACCCTTGAGTGGTTTCCTGTTGCAGGGACTCCTTTGCCTGGGTCACACATTCCCGAACCATCTGGGATGGTTCCTACCCCACTCCCGTCCTTCGCCACTACAGAGACACGCCCAGCAAGCTGGCCCTGGCTCCTGCTTCTCTTGGCCCCTCTGCCTTCCTTCCATTCTGCATGGCAGAGCTGGCTCTTTCCCACCCTTCAGGGCTCCGCTTCAATGATGCCTCCTCAGAGAAGCCCTCCCAGGCCACCCTAAGAGATATGCGATATTCTCTATCAAAGCAGCATATTTGATTAATTCTTTTAGAGCGTGTTCTACAATTAGTGATTATATGTATAGTGGGGTTTTTGTTTGTTTGCTTTTTGCTGTTCTATTCCTTGCTCTTCTACCAAACTGTAAGCTTAATGAGGGCAAGGACCATGTCTGCTTTGTTTACTGTACCCATAGCACTTGGAACAATAAACAGTTAAGGATATGTGTTGAAAGAATGAATGACATTAAATGGAATACGATATACAGCTTTGAAAGAACGAATGACATTGATTATACACTTTGGATAGATCATATGGTATGTGAATATATCTCAATAAAACTGCTTAATAAATAAATACATGTGCAATAGCCAGAAATAGCAGCTATGGACAGCAGGGGAAATAGACTGAAAGGTAAAGAATTTTCTTGTTTGTCTGTTTTTCATTGATTATTATTGAAATAATGAAAATGCTCTAATAATGACTGAAGTGATAAATGCACAACTATGTGATTATACCAAATGCCATTGATTGTACACTTTATTGTGTGCTTTATTAATATTAATCAATAAAATTAATTAAAAAGAAAAAGAATGAATGAATGGAATTACTCTCAGATCCTTAACACAGCCCTCGAGGTTCTGGGTGACGGAGCCCGTGAGCCCCCACCTCCCTTCTGGCCCAGCCTCTGGGTGGGCAGTTCCCTCGGTCTGGGGCACTGTTACCCCTCACTCTAAGTAGCTTAACTCAGCTTAGCATCTCTTCTTCTGAAAGGGCTTCCCTAAACTCCCCTCCTGTGTGCCCACAGAAGATTTACTGAGCATCTACTGATGTTTTCATTCCCCCATCTCACCCCCATCTCACCGCATTCTGAAGCCCCTGAGGGCAGTTGGCAGGCCCTAAATCCTGTCCACTGTGACAGCTCCAGTGCCAGCCCAGTACCTGGCACAAAACAGACACTCAAAAAGTTATTAGAGAATGGTCAACTAATGCTACCCGTTGATTTCCAGGGAGGGGCTCTAGGACTGAATAAATGGGCTACTTTAATACATAGACCTAACATTTGAACTACGCATTTTAGTTTGCATGTTGGTAACTGAAGTATAAACAAACCTTGTAAACTTGTTGGCATTCTTGCATGGGTTAAACAGTCTTACTTAACCTTAAGTCTGGTTTGTATCATCACTTTGCTTTCAAAACTCTTTAACTCAGACCAGATCAAATTTTCACAAAAATCATTCATGTTTTCCCTTTCTGTAAAATATACCACGGGGAAAAGGAGAGGAAACATTTATTTAATTTCAGAGAGATCAAGAAACTTGCCCAAGATCAGAAAGCTAATTAATAGTAGACATTCAAACCCAAATCAAACTCCAAGTTACTGCTCATTTGCTGAGACTAGTATTTTTCAAACTGTTTTTCACCCCAAACATAGTCAGAAACACATTTAACATTTCAACCCAGGACAAACACACATACACCCTGAAACAAAAGTTTTGTGAGACAGTATTTACCATCACTACCAATGACAAAATAAAAGCACTGCAAAGTTAATATGCTTTTATTATCATAATATGCACATATTATTTTACTGATATTTATATGCAATATAAAATCCAAAATAAACAACACCGAAACAAAAATTTAGACATAATTTTGATTTAGTGAACAGATGTGTTTACCTGTTTATAAATTCATTCCTGTGAAACATCTGAGGACAAAGTAATGTGAATTTCTGATACACTGTTGAATCTGGTTTCTTACATTTTTTAATGAAAGTTTATTAAGGTTGAAAACCCTAAAAATTCATACAAGTAGGTTGTTGCAACTGGCAATAACTCTGTTCAGCACTGGAAATTTTTCTTTACTCTTAGCCTAAATAATAAACATAATGTCTTCTAATCATTTCATAGCATAAAAGTTAAATGCAATCATTATCTTCTTTGATTCCCAAGTTTAGAGTTTCAAAAGCTAATAGACCATCTTTTTTTTTTAATAATGGGGGTTTGCCCTGAAAAAATTTTTTTTAAAGATTTATTTTTTATTTATTTCTCTCCCTTCCTCACCCCCAGTTGTCTGCTCTCTGTGTCCATTCGCTGTGTGTTCTTCTGTGTCTGCTTGTATTCTTGTCGGTGGCACCGGGAATCTGTGTCTCTTTTTGTTTCGTCATCTTGCTGCATCAGCTCTCCGTGTCTGCAGCACCACTCCTGAACAGGCTGCACTTTTTTTTCACGCTGGGCTGCTCGCCTTACGGTGAGCACTTCTTGCACGTGGGGCTTCCCTACGCGGGGGACACCCCTACCCAGGGGACACCCCTGCGTGGCAGGGCACTCCTTGCGCATATCAGCACTGTGCATGGGCCAGCTCATCGCACGCGTCAGGAGGCCCTGGGTTTGAACCCTGGACCTCCCATGTGGTAGGCGGATATTCTATCCATTAAGCCAATTCCGCTTTCCTAGATCATCTTTTGTTCAAATATTATTCTTTCAAGCTTCAGCTTTTCTCTGGAAAGTAAAGATTGTGACTAAGAGAAACGTGTGATGTAAAGTATCTCTAATTTTATTTCATTCAAACTGATTTTATAATGTTCCTTCCTATGCATTGCAACAATACTGGGAACATACAGCAGCTAGAATTATTACTTACATAAGGAAACAATTTAAGATTTTGGAATGAGCATCCTTTAAATGGAACACTGGTGCCTCTGGGATTTTCTGATCCTAGGGTAGAGGTGCTTTTGGCTTTTCTAGGCTATTTTACAACTCTATAGAGATCAAAGTTAACTTGTAGAAAACTAATAGCAATGCAAATAATTCTTGCACAGAGACATGGATGTAAATTCTGTTCAGTGGAGGTTGTGTTGAACGTCTGGAACAAGAGGATCCATTTCCAAGCTGGCTTCTTCATTCGCCTGCCTGGTGCTTTGTTGAGCGTGGCTGGAAGGCTGGTCTTAGCTGGTCCCCTTAACCAGGAAACCCGCCTGAGGTGGCTCTGTATGGGCTCTCAGAGTACGGCAGCTGTGTCCTGGAAAACAGCCTCTGGCGGCCAGGTGTTCCAAGACATCAAAACAGAGGTTGTAAGGCCTCTTTTGGCCTAGCTTTGAATTTGTGCGTCATCATTTCCATGTCATTTTATTGGTTACAGGAGAATCATTCTAACCAGCCCAGATTCGAGTGGAGGGGACTTCGACCCCACCTCTTGACGGGAGGAGTATCAAACACGTGCAGCCATCCTTCAAAACTGCCATGTCTTTTGGAATCCCTGATTATGTTTGCTATGCTAAAATAGACCAGAGGTTTCTCCCCAAATGTAAACTTGGTCGAGAATGCCAAAAAATATCAGCTAACTATGCACTTGTACTATCCAAATATCATGTTCCAAAATATTTGCTAAATGAGATCATTTTTCAATTCAAAATATCTAAATCTTATTTCCAAGTCTGTGTGTCACACTTAGCTTTGCACTTTCCCTCATGACAGCCAGAGAACTAGCTATGCAATAGCAAGTGGATACGGTCAGCTCCAAAATCTGAAAGATTTGCTCACTTGTGTCTCCTTTTCTTTCAATAAATCCATGAGGTTCCGTTACATTTCTTTAGATTGTAAATCTACATGATGAATAAAACTTGATTGTTACCAATTTTTAACAAATTCTAATAATTGTGCTGTATTTACTGCTTGTGTTTGTTTTCCACACTTGTAATTTCCTTTAGGTTTTCCAGTTTAAAGTGTATTGAATCAACAATGTATTATACTTTTCCAATCCAGAGATTATATCTAATCCAGTTTTGAGTGAAATTAAATGTAAACAATACAGATCCTTCATAAAATTGTCTTGTCACTATTATCTGATCTACCTAAAAGTGTTGGCAACTTGCAACATGAGTGCTTTTATCAAGTTGCATCACAAAATCTGTACCAGTCTAAACAGCATGAAAAACCTTGCCTCTCTATGTGCTATAGTAGTACAGATTTGATGGGATATTATGGTATACTAAGAGGTATACTTTTTAATTTATCAGCAGATTTAGCATTTTGTCACAAAAATCATATGTATTATTACCTGCATCCTGGAAGACTAATTTCTATCAGCTGTAAAAATGGAAATTTTCTCTTTGTCACTCTGTATACTCCTAAAGAGATGACAAGACTTTTTAATTGATGGTAGTAGAACAACTAAGAAAGTGTGATAGGGAAACGGACTTTGGCCCAGTGGTTAGGGCGTCCATCTACCATATGGGAGGTCCGCGGTTCAAACCCCGGGCCTCCTTGACCCGTGTGGAGCTGGCCATGTGCAGCGCTGATGCGCGCAAGGAGTGCCGTGCCATGCAAGGGTGTCCCTGTGTAGGGGAGCCCCACGCGCAAGGAGTGCGCCCGTGAGGAAAGCCGCCCAGCGTGAAAAGAAAGTGCAGCCTGCCCAGGAATGGCGCCGCCCACACTTCCCGTGCCGCTGACGCCAACAGAAGCAGACAAAGAAACAAGACGCAGCAAATAGACACCAAGAACAGACAACCAGGGGAGGGGGGGAAAATAAATAAATAAATAAATCTTTAAAAAAAAAAAAAAGAAGAAAGAAAGTGTGATAAATTAATGTATTTTTCCCTTAGAAATATTTGGGGAACTTATTGATGACATAACATGCTGTTTTCCCAGGTGTGTTTTTAATTTTGATGGTTTTAAGCCTTCATTCATCAAAATATTATTATTAATAATATAGTCTATCATTTTTGCTAGACTTTGCATATTTTTAAAAATCCCATTAAAATAATCTCCATTATAAAATCTTGCACCTAATTTTTCCTTTTCAAAATGCAGCTCAGTAAAATTATTAGAGTCAAGCTTTTTCAAAATATTGTCAGACTTATTCTTCCAGATCCAGCATTTGAACTTGAACATACCTCTGTATTATTCACGTTATCTGTTTTCTTCTCCTAATAATAAAGCAACCCAGTAAAGAGCATTGTATATTAGTTCAAGTAAAACACAAGTATGAACTAACTTCCTTTCCAAAAAATATTCTGAGCATTCATAAATGATACTCTGATAAGAGTCTTAGCAATTCGCTAACCCAGATACTTCATAATTAATTGCACATTATATTAATACACAATTAAAGCACAGTGTTAACACCCCTGTTAAAGAACTGATCAGATCAAGCACCATATATCCAAATATCAAATGAAATGCCCAAAATCAGGAACCTAATTTGCAGGATCCAGAGCAAAATGAAAATGAGGGGGCCCCAGTGGGGGTGGAGAAGTGAATCCCACCTTCCATGGAGGATGGGGGGCCCTAGGCAGAGGGTGGCAGGGGTCATGGGTCAGAGCCAGAAAGGGGAGGCCTGTGACCCGGGCACTGGGGATGGTGTAGAGTGGGTGGCCAAGAACCCATCCCAGAGAGGCGGGGAAGTAATTGGAAGGAGATCGTGAGTAAGCCAAGGCACGTGCTCTGATGTCATATCCAATGTCATTTACAAAACACAACTTCAAAGACAAAGTTACTAAGAATTTCAATACAGCGACCACAGAGCATTGAACACCAAGTGTAGGGTCCTTCAGAGGGAGACCCTGTGTGACTGCACGAGTTGCACTATGAAGCTAGCCAGTGCCAAAGAGCCCAAGAGCGAGCAGCTCATTCCCAGCCAATGCGACCCTCCCACATGGCCAGTCCTCGTGCGGCCAGTTGTAATGGCTGCAGTACTTTCAGGAAGAGAAGACATGAAGCCCTCTCATGTGCTTTCCTTTCTTTCCTGTTATGATCCACCAAACTGTTGTTTGTTATACCACACTGCCTTCCAAGAGTGCCCTGAGTCCCAGCAGGGCCAGGGGGACCTCAGGCATCCCCAGGTTGAGGAGGCCAGGCCAGCCCGATGTTCCTATGACAATAGGACCTCAACTCACTAACCAAGAAGCAGTTGTCTCTGGCCGGGCATGCCCAGCACTCCTGACACCTTGTGTCTCTCAAGCGCATGGCCTTGAGCTGGGAAGCACTGAAAGGCCGTCTGCCATAGCACAGGAATGCTTTCCAGGAGTCAGGTGCCCCTGGCTTCATGTCTCTGGGCCTCTGCTTTCTTTTTATTCAAGGCCTCCCAGGGAAACAGATGTGGCTCAACCAGCTGGGCTCCCACCTACCATATAGGAGGTCCAGGGTTTGATGCCCAGGGCCTCCTGGTGAGGGCAAGCTGGCCCACGCCGAGTGCTGGCCCACATGGGAATGCTGCCCTGCGCAGGAGTGCCGCCCTGTATGGGAATGCCACCCAGTGCAGGAAAGCCACCCCACTCAGGAGTACCAGCTGATGCAGAGAGCTGGGACAGCAAGATGACATAACAAGAGACGCAAAGGAGAGAAAATAAGAAGGCGTAGCAGAACAGGGAATTGAGGTGGTGCAAGAGAGTAATCACCTCTCTCTAACTCTGGAAGGTCCCAAGATTGGTTCCTAGAGCCACTTAATGAGAATACAAGCAGACACAGAAGAACCACAGTGAATGGACACAGAGAGCAGACAACAGAGCAAACAGGGCAGTGGGGGGTGGGGGTGGAATAAAATAAATCTTAGAAAAAAAAAGTCCTCCTGTTACGATATTGGCTCCCTTATTGTGAAGTATTAATTAATGAAAGTTTCCAACTAGGTGACCTTCAACATTCCCTCCAGCTCTCTTTCTAAAGTTGAAAAAAGGACACAAAAATGTGTTTCACAAAAGGCCTTTGGCTTCTTGACTCTTTTATCCTCACTTTTAAAGAACTCATTATAACCAATGTATTTTGATTCATCAAAGTCATATCTGAGCTGTTTGGTCTGAGGTTGTAGCTGTGTAAAAGGCAAAAGAAATGAGTAATTTGGATTTGTATAGACAAAGGACAGGTTAATTCTACAACCCCAGATTTTAAAATAGCAATAATTAATACCTAGGACAGGTGCTTTTATCTAAGATTCTCAAAGGGCTTTGTGGTCATTAACCATGAATTCACCTGCCTCAAGCCATCCGGAAGGTCCAGTGGAATCTCCTTAGAAGACAAGCACGCCAGAAACAAAGCATCACGCGCTTGAGGAATGTCCATGACTAACTCTCTGGAAGGGGCTGGGGACAGGGTCTCTTGCATCCTTCCTGGGGGTGGGGCCACCAAACTTGTTCTCTAGGAAGAAATAAATGGAAAATCCTCCTATTGTTCTACTGACAGCAGTTTACACTAGGTTCTTGGAGTAAATTCTAATAGATGTCACATTTCATCATCTGGAAAATCCCTTTACCTTGAACTCAAACTTAGATTAGCCTTTACAGTCTTCAGACAGACTACAATGATGCCCAAAGCAAGTAAAAGGGGGGGACTCACATCTCTGAATTTTCTTCTAAGTAGAAATGGCTTTTTAAAGGTAATGGGGTCTCTAAAGTTAGAGTACCACTTCAGAAAGAATTTGTCAAGGACTGGCAAAGTTCCCAACATATCTGCAGGTGGTCTCCATTTAAAAGCATCTGTGAACAACCATAATGTTAAAAAGTACCTTCATCAAGACTTGGAATTCTATCACTGAAATCACCCAATTATTCAATCCATCACCTAGAAACTGTTTGTCACTGAGCCAGGTGCTATGTGGGCATAAAATGTGGACCTTGACCCCCAAGAAACTATAAATCTAATTAAGGGAATGAGATTAATACAAACAAAGGAGCAGTGAAACTATGATTTCTGTAATTTTCAACCGTGTAGGCGCTAAGTGTTGTAGAGTTCAAGGTGGAAGGTGATCGCAAAGATGAGAGTGATCAGGCAGCCTTCCTAGAGGAGATAAGATGAGCTAGATCTTATAGGTAGGAAAAGTGTTTGGATTGGTAAACAGGATGGATGGGAATAAAGCACAGAGGATGGATGGAAGTAAAGCAAGAGGCAGTTTATGACAGGGGCACTTCCTGAAGGAGGCCAAGCAGGTGGGAGCTTGTTTCTTCATGAGGCAGTGGGAAAAAACCAATCTGGCTAAACCACAGGACCTGGAGATCTGAAAAAAATAAGGTTGGATGAGCAATGTAGGGCCTTGAAACCAGACTAACAAGTTCAAAGTTGAGGTCTTCAGAAGTCCTCTGTTGAAATGCCAATGTCCAGGGGAAGAACCAAGGAGTAAACCTGGAGATGAGGGAAGTCGATATCGGCCGGACACTTTAGCATGTGCTTAATTATACGCCCCTGCAGGAGAAGCGTAATGCATTACACCATTATCAACTGGTGACCTGTAATTGTGAAGTCCTTTTTCTAGAGACCCAGAATGTCCTGATGGAATGAGACCAGAACAAGTGCCTTCCTGTGGGAGTGGAAAGGGGAAGGAGAGAGGGAAATTAGAGCCAATGCCTTGGGTAGTACCAGAAATAGCTGGTCGAGTTGGGGCCCACTCTGGATGGACAGCTAGCTCCTGAGGAAGGACTTCCAAAAGAGAGGTATAGCACAGGAAAGGACTGCCATGCACAAATGGCACATTTAACGCACGTAAACCTTCCTTGCAGCTCAGTGGAACTCTGATTGCTTTGTTGAACTGGATGCTCTTTCGGCTCTTGCAATTAAAATCAAGACATGGAGAAGGCCCTGGAGATGGCTTTTCTAGGGAGCGGGGTCAGAAAAAGAGCAAAGTGTCCTGTGACGCCAACTGAACACACTGGCATATACGGGGAGGAAACAGGCTCTCCTAAATTCACACCCCCTTCAGAACTGCCCTAAGGCCAAGCTTCCTCTGGTAAGCAGATGAATGAAAAATTATTGTTCACACCAAAGAAATCTCTGGAGAAAAGCTGCTGTGAAACTGGAATAGGTGTGTCTTTTTGTCCTTCCGGCTCTTTTTATTGGCACTGCAGGAACCTGAGTGAGGGCCTACAGTGCTTCCGCCCATTTGGGGAGAGATTAAAGGAGCCAAGTTTGTCTCCTTCTTACTCATTGCCAGTTACAACCTCACCACCACTACAGCCGCACTTCCAGAGTGGACACAGACGAGGTAAGTCGGAACGAAGGGGTCATGCCCTCAGCTATAAATCTGGAGCCCTCCAGTGCTGAAGGAGAGTAGAGTTGGGGTACTCAATTTGTGAGGTACTATTTTTCCAGATGAATATGTGGGATTTTTTTTCCTAGACCACCTCTGTCAAGAGAAGGACTTTAGTGCTGAACTGTCCAAAAAGTTATCTGAAAGCAGGGTCCATTTTTTAATAATTCTTCAGTGGACAAATAATTGATGTTTAACAATAATGTGTTGCATTAGATTGACTTGAACTGAATTAAAAGAAGGAACAGTTATTAGAATGACTGAGAAAAATCATCTGCCTGTCTCCTGAAGGAGCAGGGCAGCAGTGTCTAAAATGATCCAGAGATCCATCTTGTTCAGGATCCTAATATAACTGGAAACCCATCAAATGTGCAAACATTTTTACACCCATTTCTTGAAAATGATTCTGCACTAGCCTTCAAAAGACTTGGTGGGAATCGGGACATACAGATGGATGAACTACGTGGTGCCCCCAAACGGAATCTCTTCTGCTCTTTCTCCTTCCAATGGAAGGATGGGTAGTTTTGAGAGTTTTCAATTGTCTTTCTCATTTCCTTATCTGACATCTCTTATAAATTTTAAATTTGGGGGTAATATATGTGATGACAGTTCTTATTCCCTTAGATCATGTTGGTATATACCTCTGGGGGATTTTCCCCCCCTAGAGAAGCATAGTATTTGGAATACAATCAGGAGTCAAACAAAATAGTGTCCTAGTAGCAATTTGGGGAAAGTCATTTCATTTGGCATGCCCAGGTATCTGCATTTAGGGATGAGACACATTATAGTGGCCTGCCAAGGGCTACACAAGAGGTGGGTGGATGTAAAATGATGTTTGCCTCCCCTTTTTTCTGCAGGGGATCAGAAGACCATTCTTGGGAAGGTCACCTAGCAGTCACCATGTATGACGACTGCATCAAGTCCACTGGGGAGGAGCATTATCTCTTCTGCTACACCGAGGGGCCATGGGGCATTGTGCTGGAGTCCTTGGCAGCAATTGGCATAGTGGTTACAGTTCTGCTGCTCTTGGCCTTTCTCTTCCTCATGCGAAAGGTTCAAGACTGCAGCCGGTGGAATGTTCTCCCCACCCAGTTCCTCTTCCTCCTGGGTGTGCTGGGGCTCTTTGGACTTGCCTTTG